>NC_091821.1:430992063-431683730 GCF_038994185.2 Dermacentor albipictus | reverse complement strand
GCCCCGGAAAAAGATGCTCGACAAAGTTTAAACGAATAAGAAAATGTCCATAAACGCCTCTGGCTTAAATGACGTCTTGTTTCGGTGACCATTAGAAGCAAGGACACGACGTTGTAGGACAAAATCACTCCCACGTGAGTAAATTTTACAGCCTCAGTGGCCGCATACTAATGCGAATTGAATGCATGAATTCGCCCTCATGTAAATCTGTGTTTTCTGAAACGCAGCGGAAAGTGTGCATTATGACAGCGTTCACCACAGCATCATATATAGCTTGTTCCAGGTTTTCTGGCATGCTCGCATTCCATGCTTCGTCACCCGTCTGTATGCTATTATATGACCAATACGAAGCCTGTTTTCAATCTACCCGTTGATCAACCCAGCTGCGTGACTTAATGATGTGCATTTTCGTCGATATGGCATGGTTTACCACGCGTGAAGCCCCAGCGATTTCCCTCCGTAAGGCATGATATAGTCGACACTCACGCGCTGCACTTCTGACATCAGATAGTGTCTTACGAGATGCATGTGTATAAGTGGCAGTTTGTATACCAATAGCAATTAATGTCGCTTTTATACAGTCAGCAACGTCCTTCAACCGGATTATCAGACGAGCCTTCATAACTTCTCGTAGAGCAACCTTCACTCGCCCACTCTGAGGAGCCAATGTAGCCCGCGTAGTCGTGAGCTAAGTGGGCACCCGACGACCACTCTACATGATCTTCGCTGCAACAACCTCTCAATACTGTAATAATACTAGAAATACCTTAATGTTGTGTGCTAAAGACAGCTTGCGGGATTCAATATTGGATACGGCAACATTTTGCAATCAGGAGAGGTAAAAGGCAGCGTTCCGCGGTAAGGTCATTTGATGTCATGTCCAACGGTAACATTTGTCAGTCGGTATAAACGAACAGAATACACGAAAAATGACATTCTAATGGACCTGGCTATTTCATCATGAGAAGCGAAACAGCGACGACCGTGCCCGAAAGTGAAGTTTTCGCGCCCTGCCTGCACCGTTTTTCAATGCGAAGGCTTGGTGTGGGTGTAAACAGTCTATAAGAGAGCCTTTATGAGATCCACCGATCAGTTTTCAGGTCTTTGCCCAGCAGCCTGTGGTAGTCATACTGCAAGGGTACCATGTAGATGGACCACTTCCATGGCAATAGAGAACCCTTTCATAAAACACCACCATACAGAGGACTTTTTGTCAGTTACGATTTCCGCAGGACTCTGGGATAGAAACCATGTTTCGGTCTTGTAGTTATGAATTCGTACGTACGTACGTGGATCCGTGGTAGCAGCTGCTTCAATCTCTCCGTCGTAGTAGTCTAGCGAGTAAATTTGTGTCACGCCTTGGCTTTTTGAATGCAGGGCGAGTTATTTGGTTGCCACACGGAGCGAAGTCGCGTACGCCACTCGATGGGATGGACAAGCGATTGAGCTCAAGCTTAATCTGCCGGTACACACCCGTAACGAGGAAAAAGATATCGCTACAGCTACAAGTTGCGGAGAGAAAGCTAGATTGTAACGTCACATTTAAGTGCCTGTTATAAACAAAAAGCGACGGTTGAATTTGTCCATTTTTCAATGCGCGCATGAAAGCTGCCGCCGCTGTTGTCGTTTTGTTTCAATTATGTTTGTGTTGTTAGCTGACGAAGAGATAGCTACCTTAAATTTTTTTGTGCCTAATCGCCTCTCTTAACGTGACAGCTAGAAGTCACACTACTGTCAATGTGAGACTGAATATCTGCAGAGCCTTCGATTTGTCAAATCAATTCATTACACACGCAACTGAATCTGCGTGCGCGTAGAAACACATAATATCCGTCTATTCTCACGTTTGCCGTAGTTCTGCACCATGCTCTTTCAAAATGTAATTATTGAGCAATGACAAATGCCAAGAAATGTGATCAGCGACGATTGGCTCTGTTCGTTTTCGAGACTGTCTTCGCAGTCGCCTGGACGCGTGCGGTTCAAGACCACACTGTCAGAACTATTTATGAATTTATTTAGGTTTTCTTTATCTTCTCTTCTCCCACCCCCCTCGGTGTGGCCAGAGACAGGAGAATAGCGCTTGCTTCAGAGCCAAATAAACAATACTGTCCTACATATTGCGGCGAGGAGCACTCCGATAGCTTTCCACTTCTTTGTAGCATAAATTAATCGCAACTTAATACTTACTTCCGATCGATAGACCTTTCCCCGATTAAGCACAAAACTCGTTCTTTAATCACTACGACGCGGTTGTCCCCATGCATGAAGTACACGTCGCGTGTGTAATTGATTAATTGAACGGCATTTTTTTCGCGAGTTGTCAAGCCGCATAGCATTCTTGATTCGCTACAGAAGCGATTCCTGCAGCTCGGGACCACGTGCAGCGCGCTGTTCGGGTGCACATTCCGTCAGCTGAAAGAGGCTTCTATGGTTCCTGTAGCACGAGGCTGCTTGGTGTCGCTGCTAGCTACTTGTTGCCCTCAATCGCGAATAACTCGAGTTAGTTTTTGGGCATGTCCATTCCGTCTCAAACGCATCTTCCCAGATAAGCATCAGGACGACACGTGCAAATTGTGCCAGGAAGGACCAGCAACACTCAAACACATGCTGTGGGAGTGCAATGTAGTTATAGGAGGGATGGCAGTTACTCCGGAGACCCTGTCGTCGAGGTGGGCCGCCGCTCTGCGCAGCTCAGACCTCGGAATCCAGACGTGGGCAGTCCAGCAAGCCCGTGAGGCGGCGTTGAGGCAGGGCCTTGACGTTCCTCCATGGGAGACCTGAGCCCGGGTCGCGTTAAACCTTGCCGGACGTACAAGAAAGTTGTATCCATCCATCCATCCATGTCAGTTGCTCTGAGCTGGACTTCTCCGCCTTAAGGGGGCCTCGCCGCACGTAGGGTGAACTGATTGAACTACCTCGGATGCTTGGTTGCTATAGTCAAAAGCTCAAATCCTCGGGGTTTTTTCTTGCTTTTTTGTGACCTCGGCCTTTTAATCTCAATGTCGTAAGTTAGACTCCCACTCCAGCACACTACATCCCCAGGTTTAGAATGGCCCCTGACACCGGCATAAAACGCCGAGAGCAAGCGGGGCTATACTAGTCCAGCAGCAACCAAACTAGGAAGGCCACTCAGTTTCAAGAAAAGACACTCCCTTACTAAAACAGGAATTAGCCTCCCTGGTACAGTATTCGGCCACTACCTCGTTCATCAGGCCTACAATTAATCCATGGTCCTCAGTCCCCAGCAGCTGCAGAGCAGCTGGCAAAGGCGGTGGTCAGACCCGTAATGGGGCAGAGGGTGCTAAGAATCTCTGGAACTGGACAGGCCGCCACTGGAAACTGAACCTGGCAGCGTTCAACACACAAACCCTCTCGAGTGAAACTAGCTTAGTAGGAGTGTTTGAGGAACTATCAGATAGTATGTGGGATATTATTGGCCTTAGAGAGGTTAGAAGAACTGGTGAGGCTTATACAGTGGCGAATAACGGCCATGCCCTTTGCTACAGTCGGCTCCCAGAAAAGAAGCAATACGGGGTTGGATTCCTAATCCATAAGGACACAGCGGGCAACATTCACGAATTATACAGTATTAATGAGAGGTTAGCAGTACTCGTAATAAAGTTAAATAGGAGGTATATACTAAAGGCAGTGCACGCCTACGCTCCAACCTCCCCTTACGATGATGAAGAAAAAAATATGTTATCTGAATATGTTAAATTAGCGATGATAGAAGTGAAAACTCAGTATGCTCTAATCATGGGTGACTTCAATGCAAAAGTGGGCAGAAAGCTGGCTAGTGAACAAGCAGTTGTTCACTAGCCAGGAGAGAGGCTGGCAGAATTGATGGAAAGGAATAACGTCCGAATTATGAATACCTTCTTCAGGAAGCGTAGCAACAGAAAGCAACAGAAACAGAAACAGAAAGAAACGGAAATAGCAACAGAAAGTGGACCTGGAAAAGCCCTTATGGCGAAATAAGAAATGAAAATGATTTCATACTTTTTGTCGATCCCAGCAGAGTGTAGGATGTAGAAGTATTAGGTAGAATAAGGTGCAGTTATAATAGGTTAGTGAGGTCTAGGACTTACCACGATATGAAGAGAGACAAAGTAAAATTAGTCAAGAAGAAACAGGCCAACCTAGACGCAATAAAGGTAAAAGAAGACTAATTCAGACTGGTGCTTGCAAACAAATTTTCAGTCTTAGAACAGAGGGATAAAGATAACGTAGAGGTAATGAACGAAGCTGTAACTAGACTCGCTTCAGAAGCAGCAGTTGAAGTAGGGGGTAAGGCACCAAGGCAACCAGTAGATAAGCTCTCCTAAGCAACGAAGGACCTCATAGAAAACGACAAAGAATTTAAGTGTCCAACTCAAGAGATGAGGTAGAATCCGTGGAACTGTCAGAACTGATAAACAAGGAGAAAGTAAGGGATATTCGAAATTATAACGTGATAAAGGCTGACGAAGCAGCAAAAAATGGACGTAGTATGATAATAGTGAGAATGACATTTGACATAGGGCAAGCTAAGACGTATACACTGAAAGATAATCAGGGTAACATCATCAGCATTTTCTATGATCTAGTAAAAGCAGCAGAAGAGTTTATACTTGCCTGTACCCAGAGGGGCCACACTACCTCCATTCAAAGTATTAGTAAACAGGATACAGAGGTCTCTGCTATAGCTAGCGATGAGGTCAGAAGGGCCTTGCAAGACATGAATTGAGGAAAAGCGGTAGGAGGACAAGGAATAACGGTTGATTTATTGAACAATGGAGGAGATATGCTTGATAAGCTTGCGGCCCGTTGTAGGAAATACGACCTCAATGGTTCCAGAGAATTGCAAGGATGTCCATATGATACCAATCCACAAAAAAGGAGACGTTAAAGAATTGAAAAATATAGGACCAGTAGCTTACTTCCAGTATTGTACGAAATATATTCACCAAGATAACTTCAAATACAGTAATCGCAACGCTTGACTTCAGTCAAGCAAGAGAACAGGCAGGCTTCAAGAAGGGTACTGTACGATGGATCACATCCATGTGATCAATCAGGTAATCGAGAAATCAGGAGAGTACAATCAACTTCTCTATTTGGCTTTCATGGATTAAAAATGGCATTTGATTCAGTATAAACACCAGCCGTCATAGAGACATTACGTAACCAAGGAGCACAGGAGCCATGCGTGAACATCTTGGAAAATATCTACAAAGATTCTACAGCTACCTTGAGTCTCCTCGAAAAAAGTAGAAAAGATTCCTGTAAAGAAAGGCGTCAGGCAAGGAGACACATTTTTTCTAATGCTAGCTATTCACTGCACGCTTGGAAGTATTCAAGCTATTAATCTGGGAAGGCTTAGGAGTGAGGAGCAACGGCAAATATCTCAGCAGCCTTCAGTATGCAGGTGACATTGTCCTGTTCAGCAACACTGGGGACAAAATTGCAACAAATGATTGAGGACCTTAACAGAGAATGTGTAGGAGTGGGGGTGACGATTAATATGCAGAAGACAAAGATAGTACGCACTAGCCTGGCAAGAAAGCAAGAAATCAGGATCGCCAATACGCCCTTAGAGTCTGTTAAAGCGTACATTCACCTGGGTCAATTACTCAACAGGGGACCCTGATCATGATAAGGAAATTTACAGATGAATAAAAACGGGTTGATCTGCATATGACAGACACCGCCAGATCATGAGTAAAAGCTTACCACTATCACTGAAAAGAAAGGTCTAGAATCAATACATTCAACCGGTGCTAACATGTAGGGCAGAAACTTGTAGGTTGGCAAAGAAGCTCAAGAGCAAGTTAAGGACTGCGCAAAGAGCGATGGAACGAACAATCTTGGAACGGTAAGAGAGAGAAGATAGCGCGGTGGATTAGAGAACAAACGGGAATTAGCCCCGAGAATTAGAAGTGGCGCCCTCTCGCGAGTGACGTCACGGCCAGGACGCCGCTCGCTCCGGCTCGCTCGGCTGCCGCGCGCGCTCGTTCCCTTCGTGTATGCTTGGGGTATGTGTGGCTCGAGCCGTACGTATTGAAGAATACGTCGGCTTCTTTCAGCTGCCATACCTTAACCACAGTTTCTTCTTCAAAAGCGTGTGAGTCGAGAAACTTTGCGGCTTGGATATCGCAAGCTAAGTAGCGTTAAAGGGGTCTACTAGGTTTTGCAATGCATATATGCGCCGTGTCTATCGGTAAATTTTGACTAAAAAAAGAATATCTGCAAATTCAACGCGCGAAGTTGTGTATGATGCTTCGCTAAACATTTAACATTCCTCTAGTATTTAGCTATGAGAGGCATTGCATTTTACGTGGAAGAAAAATTTGGTAATTGGCGTCAACATGTTATCTGATTTTAGAAAGACACTGCCCAGCGAAGCTGTCATCATGATTCCTATTACTCTGGTGTGTTGTTCTATTCAAATATGGCCATTCATTAATGCGTAAAAAATAGTTAGGCGCGCATTTCTTATGAAAAAGTTTGCTGCTACTTTCATCCCCCTCTGAAACAGGCCTCCAACACACACCTCTAACACACCATAGTAGCAATCACCTGAGAGAAAAGTTTCGTTGTTAAGATCGAGAGCCACTAAATTGAAAGTGGTGAAATGTTTCATAGTGGCCCTCAGTAGCATTTATCGACAATATGGCACACCCCTGATCACGTAACGGTAGCAATCGACTGCCCGTATGGCGAGGCACGCTATCTTCGCGAAACCCATCAGTTCACTACAACTTCGAATTAAAACCATAAAGCATTTTTTACAGCGCCAACTGGAATGGCTAAAGTATTCTCGAGCTACTACACCGCAGCTTAGATTTCCTACAAAAGGAAAATTCAAGCACCTTCTGTCTCACCATGTCTCGATCCAGCGTTATTTAATTTTACAAAGGGATAACTATACGCTTCGTCGGTACACAAAAGAGAACCTTGCAGGCCAAATTAAGTTTGCTCCAATCCAATCGCAAACATTCATAAAGAAAGCACCACAAGCCTTGCATATACTTTCACTTGATTTCTGACCCTCCACCGGGGGAATTTCGATATCTTCATTATGTCCCATACTACTAGTCATTGACGCGTCGACTTCTTTCTGGCTGCAGCTATGCGGTCCAGCAGGCATACTTCACTAAAAAAAATTGGGCCGAGGAGCCTGTGTCAGTTCGCCAAACAGATTCGTCATGTATATTCCTCAAGCAACAAGCACCAGTAAATTTCTCAAGTGAGTTTGATTTGATTTGATTTATTAATTTCCATTTACACACACACATGTACAGAGGAGTGGTAAATGGAGGTGGATGAGGGAAAAAAGCCGCACAGACGCGGCTTGAGGTAACCTCACCCCCTTAGGTACAATATGGCTGCATGGGGTAACACATCAAGCGCCATATAAATTTCATTTATATAGTGGCCATAAAACCTTGCAGTTATACAATATATGAAAGAACAGTTAAATATTTCCACAATAACAATGTAAAACACACTGCGGCATTGAAATAAATAAATGATATACACTTGGTAACATAGACAAAAAAAAGAGGAACATAACATACATTATTAATCATTAACAAACGCGCTCTAAAGAGGTGAGTTGAACGTGTAGCACGGAAAAGGGAATATATATTGGTACATTCCTATTTGTACTCTGTAAATAGCTGCAAGCCTTCATTAACTTTACTTCAAATTTCCGCCGCTTAAAAAAAATAAACACGTGAAGAACCGCCTAATGTTGACAAGCAGTTAAAGAAGCAAGTGAGGCGTGTAGAATATAAGCTTCAGTATTAGTTAAGTCCCCGTGCTACTGCCGAGCGTTTGTGTGAGGAAATGCAAAAATTCGATATTATACCGTGAACTACTCGTCGTGAGCAAACCTGTTTTAGCGGAATAAAATCAACGTAACTGCTGTATAAGTCATATATAGCCGGCTTTGTGACATACTTGTTGCACCGCGGCAGGTATGGTATCATAACTGGATTCCTATAGGCTATGCTTTTGCGATTGTCTATCCGCGTATGAAAAACCCGCAATGGGCTGGTCTGCGTCGCTTCGGCTGGCACTGTAGCGTTGCCTTCGAGAGCTGCATTGTTGTCTAAGAAATTAGCTCTTTGAATAAATGTTCTCAAAGGAAGACGTCATAAAAATATATTTGAGACGACCACCTTAAGTGTACAAGCAGAGATATCGAGGGCGAACAAACGAAAACACCGCAGAAAGCGCCCGGACAACGCCCGAACTGTAGCAGACGACAGGCGCGAGTCCGTGCCCTGACGTCACGCGAGCGGCGCTCGCAGCGCCGCTCGTGTTCGTTCTCGGGGCTAATAGCCGATATTCTCCTTGACATTAAGATAAAGCAATGGAGCATGGCAGGTCATGTAATGCGTAGCATAGATAGCCGCTGGACTATAGGAGTTACACAATGGGTGCCAAGAGATGGCAAGCGCCATCGAGGACGACAATAAACTAGTTGGGGTGACGAAATTGGAAAATTCGCAGGTGCAATTTGAAATTGGTTGGCGCAGGACAGGGGTACTTGAAGATCACAGGGAGAGGCCTTCGTCCTGCAGGGGAAATAAAACAGGATTGTTATTTTGTATTATTATTATTATTATTATTATTATTATTATTATTATTATTATTATTATTATTATTGTTGTTGTTGTTGTTGTTCTTGTTGTTGTTGTTGTTGTTGTTGTTTTTGTTGTTGTTGTTGTCTTTTTTTATTCATCTCTGATCAATTTATGTATATTTTTTTGCTTTGTCTATTACGTTCATAGGCACGGTCCTACAAGCCAACTGAGGCTTAGACCGACCTGCGTGTGTTATTTTGTATATATTGTGGCAATAAACATTATTATTATTATTATTATTATTATTATTATTATTATTATTATTATTATTATTATTATTATTATTATTATTATTATTATTATTATTATTATTATTATTATTATTATTATTATTATTATTATTATTCAGCTGCTCTTTCACCGCGTAGGCAACGCAGTGCCACCTCGAGCATATTTCGTCTTTTGTAACATCGCAGAGCGCAATCACTCGCACCTCCAAAAGACGCGTCACTCACCTGAGAGGCGAAAACGTGCTGCAGCTCCTTGTAAAAAAAGGCAACACCTACTGAAGTATTGTGAAGTGAAGTATTGCTCTTAGAATAGGCTTCGCGGCGAGTAGAAAGTTATCCCTGACCCTGAGTTCTATTAGACTTTAACGTTTCGTTTGGTCGTCCTCATATCGTAAACTTGATTTGCGCAGAGAAAACACGCAACGCACTGGTACACGACGCTTTCGGGTCATATGGATCCCACAGGGAAATGCAGCTGAAGTAAATAAACAATCTCCGCGCCCGCGCACATGCACACACACGCACACACACAGACACACACAGACGCACGCACCAACTGTTTTGATAGAGATAATGTCAAAGGGCGCCTCTTGCTTACACTGCGTCCGTTTTAATTTGGTATAACATTACAACAAATGTATCACAGGACATATTTGCGGCAAATATTCGTACATGGCGGAAATGTAAAGCACACAAGCGATTTCTACTGGTCATCGTACGAAAATAAACACACTGCCGCTCTGTTTCTGTGTGGGTAGAGGAAATGCTTGGGTGCTACAGCAGACAGCCTAAACCTGCTTTGGTCAACAGGTGGCGATCACAGTAGCAGAAGATTGCAGTATCTCATGATCTTGCTTGTTTATCCTACCATCATCGTAATAAGATTCCGTCTCTTGGGGTCTGAACTAGGCACTCGATATTGGTACTTTTTTTCTGAAGTTGCTGCCCATCAATTCCACTGATTTACATTCTACAAAGCGTTATGACGCAGAAAGTGACTCACGTACTGTGGCTGGCCTTGCTTATTACTCGACGAGTTGGTACCTTGCTTCTTGTATGCAGGTGTCATAATGTCTGCTACTTAGATCGTATTTTACACTGTCGGCTCTTATTTCGTGAAGTTTTCCCGTGTGCTGCAGTACAAATATTTTAGAGCCCTCATACATTTGAGCCGGGTAGCGAACCGTTTAGTTAACAAATTTATCAAATTCGTTATTTCCCGGCAAACCATTCTTGCAATCGCATGATCTTTGCGAAGCTTGCTGTGCCTACAATACATTGGCCATGTTTAAAGGGACACAAAAGTGAAAAATAATTTCTTCTGCATCAGTAAATTACCCTTCTACAACACCAAAAACACTACTTTTACAACGATAAGACGTTTGCTAAGCCATAAAAAGCGCAACAACGAAATACGGGCGGTGATGCCTACTTAAGTTCCCGCACCTGGGCGCTGTGACGTCTTAGATTTTGATGGCATCTTCTGGGGCCTACTAAATATATAAAGTAGTACAGATTGAGTACATTGTGTTCTAAAGAAACCAAATATTAAACATGGCAAATTTCGGGAACCTTTATTCAGCCAACGCAGCCCAAATGCGAAAACATACTTTCGAATCCCTGTCGTCACTCTGACGTACCGTCGCTGGGGTTTCGGCGCGACATTCAAATGCTGATACTTGGAATTTCATTTTCTCATCTAACAATCAAACTATATTTTTGAAATGACTGCCTGCAGGGTTCTCAAGTAAAGCTTCATTAGACTAAACTGATTTATTGTTTCGCTTTAGTGTCCCTTTAAGGTAGCGTGTAGGCGCCTTGAACTCGATAGTATAGCTGTCAGCTGCTTAAGCAAGCAACGTCTCACCTCATGGTGTTCAACCACCGACGGGCGTCGATACATTTTTTTTTTTGGGGGGGGGGGGGCAGCAAAATGAAGTCTCTCTAAGACAACCTATTCGCACAGCAGTGCTCGTGAGAATACTTGATCACCGGCGGGAAAGCAGCTCGGGAATGTTGGTGGCCCTTTATTTACCGCGGCGGGAAAACACAGTGGTAACAGGATAGGCAAGCCTATCCAAATGTAGCCAAATGCGGCTACTGTTAACAGAAATCGCCTGTCCACATGAACATGTAGTGACGAAAGAAGAATGTTTTTGCCCGACAAGTCATTGCGAATAAAGTTTCGTGAGCTTCACCGTGAATTTTTCAGACCAACTCGTTTATCCTCTTTTCGAAGCAGTGAGAAAATGGGGGACAGGTCGGCAGGACTGAAAACCGCGAGTTCAAACCAGACTTGCTTGACATCCTGAAAAAAAAAAGAAAGCTAAAGTTTACCACGCAGAATTGTATAGAACTGAGTTATGCGTATAGCTGCCACATTTCGCCTCATTTTCTCACGTTCCGGTTTGATTTCATGGTATATGCATATATTGGGCTAGCACACTGTAAATATGTCTTACAAGTCAAGCAACCAACGATCTCATGCAGCTTTTTGATATGGCTCGACGACGTTTCCTTCAAAAAAGCGCGACGCTGGACTGCCAACTTCTACTTAATGTTATTGTGTCAGCGTTCCTGACGTCCGCGATGCAGACACGGAGACGGATAAGGATGACAAAGCCGAGCCTTACTAATCTGTCTGCTGAGTGCAAAAGCTAACAACGATTCCAATGGATGACACATTTGTTGCTGATGATTCACAGCGTCCTTTCTATCACTTTTTTCTGACTTTGTACAATTACTTTACAACCTACAAAACTTAATAAAGGTACGTGGCTACATTCAAATTATCTGCCCGGGCCGACATCACTTGCAAGAGAAATTGCAGCAATTTATAGACTAATACAATGAAATGAGTCAACATCTTTGTTACAAACGTTACCAAAAAAGCGCCCTAAGAGACTCAAGTGATTAGGTAGACTGGAAATCGGCAATCGAGTAAATGTGGTAATTGGCAATCGGGTAATGACGCAAACCGAACGAATAGTTTCATCCCAGTTATTCCGATCTGCCTGACCATTGCGAAATGTAGGAACACGGAAATGGACATTTATGGCCATTCCTTTCTGCTTTACAGAATATGTAAACCCAGTAAAGTTTGTAACCAACTAGTTAATTAACGTAATTAGTTGAATTAGTGAATCGATTATTGTAATATTTCTGGCAAATGATGACGAGTGACAATTCACAAGAAGTTTCTTAATGTGTCGGGAGAAACTTGATTGGGGGGAGCCCAAGGCTCCCCAATCAAGTTGGTGGCTCCGCCCACGACGGGACTGGGATGCGGTGACTCTCTGCGACATCGCGGGTCCTCTGGACGGCCTGCAGTTGCTGCGTGAATTCCGAGTTCTTCAGCAAGGCATCCCACTTGGACTTGTATTGAAGTTCGGAGCCCGCATTGTACGGGCACATCTATGAATGAATGAATGTGTGTTGTTTAGCGGCGCAAGGGCCAGGTGTGGCCAAAGGGCGCCATGACTTATAATGTTGGGTTAAGCGCTGATTTGTGAGTGGCGATGGTGGGATGTAACATGGCTGTAAAGTGGCCTAAAATCAATCCGTATCATAGAAGCGTAAAATGATATATGGAATAAAATTATTATAGTGATACATGTAGTTGTCTATGGAGATAGTATGCATGATAAATGAACATGGTGCTAAAATGCAAGAACATGGAAATAGCACCTGTGCCTCCGGGAGGCCTTTGAGCACAAAGGCTGGGAGGCAGGTGCTTTCTCTTAATGCAGTTACCGCAGCCGAGACCTCAGGTAAGAGGCCGTGCTACGGACTTCCTGGTGATATAACATGAACATTTTGCACATCTTTTAAAAATTCCAACAAGGATTGATATTTAAAGAGCGGTTCTATACCTATGATCATAAGAGGATGAAGTGGAATTTGTTGCCGGTGTGGTAATGGAAAATGCTTTTTCCTATTTGCGCCTAATTCAGTACATTGCACCAGGATGTAAAGCATGGTAAGTGGCTCACCACATTTATCGCACATGGGTGGATCGCCACCGGACAAGAGGTATGTGTGTGTGCTGTATGTGTGTCCTATCCTGAGTGTGCAAAGTGTCACTTCTGTATGGCGATTCTTTGATACCGGCGGCCAGTTACCAAGATACGGCTTGGTAACATGTAGTTTATTTTCTGTTTGTTTGTCCCACAAGCGCTGCCAGAAAGCCCTTAACTTTTTTCTTATTGAGGGCTTGAGGTCCATTACAGGGACAGTCGTGGAAGTATTGGAAGCGTTCGCGTGGACGGATGTGGCTAGCTGGTCAGCGAACATGTTTCCCTCTATCTCTCGGTGCCCCGGCACTATGGAGCCATAGTTTACCAGTCGGCTACTCCAACTGCTCTGAACATGCTAGACCCTATCCACCACTTAGGAATTCGCCTATCAACAGGGGCCTTTAGAACAAGCCCAGTGGAAAGCCTTTACGTTGAATCGGATGAGTGGTCACTTCATCTGCAGAGAACATATTCGTCGTTCATGTATTTTCTGAAAGTGAACGCAAACAGTGAGCACCCCGCGTATTCCACTATAAATGATTTGTTCAGTTCTCAACTTTTCCGCAAACGGCCCACAGTGAAAGCCTTTCTCACTGCGTGTTAGAGACATAGCTGAAGAAACAAGGGTTCCACTGCTTGAATACCACCTTATGCCCCCTGTTATACGGCCGCCGCCCTGGCAGTGGCAACCTATACACTGTGATACATCTTTCGTAGCTGTTACAAAGCGTGCGCCTGTCGCGCATATCCGAATGCACGGGCACATCTAGGGCATGTGGTTTTTTTACTTTACTTTTACTTCTCTCTTCCTCACCGTTGGTGCAAACGTTGGCTCGGTGGCCTACGTGGCCGCAAGCATGGAAAACGTCGACTTGGCGTCAGTATAGGAAACGTTGCAGCGAGACCGTGGCGGATATAATGTGGTTGGGAACACGCATGCCTCTGTGTAAAATCACGACTACTTGCGAGTTTTTTTATTTTTCTGGCTTGTCGTGCCGTGGAATTTCTTTCGTTCAGAAGCATTTTTCTAAGCATTCCTTCGTCGTCAGAGGGGTCGATGTGCCTTATTACGCTTTTGTACGTGCCCTCGGGGGCGGCGATGTACGCCGAAACTTCGTAGGTATTGCTATGGATTTTATTTAGTCTCGCATAGGCCCTCGCATTAGAGGCGTGCGTGGTGGAGTTGATTAAAATTTTATGTACCTTATATTTGTGCACACGGTGTCTTCCTTCGCTTGCTACTCCGGCAGGGCCTCCGCCATGGTCAGGGCTCGAGGGTGCAGTACTTCGTCGGCTTTGCATAAGTCGAGCCCCCCCTTGGGGCACACGATAATCTTGATCTGTTCTTTGGTGAGCTTCGAAAGTCGCGAAGCTACCGTTACTTGCGCCGACAGTCTTTTAGCCGGTCCCTTGACGGCGCGGTAGCCAGTCGGCTTGTTCACAGTGCCACGTTGGCCATCTCGTAATGGCGGCCTCTTCGTCTCCTGCTTTTTACGGTTGCTGAGGGCGGTGATCCACTCAGCACCGTGGAGATCTTCTTAGGTTACGTCCATACCTTCCACAGTTACGATTCGGGCATGGCTTCGCTTTCGACGAACGCACGTGTCGTCGCTTCAGTCGCGCACAGAGACGGCAAAACACAAGCGCGGGGCTACACCTATAGGTTTTTTTATAGGTTAGGCTTCGACTCGTTCAAAACGAGAAGCGATCTGGAAAACACCACGAGGTTATCCATAACACTCTATCGTCGAAGCGGCCTGAGACTAAGCGAAAGCCGTTTACACAGTCATTTGCTACGAACGAAGTGCATTTTACAAAAGCAACGCCAAATTCAATTCGAAGGGGGCAGCCGGGTCCGCCGCCATGTTTCCCGCAAACTCCGCACACCCCGCACAAACGCTAACGCTAACTCGTTTGCGTTGCGTACGCCTGCTATCCGCGCTATTTCGTTTAGCGTTCAGCGCATGCGCAGTGACGACCCGCTATTTTTTAGCGTACGCAATGGTATAGCGTACGCTATACTAAAACTGTCTATAGTCTTACGCCCCTTGGCGGGTCGACGGGAACGCTGTCGCGTTCCACTCTAGAAGGCGAAGCTTAAGCGTCCTCCAATTTTCTTACGGACACTGTGAACACAACATGACTTCGTAATATTTAATAGATCCAGTATCATGAACATCGTCAGCGTTGCATAGCATTTTGTTGCTGCTGATGGAGTTAATATTTGTCCGCACGTTATCACGCATCTAGCCGGAAATCGTATGAGGGCACCTTGGCGTCATCATGTGCAGTTTTATTGTTGGGGCTTCACTGACCCGTTGGAAAATATGACCGATCTTTACAGAGGCATTGCACGTTCCCGGCTACGTATAATTCAGTGGTATTAGGCTCAAGTGTTCACGAAAGCATTCTGTCACCTAGAGTATGATATAATTACCACGATCATAGAGTGTTGCAGAGCCCCTTCAAGATCGAATGGACATTTTTTTAGGTGTTTACATGCCTCGTCCTTAAAAGCTTATGCGGTGTTTATTTTTGCTACGAACACTTGAGAATACTGAGAAGTTTGTTGAAATTATGTCCTACAAATAAAAAAAAAGTATCTGCCTTTCATCATTTTCCAGGAAGAAGAGGTGCCGAACAGTGCGGACGTATCCACGTTGGCGTCCGTGTTCTTAAATGTTTCCGGCTGTCTTTCCACGAAGAGCCCTGGAAACATGTACCTTATCGGAACCGGCAAGGAGCAATGGATCCACCAAAACCAGTTTTATCGGTGAGTGGACTTCTCGTCATATTCTGAGACTTTTGCTATATATGACCAGGCCGACGAGGGAGCTAGCCCTAACGGGCGAAGCCTGCTCTCGGCGCGGCGGTGCAGGCAGGCTTATAAGCCAGTTTGGCTTTGTATGCAATTTGCAGAGACTGCTCTGGTTTCATGTGCTTTACATCACGTATATGTAACACGACTGCAGCCGAATATTTTCCATCCGTCTGTCGCCTTTGAACGTGCTTTAAGAAAATAGCAAGTCACGTGCCCAACTCCTTTCTTCGTCTTCTTTCCTCTCATTCAGTGCTTGCCGCACACATATATTCATAAACTTCATACTGAATACTGCAACTCAGCAAGAAGGGACAATTTTGTATCTTAGCTATAGGTAATGGCCGTCCGTATAGGGATATATAGGAAGAGTGGCATATACACGACGGAAGCGGCTAGTTGTCGAGTATCAAAGTGTATGACTTGTGTGGTTGCTGAATTCGGTTAAAGCCAAAGCTAGACTCTACTACTCCAGGTGGCAGAGCATACACAGGAATTCCAACCTGCCCCCCCTCCCCCCCCCCCTCATGGTACTCATCCTTGGCCGCGGTCTTTAGATTCAACACTAGTGGTCGGCCCTCCCAGAATGCCGCTGCAGAACGCTTTTGCTAATGATGACAATCATGACCGCTGCCATAACAACTTAAAGGGGAGAAAGATAGACAAGGGTATTATAACGGCGAATATGATGTAGGCCTGAAATGAAGCTGCGACCCCCTACTCGTCATAGCAAAAAAAAAATGGGACAAAAGGGAAAAAGAAAGGGCCATGTTGATGGTGAGATTGCAGTGGTTTCAATCAACATGAGGAGTGAAATTTTCTTAGCCCAAGATCCAAACCAACCTGTTGAAGAAATTTTACGATAGCTGTTACAACGTTCTGGTGCCATCGAAAGTCAGGCCAATGTACCGAGACAAGATTCTCGGATAAGTGCCAATTTTACAAATTCAACCAATGCTTGCTCTGACAGTGATTGTCTTTTCACTGCACGTCCTGGGTAGTGGTGCTTTTTAAACTTAAATTGTGGCGTTTTACGTGCCCAAACCATGATCTGATTCTGAGGCTCAACGCAGTGGGGGCTCCGGAAATTTCTTTAGCGTGTACCTGAACCTTAGTACGTGTGTGTTTTCGCAAGTCGCCCCTGACAAAATGCAGCCGCCGTGGCCGGGATTCGAGAAGGAGGAGGATGGAACTTTATTATTGCAGAAACCGTTGCGCGGTTTATTCCTGGGTGGTTCCCTCTGACAGGGCTCCACTGGCAATCGCGGCTCGCCGGGCCTGGTCGAGGGTCGCCAGTTGGCTTCCCAGGTCCATGGCTTTATGTTGCCCCGTGATAGAAAAAGAACGGAAAAAGAAAGGAGGGGCAAACCCGCACCACCGTTAAGATATAACGGGTATAAAACCGAATATAAAATAAATGAAAAGGGGCCGCCAAGGCAGCCCAAATCAGTTTTAGAGAAAAAGCCAATTGTTAAAAGAAAAATGCGGAGGCAAGCGTACGAAGGAGCCAAGAAGTGGAATGAACAAAGACACGAAGAGAAAAGAGGGGAGCAGTGAAATAAAACTGCCTCCATGGGTCTGCAAGCTGCGCATGCTCCCAAACCCACCCCGTCCGCAGGGCAACCCAACAATGCCCACACAGTGACGCGCAGTTGGTTTATTGTAACGAAGAGCCAAGGCATTGGTGCCTCTTCGTGGTCTCGCTCGTGCAGCATGGTCTTGTCACGCCGGGGCGACTTGAATGCTCCGGAGAAAGGGCATCTCGATGGAGACGCCAACAGTCTGCTGGCTGGACAGCTGCACAATCGTGAGAAGAGTTTACAACAGGGGAAGGAAAAGGAGAAATGAAAAGGTGAGAAATGGGAATGTAGCATGCGGTTAGGACCATCCTACACGGGGAAGCCCCGCCATAGTTGGCTTATGCAGTGTGGATGGCCACGAACAGTCATGCGAAAGTAATATGAAAGGGTGAGCCGAGAGGTAACAGAAGAAGGGAATTAGTAGGCATTGGGAAGGAGAGGAGGCACAGGAACAGAGGGAGAAGGAACGGAGAGGGTTACGAGCCGGATGAGGTGCAGGAGCAGGGCGCGGGATCGTGCGGTTTTGATGAGTGCAGGGTACATGTCGGAAGAGATGGTATCGATATTGTGAAGTCGGCGCAACCGCGAAGCAACAACTGCAGTGCGCGGGCATGAGGTCAAGTAATGAATGTCATCGACGTTCGAGGTACCACACGCGCACCGATCGGAGGCAATGAGGCGGAAACGATGAAGGTAGTAAGGAAAGTGGCCGTGTCCGGTGAAGAAATGCGTGAACAGATGAGGCGGGGGGAACCAAGAGGGAATGGCAAAGACGCTCCCGAGCCATCTATAAAGGCTGGTACCTTGTCCCTCGCGCTGCCAGTAAAAGTGCCAAAGCCGTAATGAGGCGGCGAATAATGTCTTTTTGACCGACCGGACTGTGGTGGGGCAGGAACGAAGTAGACCACTGTGCAGCGCCGATGACGCGGCCTCGTCTGCCAGTTCGTTACCTACCACGCCCCGGTGGCCAGGGACGTGAAATAGGCGCACGGCGCGGCCCATGAGGTGGAGCTGGCGCAGCACTTGCTGGAATTTCCAGATGCGTTCATCCGTATGGTGGAGGCTGGAAATCGCCCTCAAAAGAGAAAGACAGTCCGTATAGAGGTGGGTTACGCGAGCCCCACGCCCGTTGACGATAAACTGGAGCGCCTCGTCAAAAGCAATGACCTCAGCACTGCATGCGCTAGTGGCATTCTGGACGTTGTACTTGCGCACCGCGTGAAGGCGGCCGCGCGGGTCGAAGACCACGTACGCCGCTCCTGCCGCGACTGTCGTAAAGGCGCCGTCTGTGTAGACGTGGTACGCCGGCAAGGAGGAGAGTAGGGCTGCCTGGGAGGGTGTCAGCCGAGTGAACGAAAACCGACAGGCGGTGCGTGGGTGATGCGCCCAGTTGTCGAATGGACGCGCTATGAAGGTCGGATGGAATGTGACCTGGCCATAGTGCGTGGTTTGGCGGAGAGTGAGGGTGGAGAACTCTGCCGCCAACCTGTCCAACTCCACATGCAAAGGGGGACAATTGGCCAGGATATGCAGCGCCGTGGTACGCGTGGTATGGTAGGCACCGGTCAGGGCCACAAGAAGAGAACGCTGGACCGACAATACCTGGGTGGTCAAGAAGGAGCATGGGAAAGCCGGCCACCACACCGGAGACGCGTAAGCAATCGCAGGAAGCAGAACCTGTCTATATAGACGCCGTATAAGCATGGGACGCAGCGAAAAATGCATGCGTAAAAATTTAAGAGATCGAGCAACCAATACCTCGGCTTTGGTCTTTAGAAAATCAACATGGGCGTGGAAATTAAGTTTATCATCAAAGACCACGCCGAGAATTTTAATGTGGTCTTTGGTTTTTAGGTAAGTGCCGTCCAACCTAATGGAGGGACGCCGCTTAGAGGTGCCAATGTGCCCATTGTTGAAAAAGACGAAATAGGACTTTTCGTGACTAATGTTGACCTTGTTTTGCCGAGCCCAATTGCAAACCAAGGTGAGGACAGATTCTGCAAGAGCCTGCAACTGCAAGCGCGACGAACCGGAAACGAGTAGAATGGTATCATCTGCATAAGCCTGGACGTGTACCCCCTGTGGCAGTGGCAGGTCTAATAACGAGATGACTAAATTCCACAGTAAGGGGCTAATTGGTGAGCCCTGAGGACTGCCAATAGAAGGACGCACCGACGCGTCGCCCGCGTTAGCCCGGAAGGCTACTTGGCGGTCCGTCAGGAAAGATTTTAGGAGGTGATAGAGGTTGGCGGGGCAGTGGTGTTGGCGCAGAAAAAACAACACCGAATCGTGCCACACGCTGTCAAACGCCCCGGTAAAGTCTAAGGAGATCAAAACCGCCGGGATTTTATCAGCCTTCAGAGCACTGAGGCGGCGTTGTAGGGCATACAGAGCCAGAGGGGCGCTCCGCGCATGCGTAAACCCGAATTGTCGAGCGTGAAGGAGGTTGTGGGCGTGAAGAAAGTAATAGAGGCGAGAATTTAGCAGCCGTTCCAAGATCTTGCCGAATATAGAGTTCATGACGATTGGCCGATATGCGGAAGGGAGAGAAGGGGGGCGACCGGGTTTAGGAATAAAAATAATCCGGCCGACCTTCCACACGGAGGGGAAGTGGCCCAAACGGAGGGAGGCATGGAAGACATCAAAGAAGAAACGCGGATGAAGCCGGTACAGGTTGCGGACGGACATGGCAGTGAGCCCGTCCAGCCCCGGCGCCGACTGCGGATTGCCCTGGTAAACCGCTCGTTGGATCTCGGCCTCAGTAAAGGGGTAGTCATCCCGCACCGCAGGATACGGACTCTGTATCACAGTCCGGATGCGACTATGATAGTCGCTGTCAACGGTGGGGTCATCTCGAGCGACATGCGTCCGTAATAGGAGAGTCGCCGAGTCTAAGACGGACGAGGTGAGGGTACCATCCGAGGCTTGCAGCGGGGAAAGAGAGATGAGAGGTGGAATCTTTTCAAAAGCGGTCCGGAAAGGGAGACCAAAGAGGGCCCATGCCGTGAGATCTTGGCATGCCGCCCGATCAGCCGCAGCCTTCGATTGCCGCAGATTACGCTTATAGATAGCGTAGGCGGCAGCATATTGGGCACGAAAAGTGGCACGCATGCCAGGGTCGCGTGTGCGCTGAAAACGGCGTCTCATCGCACGCACCCTGGCACGCTCCTCCTGCAATAAAGGCGACCACCAAGGCCTTGCCCCGTCACTGCGTGGACGAACCCTGCGAATGTAGCGTCTACAGAGGGAGTTGTAAGTGGTGTAAAACCCCTGTAACACGATGTCGAGCATAGTTGATGTTGAATATTGACAACAGGAGACTGCTCGGAACCAGTTATGATCCTGGAGATGTTCTAAGACCTGTCCGCGTGCGAAGTTGGTAAGTCGACGGACCGGTGTCGTCGTGGCCGCGAAAAGAGTGAATGCAATATAGCGGTGGTCGGACAGCGTCTCTTCCTCGCAAACCGACGAGCTAAAGCCCTGCTCTGTCAAGGGGAAGGATGCCAACGAGACATCGATCCACGACCGAGCGTAGGGTGTCTCAAAGGTGGGGAGAGAGTCAGAGTTGTTTAAAACCTGCAGATCGTTCCCGCACGCGAACTGCACAAGTTGAGCGCCGCGCACATCGCCCACCGTGGGACCCCACAGCACATGTTTCGCGTTAAAATCGCCGCCCAGAATAAAGTTGTGTGCGAGATGTTGGGAAACAACCTGGCGCAGTTCATCCAGAATGGGGTCCAACGGGCGATGAGGCGGCGCATAGACCGCGACGACAATGAACGCCTTCCCAGCACGCTCGCAGCGGATTGCAACGACTAACTGGGAGCAGTGTACTGGAAAGATGTCAAAGTCAGGTGCCCGCGCTAACAAGACGACACGCGGGCGCTCGGAAGCATGATAGGAGACGATGGACATGGGCAGATTCTGCATGCGGTTGTCACGCAGGTGCGGGTCTGACACTAGCGCAAAACTGAATGCCCCCGCGATCATGCGCTCCACAAGCAGCTTGGTGGCATCGCGCGTACCGGCAAGATTAGCCTGGAGGAATTTGACAGGTTCGGCCATCAGATGGAAGCTAGCCATAATCGGTGCCCAACCGCAGGCGGGCTACGCGAGCCATCAAAAGAGGGCACCCTCTATCCCAGGTCCAGTTCGGAGAGTCTCGCCTCCCAAGACCACGTAGTGAGTGTGTGTGTTGTGACTCGTGGCGAAATTGCGTCGCCCGGACGGTCGGTGCATTCGTGTGTTATGTGCGCGAGTGTCGCTATGTGGTTGCTACACCAGGGACATTCGATACTGCGACTCGTGCCTAGCAGCCCGATACCATAGCCACTATGCAATCACGGTGGGTGTGGAGCTTTCTGTTGTTGCTTTTTCACAATGGCCGGCTTAAATTAACATTTTTCTTTACCTAAGTACAGCGAAAACTGAAGCTACAAATGCAGCAGAGAAAATCATGCAGACCGCGTCTTTGCCCTTCCTGCTACCAAGAAGCTTTCAGACAAATCACAAATCGAGAGAGAAAATTGTAAAAACACTCATCATACCTAAGTATTTTCGCCGAGCGAAGTTGACAATAAACATTTCTTTTTTTGGCCGTGACTTCAATGTCTGTTTTTTTTTTCATTGGTGGTGCATCTTTAAAAGGATCCATAATAAAAAATTTGTCGCCAGAATTTCCTGCTCCAATGACAGCTATCGCACTGAGAGTGACTAAAACAACACTCTTTCTGAACTGAAATGAGCGAAAAGTAATTATTTAATGAATATTTCTCAAATCACCGCACCTAGCGGCGTCATCTGAAGGTTCCGGCAAAACGAGATATCGCGTCACACTTACCTGCCTCACTGTTTCCCGCCCATTCCAAGCGATCGCAAAGTCTCGGGGAGTCATAGAAAAGGCAGTTCCCCAACCCTGACGCTGTGCCGTCTGTTTTCCGGAGGAAGCGCAAGCAACAAGACTGCAGAGGCGCGTTCGAAAAGAGAAGACGGATATGCGTGGCTCTGCTATCGCAAACACCAGAGACCAGTGTGGAGCTGGGGGAAAGCCAGTAAAGTAATACCAAACCGCACACAAAACCAATGCGTTTGACAAGACACCGAGCGCCGGCAACGCGTCCCTATCGGCGTCCGCCAGATGCGTCTACTACGGCGTCCGCGATTCGCGTGACCAACGCCGTTGCAGACGCCGCAGCTGTCTCCACTCTATAAAGAGGGAAGTGGTAATGGAATACATCTACTTAAGGCATGTAGTGACCGCGGATCCGGATCATGAGACGGAAATAATCAGAAGAATAAAAATGGGCTGGGATGCGTTTGGCAGGCATTCTCATATCATGAACAGCAGGTTGCCATTATCCCTCAAGAGAAAAGTGTATAATAGCTGTGTCTTACCAGTACACACCTACGGGGCAGAAACCTGGAGGCTTACGAAAAGGGTTCTACTCAAATTGAGGATGATGCAACGAACTATGGAAAGAAGCATGATGGGCCTAACGTTAACGGATAAGAAAAGAGCAGATTGGGTGAGGGCACAAACGCGAGTTAATGACATCTTAGTTCAAATCAAGTAAAATAAATGGGCATGGGCAGGACACGTAATGAGGAGGGAAGATAACCGATGGTCATTAAGAGTTACGAAATGGATTCCAAGGGAAGGGAAGTGTAGCAGAGGGCGGCAGAAAGTTAGGTGGGCGGATGAGGTTACGAAGTTTGCAGGGACGACATGGCCACAATTAGTACATGACCGGGGTAGTTGGAGAAGTATGGGAGAGGCCTTTCCCCTGCAGTTGGCGCAACCAGGCTGATGATGAGGATTATTATTATTATTATTATTATTATTATTATTATTATTATTATTATTATTATTATTATTATTGTTATTATTATTATTATTATTATTATTATTATTATTATTATTATTATTATTATTATTATTATTATTATTATTATTATTATTATGTACGGAGCAGGAGGCGAGGAGGACATCGAGGCGTATTAGCAGCCGCAGGAGAAGAACGCCCCTCCTCCCTCGCCTGACCCCCCTATCTTCAGTACCAGTTGCTACTTCTGATGGAGTGTCACCGGAACGCCTTTCGGTCAGGTCGTTGCCGGTCCTTCAGTAGGCCGCTCATCGAACTCTGAGACATAATCTCCGCTTATGCCATCACTCTTACTAGAAGTTAGCACTGTACACGGCGCAACGCGAGAAAAACATAATAGCGCACAGCCGGTCAGTTCGCCCCATCTCTGCTGAAGGTAGGTGTGACGTCACATCCGCCGGCTAGCTCTCGGGAGCGCGTTACGTGTGACCCGTCGGCCGCCCACAGAGCGTCAAAAAATAAAGCCATCCGCTCAAAAATGAACCGAATAATGACTACGCACAAGAGCAATCGCAATGCAAGAGCTTATATATATATAGTAATACATAAAAATACATGCATACAAAATACATACATACAGTAATTTATGCAAGAGCTTTCGCAATATTCTTGAATCTCTTTTTCTAAGAAGTATTTAGCAATATTCTTGAATCTCTTTATTTTCCTTTTTTGCTCTTTCTGAGCTGCGCTACAAGCCTAAAACAGTCATGACATACCAACTCACTCCAAACTGCCACGCTTTTGATCTTGAATCTCGATTCTGTATCCCTCTAAGCCGCTTATAATGAACGACTAAACAAGAAAGTAAAAAAAGAATACCGTAAATATTTCGAGACATTTTTACCATGAATTTTAGCACTGAGAATCTGCACAGCCTGTTGAAAAGACCTTGGTACGCCCGCAGGCACCACACACGGTATAAACGGAGAGAAAGTCTTTGATTGTTATTCCTTGCATAAATAAGAATTCGCGCGCGCGCGCATTTCCATAAGCCCATTGCCTCATTTTTGTCTTCTTCAAGAAACATCGATAAGGTGAATGAAGACTACAATTCTTAAGGTAAATGATATAAAAAATGTCAGTGATTACATCATGAACCATGCCTTGTGCGCCGGAAAGAGATTGCCTGGGGGGCGAAATGTGGAGGCACAAGAATGGCACTGGGAGCGCTGCTTGCAAGAGAACCATTCAGGGGGCAAAGATGAAGAAATAGCATTTCTGCCACGTGCATTGCACGAGCACTGTGAACAGATGACAGGCGCGATGTATTTGCGGATTTAGTTTCACGATGAATAGGAGGTGTGTTTTCATGTTTGACGTTCCGATAACATTTTCTTTTCCGTGGGCTTATTCTGCAACTTCGGAGATATTTTTCCTACCTTCTATTCCATGGACATTTCCTGGTCAGCGTTCAAAATGATTGCATATCTTCGTCCGCACGGAAACCCCTACACAAACGGGAACTTTCGATTAAGGGAAGCTCCAATTGTTGATGAGTCGACCTCGGCACTAGGAAGCAATTCGGTAAAAAAAAGGTTCTTGCCCGTAATAATGCGACGTTATGAAACCAGCTTACAGCATAGAGGCTGAAGTAGGTGTTATCGACGGCAGTGTCAAGGCAGATTTTATTGGAACAGTGAGCGAACTTAAGCTGCCTTCGGAGCCATGAGGCAGCCTTATTTAGGGTCTGTGCTTGGTTTGAGAGTTTATCAAGCAACGATATTGATGCATTTACTCTTTCACTATATCATAGCCTTACAGTTCCTCTAATTCTTCTCTTGCATGGCCACGCCCAAGCCTAGACTGCAAAAAATTCATGCGTTAGTTAGCATGCTCTGAAATGTTGTGCCAGTACAACCAGCCCGGATTTCGAATCTACAAGATGCAGAAATTATCCTGCGAACGCCCTTTGGACAAACCCGGGGCGGCGCCGAAAGGCCCAGCGCCGTAACGCTCCCTTGACAAGTCAAGATGCTGCGCCGCCAGGCAGTGACTTCCTGTGCAGGAGCATCGGCGAGCGACATGCCCAAACCTGCAATAAAGTGCTAGACAGCCCGGCGCCGTATTTCCTTTTCCCTGGAGGTCACCGCACGCGGCAATATTGAAGCGGGGGGCCAGCGCGGTCACTGGTTGCACCTTTCGGACCGACAAGTGCTGGCTTTGTATTGGGCCGTTTGCGTGACAATCGTTTCTCGGGGCTTTACAAGTCCCGAGGCCGCCGACTGGGAAACCTGATCCACCGAACCACCATGAGCGGAGTGCCGCTCTCGAGTGGAGTGAGATGTGTCACGCGTTGGAGCCTCACCGGACGTCGCGGTGCTGGAACAGTCGCGTTTGCTGTTAGCTCTCGGCCCCCGTGCCGATCCGATCTTGTCCTGTATAATGACCTGTATATAGTGTATAAAGTCCCTTTTGTTATTTTCACCGACGCCTGACTCAGAGTCTACGCTACCAACTCTCTGTCACGAAACGGGTGACGAGCGCTACGGGACCACCTCAGAGTCGCAACAGAAATTAGGTTCAGGTGGCGCATGCGGTATAATAAATTTTTACATCCACCCCCGTTGCCGTAAGCGACGCCCTATAACACCCCCACTGGTAGGTTGTGCGTACATGTTGTACGCACTTAAGATGCCTAAGAAAGTAGCGGAATCGGCAAAAGAAACAACGCTTCGCCATTCCGACCCTGCGAAAGTGGATGTCCTGGGAAGCTGTTGACAACCACCAGTGGAACTGCTGAGGGAAGTACACTATGCTTTATTGCTTTATAACAATGGTAATAGTGGTAATTTAAAGTAATGGGACTAATCGTAATTTTGACAGCACGCCGCCGCACGTAGCGGTGCTGCAACAACATTCAAATCAGTTGCTAGGCTAGTTCTTTTTTCATACGAAAAGGTAGAGACGTCAAGCCTAACGTCGCAAGCTTGCACCACAGTAATCTTTACGGGGAAGCATATGCGGGGAGCTTTACGCGCTTCACATTGTTATCAGGCGTGCCTTATCAAAAATTATGTGTTTCGGATGATTCTTTTGTGTTTGGTCCTTATTGAAACGTATGTTGTTATGCATGTTTCACGCGTGGTTCCAAAGAATGCGCGCTCTGTTCGCTTCAATTTGTTGGCTTCTTGATGCATCTGCCTTAAGGGGGTCTGAGCCAGTGATCTTGGCCTTGCACTGGCACGGTGGTCGGCCCAGACAAAGGCGAAGCATCGATTGCGATTGCGAATTGGTACACAGCTATACGAAGTATAGCAGTCTTATCGGCTGTATAGACTTGTAAACATTCGCTCAATAACTGAATTAGCATTGTGTTAGCGCGCACAAGCAAACGCGAACACATCACACTCGCTGTCAAATCGCTGCAGTCAGCAAGTGCGCCAGCAGCTGTGAGGAAGTGACCTTCGTGCTGTATATCGCATCAACGCAAGAGCGGCGAGAACACAGAACGCACAAAGGTATGAGCAGTGCGCAGCTCCATTTCAGTATACGGCACAGGCCACCGCACACGGCCCTGCAAAGTACGCACTTGTTGGCGGAGTCGAAGCAGACTACCCCCCCCCCCCACCTTGTTCGCGCTACCTCCCCGCTTTATACCCTATCACGCGCGAGATCAAGCTGCGACCGTCAGTTTCCCTTGCGCCTGGTCGCGAAATACGCAATTGCTGCCGGACCACAACGCCACCCCGTTCCCTCCATCCCATTCCACGACGGCCTTCCGCGCGACAGAAGACGGCGCGTTTGCTCTCCGCTTTCCTCTTCGCGCGCGCCAGATTGAACCGCGATCGTCGGCCTCCCTCGGGTGCTTTCACTCGCAAATACAGCATGCGCGCGGCGACAGTCCTATCGCCCTTGGGCTTTACACAGAAGATCACGGGACGGGAAAAATGTGCCTGGAGTGTCTATATAATTGCTATCGCAATAAAATGCCGCCCAACTAGACGCTAACAGGTCCGCTGTAAAATGACAGTTGCGCCCGAAGGGCGGAGCACCGACTTCGACTGTAAGGTTTAGCGTCGCGCTTGAACTTCTATGACGTTGTTCGAACTACACGTGGGTCCGACGAACGCGGTCGCAACATGCGCGGGTGTGCAAGATTTCTAGCACCGTGAAAAGTTTGAACACTCCGTGTAGGGCTTGTAATGACATCGCACAGGCGCCACTACGTTGCCCGTAAAAAGCCACGCTGATAACGTTACACCACTTTAAGGTTTGAGCGCTGAAATCGTTTTCCACTTTGACTATCTAGAAGTCTGAGGAGGTGGAAGATAAAAGGCATCCGCTATGAATGTTATGTCTCATGACATTTGTTTTTGGCCTGCCATTGTCAGAATTGATAGGAATAACTTAGTCGAGAAAGTAAGACTCGGTAAGAGTGACTTTAGTGATACAATAGTGGAGCGATATAAACCGCCTAAAGATTATGTATAAGCATATCTATCGCGTATACTCATATATAAAAATCCACTTGATATGTCCGTCACAATATCACCGTAACAGTGCACCACGAGAGTTGTGCTCACACAGCAGGTTCAGCGTGCGTCGGTAGCATGGGTGCATATTTTTATTCCGAAGCTGATATCATTATGCATATTGCAAATACAAAGAAAAAAAACGATGTCTTCTAATTACGTCCCATGGCACTACAGTAAACGAAGGAACGTTATTTCTCCGGAATGTTCATTTGCTTCAGCTTTGATTTACTTTGTCATATGAATATGCGTATTTGTCTACCGCTGTTATCCTGCAACTTCACGTACATCGCGTGGGCATCGCATGCAACCTATATCAGCACGTTACTGGAGCTAGGTTTCCTCCTAAAGGTATATATCGTTTTTGAAGTTGCAGAAGGGACTGTAGCCAGAACAAAGGTGTCGCCGGCGATGTCTTCTCCAGCTTTTGTCTAACAAACCCATGGTTGTCTTGACCGAAGACAACTTCGTTGTCCCTCCTAAAAATCAGGTTGACGAGGCGAATGTTTGATCTTTCTTTAATAATATTATTTCTCTTCCCTTTACATTCTTTACGTTCGCAGGTGATGTCGGGATTGTGCGCCGCAGATCAGAAACGTTCTGTGAGATGAAGAAGAAAAAAAAACAGAATGCGTCACCATGTGGGCGCGGTTGTTTTCTGAGCGAACATCGCCTGGAGATCGGCTGTGTACCTGGACATCGACGTGTGCAATGACGATGCTGCCGTACGCCTGTCCTTTTATTTTTATGTATTCTTTCCGCATGCACAAAGTCCCTTCGCTTGCTCATTTGTAACAGTGCTCACGGGGGCAACACGCGAATGAAAAACATAGTGCCTAGACATCAAACTCGTATAACACTGGATTCTGCGTCTGATTCTGGCGCAAGAACTCGCCTGCTACACCAAGCACAGTAATACACCTCTCCCAGGTGAATAGTCAAGTTCATTTTTAACGAGACTCTTGGTGCAAGGTACGTCCTTTGGCCTCCTGTTAGCTCCACACGGGAATACAATGATTGTTTCGGAGTAACACATCCGACTGGTAAGGAAATTGAAAGGAAGTAAGACGAAAAGTAGTACTTGATTACAGTTTATTATCGTACAATAGTTTGGATCATATTTCACAGAGTTAAAGGGAAGCTGAAAGGTTTTCCAGAAAAAACGAGTGAACATCTGTACATAATGGTTTTCAACCTTCCGAATTCGAATATCGTATCGAAATTGAGCGAAAGAAAGCACAAATGTATTTTATTTCGACGAAAAGTGCAGCAGCGGACACGCCCAGCTCACGCGTCTCGTTTCCGCCTGTGATTGGTCGGTGCGCCTCGTGACGTCAACTCTAGTAACCGACCGCTGCCGCTACACATGAAGCGCGGTGCCAGGTAGTTTGGTGCTGTTTTTCTGAGACGGTAATGGAAACTTTAGAGAGACTGCGTTTTTCTGAGGAGTTCGGCGTTACTCCCTACATGTACGAGCCGACTGCGAAGAGCCGGCCTCTCGAAGAAGCAAACGATGCTGGTGCGAGCAGTGCTTTCGACGCGAACTAAAGCAAAGTCTTGAGATCTCCTCGTGTTGGAAATGCTCTTTGGTGAGTATGTTTTTTGCAAAGCGATCTAGTGATCTCGCCGATCTTTCGCCGATCTAGTGAGCTCGTTTCCGGTCAAACAACTGTAGTGTTGTGTTCCTGCATGCCTCCTCGTGGAACGTAAGCGGCGATGCGATCGTCGGCATTTGTGCGCTGTCCAAAGCTGTCGGCAATCTACAAAGACGGTTTAAACGCGTGAAAAGCTTCCCGGTTCATGCAGTACGCGTAGTGACCTTGATCTGTTGACTACCACTCACGTTGATTACCACTCACGTTGACTACCACGCACGTTGACTACCACTCTACATGCACGCAGACGCACCAACAAAGGAATGCAGGGTCGATCGAAGCAGATTACGATGGCACGCACGCAGAAACAAGCGCAGTCAGGCACGGTCGCGGACGCTGATAAGGAACGAAACACTAGAGTTGATGTCACAACACCGCGGTTTCCGGTCTCCGCTGCGCTCACTCACTCAACGGGGGGCGGAGCTACAGCGCAATTTCAACCGACGATTACGTCGCTCCTAATTAAAAAAAAAACCAAATTTTACCTACATGGTTTATAAGGTTCGCGCATCCGTATATGAGCGTCTTATTGAATTCGACAGACTCCTCAGCTTCCCTTTAAGAGGCAATTGGGAACGTCACACCAATGATATGAACGATAAAAACAAGAAAAACAGAAATCTGCCGAGGTTTCTGCAATTTTCTCTTGCTTGTTCTCTTTCTGCGTTCTTGCGGTCTTTGTTTTATTAAGTAATACATATACAATAGTAAAGGCAATGCGGTGTCCGGCCTAGTGCCGTAGTTTGTCATCAGCTCAATAATGCGCAGACACGTGAAACGTATACAAGGCGTGTGCCGCAATCAGCCCGCTTACCTCGACCAGCAACGAACCAACGAACATGTGGCAATAAACGACACTCGCACCCCCCCCCTGGAAACTTGTCGGCTCGTTCGCATGAACCACGCAACACAACAGGCCACCGCCTACATTATGGCAAACTAAGATGAGTGCATCAAAACACACTGTCTCAGATAACATGACCATCTTGTTTACCAGCGGAATTATAATTACGGGAACTAGTTAACGTGACTCGTGTTGTTAGGAGTGTATACTTTACCACTCATTGCAGTCAGGAATAGACTCCTGAAACCGAAACAAAAACATAAGAAATAAGCTGGAGAAAGCCGGCTGATGATAGGCAGAAAAAAGAGGAATAAGTGGAATGGGTGCATTACCTAAGGAAACAAGCTGAAAGATGAGGTGAAATAAGACAGAGAAAGAGAAAGCAGGCAAAATTACAGAGAAAAAAATTTAGGAAAGAACATGTAAACACGCCAGTGTTTACGCACCTGTACTTCAAGCAGAGAAAGACGTGAAGTGAGAGACATTGTTGTTTTAACTTGTTGATGCGAGAACAGGGTCGCATTGTAAACAAATCTTCCTGACACTTAATTTGTCAGGAAACAATTACGAACGTTTAAACAGTCTCCATGGGACACCACTTCTTTCTCCGTAAAGCCGCTTCTTTCTCCCGTTACATCCAGCGAAAACAAAGAGATACAATCCAGAACTGCGTCAGTACCAGAGTTGCACACTGATGAACTAAATATACGGCAAAACTTTCCGAAAGCTGTCGACGTTCAATCAGCGGCAAGATTGGGGCAGGTTGCCGCGAGTATTACAAAAAAAACTGAGCATGTAGCAAAACTTTCTGTTACCTGCTAACTTTCCGAAACGTTTTCCACGTTCACACAGTTGCAAGATTGGAACTCGACTCCCTTGTGCATATTGAAATCTGTCCCTGCCTTTCCCCTACTCTGCAATAAATCGACCAGACTAGAAAGTGCCAGAAAGATGGCTTGGGGGTAAGTTCATATGTGCACCACAGGAGAAAAAAAAAAGTATCGCGACGGACTTGTGTAATGATTCCTAGATGAAAACAACACAGGCGGACAGTGCTGCACAGGTAATAGCATTTCTTACAACCATAACCGATATCAATAAATAAAGATTCTTAAATGTGCAAAGCACGCACTAAACGCCCATGTGCGTCAAGTATGTAGTTGGGGTTGGGAGGTGCTTTGGGGGCACGTGACCATGCCATTGAAATAAATGTTTCCGCAGCGGTGAGAGCGCTTAGTAGTCTGCGAATTGGGATGGGTACAGCTTCTGGCCCAAGCTTATCGAAAAACTCATATGCCGTCATATACAATAATCTCAGCAGAACCCATGTTGCGGTTAATGTCGACGTCAATGCGATCAGTATTGAAGCAATGTAGCAATACATCGTATAGACACCACCGAAATGCATCGTGTACGAGGCTACAATGCAGATGGGCTCTTTTCTCGCTCTTCCCACTGAATATCTTGGGCTATCTGGTGTTGCGCGCTCCAGGGTAGCGTACCGTACTGCTGCCGAGAAGTAGCGACGCCTGCCTATCGAAGCTCGGCCGACATTACTTATTGGGCAGCGTGGCGTTGTCGGCGGGCTACAGGCATCCGGTAGACCATGGCGACCGAGCAAGGGCGAGACGATTCGCTAGTGCGAAACTTGCACTGTTTATTCAAAGGTAGTTGAAAGAAAATAACAAGAGCATGAAGTATGAAGTATCTCAAAGTACATTTCGGAGCCCCTTAAATAGGCTCTCTGCAAGTGTGGGCGGGATCTTGCTTCCGTCGATGTCACGTGACAGGCACAGAGAGAGGGCCCCTCCTCCTGCATTACCGAGCAAGGAAAGGAGAAGTCAACCCTCTTTTCGACGAATCCGGGTAGAAGGTAGTGGAATGACGTATCGCCCGCGGTGTCCGGCCAAGTAGAAGGTAGGGGGATGACGTATCGCCCGGGGTGCCCGGCCAAGTAGAAGGTAGGGGGATGACGTATCGCCCGTGGTGTCCGGCCAAGTAGAAGGTAGGGGGATGACGTGTCGCCTGTAGTGTCCGGCGTAGTAGAAGGAAGGGGGAACGACGTATCGCCCGTGGTGTCCGACGCCAACCCTAACACTGGCTACGCCACCGCGTAGTCCGGACATGGCGCTCGTACTCGTGTGAATGTATATCCAGACAAGATTGTCTTGCTAAGTCAAGGATATAGTTCCGCCGAGAACCGCAGAGATTTAAAGGCTTTTTGAAATGTGCCGCATTTATTTGCCTAACCCAGAGCCAAGTTCAAGCGCGAAGCCGTCCAAGCTCACAGAGTTTGTCGCCGATGAGCGCGCACCTCCAAGCGCCCACTCTCTTGCCGCAGTGGCATCGATGCCTCCTTATTCCACGCGTCCGCTCACACGCCGCTACTGGCTTGGCAGCTCCTTGCTCCACTCACCAGTACGGGCGCGCCTGTCACAAATATATGTGGCTCGGTCGCGCTAGGTGCACAGTGTTGCGCATAGGAGTCTGCTTGCAGATACAGTAATGGGCCCTCGAAAGTGTCATGCGCAAGAATGCAAAGGCTCTGCAGAGACTACAGAGATGTGCGGCACGTACTGAAGTGGTGAGGCAGGAGAAGTGGCGACGGGGGCTGCGGGAGACGCGCGACTGTGGAGCGCGAGCAAGAAGAGAAACGAAGCCCGGCCGAGACCATTCGGGTCCGAGTGGAGGAGCAGCACTTCCGGGACGCACACGCGTACTCTCACAAGCAACTTTACAGCGAAGCTGCATACCTCTACTGTCCAAGAAAATTTTCATGTCAATGTAAGCAAAAAACTCCCCGTACGTGGGCCGGTCCCGGAGATAGTGCAATACCGGCCCAACCCACGGCGGAGGTGAAGCATGCGTTCAGCACTCCCCTATGTGGGTCGATCCCGAAGATAGTGCATCTTCACGCATCCACTATCCTGAAAATAATGCATGCGCATCTTCACGGTGCTCACAGTGCAAACCTACTGAAAAAAAGAAGACAGAGTGAAAGGGCGCAGAGTTCCACTTAATTTTAGTTTCACGGAGAGCTGAATATGTAAGAGAAGGAGATTCTTGATGGGAAGGAAAGGTTGGGGTAAAGTGCAGCGCAGTAACTGCCTCTCAGCAGAGGACACCTCAACCGCGCTGCACAAGGGGAAGGGAATGAAAGTAGGGGGAGAGAAAGAGCACCAGAAACAGGACGCCGCGGAAATGTGAGGGAGCTAAAGGCGGTCGGCGAGGCCGACAGCCTCGGCGAATGTCAGGAATATGTAAGCTGGTAAAAAAGAAAGAATACGAAGCAAGGAAGAGAGGGTGATATACATGAATTGTCATATTTCCGGGCCCAGAGTGCGCACCAACATGACATTCAAGTTTATAATTTGACAGCACGACAGAAGGTGCACCAACAGGAGCATCACGTACCCAGCTCATTCGTCAACTTCGCCTTGGTAATTTTGCGATTTAGCTAGGTGCTATGATTTGCCATCACTGCGCATTCGTAAAAAGAGACGCAAAACCGAAGTCGTTGCAGTGAATACCGAGCGGACCTTGCAGAGCACTCTGAACATTATAGTGATGCTCAGGCAAACGGTCTTTAAGGCATCTGCCAGTTTGCCCGCCGTGTCTTCTTTCATATGGCAGTCGGAGTATACATAGCACCTCCACTGTGCAAGTGATGAAGCGTGACCTGTGCTTGACCGAACCGGTTAAACCGCATGCGTGATGTGCGCTGCAGAACTCTTCAAGTTTGTCAGGAGTTGAAAAAAGAAACGATCTGCCCGTTGGCACACAGAACAATTCTTTCCAGCTTACCGAAGACTTCCCGAGAATAAGGCAGCACAACCACCTGTTACATGTCGACCAATTGACGCACGTACGAATGTCCCCCCTCCAACCAGCTTTAGCAGCCTTACGGCCACATCAGAAAGGAATGTTTCAGGGCACCGGGAATCAGAAAAGCTCCACGTTTTCGTTCTCGCAAACTCTTAAACCTGCTGTTTTCAATACTGGCTTTCCCGCAGCACGAGTTATTGTTTAGGGGAGGTGATCTAACTCATTATCTTTGCTTGGCCGGTGTTTCGTAAAGCCTGGGTTATTTATTTTGGTGAGCGTTATCAGGAAGTGGTAGACACAACCTTAAGTGTGTCAGCGTATGACATACTATGAAGCCGCTATGTAAACGCAACCATTCCCCGGATTTCCATGCGTTGAATAGCCCCCGTAAACCATATATCGGTTTAGAGATATTCTAAGTGGTTAACTTTTCTTATACTGTTGTATGACCGGTTCTTCAATTTATTTTCTCTCAATTTAATAATAAATAAATAGGTTTACTTCCCGCTTCGTGATGCGGAAGCAGCCCCTACACATTATATGCATACATGACCATGGGTGCTATAACGTAAAACTATTCCAAACTTTTCTATTCCAATTCTGCTATCAGCCCTCCACGATTGGTCAAAAACTTTTTTCGACCACCCCCACTTCACCTGTCTGTCACGTGACGTCACGAAAACCGCGATAGCTCCCCATCTGATGTGATGTGTACGTACTGATTAGGCATGATTTGACAGAAAAAAGAAAAACAGTTATTTCTGATTCGACCCTTTTTCGCTATTAGCCCTCGGCTACTGGTAAAATGTTTTCGGGCTGCACCCAATTCACCTGCCTGTCACGCGACGTCACAAAACCGCACAAACTCACCGCGTCAAAGTGACGTGTGCGCGATAAAGATGCATTAATATGCCGAACAAAACTGAATTTTCTTCGGAATAGCCGCAGGCTGCCCCGTTCCGAAAGGAATAAAAGACTGCTGCCGCCGATCGCTGAGACGCTGGCTACTCGCACCTGCCGGAGAGCGTGGGTTTATTTGCGTGTAATAAAACTTATTGCCTGGCCGTGTAACGTTTTCGAGCACTTTCGGCACGTTTACCACCTCATTCTGCCAACTGTTCTTTGCTGAGGGTCAGTTTTAGCGTCATTCTTAAGCTTCCGTTGCATGCCGCCGCGATTTTCCACCAGCCACCACAAGCTAAGTAAGGGAAAGCCGACCAACCGCAGGCGCCGGCACCACCCTCTTCATCCGGTTATCGATTTTCAGTGCACTGGCTCTGCCCCAGTGGATCCCTCTCCACTTGAGCGTTCTCCTCGCCTCTTGTCAGCCAATTACATACGACAAGCCGCTCAGTGTAGGCAATGTTATTCGTTTTTCAAGCAAACAAAAGGGACCTCCTATGAACGAGGAGAGTGTTTGATTGGTCTGTACAGACAATCCTGCCGGTGACCGCCCGGTGCTTGCGTCGGTGGTTACGCAAATTTGACGTCAGGAGATTGGAATAGAAACATATTGGAATAGTTTTACGTTATAGGGCCCCATATTCACAATTTCACAGCAATTACGATTCCATGACGATCACTTCAACAGTGCTTGGCAGCGTGGTTACGCTCTATTTAATTTCGGACTAGCCCTCGTTAAGCCGACATAGGAGTTATTTTGACGACTGCACTGACGCAATCTGGCAAGCACACCAACTCTCCAAGACGGGCAGCATAAACGCTGTCAGAGCATTCAATGAATGATATCTATGATTGAGAAGGTGTTGGTACGCAAACCCTTGACGTTGTGCTGTTAGGTTACGACCACTCACAAAACAATCCACTCGGTAAACACTCTAAAGGCGCGTCACGTACTTCAAATCACGTTATATTATACGTTACCCTCCACAATGAATGCAGCTGCACAGGCTAAAACATGACATAAACAGAAGACTGAAACCATTTGTTGTAATGCATTGCTAATAAGGAATGATTAGACGATACAAAGGGTAAGGAAAGCTTTCTAGTGTGTGCTGTCGTTTTATGACTGTTAGAATCATTCCTCGTTTGTAATGCAAGGCCAACTAGTCCAGCAATTATTCCTTCTATTGTAAGGCAATCTAGTTCACCTCTGCCAAGAATTATTGATGCAGTTGTGGAAATAACTTCTCTTACATGCGCTGCTTTGTATTCTCACGTACTACAAGACGTACCGAAATGGTTCTGCAACGGCACAAAAGAAAGCATTAGTCTAGGATGCCAACAATCACAAGCAAGAGCATGCGAGAGCATGCGATGCCGCAAGCCATTTCTTTCTTTCTGGAGACTGATTTACTGCGTCTGCTGGTCCTGATGGCCTAATGCTTGTGAAATAGGACTTAGCACAGACAGAAAAGAGTCGACGTACACGAAGTGCGCACAGAAGATTAGGCGGACGACGTTGAGCATTATTCGAGAGAAAAAGACCGCGTAAAGACGAATCGCAGTCGCATCCTTCCGTGTGTAATGGCTGCAGCACAACGGGCACAACTGCCGGGTAGTAGTTGTGCCCACGCCACAGCGACATGGCGCAGTCCAGAAGGGCATCGCAGTCGACGTCGCTAGCACGACACAACACCTAGTAGGACCAAACTGTGCAGCTTTTCCGACAACTCTTCGCGGCGGACCGGATTCCCTACCCAACCTTGATTGCCTGAGTGGTATTGGACTTTTCCGTCGCAAATACTGTAGCGGCGCGCATCTGTACTCTGCTCTTATGTTATGCGCTTGCGCGCCAGTTGCCGAGCCTCTACGGCGAATTGGGTAAATTGCAGAGCATAAGGGGTGAGCGAAGTCTTGTCATTATCCGGAAGCACAGCATCCAGCATGGTCTGGACCTCACTACTGTGGACAAAATTTTTAGAAAACTTCATTTGTTTAACCAACCTTCGCTATGATGATAATGGCCAATGGCGGCACTTACCAATGCTTGCAAAGAAAGAGTTATTTTTTATTGCTGTCTTAGTTCGGCAGTATTCGAGGAGAATCTTCAGCTTACTGCATGCTATGAAGTTCTCGCCATGCATGCACAAATGAGTTTGTTGATGCCGGCGTTTCTTAATTCGGCATTGGAGGGATGGCTATCGGTGGGGCGTTCTTGAGGTGTTTCATTTGTAGGCTGCCGCCGTTCCCGTCCACTTTACGCATGCTTTCATGTCATTAAGTCGTTGCTTTTTATGGGATTGATTGTAAGCGGAGAACGTAGGGTCTGGCGCGTGTTTTGTCGCTTTACACAAAGTGTAGTCGCACAAAAGTTGTTTGATTCTTTGGAAACATAAAACGCCTTGAGTCACACTTACTTAATCATCGGCCAATAATATGAAGTGATCATACGTTGTGCAAGTGACAGTTCGCGACTTTTCAAAATGGTCATCTGTTTTGCGTTGAGAGGATTAAAGATTGATTGAAAAAGCTTGATAGATACTCTGTAAGTGCTTCTAACAAATGTGCGCAAAAGAGCACTGAAGCAAAGTGTACAACAGTTTCCTAACATTTTGCAGCTGTGTCCCGTAAAAGTAGGGTAACTCGAACTGTTACTTGTAGAAGATATTATACAAGAGTTACATAATAACTACAATAAACACACCAACACTCTGAACATAATTGGCATGCAGAAAATAACTGCGAAGGATAGCTGTCTTTGAATACGACCACAGTAGATTTTCTTTTATTCGGCATTCACACACTAATTGTTTTCATCATTTCGGTGGTCTTGAGAATATGAAAATCAGAGGTTGACGCCATGTTGTGGATGGATTGAGTTGCGTACCTAGGTTACGTACCTATATTAGTTGTGGACCTAAGCGAAGTAGCAAGCCGGAGTGACTTGATGAAATCCGATAGAATATGCGGGTATCCCAAGCTAGGCAAGGAAAATTAAGTTTCGTTGTCCCAGAATGGTTACCACAATGTGTTAAATGCTTCGTTATACGGTCCCTACCGTATTAACGGGTTGCTTGGTATAAGAAAAATCCTGATAGGGAACTGAGCATCTCGAGCCGATAGAGGAAAAGCCTAGTGATTCGTTTGGCTGTGGTCAGGAGCATCCTCTTCTACGCGATCATTGCCTTCAGCAGTAAATTTTTGCGCTTAAGCAGCAGTAAATTTCGCAAATTCTTCCTTTAGGTCAATGACAAGCATGGTCAAGTGATGTTCCCCACTGGAAGATTAACGTCCGTCAGATGATCTGTGAATTTTACACTGCAGCCCATAGCATGCTTACGGGTTATAGTATCGACAATAACTGAAGGTTGTAGTATCGACAATAACTGAAGGTTTACCAACACGCCACAGCGGAGTATCAAATTGATTTTGCGCTCGAGACTTGATGTGGTTCATGTCTCTCCATTCGCATTGTTGCGCAGCTACTGACCCCGCAGTCACCTTTGTCTCAAGTCTGATTTAGTTACATCCATGAAGCCAGAGGCATCGTTACTCTCATGACATAACTGTTTACAATTCAATACAGCATGTGAACATTCAGTCTATCACCGGTTATGCTTCTAGGCAAACACCAGCTCAGGTGATACACTACTTTCATTAATTTTGTATTGAATAAGCCCGCATCAAAAATCGTTTTGTGTTCCGTTCGACAACAAAGAGAAATACAAACAAAAGTTTCGCATTATGCCCAGCTCATTGATGTGTTGACACGCCAAAACAGTAGCAGCAGCCATTTTTCAACAAGGCCGAACTTTTCAGATAACTTTCTGACTGCTCTATCAGGAGTGAATCCGCTGCTTGTGTTTAATTCCCCTAAATGAGCGACTTTAAAATGGTGGAGCTATATTACAGAAGTGATTTTATAACATCAGCTACTTGCCCCCTTCTATCTACGAAGCTAATGCCAGACTGGAAGCTATAGGTTAACTGAAGACGCTCGCGCAATAACCAGACTATCTCTATTTCAGTGCATAAACTCGAAATGAAAACATTTTTTTTCAGAAATGCCAACTTTGTATAATGTTGCTTAGACGGAAAAAAGTAGGGACTAACATTTTTGGACCAAATTTTATATTTCAATACCTGAAACATCTATTATGACTGCGTAGACGCTGCAAATAAACGCTTGCTTCACTGGCATTTGGCCATTGTCAATATGTAGAATATTAAAGGCAGTGCATTTGCAGCAAGATAAGCACCGAATGAAGAGGATGTAAAACGTGATCCATATATGACCCTGCAAACAAAGTGCGAAATTCGCTTCTGTTCTGATTTGAACTAAAATACAACTAATGTTATACTTTCATAATTACAATGAAGCCTTCTGCGTCTTCAGAAGAATAATAAAATACAACCACATTGTTTAAGAAAACATGCAAAATCCTCCTAATGTAAACAAAAAATGTACACTAGTAATGTAGCAAAGCAGTCGCTTAACAAAATCTTGTGAAATTTGTTCACTCTTATATTATTGAACATTCTTTACTCAATTATTTAGTCACCTTAGGAAACCTTCTGATTGATTGATTGATTGATTGATTGATTGATTGATTGATTGATTGATTGATTGATTGATTGATTGATTGATTGATTGATTGATTGATTGATTGATTGATTGATTGATTGATGTAATTATTCAATATAATACGAGTGATGATGCAATCGAGGGCTGCGAATTAATTGTCACCCATGGGGTCCTTAAACATGCCTCATGCTCAATTCACGCCTAGTTATGCATTCTTCTTCCATCGGAATAAGGCCGCCACAGCCGGTGACTGAGCCCACCCCCTCGCGCTAAGTAGACGGAGTGCAAGAGTTCATTGAACAACGTGGCGGTAGGAGTTCGTCTGTTGCATCCGCGTATTGCTCGACAGCAGCGGGACCCGTGTGGCTAGTGAGTGCCTCTGACGGCCCGAAAGAATACGGGCAAGGCAATGACCGTAAACACAGATGTGGGCACTATCACAATAAATTCAAATGCAGACAAGTCAAACGCAACTAAGCGACTGAGAAAAAAACGGAAAATTTTGGGACAGCATCGGTTTTCCAAGTCTCCCGTACGATTGTACAAAGCGACCTCAAACTATAACGAGAATGTGGAAGATTAGGGAAAGGGGCAGGGTGATATTGCGAGAGGATGGAATGGAATTGCACCTGGAGACGTTTTACCGATCCCTTCCGCTGTACGTAGAAAAGGTAGTAAAGTGACGTGTATTCAAATATCGGTGAGTTGCCACGCAAAGGCAGCAGTGGGTAGAGTCTCTAATTGAAGATAAGCGAGTTCCGATTGGAGACACAAGATGCCTCTGAAAGCTCTTTCCTAAACACTGGCTGTGCGAGTTCTTACTATAGGTAAGCTGTAAACCGCAAATGATCTGCTGACGTATGGAAATGCGGACGAGAAAGAGGAAGCATTCAGCGTAGGGGTACGCAAAAAGTCAGGGTAAGCACTTGTATCAGGGCGACGATGTGCGCAGATACACGCACGCTTGCACGAACCCTCACGTGAGACAGACAGACAACGAACTTGAATTAATCCAGAGGAGCTACTGTCAGGACCTCCTAACGGGAGGCCATTGTTGCCGCTGGCCGCGCCCACGTAAAGGACAGAACGCCTTGACGCTCCGCTCTTTCCTGGGCCCTCTGGATAGCCTGGGCTTGCTTTCGGAGTACCGTGCTTCTGATGGCCTCCTCCCATTCGGCTTCGCTGGAGAGGAAGCCGTTAGGCAACGCGGGACATCGCCAGAGCATGTGAGCCATTGAGCAAAAGGTTTCAGTGCAGTCAGGACAACTAGGGTCCACATCCGAGTACATCCTACTGAGGAATCCCCGCGACGGGAAAGATCCCGTCTGCAGCATTCTAAGTGTAGCTGACTGACCTCTACTGAGCTTCGGGTGAGGCAGAGGATAAATTCTCCGACCAAGTTGGTAATGTTTAGTGATTTCATTAAATGTGAGGAGCGGATCGTTCTGCTGAGGCCCTTCCTGCCCCTCCGGAGCCTCCAGACCGTCGCGGCGCGTTAGTTCTCGCGCACGGTCGTGGGCAAGCTCGTTGAGGTTTGGGAATCCCTCGAGAACGTTCGTCCCCATGTGTGCGGGGAACCACGTGATATAATGAAAACCGGGGCAAGCCCTTTTCTCTAAAATGGAGGCCGCTTCTCATGCGAGGTTACCCGACTCGAAAGCTCTGATTGCGTCTCTCGAGTCGGTGTAAATGTAGGAACGCTCTGGATCACACAAGGCCAGCGCAACCGCAATTTGCTCTGCTATACTGGCGGTGGCCGCTCTGACCGAGGCCGAGGACCGAAGCACCCCCCGCCCGTCTACAACCGACAGCGCGAACACTCTCCTGTTCCCGTACTGCGCCGCATCGACAAAGACCGCGGAGTCTCTGTCATCCGTAACTTTCTTCAATATGGCTCGTCCACGGGCTTTACGTCTACCCTCGTTATGCTGCGGATGTACGTTCCGCGGGAAGGGCCTTACCAGGTATGTCGCCCGCGTTTCTCGTGTCAATGTTATACGCCGGTCCTCCGTTATCCTAGGAGCCATGCCAACCTCGTCGAGAATTCGCCTGCCAGCTTGGGTCGACGATAGCCTAACCACCTGGGCAGTGACCTGTGCCTCTATGATCTCGTCTATGCTATTGTGCATACCGAGTTGATCTAGCCTGTCGGAGCTCGTGGCAATAGGCAAGCCTAGCACTTTCTTGATGCTCTTGCGCATGAGTGTATTTAATTTGGTCTTTTCCGTTTTTGTCCACACTAGAGCTGACGCCACATAGTTAATATGGCTCAAGAGGAACGCGTTGTACATCCGAAGGAAGTTGTCTTCACCTAACCCCTTCTTTCGATTGGACACCCTAGAAATTAGCCGCAACATATTCTCTGTTTTAGCTGTAACGTGGGTAATTGTTTAGGCATTACAGCCCCTCGCGTCTATGAGCAGGCCTAGGATCTTAACTGAGTCGACTCTGGGAATTTTCTGCCCATTATTCGCGTATAATGCCACGGGTAGCTGGTTGAGGGGTGTCAGACCCCGAACCCCTTGCCTTGCAGGTCTGTAAAGCAACAGCTCCGATTTACTCGTAGACAGCTTGATACCCGTGTCCGCGAGGTAAGCCTCCGTCTCGTCCAAGGCCGCTTGTAGAGCTTGCTCCATTTCAGCGAGGGAGCCCCCTGGGCACCAGATCGTGATGTCATCTGCGTAAACTGCGTGACCTATGCCCTGGAGGCCGCCCAGCCTATCTGAGAGACCCTTCATGACGATATTGAAGAGCAGTGGCAAGATGACTGATCCCTGAGGGGTACCCCGAGCTCCCAATTCGTACACGCTCGACCGAATCTGCCCCACCTGAATAGTAGCAGTTCTATTCATGAGAAAGGACCTGACGAAGGCCTGGAATTTGATTCCCAGGCCTATCCCGGCCGTGGCTTGCAGAATGTATCTATGAAACACTGTGTCGAACGCCTTAGTGAGATCCAGGGCGAGAATCCCTCTCACGTCCCGGGTGCCGCTATCAAAGATTTGCTTCCTTAGCATTAGCATAACCTCCTGCGTCGATAGGCCGGACCGAAAACCAACCATATTATGTGGGAAGAGGTTTTGGCGCTCTATGTACCCGGAAACCCGGTTCAAGATCACGTGCTCCGCTACCTTGCCTATGCACGAGGTTAGTGATATTGGCCTCATGTTGTCCAAATGAAGAGGTTTTCCTGGTTTAGGGATGAGTGTCACTTATAGCCGACCTCCATCCGTCAGGCACCTGTCCTGTCTCCCATACCCTGTTAACCTCCTTAGTAAGTAGTTCCACTGCTTTATCGTCCAGGTTTCGTAATAGCCTGTTAGAAACTTTATCCGCACCCGGAGCCCATCTGCTGTTTAAATTGTAGATCACCACCCTGACTTCTGATTCTGTGAAAGGCGCGTCCAGTTCCTCTAGCGTCGCGCACTCGATCTGCGGATAATCCTCTTCCTGCGTCGGCCCTATAGGAAGGTATCTATCCGCGATCGCATTCAAAAGTGACTCTTCACTACCTCCCTCCTGTTTGGGCCGGTGTATGACTTTACTAAGTGTTTGCCTTTGATTATGCTTTGTCTGCGCGTCACCCAGGAGGTGCTTGAGGAGGCTCCACTTCCCTCCTGAGCGCATGGACCCGTCTACTGCCGCGCAGGCCTCGTCCCATTGTAGCCTATTGAGCTCCGCACAATATCTCTCAATCTCTCTATTAAGCTCCGCAACCTTTTTCCTCAGCCTACGATTTAACCTTTGTGTTTTCCACCTCATCAGAATTGACGATTTCGCCTCCAACAGATGCGCTAGGTGCGGATCTATTCTTGAGACCTCCGCTTCTGTTTGTACTACCTTAGTAGCCCTCTCGACGTCCTCTGTTAGCGATTCGATAGCCTCGTCAAACGAGGAAAATGTGCTCGTTCGCTCCTTCCTAAGTTTCCTGAACTCGTCCCAATCCGTGACTCGAAATACCCTGGCCGGTCGGGCTTCCACCGTCAATGTTACCGCTACTATGAAGTGGTCACTGCCCAGGTTCTCCTGCTTATTGGCCCACGTTACGTTACCTACGTTCCTTACATAGGCCGAATCAGGCGTTGTGTCTCGCGCAACTGACGTGCCCAGCCTAGTGGGGAACCCTGGGTCCGTGATTACCGAAAACGCAAGATCATTCAGGATCCTCGCCAGGTTCTCTCCTTTTACAGTCCGTCTGACGTAGCCCCATGCATTATGAGGGGTGTTAAAGTCCCCAGCAACTATCAGAGGAGAGTGTTTGGCTATCGAAGTCGCCTTCCTAAGCAGGGAGTAAAACGTCTGTCTCTGGTCCGACGGCGGGCTATAGACATTAAGCACAAAGACGCTCTGCTTGAGACGCCCGTGCGGTATAACCTCCACGAAAAGGGCCTCCGTCTTACCCCGTCTAGAGTGGATTGGATGTTCAATAAAGGCTAGATTTTTTTTTATCATCGTAGCTAGTCCTCTGCCTCCCTCGTTCCTGACCGACACAGTGTTGAAGCCAGAAAGGGTAGGGTCGTCACATAGTGTTTCCTGTAATAACAAAATCTGCGGTTTTTCCACCTCATTCGCCAAAAGTTGCCGTAGCGGAGCCTTGCGCCTTTGAAAACTAGCGAAGTTCCACTGCCACATTACCAGCTCTTTGTGATCGCCCGCCATGATGCTACAACAACATACCTTGCTCCACAGCCGGAGCAACCTCGGAGTGATTCACTGCCTTGCTTTGCGCTCGGACCTTGGCTTTGGCCTCAATCGCCGCCTTTTTCTCTAGTACGGTCACTCTTTGGACCAAAAGCTTTACGCTTTCCTGATTTTCTCTACTTATCCTAAGTAGTTCCTCCAACATCTTTCTTTGCTGGACCTCTCCCTCAGACGTTTCCGAGTCGCTCTCGTGGTTAGGAAGGGGGGCCTTACGCTTTGCTTTAGTGAGCCCTACGCGGGGTATATGTTCGACTACCTGTGGCGTCTGGTCGCACGCCTCTATTTCAGTGGACTTTGGGTTTGCCTTGGCGGCTTTGAGTCGGCGTACCTCCTCTCTAAGCTCCTTAACTTCCTTAAGTAATGCGTCCACGTGCGACCTACTACCATGCTCTGGCGAAGCCGACCGCGTTACCTCCGTGGGTCTCTGTAGCTCCTTCTTCTTCCCTTTGACACGATCCGCCCAGGTAGGCTCCTCCTGGATCCGCACGCTGGACACCGAGCGCCCTCTTGATCTGAAGCGCTGCCTGATTGCACCGCGCTTCCGCGCAGCTGGCGTGCGAGAGCGGCTTCTTTCGGTGCTGCGCTCCTGCACAGCTGGCGTGCGCGAGCGGCTCCTGCCGCCCGCCGTGATGACGTCGGTTCCCAGCTTCAGCTGCTCGGCGCGTCGACGCCGCTGCCGCCGTCTTCTTCTGACGATATATGGTACTTGAAATTTGTCCCTACACTCTTTGGCCGCTGTGGGGAGCGGGCCACCGCACAACGTGCATTGCGGATCACACTGGTGATCTTCCGCCGGCGATCGTTTGCCGCAGGTGCGCCACCACTTGCTTCCAGGGTTGGGACACACGTCAGCCCGGTGTCCCAGTCCTCCGCAACCGTAGCAGACTTCCGTGTGGCGTCGGTAGAGTGTGCAGCGAAACATGCTCGCGCCGCATGCTACGTAGTTGGGCACCCTCATTCCCTCGAAAGGTACCACCACCGCTGTAGTGTTCTGGATCCGCCTGGCCTCCAAAGCGCCCGGATTCCGATTATTTACAATTCTCGCTCTGAGTTGAGCCTCGCTGACTTCCACGTCGACTCCTCTTATGACTCCTCTACACGTATTCTCGGGTGGGGCCAGGTACGCCGCCACCCCAAACGTGCCTTCACCGAGCCTGATTTGCTGCACTCGAGCGTACGCGTCCGCGTTTTTCTCGTGAGGAGTACATACGACAAAAATGTTCTGAACTCCATTGGGGCACATCGTGTCCTCTTCGATTGCGGCCGGAGCCAAGGATGCCGCCATGGCCAAGGCTTGCTCAAAGCGTATTTTACTGACCTTGTTGACATTCAGGCCGTCGCGTGGTCTGACAATAATGCGAAAAGTGTCCCTCGGCAGTCGAGGCAGCCTCGAAGCAGCGGTGACGCGTCGTATCGCGTCGCGTGCTGCGGCGGTGCGGCCGCCGTCCCTCCGTCTGCTACTTGTATTTGCACCATCTTGACCCGAAGAATATTCTTCCCTGCGCCTGCCGGGCCGGCAGCCGTACGCCACCTTCCATCCCGCGTTGCATGCCTCTTCTGGAGTAATCTCTTCTCCTTCGACAACGTCCATCCTGGATTCAAAGTCCCACATGCGCGGGAGTAGGCCTAACCCTACCCTCGCCGTGTTTCAAACACTCGCAGAACGGCAAAATGTCCTCCTACCGACGAAAATCCGGTATCGGCAGAGTCCTCTTGACGTGCCACGTCGATTAAAGCATAACTCGCCCGGTTTCGCAGGGAGACCCACTCGAAAACATTGATGAAAGCTGGAGCCGATGTCAAAGCGCCCGCACTAGTCGACTTCTTCTTCTTCCCCCTCACGTGAGAATATCAGTTTTTTCTAAGAAAAAAGAAGAAAGCAAACGTCGCGCTCCGCATACAGTGTGGTGTGGACATAAACGTGCAAAATGATCGGTGGAACGCAGCAGCAGGCGTGACCAAGGGAAGCTGCGCATGAGGCCCACAATTGAGCTAGAAGACATTTGGAGTAAAAATTGAGACGATGAAATGGAGTAAGCAAGAAGCTACAGCTGGTAGCCTTAAGTTCCACAATACGACAGCGCGAGAAAGCAGCCAAGCTTTCGGATCAATACTCTATTTGACTATATTTTTCTCTTTTCAACAGGGAGCACACCAGTAGCTCCTACAGACACGAATCAGTCGTTCAGCTGCCGTGTTGAGCCGACGGCTTCTGCCCTGAATTGTATTTAGAATAAGATGAACTTTGAATGTTAATCTGCACGTTTCTCTCACAGTGCGGCCAAAGAGATACAGAAACTCACAAATTTGGATACCATACTTGGAGGTTTACATAGCGAGAAATTTTCCTTCGAAGACCAGAGGTTCTTGACACGCCGTTTGCACGCTACCATTACTCCATAGCTTCCCATTAGCTGTCGGGAGGCTTTCAGTTAACTTGGCGTTCACTTGATCTTTTGCGCAATCCTTACTCGCTCTTTCTTTTAGTGAGCCCCTTGAGAGATGCCAGCCGCCACTTACGCTCCTGATTTGCTTTCGCCAATAGGAAATTTTGGTTCAGAAATACACAGATGCAATGAATCTAACGTTCTTGGTAAAGCAATATAATTTTCCTCCTAAGTAATAACAAAGGAGCTACCTCAAAGCGAATGACCATTCTGTCGAAAACGGCTCTAATTTCCGTCGTCTGCTGCGTACTAGCCGTCATCTGCAACTTTACCCAGGATGCATGTCTCCAAAAAAAGGGAACGGCTCGTCGCATATGACAGAGAACGCGCTTACATTCTACATTAACACAGCGTAAGAGAGCGACCAGTGGTGAAGAGCGTGCATTCTAGGCCACGTTTTACCTATCTCACGAAGCGTAATTTGACTCAGCCCGACTCGGCTGGCTAAGCGCTAACACGTCACAAGCAGCGATCCGCGTGCCACAGGTCGCAGTTTCCATGAAGTCATGTCGTCCTCAAGTCGCTGCTTAACCGCTCCTCGTGATGAAACAATGAAATTTCAAGGCGCCTTTCATACATTTTTTTTTATAATAAATTAAGTTGGTATGGTGTCTTCTGATGATGAGAAAATTGATAATGAGAAAATTGTTTAGAGTATGAATGCCGCAATCAAAAGTGCTAAACCACGCAAAATGTGTGTAACATACAACCAAGTATATTTCGAAAAACGTTTTCTTTTTTTCATGACTCATAACGACACTGCAAACACTATCTGATGAGCGATTCAAATTCTGTGGGCAGGAATCACGAATTGAAAATATTTCACGACCCCTACTTGATGATAAAAATGCGGCAAGGCATATGTTTCCCAGCCGCCATTGGATATCGCCGCTCATTAGCATAGTTTGCGTGGCTCGTCCCACCACAAATCCTGGCAGTCCATCTCCACAATCCTTGGCCAAACGAACGTCAGGCAACGTGAAAATGACATTGACAAAATGGCCATTTCTACGACGCCATTCATTCAACGAATCAACAAGCTAAACTACCCTCGTAACTTGAGGCAAAGCACTAAAAAACACGAGGACAGCCGAAGGAAACGCAGACACAGCGTTGCTAATGACTAAATTTTTATTACACATAGTTGCACATATATTGTTTAGTAGCCTTTACCAGGGAGGATTTTGTAAAGGCTACTCAACAATAGATCATATTCACACTATCAATCAGTTGATAGAGAAGTGTGCGGAATATAACGAAACCTTACATAAAGCTTTCATTGATTACCAGAAAGCGGTTGATTCAGTCGAAACCTCAGCAGTCATGCAGGCATTACGGAATTAGGGTGTAGACGAGCCGTATGCAAAAATACTGAAATATATCTATAGCGGCTCCACAGCCACCACAGTCCTCCATAAATAAAGCAACACAATCCCAATAAAGAAGGGCGTCAGGCAGGGACATACGGTCTCTCCAATGCTGTTCACAGCGTGTTTACAGGAGATATTCAGAGACCTAGATTAGAAAAAATTGAGCATAAGAGTTAATGGAGAATACCTGGAGAATCCTGGAGAATGGAGAATAAGATAATGGAGAATACTTGCGATTCGCTGATGATATTGCCTTGCTTAGTAACTCAAGGGACCAATTGCAATGCATGCTCACTGACCTGGACAGGCAAAGCAGAAAGGTGGGTCTAAAAAATAATTTGCAGAAAACTAAAGTAATGTTTAAGAGTCTCGGAAGAGAACTGAGTTTACGATAGGTAGCGAAGCACTGGATGTGGTAAGGGGATACATCTACTTAGGGCAGGTAGGGACCGCGGATCCGGATCATGAGACTCAAATAATCAGAAGAATAAGAATGGGCTGGGCTGTGTCTGGCAGGCATTCTCAGATCATGAACAGCAGGTTCGCATTATCCCTCAAGAGAAAAGTGTATAACAGCTGTGTCTTACCAGTAGTCACCTACGGAGAAGAAAGCTGGAGGCTTACGAAAAGGATTCTACTTAAATTGAGGACGACGCAACGAGCTATGGAAGGAAGAATGATGGCTGCAACATCAAAGGGGGATAAGAAGCGAGTGATTGGGTGAGGGAACAGACGCGTGTTAAGCACATCTTAGTTGAAATCAAGAAAAGGAAATGGGCATGGGCAGGCTATGTAATGAGGAGGGAAGATGACCGGTGGTCATGAAGGGTTACGGAGTGGATTCCAAGAGAATAGAAGCGTAGCAGGGGGCGGCAGAAAGTTAGGTGGACGGATGAGATTAGGAAGTTTCCAGGGACAACATGGTCACAATTCGCACATGACTGGGGTAGTTGGACAAGTATGGGAGAGGCCTTTACCCTGCAGTCGCTGTGGGCAGGGCATGTAATGAGGAGGGAAGATAACCGGTGGTCATTAAGGGTTACGGACTGGATTCCAAGACAATGGAAGCGTTGCAGGGGGTGGCAGAAAGTTAGGCGGGCAGATGAGATTAAGAAGTTTGCAGAGACAACATGGCCACGATTCGCACATGCCTGGGGTAGTTGGACAAGTATGCGAGAGGCCTTTGCCCTGCAGTCAGCGTAGCCAGGCTGATGATGATGAGGATGACAACTGGAAGAAAAAAGCCCCTGTCGCATATAGATTTCTTTCCGGCAAACTCAACCACCATAGGCTGCTACCGCGATAGGAACATGAGTTCTTTCTCTTTTTTTACAGCGACTCAGACGGGAAATCCACAGAGGAATTGCTTCTGATCATTTCGAATGCCTCCATGATCTCCCAAGTGACTTGACCTGGGTTCCTAGGGAGATCATCGAGGCCGTTGAAATCTATATGCGACAGAGGCTTTTTTCTTCCAGTTGTACGATATATGTGGTAACTATGGGCAATAAAAATTCAGTTGTTAGCAGCGCTGCGTCTTTGTTGCCTTTTGTTGTCGTCGTGTTTTTTTTCCTTCTTTTTTTGCGCTTCGCTTCAAGTTATGCAGTAACAACTAGTCCACCAGTCTGTTCTCTTGACCCTCGTAATAACGCCAACACATGCTGGCGAAATTGGAGGTGCCTTGCGGGGATTTCTGCGCCCTACTTTCGCTTTCTTTCTTAAGCATTGTAATATAGCTGCGAAAGACTAGAAAGCTTTCTATTAAAACGCGTACAGCTCCATGTAATTTTTCATTCATCAGCGTGATGAAATAAAATGCTTTTGCAATGATCCTAAAAATATTGCCAAAAGCATTGCAATGCTTTTTGCAATGCATTCATTTCAGTGCAGACACTTCCGAAACCACGAATCTCAACAAGTCTCAAAGTCAGGGCACTGAATAATAGCTGCTGTGCAGCCCCTATGCTTGACGCGAATACAGCCTCAGTTCCCCCAGTTTCCAGCGGACATGATCTGCAAGCGCTCGAAATTCTGGTCCATTATGTTTAGCGACAAGAAATAACCTTGAAACTATTAGCCATCGCGGTCACTATATATATACACACATATATATATATATATATATATATATATATATATATATATATAGAGAGAGAGAGAGAGAGAGAGAGAGACAGAGAGAGAACACCTACACACTCTTCGGAGCTCTGCCATCCCCCTTGCACCTCTGTCAGGTGACCGGCTTCCCACGCTTCATACACACACACTTTATTCTACCTTGACTCCCCTAATGCTAACGCATGATAAAAAAAATAATAAGACAGGAAGCGTCAAACGCAGCACTGAGTACTGAAAGCCAACACCATGAATAAATTACCTTCTATCCCAATTTTTTCGGCCAGCCGGTGTCTGCCTTTTCTCTAGGCGTGTGTCCTCTTATTTGCATAATCACGAACCTTTTTCTTCTTTTTTTTGTCCAGTGCAAAGAAACGAGAAATTACGTTACTTGTTCCAGCTATGCTCCGTCGCCTGCACTTAGTCTCCTCTGGTCGGGCGAATTAGCGCCGCGCGGTTTTTACTTATTCATCAGCATTATTCGCGTTCGGGCAGCTCGAGCTAAATATTGCACAACGCATGGGAGGCACGTGTATCAGGTGCTATAATCGAGATTTCGCTCGACGCCGGAAATGTCCCTAAAAGCCAGGAGTGAGTGTGATAGTTGACTATTTTCTCCGTTAGTGTTTTTCCTCGCAGAAGGCCAACGCAGAAGAGTAGGAAATAAAGTCGGGGAAAGTCAAGAGTAAAAGCACACATGCCTTTGTTCCTTGCGAAGCCGGAACTTGGTTTCCATATGAAATGTACAAAACCATTGGTTCTCATTGTGTCGCTGCTCAGCGTACAAGAAGTTGCATTGAGCAAGAGTCTTTTATGACTGCGGAAATTTCGTTTGTCTATTGGATCTAAGTGAGTAAAACAGCTGGTTAACAAATATTAGAAGCAGGGGCGTAGTGGAGGAGGGAGGCAGGGGCACACCGACAAGTTCCCCTTGAATATGTATGCCTTCGGTAGGTGCCACACTTCAATCAACCTTTTTGACGCCAACTTGGGTCACTGGATATCACAACAACAAACACCACCGAGGTAGTGAGATGTACGTAATGAGAACCATTGCGCAGATGTCAAATAGAGTTTACTCTAAATAAATATTTAAAAAATGTAACTGAAATAGGTAAGGTTAAGCCCAGGATGCGAAGCATACTAGCCTTTATTTTAGTTGTTGAACCACTGTTTAGCCTGGTGAACTGCTGTTGCTTGGCTATATTTGGTTCGGCTAGACGAAGAAACAACTCATGCATTACTGCTTCGCCTTCAAGAGTGGAACGCGACAGCGTTCCCGTCGACCCGCCAAGGGGTGTGAGACAATGGGCTACAGGGCAGCGACTACGCGCCCCGCATTGGACGCGGTGAGCGTCGAGCAAAGCAGCGTTCGGCGCGGCAACGAAATGTTCGCCTGAGCAAGAGACGCACGCCTTAGAAACAGCTCGTTTCTAAGGCAACACCGCATTCACTAGAGGCGCTTTTGTACCGCTTTGAAGCATCGTACTCGTGGCTCAGTGGTAGCGTCTCCGTCCCACACTCCGGAGACCCTGGTTCGATTCCCACCCAGCCCGTCTTGCAAGAGTTGAGCCAAAGCCACCTCTCCTCTGTCGTGACGTCACGGTGTCACGTGGTTTCAAGGCGACACCGCCGCGCCTGAGGAGCTGGGTTGAGCTCTCGTAATATGCTTCGCATAAAAATCTTCGTACAATTTTTGAGTAAACATACGGGAAACTTCGCCATCCAATCTATGCTGCTGGTTTGAAGAACTTTAGACGCTGAGCGAAAAAAATGGCTAGAAGGAGATATTATAGGAAGAATCGCTGGAAATTTGTAGAAACTTCTATTAAGGTTTCATGCATAATATTGTTATCACAGGGCCATAACAGAGGCAGTTGCTAATAAACACGACTTGCATGAACTTGTAGAAGTCAGTAAGTCAAGATTATAATTTAGATAAAGCGTGCGCAAAACAATGCCATGCTGTTGCCCATTTTTCCGTTCTGTACATAAGCCCCTGTCACTCATTCAGTTCTGCTTGCGCTGCTGCGATTGAACATTTTGACGTAAAAAAAAAATGGTTTGAGTACGCAAGTGCTGAACAAGAACCGAAATTTGCGCATTTTATTTTGTATCTTTAACGATATCAAAATGGTTATAACATCAATTTTGAATGTGCGAATGGTTAATGGAAGCATAAATAATTATGTGGTGGTTTGCGCTGCACATGGCATGCTCATCATTTGCTGCCGTCGTCAGCGCAGTACCGTCGCGCTTACATGCTGCCACCAAAGTCGCTGCTGTAGCCGTCCAGCCATCGTCGTGACCATGCTCCTGTTTTCGTCATTTTCGCAGTCTCATGGACCTATACCGCAGTACTTTTCGTCCTCCCCTTCATCATTACGTCCTTGTCGTGCCATTCATTGCTTTGCACAGTGAACGACTTAAGGCTGTCAAAGGTTTCCAACTCACTGTCTCACTTTACTCGTATATCAGTGCAAAAAGGAAAAGAATAAAACGCTCTACTCCGGTATCAACACTCGTTGCACTCTCCACTGCAGCAATCAGGAAGAGAGGGCAGCGACTGTTGATCGCCTTGCTGCGTCGACCTGACCTCGCGGCGCTGCCCTCGCCCATTACGCAGCACCTGGCGCACTATCGCCCCAAGCAAGTGTTACGTTTCTCCCGCTCTGTTCGGTCGAGGCCCGATCCAGCAAGCGCGAGCCAGCGTCAGGAGTGCGCGAGGCGCACCCGTGACGAGACCTCGAAGCGAATTCTTCCCGAATTAGGTGCAGTTTCGCTGCTACAGACGCCGCCGGCATTTTTTAGCTCAATGGGCCGTTTGTAGCTTTCGCACCGGAAAGAATTACGCAGGATGTTGCGCCCTCCTCGCCGATCCGTATAGAGCACCATATAGCGTGTATTAGACAACCAACGTATATTTCACTCAGAAGGGATCATAACTTGAAACTTTAAGAACTTCGTTTTAAAGGTGACGCCTTGCGACATTCTTTGTTTTTCGTCGAGCCAAGAGGGACTGGAATGCTCTTGCATCAAATAATGCAGGCATAGAGTCCAGTGATGAATTTTACCGTGCTTTGTGCGTTTGCATTGAAAAGCAATATATGTAATGATTTATATGCCCCCACTGCTGCAATGCCTACAAAGGCGATACGGGTACCAAATAAAGAAGTAAATAAATAAATAATTATTTAAATAAATCATTCAGTTTTCTCTACAATGTGGAAAGGCCGAAGGTTCACAGGTGCTGCAGTGAACTTGCACTACACGAGCGCGTGCGGCACCATTTTATCGCTCTTTCGATAATTGGGAAAACACCTCGATGGAACGCAATAACAGCGTTGTCATTGGACTTCATACCTTAATTCAAAATTTGTAACCTTGTAAAACAATCCTGCCAAATTACTGAGGTTGTTTACCTTTTGTAAGTTATCCTAGTGGAAAGAAGATCAATTACCGAACATCACTGGTACCCCAGCCTTATACTATGCAAGCTTTCTTTCTTTCTCTCATCTTGCCTAACATTAGCTGGGATGACCCGTATATTTAGCACACAAATGCCTGCTTAGTTTATTTGCGCGTGTGTACCTGTGTACCGTAGACGTTTTCTTTTGTGTACTTAGCTTGCAAACAAGACGCGCCTGAAGCTATCTATAGGTTCATTCAATTCGAGGGCATTTTCTGCATCAGTTCAGAGAGTGCAGTACTTTCGTCCTACGTTCGGCGGTAGCAGCACAGGTTACCTGCGCCGAACTCCGTGATTTGACTTCGTTCACAAGTTCTCCCGCACCAGTTCACAGTTCTCCTGCACTCGCTACTTCGGAAGTCCACGGCGTCTTGGGAGGTCTCGGTGCCAGATGACATGGTGCAACGCAAGACTATCAACGGTGCGTATAGAAAAATATGTCCCGTTGTGGTTTTAGGTAATATAGTTGTCATAAGCAGTCAGTGGCGATTTAAAAGCCCCGGGGATAGATAGGACACATTGGTACACATATACCGGGTGTTTCTACGAAGACCAAGCCAGCGCGCTGCTTCCCCGTGTTCCTCGCTATCACAGCGCACCGGCTGCCCGCTGCTAGGTGAAGTAAGCAAAACGTTGTTTCGAGGGGCATGTCTTTGTGCTTGCGGCAGCCTCGCAGTTCCGGTTGCACACGCTCTGAGAGCCGAATTTTATCGCGCCACAGTTCCACAAATATTCGCATTTTTTTTCCACATTGAAAAAATTAAATTGCTCGCAGGGAGAACTCGCTTCGATTTCCCGAATTACGATGAGCCCACTTAAACAAAAAACTTAAAAAGGTAATAATGATTTTCATAAGAAAGCGCTAAGGACGAAGACGAAGGAACATATACGACACGAATGGAGTTTCGACCGGACTGTGTTCCTTGGTCTTCGTCTTTAGCGCTTTTTTATGAAAGCTGTCAAGATGAACCAACTAGCCCAAATGAAGATATTGTTAATAATACTGCTTTGTTAATTAGCGGCTGATTAACACGTATCACTCGTCACCCCATGGTCGCCACCACAGACGGCACTCCTCCGAAGGAACCTTCCTTTGATTTCAAAATGGCTATTTTAAAATACTACCTAATGTCTTCGTAGAAGCGCCCGGTATACATAACCATTATGGCCTTTCAGTGTTGTGAATTTCTTTTAAACGGGCGGCCCTCACTTTGGGGAGATGCTTTAATAGCTAAACTTTTTACGTCCACCGCGGCCTTTTGGCTACAACTTTGTAGTAGTAGCAACGTAGAAGTTTTTGCGATAGAGAGAACTACCCATCGCATTGCAACATGCACGTTTTAAAAATACCTTAGCAGCCTCAGTAGAAGACACAGCTTGCCCATTGTATTACTTTCTCTATAATTTGGAAGGGCCAAAGGTGAGCAGGTGCTGCACTGAACTAGCTCGACGCGAACTCGTAATGCCCCACTTTATTGCTCTCTCGGGAACTATAGTTTCAGAAAGTGCAGCCCGATCGTAGAGACCTGTTACGTTACTGAACGGACCCAGCAAACCGCAAGGCGAAATCAGAACTGTGCAGGTTTAACTGAGAGCATTGCAAAATGTAGAAACGCGCGATCCCACTCCTGCAGCGATAATTTGACACGACGCAACGGTTAGTCATTCAGCGTGTTACATTTTTGAACAGAACAACTTAAACATAACCATACGTTCTTTTTGGACGTGCACTTATTTCGAGGTAGTGCGCTTTGCGATGGTCTTCATATTCTAGGGTTGGCTAAGCCGAAATTAAAAGGAGAAAGCACCTTCATAAATTGCGTCGGTCGCACTAAGAATAGAGCAGTACATGAATGCGTGCTTTATAGTCATTATCTAACTCCAAGCTCTTTCCAGGCTGTATCCTATGAATCCGTAACGTGTATTGAGAAAAAAACTTGTCTCAGCGGCGCGAAAAATTCCAATATCTGCGTTTGATCGCGACGCTACCTGTAACATAGATAGCCGTATTTCTTGCTGTTCAAATCAGCCTATATAGCAGGCGGAAGAAAAAGCCCGTTCATTGCAGTAACACAAAATACCAACAGCTTTATGTATGGCAACTTCGCACGATTGTGCATTCTAATTATTCGCCATGGCTTCTGAGAAGTAAAAAAAAAAACTCAGTGCCACCTTTGTTACTTTTCGCACGTGCATCTTCAATAGGCTATGTTTTTTCCTCGACTGCAGGAAACCACTGGAACTACAATATCTGTGGCGCCTTATATATGCTAGTCTTGCGCGTTCCAATGTTTCCCAGTACAAGATAAGTCGTGGGCAAGGACTTGGCAAGGCTGTGTGAAATGGACAGAATTGCCTGGGAGCAATTAGTGCAGTGCTACAAAATGATGAAGCGGCACTGTATCATCAAATCTTCGTTACTTCTGTATATTGTGCCATGGGCCACTGCATTTCAATCAGTTTCTTATGAAATCCTACAAAAGGAAAGTGTACTCTTTCAGTGGGTAATTTACTGAGAATGCCGTCTTTCTGCCTGCCAAAGAAATTCTCAAGGGCACTGTGCTAATTATTGCTTCGAGGAAGTAATCAAGGGCGAAGATACTTTGAAGTACGTGTACACTTTCGCAACAAAATGAGCACCACGTCCAAATTACAGACCGTGTATTTAATTTCAGTAACCTTGTCCTATTGGCTACCCAACTATGAGAATACCGTCAATGCTGGGACCAGCTGGTCTGCACTACGAACAATCATAAAGACTGCACAGAATCGACCAACTGGACTCGCTACAAAAAGAGCCAATGATTGGGCGTGCATGGTAAAATGATTCAAAGGGATTGCTTCCACAGTGACATAGCCCCGCGTATTCTTTGTTCATTTGTATTTCATACCTGGTACAAACGAGAACCTGGCACTTTACTTTTTTTTCACAGTTAAAGTTATTGCGGCTTTCTAGAACCATGTTCTCGAGGCAAAGCTTTAGTCGATCTCCACTGCAAACATGCAGCAGGCTCAATACTTGTTGCGGAAAAAGAATAACTTTTCCTGCTGCATAGTTTTCGTAGAGCCTTTCTTTTTTGTGCTCGATACCACACTTTCATTCTCATAGCCACAGTTTTTCTGCAATAATTAACGCGCCCTTCTATCAACGCATCTCATTAAAGCCGGATAAAAAAAACGAAATTGTAAACGAAAATTTTTGGCACCATAGTGTTCCGCACCTCACACTACGAGGTGTGTGCACGTCTTCAAAATGCTAACCAGCCAACCTGTCAGCCATTGGCCACGAAAGATAGATTATTCGCCTAGGTGGCACAGAGGCTGGCGTTTTCACTGAGGCAAATGCAAAAGTCCTCGTGTGCATAGCTTTAGGTGCAGGTTGAAAGCACCTCAAGTGGTCGAAATGAACCTGGAGCTATCCACTACTGCATTAGTCAAAGTCTCTGTCTTGATTTCTGACATTGAACTCCATAACGCAATCAAGGTTGTAGATAATATGTGTCGCGCGAGACATACGCGAATGTTACTAAAGAGCTAAAGCAACATCAATCAGGAAAATAATTATCTTACTCAATTATCTTACTCAATTATCTTACATCGGAAGAAGGTGGCAGTGAGATGAAAGTTCTTAGTGAGGAACAATGTTTGAGAAGACGACGCGGTGAAGTCAGTGACTATGATCACGGACATATCTAAATTATGGAGTTTTACGTGCCAAAACCGCTTTCAGATTATGAGGCACGCCGTAGCAGAGGACTCTGGAAATTTCGACCACCTGGGGTCCTTTAACGTGCACCTCAATCTAAGTACACGGTTGTTTTCGCATTTCGCCCCCATCGGAATGCGCCTGCTGTGGCCGGGATACCATCCCGCGACCTCGTGCTCAGCAACCCAACACCATAGCCACTGAGCAACCACAGCTGGTACTGACATTACCCGCGAATACCGCGAATACGTGCCCTATGTCAAAGTTGTTAAGGTCAATTTTTCGCATGAACCGTTGTGAAAAGCGCAGATAAATCGTTGCCGAGAAGGCGACCAGCAAGACGAAGGAAATTCTAACGAACTACTCATTCAAAGTATCAATCAATGCATTACTTTGTTGCGGAGAGGATGGAGTCGCAAGCTAATTAGAACAAAAAAGATGGCTTACGTAATGGGAGTAAAGGGGTAGGGCTAGGTGTCGTGCAGAACGAGTTTCTTTATTTGTGACGGAGAATCAGTCTCACGGGCTTACAACGGTAGTACCAATGCTACCTGCGTGCATGGCATCGTCGCTCCTGTCTGCCTGTGTTTCAGTCTTCGTAGCTGCGGACCGCGAACCCCTTCACTGCAGAGAGGACATACAGCCACAAAAGACGCAATGACGTCCATGCCTAGTCTCAAGATAGAAAAAATATTTTCGCTTTTCGCACCCCAGTTGCATGTCAACACGCGCATTGTGCCTGTGGCTTCTTCAATCTCCTCAGTATCATTCTAGCCGTGTTTACCACAAGTCTCTCTTCTTTTTTTAATACTAAGCAAACAATCTCGTCTGATCTGCAAACCCACTTACGTCCTGCGTGAAAAGCGAAAACGTGCCCCGAAAACATCCACAAACACCCCAGGCACTTTCAAAGATAGCAGTCTATCCACTAAGGAAACCGTCTCTGTGGAGGATGTGGTATGGACAAAAATGAGATCCTCTTATGTCGGTGATCGATTCTTCGGGACGCCGACAGCATCCCAAAAGATCAGATGCTCTACCTAGAAAAGCATCGAAGTAGCAGCATTGTCCTATAGATAGGCACGTCTGATCGAAGTAAGTGCATTCTCCGCGACCACTGAGAAAAGCCCGTCATTTAAGCTTCTATCTCAGTAGCACGGGGTCTGTATCGTTTTTTGAGAGTGTTCATCATCGCCCTTGTGCAACGTACGTGTCAAGCATACTGCTATCGAACATCTGTGTTCACTGCTCACGCACTACAGAATTCTTGGCGGTTTTCTGGCGGCAGTTTCAAGTTTTCGGAGTGAAAAAAAAATGACGCAGAAACTCTTCTCACAGCTGTCGAAGCCTGCGTAAGCATTGTGCCACTTGCTCATCTCCACTCAGCTTAGAGTCATTATCAATGTTATGGAGCTTGGTCCGACCAGTATAAACCCTTATCAACCCTCATCGGTCATTCGCCTAGCGAATATGATAAGGCAGGTTGAATTAGGATGTAGTTCATTATGGCACTCGAACCCACGACCATTGGTATTAATTGAGTTGATCTTAATGAACCACTGTTAATAATACAGAATGAATTCAGGCACTCGAACCCTCAGCCTTTGGTGGGAGTCGAACCCACGACCTTTGGTGTTAAGGTCACCTAGGGTTAATTTAGCGAAGCTGTTGCAAAACCACCAATACATTTGCTGAAGGGGTAAGCTATGCTTTAATGATGGTTCCGATGCTTGTTATCAGATTGTTCTTTGTTGAAACATATGCTCTTCTGTTTGAGGTGTGGGTGGTCTCAATGAATATATGCACTGTTCGCTTCACTTTGCTGAGCGCTTGTGGCCTGTGCATTAGGTGGGTATGAGCCATTGCATTTCTGGTTGCTTACGGGGCGTATAAGTCATTCATTGTCTTACGTGACGGATATATTTCTCGTTGGGTTGGCATGGAAATGCTTAGGCATTTAAAAAGAAAACAAATAAATGTCAACGTGGAACAGAAAGATAAAGATACAAACATTGTCTTCACAGTGTCGGAAGCTGCTGCAATGGGTTAAAATTTTATTGCGTTCCATATTATATAAAGGGTGGTCATTTTAAGTGTTACGTAAACTTAAAAAATCCACAGTAATAATTAGCATAATCTTTGTCCTTGAGCTGGATTATTCGAAGAGACGAACAATAGTAGCAGGAAAAATTCAAACTCATATTCAACTAATTAACAAAATTTGACTAATAACCTTAAATAATTTCCTTTACGACACATATCACAATTTACGAATTTTAGTCGGTGAGTTTACAAGACGTATCCACTTGAAATGAATTTCCGGGATGACACCAGTTCCGAGATATTATTTTGCAAGATTTGGGTTTAATACATTGGCATACCCGTTATTTTTGTGCTTCAGTGCAATAAAGAGCTCTTTCTTAAAAGAGTAGTTTTCAACAACAGTGCATTTTCGCGGTGAGTTTAGCGGCATATCCTCAAATTGCTGTTACTCGGAGAATTCATTCCAAGGGTATACTACTTGGCAAACTCATCGGCTACAATTCGCAAGTTGCAATATGGGCCGTAAAGTAAGTAATTACGAAATTAATTAGTGAACTTTTGTTAATTATTTTAATAATTTCGACAATGGCACGAAACGTGCAGGCCAGAGGATAGCATCTGCAGAAATGCTTACCATTGAACCACTTCCATAGCGCACAGGAGGAGCAAGGGCTACATTCGCACTTGCAGTTGTTTTTTTCCTCCGCTCAGAAACCATAAAGCACAGTAAATCTCTGGCCCCTATATTTATCCACTACTCCTAAAACCATGCCATTTTTTCTGTTTATTCAGTGTAAGAAGACAAGGTGACATGTACCAGAGTAAATACTTTCGCTTTCGTTCTAGACTTTTTACAGCACCTCGCCCGTGGGTACCGCCACATCTGTTCTAGTGATAGCGCCCACCATAGAGCACCTTCTGATCGGTGTTTGCTGCCTCATTTGCAATGGCCATGGCGGGCGCAGGTGCGGCTCAGAAAGCCGTTATTTCGGCCACCGCTGGTAGTGGGTAGACGACTCAAGACTTTGTTCGAACATGCAGATGCAGTGACTTTTCAGTTATCCATTGTGTCTGCGCTGCGATCTTAATGTGCAAGCTTAGCTACTGGAGGCGACAAATGTAACAGCCTGATGTTTGTATTCACCCTCTATATTCTAGTCTTTACAGCGATATGCGCATATTTGCAGGGCTGTTACGGCCATATGCCTGTTGTCGTCGTTAACGGCATGTACAGCAACAAACACGAATGATGTAGAAAAAGAAACACACACCACACGCACTCATGAGCGCGTGTGGTGTGTGTTTCCTTTTCTACGTCCTTTGTGTATTTAGCGCTCTAATGTTTTTTTATTAACATGCGTTACCAACTAGCCCACCTATCCATCCTTTATCATTCGGTCATGCTTATCAGACGCGTGGAAAAAAATTTCGCGCGTGATTTATCGGTACCTCGCCTGCTCTTTGCCGCCACAGAAAGAAAACTAGCGGTACTCGTTTTTCGAGTATGTCAGCAGTGCTCGCGCAAGGAGGACGTAGCGCGGAATTGCGTGCATATCGAAGTTCAATATGCAGTGGTATTTGTGCTAGCGGTGGCGGTAATGTTGTGCTGTTACAGCAGGTGGCGTTAACCTGGCAGTCACATCTGCCGGCGATCGGTTTATGGTCGTTGGCGGCGATTAGCGCATGTGGAAGCATGCATGCATGCATGCATCATGCATCATGCATCATGCATCATGCATCATCACATGCACATGCATCATGCACATGCACATGCATGCACATGCATCATGCACATGCACATGCATCATGCATGCGTGCATGATCAGCATGTGGGAGCTGTGGAAAGAAGAATGATAGGTGTAACGTTAAGGGATAAGAAAAGAGCAGATTGGGTGAGGGAACAAACGCGAGTTATTGACATCTTAGTTGAAATCAAGAAAAAGAAATGGGCGTGGGCAGGACATGTAATGAGGAGGGAAGATAACCGATGGTCACTAATGCTATCTTCGGCTGGTCGCTTCCATCCCCCGAAGCAGAGGCGGGCAGATCCGGCGTTCCCCGAGCTCAGAGGTAGAGGACGAGCGCGCAAGCCAAACGTGCAACTCGCTCTCGGAGGAGGCAATGGCAGATGCTAAACCACGTGACTACTACCAACGTCCGATGTTTCGCTTATCGAAAGCTCCCGGCGCTGCCGGGAAAACCGGCGGACGCGCCGGCGGGACGAGCGTTCGTCGCAGTGGCCTATAGGTTGCCTAGGTTACGGTGGGCCGTCGCCAACAGCAGCGACGCGGCTCTGCGATGACGTTTCAATTTCGACGACTGCTCCGACGACAGGGCTCGGAGCGCCTCAGAGCGCTCGAAGGTGGAGGAGAGCAATCGAGAAGAACCAGCCGAACGCAGGGCGGGCACCCTCTTTCAACCAGCCGAAGACAACGCCGCTCGCGAGAGCGCTCCAGAGCGCTCAGAAACGACCAGTCGAAGATGGCATAAGGGTTACGGACTGGATCCCAAGGGAAGGGAAGCGTAGCAAGGGGCGGCAGAAAGTTAGGTGGGCGGATGAGATTAAAAAGTTTGCAGGAACGGCATGGCCACAATTAGTACATGACCGGGGTTGTTGGAGAAATATGGGAGAAGCCTTTACCCTGCAGTGGCTGTAACCAGGCTGATGATGATGATGATGAGCGCATTTCTTTCTCGCCTTGCGAAAAGGAGTGAAGGAAGCGCGGTCGTAAGTGCAGGCATTTCTTGTCCATATGAGCCGGACGAACTTCGCAGAAGGTCTCATTCTACACGTTCAAGGCTGCGTCAGTTCTTAAAGTTCTCGACAGGGCACACCTCTCCTGTGCTCTCCCACATTGTAAATAAACAGTTCTAACCGATTATGGTTCTCTCGACGGAACGTTGCTGGAGCGGCGGGCTGCCGCTGATGCCAGCTTGCTCCCGATTCAAAAGTCATTCGACAGGTACGTGGCAGTTCCTGGTGTGCCGTGCGCAAGCTGTTTTCTGTAGGACGGTCATAGGAACACTGACTGCTACTGAATGTTGCAACACGCACGCACAGTCATGGCATATGATCATCCTCCAAGAATTTTTTAGCGGAGTTATTTAATTTCTCTTTATTCCAAACAAAAAAAAAAGCAGAGACGAAATTCAGTAAAGAATGCGGCTTGACACACGTGAGTTCTCTATTTCGTTTGGCGGAATATGGTGGGAGCACTTGTTAATAAATTGTTTCTACCGGTTAACTGCGTTAAAGAGTCTTAACTGCGAAATATAACGATTTCCTGCAAGCGAGATTCACGTATTGTCGGCTTACCGTAAATGACAAAGACAACAACGGTGAGAACTGAGATGAAATGCGAAATCGTTGCACAGATAATTTCAAGCATAAACTCGCGTTGATAAAGATTAGCGCTGAAAGATATTGCGGCAAAACTCATCTCACAATGGCTATCAACGGTAATGCGATCAACAATCCATGCAGCTATGTAGCCACACACCATATGCCCGACGTCACGTTTATTAAGCATTGTCTCGGTCACCCTCACTTTTCCGCTGCTTCGGATATATGCGAGATGCACTGTTATATTTCCACTTAGCTGTGCTACTCGTTTGCCAAGATCGCGCGTGAGCTTGTCGGTATGATGACGACGGTATGACACAGATGCCGTGTCAGCGTTGGACTAATGAAGAAGAAATGACATTGATGAATAATATATTTCGCAGTTTACGTATATTCCACGGTAATCTGTTGCCGCATAATGTGTATAACGCCTAGAGCCGCCTCTAAACGCTTCGTTCGCAAGACTCACGAGCCCTTCACCGCATTTACACTGATTGAAGTCGAAGTGAGCAATAGCATGTGCTCCTCCCTCATGTTTACGTATACGTTCCTAGATTGCGCATGTGACGGCTGGAAGCTATGGGTGTGCAGTAAACAGCTCTGTACGTATTTTAATCAGTGTACTCCGAAGGCAGAGTGAAGCTTCGCAAAGTGTGGTTGCCGAACAGCGTTCTTCTTATGAAACCGTCATTGAGCGGCATCTTTAAAGCGACAAATTGGATTGTTCGCGCCTACGTCCGGCGCAGCTTTAGACACTTCGTTGGTAATAGGAAGCGGAGGTTATTTATAATCAGGCTTTTAGTTGACTGCATGTGATTTGTGCTGCCCTTGCAGTTCGAAATAAGTTCCCCTGGAAAGTGCGACAAGCCTGTTGCAGTGCACAAAAAACTCGGTTTCGTCAGCTACCATCGTCCCAGATCGCGTGCGTTGCAGTGGGGTTCCTAATGCTTACAATGCCCACTCTAGCAAGCCAAGATGGTCTTGGCTTCGGCCAAATGCTCCAATATTTTTTTGTACCTCTTCCTCCACTTGAGGGGCATTATTTTCGTATGCTTGAGATTTGACAACGCTTTCCTTTATCCTTCTTTTACCCGATCCAGATTATAATATGTTACGGACTCCTCCACTTTGCAAAATAACATTACCAAATCGACCCAGCACACGACTTGTGAGAGATGGGAGGTATAAGCAAAACACACCGCTTTTATTACTTCACATGAAATTTTGCGTGAAACTGTTCTTTCTACCCTGTTATCTTCAAACACATGTTGAGCCAAGAGACCTGCGCTGCTTGCATGACCCATTTATGTTTGACTGATGTGCCGCTAATGAAATCTCTCCTGATTTCCCCTCCATAAAGGGCCCGTAGAAAGATTAATTAGTGAGAAGCACTTCGCTTCTCTTCATTGCCCAACCTGGTTAGGTACTGCAGGACATCATTGCTGCGCGTGAACTAGAACTCATCACCTCGAATGAAAAAAAAGTTACCAAGGCTTTTTTGCAATTTTACCATCAAGACAATCTGCTCAATTTTTTTTCCTGAGGTTGATATTTAGCAAACATCGGATCCCTACACTCGCCGTATTAAACAACAAAGGACTGAGAGAATAACAAGATTAAATAGGAAGTTATCCGGGCGATAATCAAACGTTTTTTTTATAGCAAACGCAATGAGAACGTAATGAATATGGATAATATTGAATATCGAACGTTCAGTGATATCGGCTTAGGTCGATGGTTCACAGCGCGAAAAGATGTAGAAAAGCACAAGAGACTACACGAGCGCTGTGTTCCAACTGAAAGTTTATTGGGAACTAGAGCCTAATGAATACACAACAGACAGACAAGAAATGGGGGGAAGAATTCAGTCCCTACACACGCAAGGTGAAGTTGTGTATTGTCTAGAAAAACAAACTACAGATTAGTTCAACTAGTAGGTGGCTGGCTGACACACGACTGTACATTCTCACATATCTGGAAGGCTTCGGTGATTTCGCGAATGCGCACGTCCATGTGCCTTATGAGTACGGATATGTCAGTGGAAATCCGGTGAACAGCTGCATGACTGACAATGACTTGATGGATGAGAGCTGGGTGTGCCTTTTTAGTAACAAAAAATGTTCTGTCAGGCTCACGTTAAGAGAAGGCCCAGTTTGGCTTAAGTATGCCGTACCACAAGATAGTAAACCATGCCCTTACGCCGCGTATAAAAAGTGTTCAGGGTTTAAAAGAACCTGTGTCACTCCGACGAGCCACTTTTCCCTCCGCTTTCTTCTGAATGGCCTCGCAAACACAGCTGAGCTTGTTTTTCACGAGAAAACAACTGCAACTGACGAAAATACTGCCGAATTTCTTTAGACGGTGCGACACCGAGTACAGATAGGGAATGATGACCAAATTGCGATTTTTCAGAGCGGCAACAGGATTGTCGGGGTTTCGTCTAGTGGAATCTTTCATTTTCCGGAACAATCGCTTAGAAACACATGCTATTGAACTATGGAATACTTAGTAGATAGAGGACGGTTTACTTACGCCCTGAAACTGACATGCATGGAATTGAGCACAGGATATTTAATACCTAAACTGTAAGCAAGACATGGTCAAGCCGCTTTTTACAATCTTAGAGTGCGCTGAGCCGTCATTCAAAAGATGCTTGACAATTCCAGGAGGGTACTTTCACCATAGATGACTGTCATGAAATGCTAGGAAAAAAAACAGTCTATAAATTGCAGCGTGTTGTCCTTCGCAGCCTCGCAAGTGAAACTCAGGCCATGGCCCTTATCCTCAAAAACTTTAACGGTGTCCACCAAAGACTTCGTGCAATTGTCTTTGTCAGAAAAACCAAATAGTCGTCGACAAAACTGAAATCGCGACGGGCTAAGCCCATTATATCAGACTTAAGTCTATGTGCACAGCTTAAGAAAATGTCAACACAGGCCTCATCCGAAACCCAATACAGACACCTGATTTGTAAACATGAAGCCAACCCCCTCTTCCACAAGCCAAAAAGGTACAACTTAAATAAACGAACAGAAGTACAAGGAAAAAAAACCTGTCGACAATCCGAAATCCTTTCTGAACCGTACCTCGTCGTTATCCTCTGCTATCGTGTTTTTACCCACATCCACAAATGGCCGTGAGGTAGAGAACGGAAAAAGTCCTGGAGATCAATACTGAAGGTGACACATGTTATGGTGTTTGAGTCTGTTTGGGGAGCGGCAACTTCTTTGGGATTAAAATTGTAAAATAATTCATCATGAACAACATGTGCGAATGCCGCTGCAGAAATCCAGATGCAGCATGCTGCCGCCAGTCACGTTCCTTAACGATAGCTCTAAAGGGGACACCCAGTTTCTCGGTTTTCGGGATGAAAAATATCATGAGTTTATTGTTCTTTGCAGCGTTGACAGCCGCTGCAAGCCATTTTAACCCAACAACAAACAACATAGTGAAGGTCCCATGCTGCCAGAATAAAAAAGCGGCTGCCAAGGAGGCAACAGCCACTCATCTCGAGATAGTCTGCCCCACCAGAAATACTAAACCGGGTGGCCCGTTTAGTGCTGTTGTTAAGGAGCGTGACCGATGCTGTTTCTGGGTTTCTGCAACAGCGTTTGCACATGTCGTTTACTGTGGACGGCTTTCTCATTTCTGATTCCAAACTAGTCGCTTTTCTAAAGGTTTCGAACACCATGACATATGTTGCCGCTTAGCATTAATGTCCAGGACCTTTCTTATTCGCTACATCACGACCATTTCAGGATGTGTTTAAAAATACGTTAGGACAACGAGGTGTACTTCAGAAATAACTATGACTTGTCCACAGAATATTTACTTGAGCTTCTCTTTTTATGAAAGTTCTACCTTTGTAACTTGGGACGATAGTCTCCGTGTTAAGAAATCAGGTGTCTGTGTTGGGTCTAGGGTAACACCTCTCCTGAGTGACATTTTCTTAAGCTATGTGAATAGACCCCCCAAGTTCGACTCAATGGGTTTGGCTCAACGTGGTTTCGGTTACGTCAATGACTACTTGGTTTTTGTTCACAAAAACAATTGCACGAAGTTCTTGGTCCGCATTTTTTACAGCGGAGCTGTTAGCTTTTAGTTGCTCGGAATTTTTCGGTCCCTGCTCACCCAAACAAAAGTACCGCGACCTAGCTGCCGCGGCCACTCAGACAGAGCTCAAGCGGCAGCTGAAAAAGCGCTTCGTTTTTCAGTTTCCGAGTAAGAGAATTATATTTTCCCATATATTCGGATTTCTACCACATGCTGTCTTGTCTGCAGGTTGTGTGTAAGTCGTACTTTATGAATTTTCAGACGCATTTCACTTTGTCAAATTTAATTACTTCAATCACGCACTTACGCTGGGCGGACGGCCTACAAGAATGAGGATGCAGGCTGCACTTCCGCATACGTGCGTGTGCAGTGACGAATGTGTGCGCACAATGTATATGTCCTTCATGCATGGGTGCTCTTCGCGCTGCATATGTCGCACAGCGTGTGCTGCGGCCTTAATCTACATTACGGCAAAGACTTTCCAAAAACAGCACGGCCACCTAGCGGTCGCGGCCACTCAGACAAACCTCAAACGGCAGCTCCAAAAGCGATTCGCCTTTCAGTTTCCGCGCAATAGAATTATGTTTTCTCATATCTTCATATTACAATCCGAAGGCATAATGTCTCCAGCTTGTGTGTAAGTCCTATTTTGTGCACTTTAAGAACAAAATGCTGTTAGCTCCCATTGTCGGCGACCTTCCAAAGACCTTGAGCCTAAATCCTGAGCCGGTATCCGGGCACTCAAAACGAGAATGGAACGAGAACCACGTTGGGAGAACAAAACGAGATCATCCAGGCAGCCTGTCATAACTTAAGAGAATGCCCTGAGAGACAACCCTGAGACAAACAAACGACACAGGCAACCCTGAGACAGGGTTGCCTGCGCTCTTTTTAATGCCAGTGATCTGTAAGTTGCGTGGAGCGTCCGGCGTGCAGCGGATGGCTGCTTGGCCTTGACGAGACTTGCAATGAGGTTCTGTCTGTGACAGAAACTATTGGTTTTATATGGACCAGTGCACAGAATGACACGGTGCGGTGTGGTGGTGTGTGCCGCTGCGAACATGCACTTCACCCATTTTAAGATTGTGGCTAGTATCATATCCAGCCAATATTCTTTGCCAGCCCTTTTCATGCTTACATCTACTCTCGATTACGGGAGCTGCAGCATTTTTTCTGACGCATTTTACGTTTAAACCTTAATTTAGTTCAATGAGGCACTTACGCTTGACGGTGGGCGTAGAAGCATGATGATGTATGCTGCGCTTCCGCACACGTGCATGCGCGCGTGATCTACGTCGCTTGTGGTAGTAGCGCTTGCGTAACGTCTTGTAATGTCAAATGGGGTGTCGTACTTGTCTAACGTCGGTTGTGTTTGTCTAACGTCAACAAGAGCTTTGCTGCACATCCCCTTTCGCATCCCCTTTCGAATTGAGGAGCACTTTTTATGCGAAGCATATTACGAGGGCTCAACCCAGCTCCTCAGGCGCGGCTGTGACCATGAAATCACGTGACACCGTGACGTCACGACAGAGGAGAAGTGGAGGGCTCAACCCAGCTCCTCAGGCGCGGCGGTGACCATGAAATCACGTGACACCGTGACGTCACGACAGAGGAGAAGTGGAGGGCTCAACCCAGCTCCTCAGGCGCGGCGGTGACCATGAAATCACGTGACACCGTGACGTCACGACAGAGGAGAAGTGGCTTTGGCTCAACTCTTGCAAGACGGGCTGGGTGGGAATCGAACCAGGGTCTCCGGAGTGTGGGACGGAGACGCTACCACTGAGCCACGAGTACAACGCTTCAAAGCGGTACAAAAGCGCCTCTAGTGAATGCGGTGTTGCCTTAGAAACGCGCTGTTTCTAAGGCGTGCGTCTCTTGCTCAGGCGCACATTTCGTTGCCGCGCCGAACGCTGCTTTGCTCGACGCTCACCGCGTCCAATGCGGGGCGCGTAGTCGCTGCCCTGTAGCCCATTGTCTTACACCCCTTGGCGGGTCGACGGGAACGCTGTCGCGTTCCACTCTTGAAGGCGAAGAAGTAATGCATGAGTTGTTTCTTCGTCTAGCCGAACCAAATATAGCCAAGCAACAGCAGTTCACCAGGCTAAACAGTGGTTCAACAACTAAAATAAAGGCTAGTATGCTTCGCATCCTGGGCTTAACCTTACCTAAGCCACAGCCATTTTTTTTTTACTTGTAGGGGATGTGGCCTCAGTTCCACTTCCGTTTCTGCCAAGGACAACGCGATACGGTTTCAAGAGTGTTTTCTAGAATTTCATGACACTCATATGTGCCAGAAGATAACTGTCATCAAATAACCGAAGGTTTTCAGATTAGTGAACATACCTGTGTGCCAGCAAGGCATCTATCACCTGAACTACTCGGGAGTCCATTCTTCTAGGTAATACACAACACCTCGTGCTTGCAACAACTGAATTTGTCACCCCACTTGTTTCATGCTTGGTTCATATCGTTTATGTATATGTGGCCCCATTTTCCAATTAAATTTCAATTTGAAGACAGTGCTCGTGTCGTTCCTCCTTTAGTTTGTCTCCGTCTTTTTGTGCTGTCAGCCATAAACAGGTTCCATCTCACCCCGTTTTCTATTCTTGTTCTCGTTTTATGTAGTGCGAGAGTAGCAGTATTATGCTGAGCTTTTCTTCTGACCACCCGCAAGGTTAGCGAAGGTAAGGGTCTTGGTCCTGTTCTGATGTGTCAAATTAAAAATTTAAAGGCTGCAACTCTAACACAGTGTTTTTCACATGACATTCTGGAAAGTAGGAAGAATCAAATTCTTGGAACTGATGCGAAGGGGTCGTGCGAGAAATTTAAATGAAACTTGCCCGACAGTTTCAAACAAATCTTTACTTAAGCGTTCATAGACTTACACTTTGTACCTTGGTTTGAAGACAGGGAAATCCTTGCAACGCCCTTGCTATGTGCGTAAGGCATGAAAGGCTCGAAACATCAGATCTTTTCATAAAAGAATGATACGTAAACGACAATCAAGTTAATGACATCAAATAAATGCCTGTATTGTTGATCCAATTTCTTTGAAGCCGTGAAATAAAATCAAGTAGCCACAAACGCAAGTTTTGTTTTTATTTCAGTTCATACATTTTGACATAGAAAACATAACTGGGCCATGGTAGAAGAGGCAAGTTTTTTTTTTTATTTCATTTCGTACATTTTGACATAATGAAAACATAACTGGGCCATGGTAGAAGTGGCATGACGAGCAGTTAAAACACAAAGGGCGAAATCAACAGACTCATGAAAATTAAATGACTAACATAAGAAAAGAAAGTGCACACGATCTTAAGTGAGATCTTCCCTACTGGCAATTAAATGCTACTCTACCAGCCTAATAACTCATTTATTTGCAATCCAAAGAAGACACCCGATAAAGAGTTCCATTGTTCAGTGGTCCTTGGAAAAAATGAACTCTGAAGGCATTAGTACCCGCATGATAAGCTGCTAGGTTTAGTTCATTGTGTTGGCAAGTTGTGGTTCGATTGGCAAAAGTTAAATAGCGGAATTCATATGTACGTCAAAAGAAGATCAAATATATACACCAATTTAACTGTCTTAAGAACACAATAAGTAAAGGAAATCGGGTTTAGAAAGGTAGGGGAGAAGACGGCGAATAGATGGGGTCATATTGGCGGCTTTTAAAATGCACTACTTTTTCGGAATTTAGTTTTATTAATGCCACGTTTCTTATAGGAAAAGCAAGCAGGCGTATTCAAGTATAGGACGCACAAGTTTTTTATAGTATGTGAGAATATTTTTTTGAAGGGGAGGGCAGTTTTAAACTACCTTTTGGGGCCGATCACACGCGGATAGGGTCAGTCGAAAGCAAAACAGAATATATATAGGGTAAAAATGTTTGCTGACGCACAAGCAAAGCAACCCGCACTGCTGAAGGCTTTCAGTTATTTGCTAGTGTGGCTGGGTGTACATTGCTTCCTATATAGCGACAGATGCGCTCGAGTACATTTTATAAATGGCCATCCCTTTGATCAAAAGACCTGGCCGGCAAGGCACTAAAAAGGCTTCTTAGGACTTATCGTATGGCCCGCATCGATTTGAAAATTGAGCCGTAGAAAGAACGAAGGAGATTGATAGATTGCTTCCTTCCTGGGATGATAGACCTCACCGGAAGACAGGGAAAAAAGAAAATGCCGAACATGATCATTCAGCTGCTATGAGCAGGCTTCTTAGCACAAAAAAACTCGATGGTGGTAAGGGAGGCCACGAGGCTTACGACAGTCTTGTGAACATTGCAGATCGCTAACTTCTACTTTAAACATTCCATATGTTACCACATCCGACGTAAGCTGCTTTCTACGATAGCTGTTCTTTGTACTAATGCTTATTCAATTTAGTTTCTTTCCTCCTTCTGTACATTTCCATACAGCTATATTGCCCTTCTTCGTTCCTGTCATCGTGTTCCTATGGAAACACGCCACGCCTGTTGTGACCGCATCGTATGCTCCAAACAAAACATGTGTGTATCCATGCATGCATTCAAGCTCTTGACCTTTTCCTTTGCCTCCTTCTTTTCAGGAACTGTGACTACAAGCGTATGAATAGGGTTGAACGGCTCACAATTTCGTAGTACGTAGTGCTGTGAGCTGAATCATCTTATACACCTCTTCGCGTTTAAAAGGCATATAGAAAGACAATATACCATTTTCAATTATTAAAGTGTTCTACTAAAACTCTGCTCTCGTTAATTTCACTAGACAGTGTTGAATGTTCTTAACAAAGAAGAGACCCATAATTTGGTAGCTTGGCTTTTTTTATTATTTTTTGGCCCCGAAAGCTGTGCGGTGGTACGTCAATGTGCCGTCACAAATTTGCAAGAAGTATATTTTTCGTATGTGGACTGTCATGGCTCAGTAACAGTTCCAATCAATGTTTATTTTTTGTTCTCCTTTGTAAGACATTGTGGTCTATCTTTGCCGATAACCTTATAACAAGGCTTGAGAATATGCAATGAATATATCTAATCTCACAGCAAGGCTGGCATGGGTACTTCAAAGTGGCGTCGGTGCCTATCTTTAGTTGTTGTATCTTTTATGGCCTATAGCAAGTATCATATTACGGTAAGAGCAGCTCAGCTTTTTGGTGTTACAGAAGGGCGACTTACTGCTGCGGCTGACACAATTTTTTTGATCATGTCACATTAAAGTGGCTGGTCCGAACAAACTGTTCCTATAGCTGGCTTAGCGATTTTCAACGAGCTGTGCGCGACAAACTGCCGAAAACTGGTAAGCAGATTGAAGCACGGAAGTGCACCCAACTCTTAGGGCCAGACAATGAAATCTTCCTTACCTCAGTAAGGAAGCCTTCATTGCAGTGAGGCTACCTTATGTCACTCTGAAAGGTTCCTTACTGAGGCGCCCTCGGTGAAGGCTTCCTTGGTGCTTCCTTGGTACTTCCTCAGCATAAGAAGCCAAACAATGAAATCTTTCTTACCTCACTAAGGAAGCCTTCATTGGGGTGAGGCTACCTTATGTCACTATGAAAGCTTCCTTACTGAGGGGCCCTCGGTGAAGGCTTCCTTGGTGCTTCCTCAGCATAAGGTAGCTCCAAAGCTACCTTCATGCGTCCTTACGCCGCTCCTGGCCCTGAACGAGCGCTTCACCTCACTGCTTAACCACGTGGCATTCGCTTGCGCATGCGCACTGTCGCCCACTTGCGGAGAAGCGCGAGCACGGTACGTCTTGCCAGCCATGTTCGTTTCAGTCACGCGTGCGGCATGCAAGCATTGCTAGGCGTTGCTAGGCGTTGCAAGACGCCGGCGTGCCAGCGTTGCTGGAGCACATCAAGTTTTGCACTGTAATGCGCAACTTTTGTTTAACTTTAGTAAACGAAACTAGAAGAAAGCGTCCACGCTTCTCTATATTAGCTATTCAACTTAAAGATTGTGCGACGATACAACATTTTTTTAATAGAATAATGGTGTTCGCGGAAAGATTTGAAGAGATAATCTCGAACCCAGGCACGCGGCAACCGCTCCTTAGGTGAGGACGGGTGAAGGGAGCTTTCAGAGTACGCTTGCTTCCTCCATCGGTCCTTCGCTGTAAGGAGGCCTCACGTAAGGTTAGGAAGCGCTCGAAGGCAAGGAACTAGGGGTGTGCGAATATTCGGAATTTCGAATACGAATCGAATATTTTCCGTATTCGAAGCGTATTCGATTCGAGAAATGCATGTTCGGAAATTCACGAATATCCGAGGACGGCCGAATAACGGTGGAAACGGCGAATATTCGGATAGACTGCGAATAATTGAGCAATTAACCAATTGTATGCTTGCTCCGCATTCTCCTAAGAACATGTTTATTAACTGAGAACTTCGCATGATCCGCTCATTATCTGTATGCTCTGTTTCAGTGTATCTGCTTCAGGCATTTTAGACATGATCAGTTTCGGTTTCTTTTTCACCAAGCTTTATAATTCCAATTATTTTGGAATGCCCCATTGCCTTGAAGGTTGCAAAGGCAACTCAGGGTTGCCTTTGCAACCCTGAGTTGCCATTATCTGCATGCTCTGTTTCAGTCTATCTGCTTCAGGCATTTGAGACATGATCAGTTTCGGTTTCTTTTTCACCAAGCTTTATAATTCCAATTATTTTTGGAATGCCCCATTGCCTTGAAGGTTGCAAAGGCAACTCAGGGTTTGCTAGCATTGATTCAAAATGTATCAAGGCTCTTTGTGCGGAGTGGAAATTTGATGAAGTGGCCAGCCTAGGCATGTTTCTTGATCCGCGCTTTATGGCCACAGTTCATCAGGCATCTGGTCAGATGATCTAGCTGAAAAACCTTGTGACAACGGAGCTCCAGGAAGCCGTCGTGGAACACCGTCGGGACACCGCCGTGCCAGCGTCGACTTCGTGTCCACTGGTGGCATCGACTGTATGGAATGCTTTTGACGATCTAGTGATGAACAAAGCGAAGACACATTTGGCATCTGCCCCTGAGAGGGAAGTTACAGACTACGCGCAAAAGCCTCTTCTGGAAAGGGGCATGAATCCTTGTGAGTGGTGGCAGTCCATTGGCCGCTTCAGGTACCCGCTTTTAAGTGCACTCGCCCGGAAGTACTTGGCGATCCTTGCCACTTCAGTTCCTAGTGAAAGAGTCTTTTCTACCGGTAGAAATGTGACAGTGCATAGAGAGCGTTTGCTTTCTGGCCATATTGAGCAGTTAATTTTCCTTCACGACAATCTGTAACAAGCGTTTTACCTGACTGAGGGCATTACCTGAGTCCATTATCTATAATTGAGTACCTCTTTAATTTGAAGCAACCTTGTAAAATGCAATGTTATTTTTAAAAGGGTAATAAAGCTATTGTTACCTCTCTTGCAATTTTTTAATACTACACATGTATTCGATATTCGATTCGATATTCGAAGAGAGTTCTTCGCCTTATTCGTATTCGATTCGTAATCGAAAATTTCAATATTCGCACACCCCTAAAAGGAACGTTTTATTGTTTGGGCCAAGCTACCTTCATGCGTCCTTACGCCGCTCCTGGCCCTGAACGAGCGCTTCGCCTCACTGCTTAACCACGTGACGTTTGCTTGCGCGTGCGTGCTGTCGCCCACCTTCGGAGAAGCGCGAGCACGGTACGTTTTGCCAGGCACGTTCGTTTCAGTCACGCGTGCGGCATGGAAGCGTTGCTAGGCGTTGCACGACGCCGGCGTGCCAGCGTTGCTGGAGCACATCAAGTTTCGCACTGTAATGCACTGCTTTTTTAGATTTAGTAAACAAAACTGAAAAATAGCGTCCACGCTTCTCTATATTAGCTCATCAACTTAGATATTGTGCGACGATACAACCTTTTTTATTGAATAGTGGTGTTCTGGTGTTCGCCTAAAGCTTTTAAGAGATAATCTCGAACCCAGGCATGGCGGCAACCGCTCCTTACGTGAGGACGGGTGAAGGGAGCTTTCAGAGTATGCTTGCTTCCTCCATCGGTCCTTCGCTGTAAGGAGGCCTCACGTAAGGTTAGGAAGCGCTCGAAGGAAAGGAACGTTTTATTATGCGAAGCATATTACGAGAGCTCAACCCAGCTCCTCAGGCGCGGCGGTGTCGCCATGAAACCACGTGACACCGTGACGGCACGACAGAGGAGAAGTGGCTTTGGCTCAACTCTTGCAAGACGGGCTTAGTGGGAATCGAACCAGGGTCTCCGGAGTGTGGGACGGAGACGCTACCACTGAGCCACGAGTACGATGCTTCAAAGCGGTACAAAAGCGCCTCTAGTGAATGCGGTGTTGCCTTAGAAACGAGCTGTTTCTAAGGCGTGCGTCTCTTGCTCAGGCGCACATTTCGTTGCCGCGCCGAACGCTGCTTTGCTCGACGCTCACCGCGTCCAATGCGGGGCGCGTAGTCGCTGCCCTGTAGCCCATTGTCTGACACCCCTTGGCGGGTCGACGGGAACGCTGTCGCGTTCCACTCTTGAAGGCGAAGCAGTAATGCATGAGTTGTTTCTTCGTCTAGCCGAACCAAATATAGCCAAGCAACAGCAGTTCACCAGGCTAAACAGTGGTTCAACAACTAAAATAAAGGCTAGTATGCTTCGCATCCTGGGCTTAACCTTACCTAAGCCACAGCCATTTTTGTTTGGGCCTTATTGATGGGGCTCGCATTCGTCTGTGGTCCTTTTTTTTTCATCGGTTGTGTCTTTTTTCTAGAAAGGTTGGCTTCCTTTTATTTGCTTTTTTTCTCCCCTCCTTGTTCTACTCCGTACTAAACTCTATTCTGTTCTTGCTTTTTTTATGTTTTACGCACTCGTTATTTTGTAGCACTTTCTTTGTGACATGCTTGTGTTACGCCTTTGCTACCTGAGAGTCTCGCTCTGTTATCGTTCTCTTCACGACGAAGAAATAGGCAAGCCTGACAACGCAAAGAAAATAGGCTTCTGACACCTCAGACAGATGTGAACGTAAATTGCTCTAATTGAAATTATAAAAAACATAATATTGTTACGTAGGATGACGCAGACGAAAAGCTATGTACAAATATATTTACAAGGAAAAAAATTGGAGGACGCTTAAGCTTCGCCTTCAAGAGTGGAACGCGATAGCGTTCCCGTCGACCCGCCAATGGGTGTAAGACAATGGGCTACAGGGCAGCCATCACTTACGAGGCGCCCCGCATCAGACGCGGTGAGTGTCGAGCCATATGGTCGAGCAACGCGGCGTTCGGCGCAGCAACGAAACGTGCGCCTGAGCAAGCGGAGCGAACCAAAGAACTCGGTATCCCGGAGGGGGAAATGATGCACGCCAGCCAAACGCCGTGATCGGCACGGGCAGAGAGATAGAGAGATAGTGATCTAAAGAAAGGAAGGACGCTTGATTCTACAGAGGGAGCAAGGCGAAGGGGAGAGAGTCAGGGGAGAGAGTCGGAGCCGCGACAGCTCCAATGCGCGCGTGGCGCGCCATCTGTCGGGGCAGCGCCGTACATGGAAAGGAGGGCGTCTTCTGTGTTTGCCGCAAGATGGCTCTCCGTGTGCGGAAAGCGCAGAAGAAATGCAGCGAAACGCACTTCGCTACTCGTGTAATTGCGACTTCTGTAAGTTACATGTTCATAATTACCGATATACACCACAGTATAACTTTCCACGGCTCGTTTCGAAGGCAACACCGCATTCACTAGAGGCGCGTTTGTACCTTTTGGAAGCATCGAAATCGTGGCTGAGTGGTAGCGTCTCCGTCTCACACTCCGGAGACCCTGGTTCGATTCCCACCCAGCCCATCTTGGAAGTTGCTTTTTATTTATGGAGTGCCTGCCGTGATTTATCGCTCACGGTCAACGCCGCAAAACGCCGACACCGACGCCGACACCCGACGCCGACGACACCGGCTTTTCTGTGACACGAGCTCCTTAACGCTATCGCGTTAATACGCTGCGCTAGGCCAAGAGGCAACAGCCCGCGCTAGCATCTAATCGTCGTCGTCGTCTTCACACTGCTGGCCTTTCGTGATCGCACATATTGTGCCGTAGCACTATCCCCGGCTGCAAAAGCGCCGTCCCGGAGCGACTAAAGATCGGACGCGGAAGCAGTGTAGTAGGCCTTGAGCCTACTGACGTGTACGACATCACTAGATGCCACAGGAGAGGACGAGGTTGAGCCCACAGGAGCAATTTCGTAAGTCACAGGCGTCACCTGGCGCAGCACGCGGTAGGGCCCTGTGTATCGCGAAAGAAGTTTCTCTGAAAGTCCGACGTGACGAGAGGGCGACCACAGGAGCACGAGCGCACCAGGTGAAAACTGTACGTCACGATGGCGGGCGTTGTACTCACACTGCTGAGTGGTCTGTGAGGCCGTAAGTCGAGCACGGGCAAGCTGGCGTGCATGGTCGGCGAGGGCGATGGCGTCGCGCGCATACTCGCTTGTTGAGACCGCAGCAGGAGGAAGTGCCGTGTCTAGGAGCAAGGTAGGTTCGCGACCGTACAGGAGATAAAAGGGAGAAAATCCGGCGGTGTCGTGCCGGGAAGAATTTACGCAAATGTTACGTAAGGAAGCGCAATGTCCCAGTCGTGGTGGTCCTTGGAAACGTACTTGGCCAGCATATCGGTAAGAGTACGGTTTAACCGCTCTGTCAGGCCATTGGTTTGAGGATGGTATGAAGTAGTCAGTTTGTGTTGAATGGAGCAGGAACGCACAATGTCAGCGATAACTTTCGAGAGGAAGTTTCGACCACGGTCAGTAAGCAGCTGGCGCGGGGCGCCATGAAGCAAGATAATGTCACGCAAGAGAAAGTCCGCGACGTCAGTGGCGCAGCTGGTAGGGAGAGCCCGAGTGATAGCGTATCGGGTGGCGTAATCAGTCGCGACGGCTACCCATTTGTTCCCAGAGGATGACGTGGGAAAGGGACCGAGCAGGTCTAATCCAACACGAAAGAACGGTTCCACAGGGACGGTGATCGGCTGGAGATGACCGGCAGGTAGCACCTGAGGTGTCTTCCGACGCTGGCAGGGATCACAGGCAGCAACATAGCGTCGAACGGAGCGAGCGAGACCAGGCCAATAGAAGCGGCGGCGGACGCGGTCGTACGTGCGGGTTACCCCAAGATGTCCTGCAGTGGGTGCGTCATGCATCTCAAAGAGCACAGCCTGTCGTAGATGTTTTGGCACGACAAGAAGAAGATCAGGGCCATCAGGGAGGAAGCTCCTTCGGTACAGAATGCCGCCCTGGAGGACATATCGGCGAACGGATGCGTCGGTAGGTGTAGAGCGCAGACGCTCGATGAGTACTCGCAGCGATAGGTCTCGGTACTGCTCATCGGCGATGTTAGCGAAGGCAGACACAGAGAAAATGCCGTCGGTAGTACTACTGTCGGCGTCGTCAGGCTCGTCTACCGGGTAGCGAGACAGGCAGTCAGCGTCCTTGTGTAGTCGGCGAGATTTGTAGGTGACAGAGAACGAATATTCTTGGAGGCGTAAGGCCCAGCGACCAAGTCTTCCTGAAGGGTCTTTCAATGAGCATAACCAACAAAGCGCGTGATGGTCTGTGACAATGGAAAAGGATCGGCCATATAAGTATGGGCGGAATTTCGCAACCGCCCAAACTAGGGCCAGACACTCACGTTCAGTGATGGAATAGTTGCGCTCCGCGGGTGAGAGGAGCCTGCTGGCGTAAGCGATAACACGGTCGTGGCCACGCTGGCGTTGTGCTAGTACTGCTCCAATTCCGTGACCGCTGGCATCAGTACGGACTTCGGTAGGCGCAGAAGGATCGAAATGGGCCAGAACTGGAGGCGTTGTGAGAATGTCGATTAGATGAGAGAATGCAGAGGCCTCGTTATCGCCCCACTGGAAAGGAGAGTCTTTTTTCAAAAGGTCGGTTAGTGGTCGTGCTATGGCGGCGAAATTCCTCACGAAACGGCGGAAGTACGAACAAAGGCCGATGAAGCTGCGCACATCCTTGACACACGTCGGAACAGGGAAGTGCGTAACAGCATGGATCTTGCCTGGGTCCGGTTGCACTCCGTTCGCGTCAACGAGATGTCCAAGGATGGTAATCTGGCGACGGCCGAATTGGCACTTCGATGCGTTGAGTTGCAGACCGGCTCGCCGAAAAACGTCCAGGACTGCTGAGAGGCGCTCGAGGTGCGTAGCGAACGTTGGGGAGAATACGATAACGTCGTCCAAGTAGCACAAGCACGTGGACCATTTGAAACCGTGAAGAAGGGAGTCCATCATGCGTTCAAATGTGGCAGGAGCGTTACATAGGCCGAACGGCATCACCTTGAATTGATAAAGACCGTCGGGTGTCACAAAGGCAGTCTTCTCGCGGTCGAGATCGTCCACGGCAATCTGCCAGTAGCCGGAGCGAATGTCAATAGAGGAGAAATAGCGAGCACCGTAGAGGCAGTCAAGGGCGTCATCAATCCGAGGTAGGGGGTACACGTCCTTTTTGGTAACCCTGTTAAGGTGCCGATAATCCACGCAAAAGCGCCATGAGCCATCCTTCTTTTTTACCAGCACAACCGGTGACGCCCAAGGACTACATGACGGTTCAATAATGTTCTTGGCAAGCATTTTGCGAACATCTGCGTGAATAACTTGACGCTCAGCTGGTGACACTCGATACGGGCGGCGATGAATAGGAGGGGCATCGCCGGTATTAATGCGATGTTTGACAGCTGTAGTTTGGGCTAAAGGACGATCGTTAAAGTCAAAAATATCATGGTAGGAAAACAGAACGCGGTAGAGTTCACGAGCGTGCTCGGAGGGCAAGTCGGGCGCAATCATTTTCCGTAAGTCAGCGATGGAACAATTTGTCGACTGCGATGGTAGAGAAGTATCGGATGAAGTGTCGTCTATTGCAATGGATGCTACTGAGTGATGCTCGAACGAACAAAGCTGGGCCAAAGACATCCCACGTGGCAGCACTTGTGTCGTCAAGCCAAAGTTGACCACTGGCAGGCAGACGCAATTCGCCGTAATAGATAAAACTGTATGGGGTACTGTGATCCCGTGTGTAAGGAGGACGTCTTGCATAGGAGCCGCGATGTAGAGACCGTCGGGGACTGGTGGGGATGACACTAGGTCAACGTAGGTCAGTGCCGAAGGTGGCAAGCGAACGAAGTCGGCGGAACTGAGGCGACTGGGGTGTGGTTCAGTAGGATCCAGAACAGGCAGGTCAAGGCGGAGAGTACTGGCGGAACAATCGATGAGAGCGGAATGTGCGGAGAGGAAGTCTAAGCCGAGGATGATGTCGTGGGGACAGTGGGCGATGACTGTGAATAGCACGATTGTTGAGCGATCGGCGAAGGAGACGCGGGCGGTACACATACCAATTACGGGGGCTGTTCCGCCATCGGCGACACGGACAACAGGCGTCGTGGCGGGCGTGATAATTTTCTTGAGCCGGTTACGAAGGTCAGCGCTCATTACGGACAAATGCGCCCCAGTGTCTATGAGAGCAGACACGGAAACACCGTCGACGTGCACGTCAAGAATGTTCAGATGAGTGGGCAAAGTCAGTAGAGGATTTGGCGGCGTAGGGAGCAATGCAGCGTCACCTCGAGGCGCTGCATCGTCTAGTTTTCCGGCTGGGAGCGGCGCCCGAAGGGAGTCGGCGAATAGGAGCGACGGGGCTGGGGAGAGCGAGATTGTCGTCGGTGGGGCGAAGGCGAACGAGAATAGGGGCGGTTCGTTGCAGGAGAATCAGTGGCGGCATTATCGGAGCGTGCGGCATAGGGACGAGAAGGGCCACCTGAGGGGTGAGAGTTGGCAGTATAAGTAGACCGGATCGGGGAACTCCAGCGACTACAACAGTGCCGAGAAATGTGCCCGATTCGATGGCAGTGGAAACAAATAGGCTTGTCGTCAGCAGTGCGCCACTCAGATGGGTTGCGGAAACGTGGTGGGTAAGAAGATGCGGGACGGGGCGAAATCCAAGTAGCCGGGCGGGTATCAGGGCGATGGGCCGGGCGGGTATCAGGGCGATGGGGCGAGCAGATGGTGGGAAGACCCATGTTTTCAAACTCCTGGCGGACAACTGCCTGGATCAGTGAGACCGTGACGGCAGATGTGTTGGTGGGACTGGAGTCGAAGGCAGCCGGATAGGCGGCCTCGATCTCACGCCGGACGATCCTGGTAACATCGGCAGTGTTGTTGGGACGAGGAGCGTCGGCACAGGAAGATGTGGCTGGGGTGTTGGGCATACGGGCAAACTGTTGGTCAATACGTCGGCTTTTGGCGAGTTCCAGGCGGCGGCACTCTTTTATAACAGCATCCACCGTGGCTACGTTGTTGCAAACGAGCAAGTTGAAGGCGTCATCGGCAATACCTTTGAGGATGTGGGAAACCTTGTCGGACTCAGTCATGTGGGTGTCAACTTTGCGGCACAGAGCCAAGACGTCCTGAATGTACGTGACATAGGGCTCTGTTGACGTCTGCACACGGCCGGAAAGCGCCTTCTGCGCGGCAAGTTTTTGACCGTAGGGGTTGCCGAACAAGTCTCGAAGCTGTGTCTTAAGTGAATCCCAACTGGTGAGCTCATCTTCGTGCGTGCGATACCAAACTCGAGGTGTGCCACCGAGGTAAAAGACTACGTTGGCGAGCATAATAGTAGGGTCCCACCGGTTATTGCGGCTGACGTGTTCATAGAGGCTGATCCAGTCATCGACGTCTTCCCCATCGTGGCCCGAGAATACGCCAGGATCACGGGTAGCGGGGAGAGTGATGTAGGTCGTCGAAGGGGCAGCAGGTGTCGGAGCCGGCGGAGTCGGGTTGTCGTCGCCGGGAGCCATGAAGGAAAGCTCGACGTACCGTCCACTGCGAAGCTCCGTGACGAGGTACAGGGAACGTCCACCTCCACCAGATATGTTACGTAGGATGACGCAGACGAAAAGCTATGTACAAATATATTTACAAGGTAAATACGCTGCGCTAGGCCAAGAGGCAACAGCCCGCGCTAGCATCTAATCGTCGTCGTCGTCTTCACACTGCTGGCCTTTCGTGATCGCACATATTGTGCCGTAGCAATATTGTACTCTGAAAGTGTGATATTGGTGAAGGAAGAAGGCGGATACGCAGTGTTTTTGAAAAGATTGCGCGCCTCTTGCGGCGCCACAAGAAAAAAAAAGAAAGGCTCCAACGCAAAAACCTTCCGCGTACTTCGTTATGTGCCAAAATATTGGTTAATAAACCTCCACCACGAAATATGGGGATGATTTATACCATTATTTTCATTTATCTTTAACTGTTTCATTGTTTTTTCCTTTCTTCTTACCCATGTTTATTCTTACCCATGGTGAGCTACGACAGAACACGCCGCACTTTCACACGTACGCCACAGTAGGGCGGCGTAAGCCGTACAGGCACCTAAGCCCCCGTGATCCATTTTGTGAATGCTATCATTTGCAGTGCGAACGGCAAAGCAGTAAACGCCATGCTATTGAGAAGATATGTAAAGCAATGCTCGTTTATAACCCGTCAACAAAAGGAAGAGGTCAGGAAAAAAAATAGACAAAGCAGGAACAGCACAAGAAACGTGCTCTTCGCCTTAGAAGCAGAGAGGGAGGGGTGTTGAAAGAAAACTGAAACACAAGGGTGACAGAAAACACAACATTTGTGGGCACGCGTACATTGAAAATGGCGCGTCAGCATTTAAATAACGCTGCGCAGCTAAATTATCGCAACCTAACGTCTACGCTTATTGGCCTGTTTGAAATACGATCTTAATTGTTTGTGTCCTAATTAACTTCGCCTTCATTGCCAGCAAATGTGGTGGCTAGAACTTCCATCAAAGGTCGTGGGTTCGAGTGCCTTAACTCTATCCTAATTAGCTGTGCGTGAATTAACGTGGCCTTCACTAACACCAAATGTCATGGACTCGACGCGCCCACCAAATGGTCGAGGGTTCGTAACCTTTTTGCACCGTATGGGTCGTCGACGCGTTTTCGCTCGAGGTCGACTGACCGATGAGACATATGAGGCGTTCACCTTAAACGAATTCAACGCTACGACAACCTTGTTTTCGCTCCCTACAATCGCTGCCGACCACTTGCCGATGAATCTCGTCCCCACCGAGGCACGTGGCCTCATGCACACATGGCGCACCATGACCAAGAAGGTTTAAACAAACATATGTGGAGTCGCAGCGCTCGCTACTGCTTCCCAGCAGAGGAGACTCCAGCGTTTGCCCGGGCTTCACCTTAGAAAGAGCACCGTGCAGCCTGCAGTCCGCTCACAACCTAGGTGCTTTTGTTTTGCGAATGTAAACGCTAGGGTAAGTGGAAAAGAAAAGCTCGTTGTTCCTAGCTAAAATATTATATTTGGCTGAGTATTTACATCAAGAATTCTGATAACATGTTCCATGGCATTCAGGTTTCATCCAAAACCAGTGAAACAAATATACGCACTTAATAGCATCTGCACAGGGAAATTAGGCATCTTAAATATGAAGGAAGTGACACGAAGGCGTTTCCTATATTTCACTGTCCCGAGTAAGATGGCGACGGCGTAGCTGCACTTTCGAAACATCATCACCACTTCGTAACTTCTTTTGTTTAAGCTTCCTTGAACATGACCGTGGTGTAAACTCCATTTTGATATTTCTTTAGGTAAGCCGATGCAAGCCTGAGCCACGCTCAGGCTTGCGTCGCGCAAGCCTGAGCGTGCAACATCACATCCCCAGTAAGACGCCGCTTCTGGTCCAGCCTTGTCATGTGGCGGTGACAGTGGCTGCCGAGTCAGCATAATGACCGGCAATTGACGGCATCTCGCAAACCTCGACCGCCTGCAGGCTATTCTGTGTATGCAATTAATGTGTCTGTAAGTAGCTGGTTTTGCAGGCGTGGTGACTTGAAGCATTCAAAGCCGCCTATTTATCAATGAAAATCAGTCTGGCGCACGGTTGCAGATGCAAACGTTAAGTGTAGGCGTCCTTGTAGCTAATCAAACAGTCGTCGTGTTTATGTCAGAGAGCTAGCAATGTGGCTACAAAACATGAGCTAGCGGTGGACCCGGAACTAATATTTTAGTCACCTGGGCTTTTTCAATGCAGATATCCATCATTGCTCACCCATGTATTGCAACTGCGGAAGCCGGCAGTTCACCCCGAGATATCGTACTGAAAAGCAGAGGGAGAAAGCCAGTGCGCATGCGCATTGTCGGGAGATAATAAATGTGCTCGAAAAAGCAACAGGAAATCAGTATTAAATGGTGCTCTTTCATGTCAATCAGTTGTGTGCTAGTGAAAACAAGGTCTAAGTTTCAATTCTTGGAATTGCCAGACTACCCGGCCAGTCTTGAGCCCCAGTAGGCAGTAGCCAGCGCTCATGCCTGTCATATTCAGGAGCGCTGTTGCCTTGTCCATCTGGAAGTTATTTACCTCATGCCTTCCAAATACTTTATATAATTCGGTACATTCGAACCGTGCAATACACACGCAACGGAAAAACTGCACCATTTTTGGGCTGTGGGCCCCTGTTTGGGCCCACAGCCCAAACAAAACAAATGCTTCCATAAGTCCACGCTCTGCTTGTGCTACCTTGTGCACTGCCCAGAAACTAAAGCAACACATACAAATACATGAGCCGGCCGATGTGTTATTGTTTACCGAGCGAAGACTGCCTTACGTGACTTGAGAGGCTGCGTTTCCAGACGCCGGTAGAATCAATAGCACAGGGTAACTAATACTTTTATTCCCTTTCGCCACCGACAAGGATTCTGTAGGGTAACAAACGAAACATTAAAAGATCCGTCTGACCTCTCTGTCCACGTTGTCTCCCAAAACGATGTGACTCGCACTTTTGATACAATGCGCCATTTCTGTTCACTGCTTAGTATGTTCAGTCAATGCAACCGCTGTGTCGCACGTTCGTAATAAGCCACGTAATTTCTTTTTTCTGAAACCCCTTCAACATACCCTATCATACAAACGTATTTTCATCTATAGTTATGCAATCCTTTCCGAAAGGGGCAGTCTCCGGCTATTTACAAAAAAAGTCGGTTTTTGTCGGCGTATTAATGCATCTTTACTGCTACACGTGACTTTGACATGGCGAGTACTGTTCGTTGTTTTGTGATGTCGGGTAACAGAAAGGCGAAGCGGCCGCAGCCCGAAAACACTTGACCAATAGCGAAGGACTAACATCAAAAAACGTGTCGAATAAAAAATAAATATTTTCTATTTTATTTCGTGCGTACATGCCTAATCAGTCTGCACACGGCATATTAGATAGGGAGCTTTCGCGGTATTCGTGACGTCGCATGACAGACAAGCGAAGTGGGTGTAGCCCGAAAATGTTTTCACTGATCGTGGAGGGCTGATAGCACAAATGGAACAAAAACTGTTTGAAAGAGCTTCATGCTCTAGCGCCCCATCTTGCCTTTAGGTATGCTACCTGCGTAGTGTATTCTGCGCCTTAGGTATGCTACCTGCGTAGTGTATTCTGCGCCTGAAAAGCTTGCTGCATGTGCGAAGCTGTGGAAAGAAAAGCCGCTTCCTTGGCATTCCCTTTGACATCAAGCACACAAATATATATGCACCTTGGAGGTCGTGTTCTGTGTTTTCGTACATTTATGTTTGGAGGTTTCCGCAGACTAAGGGGCGCACGATAATCCAATGTGGTTTATTGCATGGCCGCAACTTCGTTGCGGATACTCCATAATGTCAGACAGAAATGCTACAAAAGTATCGTTGACCCCAGCATCGTGGCGGGTGATTATAATCCATACAGTGCGCGAGAGCGAGTGGTGCTATTGACCGTGTGACAGAAAGAAAACGGTATCAAGAGCACACCTCTGCAGCTATGCCACAGATACTGCTGTGATGTGGTCTTTGTTATGTGGAACAAACAAGTGTGTGCATAAATCTCAGATCAAGCGAACACGCTCAGGAAGTCCACAAGAAGGCCAGAAGCCGCCTGCCCGATCAGTGTGCGAGTTTTGACTGCTTGCCGTTGTTTGACAAGAAATATATCTTGTTGCGGCACAAAATAGAAGGCGACCAAGAAGTTGCGGAAGGTTGCCGTACATTGAAGAAGTCGCATGGTTGTGCTAGTTGTTCGTTTGTTGCACTGTCTGGCAAAGAGTAGGCAGACGCGATGGTAAACACATGATTAGTGTTGCTTCCTGCTCCCCTTTTATCATTCCTTGCCTGGTTTTTGAGCATGCGTGAGAATATTTAGGATGTATTTGTCTGCGTCACTTTAACTAAACTTTGCATTTGCGGCTAGCGCCTTTCTCTCTCCTCTTTTGCATGTTCTGTTTGGCTCCCTATTAGAACACGAAGAAGAGACAACGTGCTCTTCACAGCAGGTTACCAACTATAATAAACGACGGCGCCCTCGAACTAGTACTGGAATCTAGTGTAAAATGCCAGTCACACGAAAATGGATTTACTAATAACGAAAAGTTAGCGAAAAAACAACGAATCCGAACATTGATTGCAACCTGGTTGTTAAGCAGATCAAACGTCATATTAACGGTGTATGTTATCGCTTGTATTAATTGTTTATCAAGCTGAAGGCATTTCCTTTAATGCAGGCTTAGCTATTTATGCTTATGTACAAGCACGTATGTCAACAGTTATTTTGAGGATACAGCTTAGCGTGGTTGAACAGAAGCAAGACTTGAAGCTTTAATATACGTACATATAGGCGGTGAAAATTTACATACAGCATCACAATTGCAAGTGATTGTCATGGTGTGATCGCTACGCTGAGCTTCTGCTCTTGCAAGTCGCACAACTATGTCCTATTCAGGCTTCAGCTACAATCTCTACGCCTGGAAAAAGCAATCTGCATCTGCTTATTTCTGGCAATGACAACAAGAAACTGCATAGGTAGCAAAGAATGCAATAGCCATTTTTACGCACTGAAAAATAATCGCATAGATTACTTTGCTGCAGAGAACGAATTACGCGCCCTTGTTTTACAAGAGGCATTGCCATGCATGACTTGAAGTTCAACGTGCTGCTCTCGCACAGTGCTGCTAACAAATGTTCTTTTCTGTACAAAGGTGTTATCTAATTTCTAACTTCTTACAAGTATTCCAGTTATTTTCGTGGAAGAGCGGTAAACTGATAACTGCACCATATCCCGGAGCAATTTTTTTTCCTTTTTTTGTATTAACTACTGCGCAAGAATGGACAAAATATTCACGCCAGGAGTGCGATTTCCATGCTGTTAAGTGTCACGTTATTCAAACCTGGGCAATCAGTGGCATGTACTCAAACAACATGAGCGAGTGAAGGCATAGGGAATTGAGCACACGTACTCTAACAGCCCATATGAGCTTCTGCGGCTCTTCTACCAGTTGCTACCTTTAAAGCAAAGCTTTTCTTGCCAACACTTCCGGGCATTTCAGACCGTGCTTGCTGGGTGTTGCTGAGTGTTGCAGCTACCTTGTTGAATAGCCTACAGTTTAAAAAAAGCGTGCCCCAAGCTGTAATTTAACCTTGGTTCTGGAGCGGACAAACCCGTTGCCCTGACCATTAGGCCGCAGTGACACGTATACATGTATCGTACCATTGCCAAATAGTTCTTTGACAATATTGCCACATTTTTGTCACATTGAGCAGCACGGATGTGCAAGAGCACATGAACGTAAGCCAGTTTTGCTTTAAGCCAAAATGACAAGAATGAAATCGGTAAATCTGTAGAATTTGGCTAACCACTCCACGAAAGCTTAACTTCACATATATTCCACGATGTGCATTAGATTTGCATACTTTTCACATGAAACATCTTTAAAATCGCACAGAGGGGCTTCGCTTTCTAAAACTCTATGTAATGCTGAAGTGAGGAAGCGCGCGAGCTACTTGACCTTCGCGTTTCCTGTCGCTTCAAGACGAACAACCCGGGCTAAAACGTAGAGCACACGAAGACATCAGCAGTCGGCGCACTCTGTCCCGACATCGCAGATCGCTTTCAAGATAAGCCCCGCGTGGCCACGCCGTACGCAGCAGCAGCCGGAGTAGAACGCTTTCCTCCCCCTCTCCTCCACTGGTGCCTTGCGCGCGACGGAAGACTGCGCGCTTCCTACCGTCTTTGCTCTCTTGCGCGCGCGAGATTGAGCCGCCATTGCCATTGCCCATGGACTTTATACAGAACATCACGGCGACGCTGACGGCGATGACGACGGCGGCATAAATATGCCTAGAGTGTCGATACAATGTAATCGCAATAAAATGTTGTTCCTTGCTTGCTTTACACTTCGAATTATCCGCTGCTTTCTGTGGCGTAGAAATATAACATGGCCGTTTCCTCTCTACTCTGTCAGCCTGTTAAACTTCATATCGATACGGCCTTGTAGGCCATCGTAAACTCAGTAACCGGACTCCGTACTACTTAACGTAAGCAAGCAGTAATTTTCTTTTTTTTTACTTATCTTCTGAAGGCTTAGAAGAGCTTACCGGGAAGGAGAGGGACAGAAACATCACTGACTCCACTGCGCTCTCAAACGATCTCATTAGCCGCTGTCTGTGCGTACTCAGACTGCTATCTGCCCCACGGCACTCGACTTTTCTCCAACCTAAGCTGCCTCTCTAGGCTTATAAGAGATACGATGTCAGTAACCTCGACACGTGGCACCTCGCTGTTCGCAATGCGCCAGTGTGTTGCAAGCTAGAAATCGTGGTAAGTACGCGTGTTTTGACTCAATGCAATTATTTTCTTTTTTCTGCATCCTCGTACGAGAATCTATCAGCATATTACAGTCGTGTGAGCCTTGATGTCGTAATAGCGGCGTTCAGATGCTATATTGCGAGAGCAGTCTGTCGAGCGAGTCGTTTGCCTTAGTTCTATCCCTCCTGAGCGCATATTCAATTCTCCGCTGCGTCACATCGATGGTCTGTGCATCAAGCCGTCGGTCTAATGCTGTGCTTCGTGTTTTCGTCAGCAGTAATTGAACAAGCTCATCTGTGTTGCACGACTGTCCCAAATGGCTTGATTGCACTATCAAGACAGCTCGCTAAAATATTGTCGCTGTACCCGCCGATTTCGGCTGCAAGGGTGATTTCCTTTCCCGCTAATGGCAGTTCGTCTGGCTCGCGTCTAGCCTCGAATAGCCTGAATTGCGGGATCTAGGCACGAACTATCGTCTATTTATTTGAACGCACGAGGCAACAAATTTCGCAGCCTATCAGGATTGGGGGCTCAATCCCATCGCTCGTGATCCGTTGTCAAGATGGGAGTCTGGCATGAATTCGAAGGTAGCTGGCCCATGCCGTCGTCCAACTTATCCACGCTGAGGATGTTGATGAAGGGAAGAACTGCTTCTCATCGAGAACGAGGAATATGGGTTTATTTACAGTATTTAAATCAGTCTAACATGACTGCTTGAGAAAAGTGCATCAGTCTAACATGACTGCTGAATGTCCCGAGCATTCGCACCACAGCAGTTTTTAAACACTTGGTCCTCCCACGATACAAGGTGACGCGAACGTTCGTTTACTCATTGTAAATTCGCCGCTGCCCCGCAGAACAGTTTACGCACACAAAGGCACACACATTCCGATGTCCGGAGCCGACGTCAGAGGGGAGCCGTTCCGGGTAGCTCGGAGCCATTCTGGGTAGCTCGTTGTCCTGCGTCCCGGTCGGCGCGTGGGAAGCAACAAAAAACGGCTTTCCCGCGGCAGTTCGTGCACGCGTAGCAGATCAGGTCCGCGCTGGGGAGTTCGGGCACAATAGTTCATCCGCCGAACTCATTCCGTCACAACGCCGATGGGGCTAGAGGATGGTGGCGGTTTTCAGCACAAAGCCCGCTTCATCGAACGCATCCTAGCTGAAGCGACGGAGAGTGGGGGATGCGCGTCTTGTTCCCCAGTCGTAATTGGGTGGCAATCCTGCATTGCAGCTCGCCATTCTTAACAAGCCCTATATTTGCTTCCATAAACACCCAATCCTACCTTTTTACCCTTTAAAATTCTTCAGTATTATAGAAGCAATAGTGGTCATGTTTACGGCTACCACCTACTAGATTTCTTGCAAAACGTTGTCATGGTCGTTAAATATAGTTTAACGAGTAAACAACTGTTTTCATGGGTACAAATCGCTGCCGTTCATTGCTGCTTACTCCTATAAAACACTCATGAGCACATGAGCACGGCCCCCTGACGTTTCCGTGAAACAGTCTACAGGGATAAAACCTACACCTTAGGCATACTACATTCAAGCGAAAAAAATTGGCAAATGAAACTGTCTTCTCGCCGCCGAAATTTTTTCTCGGAAATAGCTACAGTGGGTGCTCAAAGCATGCCAAGATTTTCGATTGCCAAGTGAATATTTTAGGAGCTTCAGCGCGATGAGCTTTCAACAGGTGTAATATTGCCGTTTGGCATCTTCCACAGGCGTCATGAAAGCTTTAATGTACGTGCATTTGTTTACACTAGCTTTGTGTTGTTCTCTTTATTAATGATTTTGGAGGAATTATACGAAATCAAATCTGTGAATAAGAGAGTGTCAGCTGCACTGAAGTTCACAGAGGACGATCGCCACAGCATGGTGAATCAAAGCAGGCCGTGATGAACCAATGAACCAACCACACCGACACACTCTACCAAATGCACGTGCACTTCGCTTGCATTGAACTTGACAGCATCTAACTCTTTGTTTAAGATATGGAAGACGTCCTTCGCATACATTTGTGAAGAAGCCGCACACACTTATCAATGCTGTCATACTTCTCAGTGGCCCCGCGGGATACGACGTTCTCAAGAACTGGCCTGGGATGCTGCCAACTCATTTTCCTCTTCGCAGTGACATTTCCCCACTCAAGAGGTCTCACGTTACGGCAAGAACTCTCTTTAGTGCAGTGCTCTGATATCAGCCTTTTAGCCCAGTCAATACATCCAGGGGGTTAATGAATTCGAGACAGAAGAGTCGCTTAGAAAAGTCAAACCTGTAGCGGTTGAGACCGATATCTGGTTACTCTAGCTACACGGGTATCGTAAAGCAACTACAATGCTGAAACATCAAAAAAGGAACGGCAGAGAGCCTAAAAGGGGAGTCCGATATGCTACCCTATTAAGGGAAAATGGGTTGAAAGATGGAAAGAAACCGGAAAAAAGACTGACACATTCGATGAACCTGCCGTGCCAGCTATTAAATAATATTGTCATAAGTGTATAACGTAGCATTACCATAGCACCACTAAATGTCATTGTCCAATCCGGAGAGCCCTTGTACATAATTACTAGAATAAGGGACGCTATTGACAGCTTTCAGTGCGCGCTATGGTAAAAGCCGAGGTATCGGAAAACGGCAAAATGCAAAGCATTTCTCTGCGCATAGTCGGAGCCAAGATCTGAGCGAGGTCACGCGCGAGGACGCGATGGCGTTTTGATGGCGTTTTGTCTCCGAAAAACGTGGGCCGAGTCGGAAGATAGCGCAGTGTAAATATGGGTCACCTCAGTTCTGCGAACTAAGGTGACGCGATTGGCCGATGCCGGACACATGCACACAAACATCGGATATAGTTCGAATGAAGGCGGCCCGCGGCGGCAGGCGTTGCACGTGAATGCACATTAGCTCCAACACCAACAAGCCGTCGTTGTCATCCGGTCATCGTCATTCCGTCGTCGTCGTTTCATTGCCTTCATGCCAATGTAATCATTCTTTCTCCGTTGTGGGATCGTTGTCTTTCAGTAGTTTTTACTCTGCTGTTCTAACTTCCTCGTCATATTGTCGTTATGTCGTCATATTGTCATCATGCCGCTATAGACTCGCCGTCGTCGTCATGCCATCGTAGTGCTACCATTGTAATATTTTTTAACATCATCGTCCCACTGTCGCGATGACGTCATCGTCATTCGAGCTTTGTCATTCCCTTCAGCACATAAACGTCGTCGTGCCGTCAAAGTCACACCATCGTAGTCAAACCATGGTCGTCACTTCAGCGTCGCAATTCCGTTGTCGTCATGTGGTTGTGGTTACACCATTATCGTCATAATATCACCACCAATATGGCCAGCGTTGCCATCCTGCGGTCGTCAAGCTTCTTCGTCATGAGAACATTCTCGTTTGTGGGCGTTGTACGCGGCGTTCACACGACGGAATCGCACTCGCACGAGCTCTGTGAAATGAAGCGGCAAGAGACATAACCCGGCCAATCAGTGGTTCCACTGTTACATGAAGAAATTGTTTGGCGCCACCTTAAACACCTCGAACCAAGAACTCACTACTTCACGTCGCGGCGTCACCAACCATGTTCTCACCGGAGGAATCGATATAGCAGTTTGCGAGCACCGCCAATGCCTCTCAGAAATGCTTCGCAGGACATACATAACATCAAGGATGGTTCCTCCAATATTTTTTTCGGAGGCTTCGTTTCATAGATAAGCTTAGCTGCACTGCCAACAGATCAAATAATTATTGTTAACCACTTTTTAGGAAAAGGTTTCATGCCATCTTACCATTACTAAATAGCGTTTAGGGAACGCATTTAACCGGAAATCTTGGCATCATTCAAGAAGACAAATTTTATCGCAACGGTTTTCTTATTGAAAAGCCTGTTCTTAATCGAGGCACTCGCCTGTTTCGCTTTATTATAATGGCAATTAAACGGATGCTCGAAGTCAATTGCCACCCTCGTCGTCACCATCGTCGTGTTGTCCCGTGAATAAAGGCGCATGCGCGGCTCGCGGGTGGAGAGTATAGGGCCTCCTGAGAGGGGGAGTGCATTTGGCAGACACAATTTTAAAGCGAGGTGTACGCCCGTACAAAGGTGCGCTCAGCCGACTTGGTGGCGGCGTCAGGACCGGCGTCTGTCCTCCTGCATCTGGTATGAGCGTTCGCGCAAGCGCATTGTAAGTACGCTAGCGTTCCTGCTGAGTTTATTCGCGTATGCACTGGTATCCAGATAACAGTGGTCGTTAACCACACAGCTTACCAGTGACCATTAATCACAGGAGTCATCCAGAGAAGTGGCCCCACTACGTCGTCTCTTGTAGGCCGTGAATAAAATGGTCCCCCCACAAATTCATTATGGCTTTCGGCGTATAAGGAGAAGCTGATCAGGCCACCCGCATTTCTTCAGTTCGCATTTGAAGAAGAAAGCAGATTCACTGGAGCAAACCTTTAGTTGGCACGCGAGCGCCGAATGTAAGATGGGCTGCAGATGAGCCCTGCCTCTGCTAAGTCTGTTGACACTCCGGGGTCCTTCCTTTCGTCATTGGAAACAAGATGGTTGCCAGGTAAATGGGAATATCAGAAACGTATGCATCAAGGACCGCGAAACTTTATAAGGGATTTTCATATGCTTTTCCGAAGTGCAAGAGGTGTCGTTTGTCGCTACCTGATGTTCACCCAAAACATTTCTGCAAGCACCTAACCATACACTGTGCAATTCTTTCGCGATACCACAGCCTTTATAACCATTTCACTCTCTCTCACCTTTGCACTTAATTGTATAAAATTATACAAGTTATTATGAACCCGTTATTTCCGATTCATGTAACTGCATGCTGCGTAGCATGTACAGTCAGTTTTTTAGTGTACATTCCTGTGGCCTGGCGTAATACTGTGTTGCTGCCGGTTCATAGTCAAGGCTGCAGGTTTTCACCGACACTTTCGTCCTAAGGCGGCTTCAGTGTTTCGACACAGGCTGTATGGATGGCTCTTCTCTGTCTGATGTTTGAGACACACCAAGTAGCCACATGCCATCACTGGCCTTTGCCGCCGCACGAACTCCCTTGAAATATTCACTGTAAAGACAGTGCTTTACACCTACTTCGTCAAGTCCTCTCGACACATACTACAGTGGTGTGCGTGGCTGCGAACCACGGCGTAATTTCTTGCTCTCGTCTTCTCTGAAAATTGCAGGCATATGGCTGACGGACGCCATCTTTGTCGTCTGTTTGCAAACCACAGCGTGATCCAGGCTCGCTTTTCTTTTCCTACTCTCTTCATGCCAAATCGATCTGGAGGCGCAGTTATGCTGTAGCTCAATGCATGGGGTACGAGACGCAAAGTCGCCTGTCTCATATTACCTCGGTTGACGCCAGAGTGCACAGGAAATAGAGAAACGCGGAAGCGGGCTATTGAATGTCGCCGAGACTACTTATATAGAAGAAAAGTATGCATGTACAGCCATCGCTCAATGCACAGGACACAGCATACAGTAATCCGAGACAGAATAATCCCCTTCGCCAAGAGGCAGTCGTCCCCTTTGTTAGAAGGCACCGTGTCCTTACGCGCGAATCCCCGTATTTACCTATTCGGCTTCAGAAAAGAAATTGTGGAACGTAATATCGTTCAGGTAACATTGAACAAATAGACTTTCGCCTAACAATCGCTTAGCACATCAAATCGCATCTGAGGGAACAACAGTTATGTTTCATTGTATACTAGCCGGCACTGGTATTTCCTAAAATGAAGCATCCGATGCTTTTGTGTCATCAGCACGCAGCCATGGCTTCACTGATGACACCTTATGAAAATCAATCATGCTCGACTGTTTAGAGCCGACAACCTACAAGGCTCACACTGGAATGGACGTGTGACCTAAGAATCGCAACCTACACCAATCTTGTGCCATACTTGAACTCGCAGCAGTAGGCCTCTTGCTCAAGTTACGCATCGGGTATGCTAACGTCGCACATCACTTTCACTGGCAAGGGCATGTGCCGAGCCTTTGGCGTATGGCTTGTGGGCATGAAATGTAGTGAGACTTGAGCACATTTAGTTGAAATTCCCAACTTTCCGTAGTTCTCGCTCTGTGCTGCTGAGCAAGTTCCAGCAAGATATTCTTGCTTCAACAGCACTTAATGTATTCTTGTTGTTTGAAGATCATGTTTCAACTCCATACGAAGCTCACAAAGCTGTGCTGAAATTCTTGTGAGCCACAATACAAGACGGTAATACTCGCACCCTATGTGATATGTGACGTGTTGTGGCGGGCTTTCCTCTCCATCTCTTTTCTTTCCATCATCCCCTTCCTCTTCTCTTTCTCTTTAGCGTCCTCTTCAAGTGTGCGAGTTCTGTTTCTCTTTTAAGAGGCAAATGCCATCCCGATTCTGCGTCTGTCATTGTGGCGTCGACAAAGTTTTATATGATAATAATAATAATATTTATTACAGCGATCATGACCAAAAGTTGCCACTGGCTCATACAAGACCGGTCTAAACTCATTTGCATGCGTGGTCAGGCATGATCATTTTTAATTGTCTATCATGACAGCTAATTCGAATTGGTCATTGGTCTATCAATTTTAATGTCCGCAATACATAAAACATGATCTTCTTCGTTTGTTTGTTTGTTTTTAACGTAGCTGTGCTGGTCTCTTCAACCCAACTTTGTCCTTCGCCAGTGTCACCGGGAGCCTAGAGCACTGCAGAGGCCGTGCCTCGGCCTACGATACGAATTCCAGGCATGGTCCGAGCCCGGGCCGTATTTCGAAAGGGGCGAAATGCAAAAACACCCGTTTACTTGGATTTCATCATCATCATCAGCCTAGTTACGCCCACTGCAGGGCAAAGGCCTCTCCCATACTTCTTCAACTACCCCAGTCATGTACTAATTGTGGCCATGTTGTCCCTGCAAACACCTTAATGTCATCCGCCCACCTAACTTTCTGCCGCCCCCTCCTACGCTTCCCTTCCCTTGCAATCCAGTCCGTAACCCTTAGTGACTATCGGTTATCCTTCCCTCCTCATTACCTCATTACATGTCCGGCCCATGCCCATTTCTTTTTCTTGATTTCAACTAAGATGTCGTTTACCCGCGTTTGCTGCCTCACCCAATCCGCTCTTTTCTTATCCCTTAACGTTACACCCATCATTCTTCTTTCCATAGCTCGTTGTGTCGTCCTCAATTTCAGCAGAACCCTTTTCGTAAGCCTCCAGGTTTCTGCCGCATATGTGAGTACTGGTAACACACAGCTGTTCCTTTTGAGGGATAGTGGCAACCTGCTGTTCATGATTTGAGAATGCCTGCCAAACGCACCCCAACCCATCCTTATTCTTCTGGTTATTTCAGTCTCATGATCCGGATCCGTGGTCACACCTGCCCTAAGTAGATGTATTCCCTAACCACTTCCAGTGCTTCGCTACATATCGTAAACTGCTGTTCTCTTCCGAGACTGTTAAACAATACTTTAGTTTTCTGCAGATTAATTTTCAGACCCACCCTTCTGCTTTGCCTCTCCAGGTCAGTGAGCATGCATTGCAATTGGTCTCCTGAGTTACTAAGTAAGGCAATATCATCAGCGAATTAGATTTGGGTGCACGTTAAAGAATTCCAGGTGGTCGGAATTGGGTCTCCACTACGGTGTGCTTCGTGATCATAACGGGGTTTTGTCGCGTAATACGCCAGAATATAAATGAAATCTTTGTTTTTGGGGTGCATGAAAATCATTACAATATAAGTATACCAACAATAAAACATAACAAAAAACAGGAAAACAATACTAACTTGAAATAGTGGATCGAAGCTAACCCAGGGCATCCTCTTTAATGCTGTTGTCTACACTTCACGTTGGAAACTATAATGATTACGCAAGTTCAATTCTGAAAAGAGGGTCTCACATTATTAACTTTATGCAGCAAGATAAAAAACCTAATGTCACTATATATGCTGAAAAGCAAGCAAAAGCAGATGAAATGTAACGAATTCACATTCTAACTTTGACACGAAAACATAAGCACGACGTGCAATACAAATTATATAATCAAGCCGTCGCACACCATGCTTCAGGCTATCCCGGATAAAGGGTTTCACCGCCCCCCCCCCTTTTTTTTTAAACAAAGACAGAAAACGCGCCTAAAATAATGCGCAGTGATGCAAAACGAGTGCACCTGAAAACTATGCCGCGAGAATAGGACTGTGCAAAGGCCAGCAAAAGGCAAAAATCTACATGTTCTTGTGCGGAAACAGTAGTTTGTCCAGGCTATCCGGCTTCAAGCAGGTCCTCTTCTTTTTTCAAATTCAAATTCAAATTCAAATTCTTTATTTTCCCAAACAAGTTTTGTGGTTGACAGGGCTAAAAGCTGCGGTCTGCAGCTTGACAGAGGCCCGGACACCATATTCAAGGCAGGGCTTGACCTCGACGTGAATGTCGAACGGTTAAACAAAAACGTACAGAAAATAACAGTTCATCAGAATAAGAATACATAATACCAGATATAATGCTTATATAAGGCCAGATAGATATATATAGAGAGAAGCAGATATACATATATATATATATATGTATATATATATATATATATATATATATATATATATATATATACACACACATTCCTAGACACACATATATGTGCACACATACATGTACATATATGGATTCACATATGCATACACAGAAACACATATAATACATCAGGAAAAGATATCACATTCCAAAAACACTACAATGTGAAATACAAGCAGTCACAGGAGTATTTAGCTTCTGTTAAAGAAAAAAAAAGTATATGAATGTACAGAGCTTCACGACAATAGTGGTAGGTATAATAGTTTTTTTAAAGAAAAGAGCTGTTGAAGTAATGCTAGTGGGGGCTTTACTGCATCTTTGTATTTATTTAGGATTAACGCAAGATTATATTTCAATGACAGCAGTCTGTAAAAAGTGCGGAAGCGCGGAATTATGGAAAAATCAAGAGAACGTGTACGATCATTGGTATTTTGCTGAAGCAGTGCTATTGTACTAATAAAGTTTTTAAAAGTGGGTGAAGACACATAGAATGATCACAAAACACGAAATTCAGGCATATGTTGTATTTTCATAATGTTGTACAACCTAAAATATTATTCTGTGGAAGTTAAATAATCGATATTTGCGATATTGGGAACAACTTTTTTTTGTAATAAACAAATTCTCGTAATATTCCTTTGAGTAGTGGTCAACCATACGAGACTACAGTAATTAATATGAGAAGCGAACAATGCAGAATAAGTTTGTTTTTTGGCTTCCAATGGGAGAATTGCACGGCAACGCGATAGAGCTCCTGTGGTCATTAAAAGTTTTTTGCATAAGTTGTCAACATTCGAATACCATGTGAGATTAGAGCTAAATGTTACTCCAAGAATTTTATATTCACTGATGATTTCGATCCTGTGCCCGTCGCAGTATATATCCTGTTATAAATTGATTACGTTATTTTTTGCACGGAAGAAAAGTACTTTGGTTTTAGCTGGGTTGATCTGGATGCAGTTAGAATTTGACCAGAATAAGAGCTTCTCAAGGACCTGATTACACCTTGACGCTAGATCGGCTTCATCAGTCCGGAGGGTAGGATAGTGCTATCATCGGCATATATGATAAATTTTGAGCTTGTGTCAATACGGACAATATCGTTTATGTGTACGTTAAGCAAAAGAGTACCTGAAATACTGCCTTGAGGTACACCACATTTTTTATCGAGGGGAGATGAATGGTAATTGCCAATGTACACAGACTGAGTCCTGTTGGCTAAGTACGAACGGAATAGTTCGAGTTGCTTACCGCGAACCCCGTAGTCCGAGAGTTTCAATATAAGTATGTTATGGTTAAATGAATCGAATGCCCTACTGTAATCTACGAAAAGACAGAGAGTTATGTGTTTATTTTCAATGTGTTGTAGCACACTTTTTTTAAGAGTTAATAAAGCTGTTTCGGTAGAGCGTCCTTTTCTAAAACCAAACTGCGCGTCGGAAAGAAGATTTATTTTGTCAAAGAAGTTAGTCAGTCGAGAAAACAATATTTTTTCTAAGCATTTAGACAAAATTGGTACCACAGATATTGGCCTGTTTTTTTGTCTCATTTTTATTGCCTCCCTTGTAAATTACTGTTACCTTGTATCGTTTCAGTGCGTCAGGAATTTGACCTGATTGGATAGCGAGATTGAATACGTGAGCGAGCGCAGGTGTAATGTATTGGATAACATATTTCATGGGCTTTATTTGTAGGTTGTCTATATTTAAAGCCTTGTTGTTCTTTAGATCTAGAAATGTTAGATAAACTTCAGCTTTACTTATATCGTGCAGAGCAAAGCTTTCAGCAGGGCAATTGCTTGACGGTCTGATAACCTGTAGGTTACTATCTGGAAGGGCGTGGTCTAGAAACGCTTGGTTGAAGTGATCAACAAGCGCCCGACCGACTATTTCACGGTTATTGTGCGTAAACTTTGAGGGCGTTTCCGTATTACTTTCGCGACCGAGCACCCTGTTTAGCACTTTCCAAGCGGCGTCAGGTTGCTGTTTCTTTATATCAGACAACAACCGCTGATAATATCGTAATTTTGCCGACCGTAGCTCGGCGTTCAGTTTATTTCTGAAAGTTTTGAAATCTTTCAAATCAGACGGTACGTAAGAAGGTGTGAAGTAATCGATTTTTCTTATTGATAGCTTTCCTGTGGGCAGGAGTGACCCAAGGTTTTCTTATTCTTTGTGATGGTTTGAAACTTGTAAAAGAAAACTGCATCGCGTATATTCGCTGGAAAATTTCAATGAACTTAGAATATGCATCATTCACGTTTTTTATTCCGAATATAAAAGACCAATCCTGAGCACTGATGTCACGCTTAAATAAACGTAAAGCATCGCCTGATATATACTAGACTGTGATTGCGTCCCTTCGACTATTCTTGTGAACTTTGGGGGGGGGGAAGAAAATCATGAAGATTGGGCAGTGGCCACTTATGTCACATGCTATGGTTCCTGCATCAGCGACTCTAGTTTCCGCATTGGTAATAAACAAATCAAGTGTCGATGAAGTTAGTACAGTGATGCGTGTCGGTGTAGTGATTATATTCACAAAGCCTATGGAAGAAATGGTGTTGTTGAAAACTTGAGCGCAAGTGCTAGCGTCAAGGGTATTTATATTAAAGTCTCCACCACAAATGAGTTTCAGACTATTTGAGGAAACAAATTGCAAGAAGCTTTCGAAAAAGTTCATAAAGTGCCCAAAATTCCCATTTGATGGGCGATAAACGACAGTAATGACGTCAGCGTTTCGTTTCAGTGTTAGTACCTCGTAATCATTTGTGATGCATGTATAATCTGATATTACTTCATATTCTTCAGAAGCTTTAACATAAATAGCGATGCCACCGCCCCTACGACTACTGCGATTGATAAAAAAGTTTTTGTATCCATTAAGACACCCACAGCCATTGCACACACCCACACCCACACCCATTGCACACCCGTCGTAATACCATGTTTCATTAAGCATTAAAATACTACACTGAAAAGAGAATTCATCTAGGAAATAGGCAATCTGGTCATGCTTAGCGAGAGCAGAGCGTGTGTTAATATGCAAAACAGAACCGTACATAGGAGAACTTGAAAGAATTTCGTAGGGCAACGCAAAATCGTGGCAGCCCATTTTGAATGCCTAAAGTGTACTCAGAAAGAGGGGGGCTAATTACACCGATGTTATCTTATTGAGGTCGTCTTCACAAGTTATGGATATGGCGTCAGAAGTGTCTGACTGCCTCGCAAAAATCCTTCCATTTTAGGTCCACACGGATCTCCACTGACAGTCCTTCTTACGCCTGATAGCCATACTGAGAAGTCTCTTTAGTGCAGGACAAAGATGCTCATTTACATATATAGGACTTGAGCTGCCAAGTCCTAGGCTGTCATTAGTAAGCCGGGCTTTTCTCGCTTTCCTTAATGTCATGTCGCGCTTCGATCGGGACTTGAATCGCACGATAATGTTAGTTTTATCCGGATTACGCGTGGGGACGCGATGGCAAGTCTCGATATCGCACTCACTGATCGGCTCTTCAATAGCATCTCCGATAGTGGACAATATGGCAACAACACTTTCATTTTCTGTCTTAACGACTCCCTGGATTTCAAGATTCGCTTTCCTAGAGTACTGTTCAAGATGAACTACCTGGTTCTCAAGCTCGCCATTCTTTCTTTCCAAGGAAACGTACTTTGCCTTGATTGCCTGGTTCTCTTTCAAAAGCTGAGTGTTTTTTGCTACTTCAGCTTCAAATTTCTTCTTTAAGTCGGTTATTTCTCTATGCGTGAATTCGATGCTTTGTTCCATGTTTCGCTGCTCATTCTTCAGATCACGAATTTCATAGCGCAGGTCTCTCTCGTAGGCTTCGCGTGACGATTTCAATTCTATCTTGAGATCATCTATTAGTTTCTGAAGGGTTTCGTCTTTCGCTTTTGCAAACTCTTTTGACATCTTCACACAAGCAAGGCGAGGCACACACTTGGCAGCAGCGACAAGAAGGAAAAACAAAAAAAATAACAAAAAGAACCTAACTAACCTGCACCAAAGGAAATAGCAGGCGTAAGGCGATGCACACCAGGGTCGTCGCCATTGCCAAGTTAATGTTAATGTAGTTAATGTAGTTAGTTAATGTAGTACGTACCCAGCTGCCCTAACATTGCGTTCGCTACTTACAGATTGTACTCGCCGTATGTGTCAGCCTCACCTTCTAGGGGTCTGATCAGCTAAAGTGTATAAGCGATAAAAGACCGAAATCTTTGTTTCTCTCAAGGGAACATCAGCGCTCTGGTCCGCTACCCGAGCTGGCTTCTTTGGTTGGTGCGCATGCATTAACCTCGATCGTATGATTCGGTCCTATGAGGTCACTGAGCATGCGAATTCACAAATTGACAAATTCACACAGACAGGCGAATTCACTAACATACAGCATAGAATAAACGCACAAGTAACAAGAGACACCTCTGGCGCTAGCGCTACAATTATATAACAAAATTGCGATTGATAATCGTGCAATCGCAAAAGCGATAACAGGGAAATGGTTTGAAGGGAGATTTTAAGTGTAATTTATTTTTCCCTAATTTCATATCAAATGAGAACACCTGTTAATCAGTTTTATTTGCTAAGGTATACTAAGAGCCAGCTCCTTGCACGGGTCGCTTCACCTTGGCAAAGAATGCCTTGGACCGTGCAATGCACAACATTCGTGCGTGCTAGAAGGCCCGACTCGAAGGCCCGTTATTGAGCGGGCCCGAGTCCGGCACAGGCCCGTGCCTTCAAGCTCGAGTCCGGCCGTGGCCCACAACCTCACGCCCGAGCCCGGGCTTGGCCCGGGCTCACCGAAATACACTTCGTACGGCCCGAGGGCCGGGCCGGACCCGGGTTTCGGGTCGGCCCGGGCCCATGCACTGCTCTAGGGCATGCACAAGAAAGTAGGTGGTATTGCGTCGCGAATGTTTGTTACCTTAGTTCAATGGGTAAGAAAGTTCTCGGACGAAAGCCAAATTAAAGTGACCATTTTATTTCTCATTAAAGTGTACAATACTATAAGAACAGCAAAATAAACAGACTGGGAAGCCACCAACGTGTAGAGAAAAGGCAAGATTGACGCGTTCAAGAAGGTAAATATACTATTTTAAATGAGCCAAATTGGCAATCGATGTCTGCTCCAAAAAAAAAAAAAGATTTCAGGGTGCCCTTGTTATCTATGAATTCGTAAGCTCCGTTGAACACCAGCCTAGAGGACGAGTTCGAATAGGTCTCCTTTTGCAGCTACGCAGTACTGTCTCCGTTTCACCACATATTAAATGGCTTTCTTAATGATCGGCGCCGGAATTCTACGATAGACATCCGCTATCCTTGCCTTGAACTAATCTGACGTCCATATCGATCATGGAAGCACAATTTTTCACATAACGCCAAAGAACGAAATCGAGTGGAGAGAGGTCAGGTGACCTAGCCGGCGAATTTACAGGCCCGTGCCTTCCAATCTATTGTGCATGAAAAGAAAGTCGCATCCAGCCAGTTTCGTGCTCAGCTGTAACTGTGTGCGGGTGCCCCATCTTTCTGATACCACAGAAGTAAAAGACATGACCGCAGGACTTCGCTGAGAAACTCATCCACCACTCCTTCAAGGATTTCGTTCACGTAACGCTGTCCAGTAAGTGTGCGATCTAAGAAGATGGGACCGATTATAGCACCGGCGTAAATTCTGAACCACAGAATGATCACTGGTACTGGTGCTATGGCGCTTTACCCAGTGTAGATTGGAGTCCCTCCAATAGTGTGCATTATGCGAATTTATCTAGGCATTTATGCGAAAATTGTCTTCATCTGCGTACATGACGTCGCTCAAGAAGTGTGGCGACTCATCGGCTTTTGCAAGGACCCAATTCAAGAAATCTAGACGATTTTACAGTTCCCTATCTTCCAAGCATTAGTGCGGGTTAAGGTGGTACGAGTGAAAGGCCGTCATTTAGAATCCTCTATAGTGATGACTTGGAAATTGGTAGGCGGGTGGTTCCGTCTCGCACGATAGCACGAGGGTCTGAGGCCCCAAATTCTCGAACATGCGTGCGCAGGCTAGGACTCTAAGATGGACTCCTCCGCCGCTGTTTCTTTAAGCTGCCGGTTTGTCTCAGGTTATCATAATTTCTGATGACAGTCGATGCGTTTAATCTACCGCGACACTTCTATTACTGATATATATTTGCGGCTTCCTCTTGTTGCCATTTGCAGATCCCAACGCAAGGGTCATGTTTACACTCTGCTCATTACAGAAAGACATGGTGACTGGGAGGAAACAAAACACACCTTTATACCTTAGCACTATCGTTGTGAATTCGCTTTTGTGGCAATAGGTTAGGTGGCAAAAAAAAAAAATCCGTGCCCTTTATCTACGCTAAGACAACTATCACAGCTTGTTTCCAACTAACACCAAACGCGACGTGTTGCCTCAGCCAGCGCCGGGCAGATAAGGCACTAGCTCGTTCAGGATGTTCTTCTTCATTTCCTTTATTTTTTTATGGATTACTCAGAGCGAGCCTGTTCTATGGCGCTGTTTTTTTTTACGATCCGGGTGGGAACGCAGTCACGTGGTATTTTCCATATTTCACACGGTTTATTTGCCAGTCGGGAAAAAATTAGTACGCAATCAGTACGTCGCTGAAAATACCGTAATAACGTAGATGTCCCTTGGCTGTGCCTGCAGATGCCTCATTGACACTTTGAAAATTAGAGTAGCACGTCTCGAGTAGATAATTAATTACAATTACTGAATTAAATCTCAGTAACGAAAGAACTACTGGCAGCTACTCCCTGTATTGTAAACAATATGCACTAGGTTTTTTCGAGTAACGCACTGCTGTTCTTTTAAATCTTGGTGCATGATAGCTAATTTCGCCATCCTGTATATATTTACTGCTTTTGCAAGCAACTGATGATGTTTCCATCACTAATAAATGTTGTAAATGCTGTAAATTATTAAAAATGTTTTTGATGAGTCGCTAGCATTGCTTACTGAAAAGAGAAGCAATACTAAGACACATAACAATCATGTGCATTTCACACGCCATTGATAAAATACTCTGCCGAAGGGGTCACTGAAGTCTATAGTTGTTTTTTTCGTGGCCAAAAAAGCATGCAAAATAATTTGAAGTGTGATGAACATACAGCAACATATTCATTCTCTAGGCATAGGCTATCCATACCTCTGGACATAATTTTTAATTGGCTACTTCCACCTCTTTCCAAAATGTAGTAAACTTTGTCCTGTGTGTATATTTAAATATATTGTGTATGTGCATGGCACTTACAGTGGAAACTTAAAACACTGTTGAAGTGAGAAAATACAAATGAGACTAGCCACTCCTTGTGCTTCTAATGCACGTGTCCTCCTACTGTCAGGATTTGCGAAAATAAAGCGAAGGTATGAATTGAAAGCCATGCACGTCCGCGCCAATAATTATGCAGTACGCTGTTAGCCCCAGTGAAACTTCAAGTGATAAGGTCAAGGAAAGTCAAAAGAAACCTCAAATGATGTGGATGACGAAGCTATGGTAATGGCACTTTAGCTGTGTGTGCGCGCGCGTGCGTGCATGCACGTATGTGTGTGTGTGTATGTGTGTGTGTGTATGTGTGTGTGTGTGTGTGTGTGTGTGTGTGTGTGTGTGTGTGTGTGTGTTTGTGTGTGTGTGTGTGTGTGTGTGTGTGTGTGTGTGTGTGTGTGTGTGTGTGCGTGCGTGCGTGCGTGTGTGTCTGTGTGTGTGTGCGAGAGAGAGAGAGAGAGGACAGAGACAGAGAGAGCCCGAGGAGGCTCAGCCCTCCCCCCTTCCGGAAACCTCTAGAAGAGGGTCGATTCCCCCCCCCCCCCCCCGTAGTCAGCACCTGTGCTCCCGAACGTTCACGTCCGACCGAAGCCAACGAGTCTTCCTTCCTCCGCTTCTCAGCTCCGCCTATTTTCCGACGTGGACTCTTCTCCTTCTGTTAGGCTGCTTCACCACACGTTATTTTCCGATTCGCCGAGCGCTCTTATGTGGCGCTTGCTTATTCGCAGGCGTTAGTATTCTTTATTCTTCGTCATTGCACGAGCGCACTTGCAGCAAGGCGTGGGCCTGTGGTGAACGGTGCAGGTGCCTCGATGCACGTGCTTACATATTTCTAACGTGCTTCATCGTCATTTTCGATGCGTCATTAGGCACTTCACCACACCTTGCTACTCTAGCACCGCCTTGGCGTTAAAAAAATTACAGGGTCTCTTAAGATCTCTCTTACGTTGTCAACAGCGAAAGCCTACTCTTTCTCCTCTTATCATTCGCCTCTTTCTCTCTGCCTCTTCTCTTTCTCGTCTATCTTTTATTCATTACTGCTCATTACTAAGCATTTTTAGTCATTTGTTATCAATTTGCTCATTACAAGCCGTCGTTAGACATGTTGGTCATATCATTACCATTAGTAGTCATTACTGCTCACTAAAAAGCATGTCTAGTAATTTGTAATCAATTGCGGTCCTTACAAGTCGTCGTTAGACATATTAGCCATTTCGTACTCATTAGAAGTCATTGCAAGTCATTAATAGTCAGTTTAGTCATTACTACTCATCACTAGGCATTTCTAATCATTTCTAAGGAAACGTGGTCATTACAAGCCGTCGTTAGACATATTGGTCATTTCGAAGTCATTGGTAGTCCTTAAAAGTCATTAGCAGTCATTATTAGTCATTACTAGTCATTAACCTCTGCCAATCTCTATTATAATATTATCATTCACTAACTGTCACTATCCATAATTTTTCATTCTTTAATCTGTCTTTAACCTGTCTTCATATGGCGTGATGACGGACGCTTCGGCGGACACTCCGGCGGTCACGTCTGTTGACACAAACTTCACCATGAGCCTAGAAAGACTTTCGCCTCAAACAAGATCACTCAGATGTTTACATAAGTGGGAACTCTAGGACTGAGGGCATTACTTCTGCATCATGCTTGCAAAACTGGCGGGATAAGAAAGTTCGGCAGGTACACCACATGCTTCCCCATGCGCTCGAAAAGTTTAGACAGCCCCAAAGCTCAATGCGCAAACTTTTTCCTCAGGGTTTGAAGAAAACCGTTTGAGGGGACGATTTGCAGCAAGCAATAACTGTCAATTCGGGCTAACGCAGGCTGCTGCTTAGAGTCGAGGTAGCCTGAGACTAGTTTATGTACACGGTGGGTTGAGTCGCCCTGTCTGAAACCGACTGTTTACTCGACCTACCGTCTCGTCTGGGGTGCGCGTCAGCGGAATTTCCCAAATGACGCTCGAAAGTATCGAGGCTCATAACTTTTTTGCTGAAAGTGATGAAAATCCGGTTCATGTGGAATGAAGAAACGCCAAGAAGTTACTTCATAAAATGCTAGAAGAACATCCACTTTCCTCAGCTCCCTGCCCCTTAGACAATCAGTTTCTAATTGCGTTCGTATACTTTCCATTGACAATGAAAGGTTCCGTGAAAAGAAAAATCGCGCCAGCTCTCTCTTCAATAACAAAAAAAAGGAAAAAAAAACCTGTTGCAATGCTGTGCTCTCATGATATCCAGCAAGATATCAAGATATATCGAGCGAGACATGTTAACGCAATCAGCAAAGTTCCTTCAGTCCTTAATATAGCAGCGCGTATAAGCAAGATCTAAGACTGCCACAAGCAGTGCACCCTGTGAATAATAGTTTCAGTTGCTCCCTGAGGCGAAAAAAAAGCATTAGAAAGTGTTTGGCACTTACTTAACACGAAGGCTGTACACTGTACAGCCTTGGTAACTGCACACAGCAGCAAGGGCAGCAATCTTGGTATTCAGGGCGTTGAAAAAATCAATCTAACCCGGAAGGGGTGCGTGATTGTTAAACCGCACTCTCGACGCGCAGGGCCGAGCACTTGAAAGGCTAGTACAGTGATTATATTTTACAACCCTGCTCGTTCCTTGTGCCTCGGAGTCATGTACAGTAAGTGCGGGAGGGACGCTCAGGCACGTTCTCCGTTGTTGCCATTGAAGGACTTTCAAAGTTTCTTGACCGAGAAGAACATGGCTGAGATGCACGCGATCAGTTTAATGAGACAGTTCTGGTGAAAAGTTTGGATGGAGCGCTCTTTTACAAACGATGGGCTTACGGAAACTAATGGGCAACGTTTTTTTTGTGGGTGATTTTTTTTCCTAACGCAAAATGATTGCGAGGTATCGTTCGTTGCCATGAAAAAAATTATCCTGTGACCTCCTATACTAAAACGGTTATTCTTATGTTGCGCATGTGGCATTAATTTCCAGCGTTTGTGAGTTTACAACACTCATCGTTTCATCGTTCACCGAAGGTACCGATGAGACAAGCATAGAAGTCATCAGAGCTTTACATCTGATCACAGTGGCCCCTAAAATTTACTGAGATTACAATCAAGAACCACTTAATTGATAAATAATATTTTTCGCAGTCCCACCGGTGTATGTTAATCAAATATTGCAGGAGCTCGGAGGGAGCAGCAGGTGAGAAATTGCGGAAGAGGAAATCTACATGATGGATGTCATCGTTATGCAAACATGACTTGATTACTTGTCTGCTTCAGTTTCGCCATTGCAACGCGTGTCCTAAAGTGAGTAATTAAAACCTTCCTTAGGCGAATCTCTTAATTTGGGCCCCAGCACACTGCAATTTCTCGCGCATGTGGAACATATCTCTTGAGCTTGTTCACTTGGACAGACCGAATTAGAGTTTGTGTATATGCGACTGGAAAAAATCTGTTTCAAATAAAGAAAGAAAAGAGACGGGTGGTAGCAACCAGATAGCACCAGATGTTCAGTCACCCTCCATATGACAACAAAAATAGCGTTTGCTATTAACTGGAGGGGCTTCCCCGAAATGGAGAAGGCTTCTAAGAGACAAAAGGAAATGAGAGCTCAAGAGCTGGAACTGCAGATTTACTTAACGAAAAATATGTGCTGATCCCAGAAATTGTGCTACGTCAGTAGACGTACTAGTGCGGTCACCGTGGTGTAGTCTAAAAGCATGAGCCAATACCGAAAGCATTAGCGTCTAAACAGCTAACCACATGGTACACTAATGCACACGAGAACTCGTCTTTCTTCGATATCAACCAGTGATGAATCACATTTCGTTCTTTAAAGCGGGTGCCAGGTGCTGAGCGTCATCGCCTATCGCCGTCCAACTATCCAAGGTGGTAAACATTAAATCATCGCTTTAAAATTAACAGAAAGAATTGTGGCACTAGGGACTACGAGAGCAGCAATAATGGTGTTTCAGCCAGTGTGGGAGTGATGAGCAATACATAGAATTGACTAACTTCGTCCTTTTGGCCTCAGAGCGCTTCGTAACCGTGCAGATAGATGATCGTTTCCACTAACTGTCCCACAATGATTACGTATGCGGCCAGAAACTAATTGATTTGCTGTGCTTAGTGAACTATCAGTGAGCACGTCGAAATTCAGAAAGATATAGCCTGATAAATGACGCCACAAGAAAGTTTGAAGCCATGCTGACGAAAATTAGTCAAATCCACGCAATAAACATCATTGTCAAGGTTGCTGAACAACCGCAGCACGACCGTTCCATGATTTCCTTCCCCCTTGCCTGAAGTACCTTTTGTACGAAACTCTATTGTCTGTTGAAGCTCTTGCGCTTTTATTTGCGCCATCCGACAGCGCTCGCATATAGGGAGCCTACTCAGCGTCTTCGCCTCGGGATACTCGCGAAATCTCACCTAGTTGTTTCGTAACTGCACCACCGACTTCATGGCTTCTGAGATTGCACGAGAGCGTCGGTGCGATCTCGGGGGCCGCGTACTCCTACCTTGGAGGCCACAGATTCCTACCAATGCGTATGTGTTCAACGGGGAAGCCGATTGTCAAAGGTTCCGATAGCCGTCCGGGGAAGACAAACATCGGGAATACGATATAGGGAGTCTTCGTGCAAATGCTGTGGGCGACAAGCTTGCACGTATACGCTCCCTACTATGCGAGAGAGTAAAGCGTCCCAGCGGCCTAGGTAAAACTAGTAAATAGGTGCGAAAGGCCCCGGCGACGGAGTGGTTAACCAGTAACCGGTCACGTCCTACACCTTTGTTTAGCTTAATTTAAGAAGTGGGCTAAATACCGTGCACGCCGCACTGTTCCTCTGCTATGTCTAAGGGCGCGGATTTGAATCCTAGCTGCGGTGACGGCTTTTCAACGAGGGCGAAACGCGAAAACGCCTCTGTTGTGTGCATTGGGTGCACGTTAGAGAACCTCAGGTGGCCAAATTAATCCGTAGTCCTCCATTACGGCATGCATCATAATCATATCGTGGTTTCGGCGCGTAAAACCGCAGTATATAATTATTTTTAAGCAAATATTACTCACCCAAGTGTATATTCCTCGTCAACGCTACAAGTATTTCTGCTCCATACGATTTCCAGGGCAAAATTTGCCAAGGACCAATGGTAAAACTCGAGCAGCGGCGAATTTTAGGAATTCGTTTTTAGGAGTTTATAGAACATGTTGCGCGCTCCGCTGTTGTCTGTCTTTCTATGTGAAATTCCCTTCAGTTATTGTGCATAACCTAGTATTAAGAAAATAGGTTTATTTATTTATTTATTTATTTATTTATTTATTTATTTATTTATTTATTTATTTATCTTTACAATACTGCCGACTCCAGTGGGAGTTGTTGCAGATTAGGTAGCAAACGATGATTAGAACATGACAAGTCTCCCAAACAGAGAGCAGTAGAGAAGATGAGAAAGAAAGTGAAGCAAGTCATGATTACGTGTATACAAATATGTGTACACAAACAGAAGAAAAAGAAGACGTACGATGGCCGCTCAATTGATAATGATTTTTTTTTCAAAATTTTCGATGTCTTCCGTTCCAACTGCGCACGAGTTAAGTCATTCCACTCTATTATCGCTCGCGGGAAAAAAGAATACTGAAAGACGTTATTTTTTGGCTGAAACGGAACTACTGACAGACTATGGCGCCTTCTAGTAGCACAACCTGTAGAAAAATTGACATAGTTAGACGTGTCACTTTTTAAGTGCCGTTTAATAACTTTAATCATAAAGCGTAATTGTGCAAGTTTATTCCTCTCTGAGTTGTGTTTTAGACCAGCTTTTGCCACCAATCCGGAAACCGATACTCTACAATAGCGATTAAAAATACATTTCGCTGCTTTACTTTGTACACTTTCTAATCTGTTAATTGCGAAGCAAACGTTTCATATAATATAACTCCGAAATTGCCAGGTTAGTGATTTGGGTTATGTAATTGTTCCAACTCAGAGTATTGCAAATATGAAGACCTCGACAGTTGAAACGCTCGACGCCTGATAGTAAGTTTCCATACAATGTGTAGTCAAATAACAGGACACGCGCCTTATCTGTTATTGGCCTCGAGCTCCACCACTGGAAATGCTGGCGCCACCGTCGGCGTGACGTGCTAGGTGGGATCACGTGGATATAGCGGCCGCGTCAGCTGCTTCGGGAGCGCCGAAGGGAGCTGAAAACGAGAGTTTCAATTCCCTCGTACGCTGTAATCCTCATTTAGTGGCGAAATTTTCCCGCGTCGAGCTTCTCCTTTACAAGGCTTAAAATCGTTACAATAGGTAGTGGCTGCCTTTGAAGGCGCGCAACATGGTAGGCTACTGCTCGGTGCCACAATGCCGGATGTATGCAATGGAGCCCGCAGTCAGCCTTATTCACACGTAGCCGCAGGACAAGCTGCGTAAAGTTTGGCTCGCGAAACATAAAACCGGCAAACATCGGCTACAACTCGGGTATGCAGCAAGCACAGACGCGAGGAAGATTCCTGCTGCGGCACCCGGTCTGCGATGCTCTGAAAACGCGCACTGAGACGCTCGCCCGAGTCCGCTGCCCGACTAATGTCATGACGGTTCGGTCTATGAAGTTGTCGATGCTATAGATACTGGCAAGTTGAGTGGAGTGGAAAGGCAGCGGTAAGAAGCACATTTTAAAAAAGCATCGCATATGGTCATGTTTGTGTTATGAATTAATGCAGGCACTGGATTACAAAAAAGGAGCGGTGGGAAATTGCACGCTGGGAACACCGATAAACATACAGTGCGACGCAACTCGAGAAATGATATTGAACGGTCAAAGAATTTAGAAGAGAAAAAAATTGAATCGTCGCGACAGCACATCACAGTCCCCGTAGGCATCGAAGTCTCTACGAGGAAGTTATTTTTGAACAGCTCTGATAGCACCCACGCAACAATGGTTGCTTGTATACTGTCAAATGCTCATATTCTGCGGCCTAAATCTCATGGCACGGTGCGAAAACGCGCGCGCGGGGAAGGAAGGAAGGAAGGAAGGAAAAAGTGGAGAAGGAAAGGTAGGGAGGTTAACCAGTATGGCTTAACCGGTTTGCTACCCTACACATGGGAGAGGGATGGGGGAGATTAAAGATGGGGAAGGGGGAGAGGTAGAGAGAGCACATATCACAGCACACACACATCGTCCGTTGGAGTCCATCATTCTGGCATGGTACGCGACGTTACTCTCACAGCCGCTTGTCCAATCCCGTCTCTTTCAAAAACCGAAGTAGTCCCTTTGTCGCCTTCACCTGCGATATCTTCTGTCGGCGGCATGTGAAAATCGTGTCGAGCGACAATGGTCTACTGTCAAGGCGCGCTAGAACAGATGCCAGGGACTGTCGCTGAACGTTATAGTCAGGACAGTCGCACAGAGCATGTTCCAGCGTCTCCTCGCAAAGACAGGCATTACAGAGATCGTTGTCGGCCATTCCAATGCGGAAGGAGTAAGATTTGGTGAAAGCCACCCCCAGCCATAAGCGATAAAGCAGGGTCGCCTCTCTTCGACGCAGTCCAGATGGCATATAGAGATGCATCAAAGAGGGCAGGTGGTATTGACGGTTGCTCTGGGTGGTCTGGCTGTTTGGTGTGCACCATAGAGATAGCGTGATCTCATGTGCAAGCACTCGAAGTCTGCTAGCTGCGTCGGACCGTGAAAGCGGTATGGCCTCTTCTTGTGCGTCTTCAAGAGCTGCCCGAGCGGCATTATCGGCGTCTTCATTTCCAGTGACGCCGCAGTGACTTGGCAGCCACTGAAACGTCACATGGTGTCCTTTCTCCTGTGATGTATGGAGTAGGCATCTAATATCGAATACGAGCTGCTCGAATGGCCCGCGATGCAGAGCTGATAGTACAGATTGTAGGGCTGCCTTTGAATCGCTGAAGATTGACCATTGCCGAGGTGGCTCCCGATTGACGACACGAAGTGCAGCGCGAAGAGCAGCTAGTTCAGCAGATGTCGATGTTGTTGGGTGGTCAGTCCTAAAGCTGATGGTAATAGCTTTTGCTGGGACAACCACAGCACCGGACGAACACTGGATGTTTGTGGAACCATCGGTATAAATGTGTTCCCTGTCCGCGTACCTCTCGTGCAGAAGAAGCAGAGACAGTTGTTTGAGCACAGGCGACGACAGTTCAGACTTTTTTACGATTCCTGGTACACTGAGATGGACTGTAGGGCTGATAAGACACCAAGGGGGTATCGATGGTTTAGATGCAGCGGTGAAGCCCGATGGCAGTTTGTCGTTGTATTTGATGATAGTTTTAGCGAATGATGATTGGTGCCTGTCCGAAGGTAGTGCTGCAAGGTGGTGATAGGTGGCACGTGCAAAATGTCTGATGTGCGTTCTCAGGGCTTCCACCGTAATGTGAGTTCGCATTGGATGGTCCCGAGCAATCGCAATAGTTGCCTCTGTTGAGGTGCATCTGGGCAAACCAAGGCAGACTCTGAGTGCTTGAGCTTGTGCTGCCTGCAGAACACGAATATTTGTCTTGCAGGTGTTGGTCAGCACAGGTAGACTATATCTTAGAAAACCGAGAAAGAGAGCTCTGTAGAGTTTAAGCATTGCGTCTACTGACATCCCCCACGTCTTTCCTGCCATGTATTGAAACAACTGGGAAGTCGCTGTCAGGCGCCGTTTCATGTTGGCCACGTGCGGGCTCCAACAGAGGTCTCGGTCAATTATTACGCCAAGGAATCTGTGGGTTCGGACATAGGAAATAGTCCGCCCATTGATTCAGATGATATAAGGCGTCATCGGTTTGCGAGTAAATGCTACTAGTGCGCATTTTTCTGGTGATATGCTGAGACCCTGTTTACGCAAGTAGTTCGCTGTCAAAGTGGCCGCTCTTTGAAGTCGCGCACGTATCTGAGGACGTGTGACTGCCGAAGTCCAGACACAGATGTCGTCAGCGTATATTGAAATTTTGATGGTAGTTGGCAAGTACTCAGCAAGTCCAACAAGAGCGAGGTTGAATAGCGTCGGGCTGAGAGCACCGCCTTGAGGAACGCCCCTGCTGGTATAGCGTGGCGTAGTTGTACCATCGTCAGTTAACACAAAGAATGATCTTGCAGATAGGTAGCTTGCAATCCACAAAAAAACTCGACCACCTAGGCCAACCGTCGCAAGGGCGTCGAGAATGGCCTCATGTAATACGTTATCGTATGCCCCTTTCACATCTAGGAATAAAGCTGCAGATAAACGCTTACGGGACTTTTCGTGCTGGACATAGGAAACGAGATCCACTACATTGTCGATAGAAGAGCGGTCACGTCGGAAACCAGCCATGGAAATCGGATAAATCTTGTAGTATTCAAGGTACCATTCCAGGCGGCCAAGGATCATCCGTTCCATTATCTTTCCTACACAGCTGGCCAGCGCTATTGGGCGGTAAGAGGTGAGTTCTAATGGGGATTTGCCCTGCTTTAAGAGTGGCACCAGGCGGCTTACTTTCCATTCGTCAGGAACATTTCCCTCCTGCCATGAGGAGTTGTAAAGGCTCAACAACTCTATCCGTGCGGACTCTCCGAGATAGCACAAGGCCCGGTATGATATACCATCCGGACCCGGAGATGATGAGCGCCTGCAGAGAGCTAGAGCCGCTTCGAGCTCCTCCATTGTAAAAGGAAGGTCCATGCGGCCATCACGTGAATTGGGGACGTCAGCTCGGGCTGGAGGATCTGGACGAGTAGCTTGGTCTGCGATCCGCGCACAAAAGTCTTCTGCGACATCGATGTCTTGCCGCCCTTGGAAAAGCGCTAGCGCCTTGAATGGGAAACGCCGTTCCGGAAGGCAACGCAGACCTTGCACCGTTTTCCATATGTGAGACAGTGGCTTGCGGGGGTCGAGTTTCTGGCAAAACGTTGCCCAACGTTCCGACGCTAATCTATCCATACGACGCTGAATCTTCTTTTGCATCCTCCTGGCTGCCCTAAGGTCATGAATTGATTTTGTACGCCGATATCGACGTTCCGCCCGGCGACGAAGCGCTCGAAGGAGCTCTAATTCTATGTCGAAGTCATTCCGCGTGGAAGAGGTCGTCATCATGCGAGTGGCGTTTTGCATCGTCATTTTAATCGTTTGCTCTAACCCTGATGGTAGGCCCTCGCGGCAGGCATCTTCCATCTCAGATTTGAAGTTGGCCCATTGAATCGTCCGAATGGTATTCCATAAGCCTGATCTAGACGACAAGCCTTTGATGTTCAGATAGGTGGGAATGTGGTCACTCCCATGTGTCTCAATGTCTGGAAACCACTTCACACATCTGGCGAGAGAGTTGGAGACGAAAGCAAGGTCGAGGCAGCTGCCGTATGTCACGCCGCGAAGAAAGGTGGGGCTACCATCGTTCAGGAGAGTAAGGCCATAGTTGTGGGCGATGCTTGCTAATCTTCGTCCTGTTGCATTTGTCCGTGTACTTCCCCATGCTGGATGGTGTGCATTGAAATCTCCTATGATGACCCATGGGGCGGGACAAACACTCAAGATATCCGCAAATCTTTTGGTATCGAAATTGCAGGAAGGCGATATATACACGCCTATGAGTGTAAACAAGAGTTTGTTCCTTTTAACTGTGATGCATATATATTGATTGTCGTCGTGGGGAGCAATTGGTTGCAAAACATAGGTGAGTTCACGACGAACAAAAATGACGATTTTGCTGCATGCACCATTTGTTGATGACATGATAAATTCGTATCCTGACAGTCTTATTGATTTCGACAAGTTGGGCTCACAAATGACGATGAGGGGAAACAGATTGGTGTACACAAACTGCCGAAAATCTGAAATTCGTGATTTTAGCCCTCTGGCGTTCCATTGGATGATGGACGCAGCCTTGACTTCTTTCCGGAAGGATGGGGTATGGGTAGCCATCTTTCTAGTGGAGGGATGCAAGCACTGGGCTTAAGGCGTCCAGCACTTTAAGTGCGTTTTGAGCACAGGGTGTCCCGATGTCCACTAAAATTGCTCGAATGGCCTCCATGAGAGAACGTAGCACCGAGATGACTTGGCGGTCTGTTTTAGGTGAATCGTCCATGGCCGGAGAAGGATCAGGTGGGACCCCGACCTTCTGAGGTTCCTTCGCAAGTGAGCGGCTTGGTAGCGTAGGCCATTCCTCTAAAGATAGAGTCTTTTCTGCTTCCTTCGTGGAAGTGGTGGGCCTTGTCGCGGAGTGACTAACTGGCACCGCAGTGGAGTGGGTACTGTCACTTCGCGCATGCGCCTTCTTCGAAGACGTACGATGGCGCCTACGTCGTCGCCGACGCCGGACTACTTCGGCTGCCTCCCTGTGGGCAGAATTGTCTCTGGCCATTTGCTTAAGAACCGCGCGCTCCCTCTTGATGCGGGGACAGTCCTTCGAGGAGGCCGCGTGAGGGCCGCTACAGTTGACGCACTTCAGGACCGTGGCAGCGCAGGTCTGTTCTGCATGAGGTTCAGCGCAACGGGGACACAGTAGCGAGTTGGGACACACGCCTTTGACGTGGCCTAGCCTGAAACACTGATGGCATTGAAGCGGCTTCTGGATGAATGGTCGAACCGGATGACGGAAATGTCCGACTTTAACGTGGGATGGGATACAATCCCCCTTGAATATTACTTTTACGCAGCGCGTATTCCCAAGACGGCGCACTTGCGTAATGATCGTGCCTTCGTATGCCGGCTTGATGAGGCTAGGTAAGTCATCATTGGGAATGGCAATGTCAATGTCGTAAATCACACCGGCTATGGATGTGTCGTCGATCGGGATAAAGGGGCGCATTTTGATGCCGTCTAGCTCTGTGATTTCTTGGAGTTTTCCAAGCGCACTCGCGTTGTACACGTCTATGGCGAGTATATTCTTGCGTGGATTTATTCTTATGTCTTTAATTTGATCCGGCACCGCACACTCCAGAAAAATGGATAGGGCTTGCCTGTTCAGCAATCGTAGGTTGCTTGACGGTTCTGTCGGCATAAAGATGATGACGTGTGGCCAGCGCGCAGGCCTTGTCTTCACAGTCGTTGTGCTCGCAGGAGTTGACGGCGCTGTGTTGGCGATTTTTCTCCTCGCCCTCTTACTCCGGACGGGTATGAAGCCGTCGTCGGATGAGTCGTCTTCCGACATAGAGTACAGCTCGGTGTCTTCGGTGTCACTGGGGGAGCCAACTCGCTTCCTTGCGGTTGACGGCCGTGATGACTTCTGGCCAGGCGGGTCTCTGGCATGCTCCGCGTCCATGGCCGCAAGACGGGGAGGCGAGGCACCTCGAATAGCGAAGATTTCACCCAAAAATTCACAGAGCACAGAAACAAGCGTTCTGCCAAGAAGACACTTCGTCGTCTTCTTCCGCGCGCGGGGAAAGCGAAACAGTGCGCGGACAAGCATCCAGACGCGCCGGTCGCTGGGAATCTGCGCGATCGCTGCATTGAGGCTTCGTTCTATTACGCTCCATTTAGTTATACAAACACTATAAGAACATATTTCACATAGCTTGCTCTCAGCGTTTACCTACCTTTCACGCAAGAAGCCGGTTCGGGAGACTCCATCGCGGCGACCGCGCGCAGTGGCGTTCACTGTAAGTATTCGGTAAAGAGATAGCGTCTGTAAACGATTGTGGGCTTTCAGATTGACCAAGATTATTATTTAGACAGTAAAAAACTTCTCTCGTTTCGAAAGTACTTACAGAAATGTCCGGCAGAGCTCGCGCGTGGTGTTTTCAGTGAGCGCTGACAGCAAAACCTATGATGAGCGCGCCGCGTGATCCCTCATACTACGCCAGCGAGGCGCTTCCGCTAGATGGCGACTCAATAACTCCTCTCCGCCAATAGACATGACAAGATTTTTCTTGTAGTTTACTGAGATCTGCCATGCGTGGTACCACTGAAGCAGTCGATAGGGTTCTTTGGTTAATTGAAATGATCTTCAGTTCAGTTGAGCGCTGCAGTGGTCAGCTCGGGTAATAAGATGCGCCTTTCCTGACGTAAACCCCGAGTTCTGCGAAGACCGTCTGACGTCGGTGGGGACCGTGAACCTGTGCGGAAGTGTGTGTGTCTAAGCCCTCCCGCAGAGAGGCGGCTCATCTACGATGACTGGTCGAAGGTTTCCCTCCCCTATGGATCGACGGAATACCGAGTGTTTATAAACCGCTGTTGTGAGGCTGCTCAGTGTACGTTCTCTCGCAGTCATGCTAGACGTCCTTATGTCCTTATGTAGATACTGTGTCCTTATGTAGATACTGTGAACGTCCTTATGTAGATACTGTGAATAAACCCATATTCCTTGTTCTCGATGAAAAGCAGTCCTTCCCTTGAACAACGTCCTCAGCGTGGATAAGTTGGACGACGGCATGGGTGAGCTACCATCTAATTTATGCCCCACTCCAATCTTGACAACTGGTTACGAACGGTGGGATTGACCTCCCAATGCTTACAGTATCAAGTCTTTTGTTATGGCTACCATTGGGCTTCATGTTGCAGCACGAAGTGCTGCCTTGAGCGACCGTCATTCTCAGCAACTCGGTCTCATAATGGCGTGTCGAATGCAAACGGCAATACATCGCAGCTGTCACTGTTTTAATGCTCCAAAAAACACGATGCCAATGGTCAGGTGCAGTGGCGAATCGGCTGAGCGCCTGCTATATCTTCGCCGCTTTTGTTCTCCGTTGCGGCGAGACTGCCATACCTTGCGCGTCTTTCCCGCTGGTGGGCCACAATGCACGTCACATGAAGAGCTTTGCTCGAATTCTCGATGAGGTATCCGTTTATAGCGCAACTCAACTGACAATATTGCCAAACTTTATTTTTCGTGTATTTGTTGCGGCGAGCGGGATTATCACAACGATTTCTGCATTTTCGATTTCATATAGCCTACGTTATCATTAGCGACATAAGAAACACTGTCCAATGAAATAACTCCTCACGAATGCGACGCTCCAGTTGCTAACATCAAAATTGATTTGCTCGCATTGCAAAGGCTGCTGTCGGAATCTTTTCACCCGAGCCATTTCATATAAACATGACAGGGAATTCTCCTGGCCAAAATCATTCGAACGTGCATTAATCTAAGGGTTGGCCGCATCCTGTTTATTATACGCGTAGGCGGTTTGCAAAAAGCGGCTTTCAGCTATTATTACGGCCTCCCTGCGGCCCACATGTGATTAAGCTCTCCTTCTCAGGGCACGCCTTCCAATACAATAGGAGCGCGCGGAATTAATTTTTCTGCCCGGGGTATTCTTGTTGCCATCAACGGACGCAAAAGAAATGCTGGGTGACACGGGAGGGTTCTTGCTTCTATCTTTCCAACGCGTCGCGTGGCTGAATAGAGTGCCAGAGGGCGACGATTTTGGAGCTGATACACAAAGGGTTCGTCCATTCTCCCACGTCGTTGTCGCGTGGGGGATTGGAAAAATGCCGCGCGAATGGCATCTCGAGGCTCTTTGCGCGCGTTCGAGGGCTTCTTTCACGTTCGGAAAACACTTTTATGTAGCGCATATTGAGCAATAGAAAGCTGTATCGGGAGCTTTTCGTGTTGTGCTACAAGTTTCTCGTTCACGCTTTTCATTTAATTATACTACTTGAGAACTTGTGTAATAAACTGACTAATTATATATATAGGCGGAATGCAAAAGATAATCTGAGCACCTCCAAGCGACGGCAAAAACATTACCTTGATTCCGGCCTGATGCCCTTGTACACATATATATATATATATATATATATATATATATATATATATATATATATATATATATATATATATATATTCTCATAGAGCAGAGAGGAGACGTACTCTGTTGTGATCTGCAAGAAGTGCCGCAGAAACTTGACAGTGCGGGTTCAGTCTGCCAGCTTCATTCACATCAGCCGCGCAGTGCCGGTGTTTATGAACGCTCGTCATGCGCACCTTACCGCAAGGCGAGCACGACATCCTCAACCGCCAGTGCTATCAAAGGGCCTGAATTTCAACTTGTTGGTATGGCTTATTTGCGTGAAGCGCGAAAAGGAGCACGACAAGAAAGTCTGGAAAGGCGCTGACCAGCAGTTGAGTTTATTTTTGTGAGCATAAATACCATACGCACACTAGGAGGGGGGGGGGGGGAGGTATAAGACACGCACATGCATCCTACGCTATAGAACTGTGAATCGCTCAGCTTCGTAGATTGTTACTCTCTTTTTCTGTAAATGCAACTGGTGGTGAACTGACACATGTAGGCTCTATGTAATGCATAACAGGCACTTCACTTATTTTCTTAGCGCGGGTATCGCGGTAGCTGCACAGGATAAGCGTCTGGTGGAAGTGAGAGCTTCACCCGTACTGTGCACAATGGACCACCCGATTCCAGCAGGTCTGCCCTCCGAGGTTGTTAGCGTACTCTCGCAAATGGTTGTTGAAGGAACGATTAGTCTTTCCGGTGTAAAGACCGCCACACGACATAGGAATCTCATACTCCACTTCATCCTTGCAGCGGGACGAAGTGAATTGCGTGCCTTTTTTCCGCATGTCAGTTTCCCAGAACGAGCGGCATTTATACGCCTGCAATGGGAACCCAGTTTTACGAGCGCCGAGTACGCCTCTACTCCATATCTGCGTGCACCGCAGCCTTCACTTTGTGGAAGACGCCGTGCGCGTAGGAGATCACGGCTGCTCTTGCCCTGCCAACGTTTCGCCAATTGTTCGTCTTTGCCGCATCGGATCCGCTTAGAAATAATTGCGCCAGCCCTGACAGGAATTGCTTGAGAAAAGCTTGCCGTCATTAATCTTGAACGTAATTGGCGAAGCTTCGAGCAACTTGATGCGGGCAGGAACGACCTAAGGCGTCCCTCACTGTGGTTATTGCTTGAGTGCGTTTGACCAGATTTGAGTGGTGAGATCAGAAAGAAATTCGGCGATTCATTGTGCCCAGTGCGGGTGTGGAGCAAGGAAAGCGTAGGAGAGGCCCCGGTTAGATCGGATAAGTTGGAGAGCGTGCAGCGGAAGTCACCTGGTGTTTTTCGCAAAGGGACCCTAGGAACGGTGTGCCAAACATCAATATTGTAATAGCAATCGCACTCCTGAAGCTCTCGCTGCTGCTCTCGGCCTCTGAAAAGGGGGGTAAGGTTTTTCGGCCCGTGACTTTCTCGCAGTACATTCTGTCCGCAAGTCAAGCTGACTTTGGTGTGTGGTGTGTAAGCTTGAAAGTTGTGTTTCGGGTCTGTGAATGTGAGTGTCAGCGAACAGCAGACACGCTCAAGCAATCACGGCGCGGATCTTCGTCGTGTTTTTCAACGTTCAACGGACAAAGACAGAGGTGCGTCTACTTCATTAAAACTATTACAGAAGACTCGTAGGCTTGTCCCCCCCCCCCTCCCTGACACGCGTCATCAGCACACTCTTCCGGAGGTTCGTAGCAATGCTAGTTCAAAGCTCGCGCCTATCTGTTCCGGCGAGCTGATTGGAGGCGCAAAAGCAGATGGCACACCGACATGGTTGCACTTCCGGCTTCAAAAACGTGACCTCAGAGTCTCTCCTATTTTGTTTCTTTCCTCCATGCTTCCATCAGTCGCGTATCGCACGCACCTACCGCGACACAGGCACTCGAAAAGTCATTGAGGCGTTTCTTGTGCAGTAATAGGCTCTTCATGTAATAGGGTGTTCATCTTCGTGTTCGCCATCACTTGTATTAACCGACAAAGAGATTAACTATCTCCGCAGCTGAGCGATGCGCCCTCTAAGATAGGGTAGGACGTATGTGTGTGTTTAATCCGCCTGTCTTACACTCTGTTTATATTTGTGCTCGAAAGACTAAACGCAAACTCAAAACAACGATAAATTATGCTTGTGATTGGTGTATCTTCATAGTTTATTTTTTTTGCGCTGTGCACTTAATGATGAGGACGGCAGCAAAGACGACGACAAAGGATGGTGCTCAAACACATACAATCGACTAAACGACTGACTTTTTGAAGGTTCTTTCGTTATTTGTTTTTGTATGTTTCTTTTTTTGTTTTAATCGAATATGTAACACTTCAAAAGATTAAGTAAATGTTTCAGCACACAGTTCTTGGCCAATCCCCCAGTGTACGTATGAGCCAGAAAATGAGGCCATCCTCATCTCACAACTGGTCTGTTCCTATCCTGTGACGTGTCATAAGACCCTGAAGAATCAAATTGGCGGAGGCCATGGGAAAGGGCCAAAGCAACAAGGAAAAAAGCAAAGGAAAGACCGATGAAAACACAGATAAAACACAGCCGCCGATGCCTCTGTGAGCCAGTTATACATAATATAGCTTAGTGTGGATCGTCCTGTAGGCATGCGATTACTGCTTGCGTGAGCTGTAATGAGGGCGTGCGGATCCGTTCCTCTTTTTCCGCGACAATGAAAAGTGCTACATTGATCTCCCCGGTGTCCGTGTTGCCACTGCGTGCAAGCAACTCGGTTTCACTATAAACCGGGGCGCATGATCATCGCTTGCAGTGCGCAGCAAGATGGCCTGCTCTTTGCAATTGTTAGCATGAATATTGGTGTTCATGGCGACGTTCATTGATGCAGCGTCCACTCTGACCAATGTCTTGTTTGCCGCAGGATACGGGAATACGATACCCGACCTTTTCAGCACGTCGCACAAATGCGTCTTCGTGCCTTACGCTACACTGTACCTTTTGCGCCCGATTAGCGTTTGCTGCATTTGAATAATCCCTTAAGCTTGTGTGGCTCGGAAAACAGAACAGTAACACCACGTCTTTCACTTATATTTTCTATGCGGTGCGATATGGTATGCGAGTATTACTACTGCTTTGTGGAGGTTGAATTTTTCTTTCTTCTTGGCGGTACGCGGGCCTTTTTCTTTCTTTCAGTGGTTTTTCACTGATTCCTACTCGCATGCTTTCAGAGTAGCCACTGTCTTTTCTACTGATCGCGTAGACTATATGCTCCACAAGGTGATGAGAGGATTTCCTGACGGTCTGTCTGACGCATGAAAATGTAGTGCTTCTTTTATTCAGTTTAGAATTATTTTAGTCGAAGCTAAGGATTAGTTCTTTAAAAAAAAATATGGGATCTTACATGGCAAAACAACGATCTGATAATGAGACACACCGTGGTGGGGGACACGGGAATAATTTTCACCACCTGGGGTTCTTTAACGTGTACCAAAATCTAAGTACACGGGTTCCCCTCGTGTCGTAGAGCCAACACCGAGCATGATTTCTAAGTCATGGAACTGCAGTCTAGGCTGCTCCGGGGTCTCGCACGTGAAATCGAGGACAAAATGCGCGCTCTTGAAATCTTTATTACTTCACTGTTAGTAGCTGCCGTAGGTTTGAGTTACATGTAAAAGTCATCTACGTGTCCATAGCATGCTAATATGTTCGAGCCCTTAAATTGTTCTGCTTATTTACAGTCATCTTCTGCCAGGAAGAAATCAGAGCATACAGGGGGATACAACAACTTATTGATATGCCTTCTCGCGGGGTGCAAAGCCGTCTTCAAATTCTATAGTCTGTGAACTTATGTATATATTCAGCAGATCCAGGAATGCTCCAACACTATACAACTGCACTAGTTCTGGAATTCCACACAACCATGCATGTTCATGGCACATTCACCAGCATGTAGGACCTCACCCTCACGACTGTTAAGGAATAAGTCTTTGGCAAGACTGAACACACGCGTTATAGTAGGGCAGTCTTCTAGGTATATGACAACGGCATCAGAGTTGATCCTCAAGCGGTATTCAATTGGTAGAATCCCTGGGTAGGTCTACAGATAGTTCACTATTCTGTCACGTCTCTTTGCCTTCCAAGATTACACGGAAGCGATGTACCTCTTTGCGTGTCTTTGTCGGCTCATCTTCGCTGAAGATCCGTTTTAATGGCATTCTTTACCTTCCGTTGCACGCCGCCACGATTTTCAAGCAGCCGCCTCAAGCTAGCCAAGGGGAAGCGGCCCAATCGCAAACGCTGGCAGTGCCCTCTTCCTCCGGTTGTGTACTTTCACTGCGCCAGCGCGGCCTCACCAAATTCTCTCCACTTCTGCGCGCTCCTCGCCTCTTGGCGCTTGGTTGGATGGTTCAAACAACGGTGCAGGTCACCGAGCAATGCTTTCATCGGAACTTAAGGAAGTTTCACGACAGGTGATTGCAATAAAAACATGTTGGTGTAGTTTTACGTTATAGCGCCTCATGCGAAGCTAAGCTTTACCCACGCTGGTTAATGGAACACTATAAATTTGCCCATTTCGTTCCATCGTCTTTGGCGTAAAAAAGCCGGTGCGCTCATGTATACTCTCGCGCAAGCGCGCTACGCAATGTGGCGAATCTTAAGATGGTTTGTATTCCTCCATTTCTCTTTACTTATTTTAAGTATGCAGCCTTCTTCTATGTCAATTGCCCATTGTGGGTATGTGCAATAGTACGGCATTTATCATTATCAAGATGCGCGGCAATCATCTCAAAGAACTATAGACGGTGTTCCAATTCTGGCCAGCATCAGAGACAGCCTACGTAGACAGCTAAGGAAATAGCCGAGACAGCTTCGAGACCATGTAACAGAATGTGTTTCTCGCACGGAAGACGCTTTTGCGACGTGACGCCAGCTCGTGGCTGCAAGAAAAAGCAGATAAAAGCACACATTATTTCTGTATTTTGAGAATTTGTGCCTGCAAACCTATGAAAACAAGATGTAGCTGACATTAAGGACGTAGGATAGCGCGCCTATGTTTTGTGCGTGCGTGCGTGCGTGCGTGTGCGTGTGTGTGTGCGTGTGTGTGTTTGTGTTTGTGTGTGTGTGTGTGCGCGCGCATGTGTGTGTGTGTGTGTGTGTGTGCGTGTGTGTGTGTGTGTGTGTGTGTGTGTGTGTGTGTGTGTGTGTGTGTGTGTGTGTGTGTGTGTGTGTGTGTGTGTGTGTGTGTGTGTGTGTGTGTGTGTGTGTGTGTGTGTGTGTGTGTGTGTGTGTGTGTGTGTGTGTGTGTGTGTGTGTGTGTGTGTGTGTGTGTGTACAACCTTCCTGTCGGCTTTCCAAGCGTCCTGCTGAGCCGCCATCTTGTTTCGACAGGAAAGTAGCCGGCATTGTTTTTTACTTTGTTGCTGTCTTCGCGAGGCTGTCTACTTTGACGTCTTCGTGACAATTGGAACGAGACTTGAAATGGCGGCTGTCCAGTTAGCCGTCTACATAGCCGTCTGACGGCGAGTATTGGAACATAGCCATATTGGCGATGGCACGATATGTACGACCGCTTTTTGTCCAATCCCTCCAGTTGGGTATGTGCGATAGTATGGAGGTTATCATCATTTCAAACACGTGGACGCGCTTCGTTGCTGGTGCTCCGTAATACGTGTGTGCCATAGTATGAAAATCACAATCGTCATCAAAACGTGGCGATCGTATCGAGGAGTTGTTGGCGGCCTGATATGCACTGCCCGCTTCTCGGCCAATCCTCTGTTGTTGGTATATTCCATAAAATGTAAATCATCATTCTAATAATAACACGTCGTAATAATTGCCCTGTTACCTACATCGAAAAATGTAATCACGAAAGAGTCGCGCTAGCATTCCACAAACCGCGAAGAAAATATTGTCACAATTCCATACGAACAAAAACTCTATCCGTGTCGGCGCGTCCAGAAGGTTGCTATGGCGACCTCTCTTTCCCGCTTTCCCCTCCTTCCGTCTAGTTTTGATCAAGAACGCATACGGCACCAGCAATGCGGACCCAGTCCCAAAAGTTCTAGAACAAACGAATCGGTGGTAATATTTCAGGCGCTAAGCAACTGGAAGTTGCAACTTGAAAAATGGCCTCAGTGACATATTGCGATCTGACAGCTTCGGCGGAGCTTTCTTTATTCTGCGCCCTGACTTTCTCTCTCTAACCAAGAGCATGTCACCCCCATCATTTAACTCCTCTAGACTTAAGTTGCGGTTTTCTGCGTTTCACCCTCCATTAGAGTCTGAACCTTCCCCTTTTTCTTATTCAATTTGTTTTCTTTTAGCGCGCGCTAAATGACAAAACAAATAAACGTGTACAGGAGGGGAACGTTGGATCGCTCATAGAGCGTTATAGGTAAGTTTTCAAGACAGCAGACGCGACAGCGAAAAGAACCCAAAGCCGGCACGGATGCAGCAGACGGGAAGTTATAAATGTTCTAGTGATGATTGATTCCTGTCTCGCCGTAACGCCTAAAAATGTGGTGCCGACTAAAGGCGAGGCTGCCCTGCGCTGAAAAAAAAATTAACGCGAAGCGAAATGCAGTGCTTTCGAATTTTGCGTTTAAAAATACAAGATCATAAAGAGGTGAGGTCAGGCAGGAAGTTGAAGTCGAGAGGTAACTCGGCTCGCGAGAAATCGTTCGATCTATGTAAACTTGTTTATAGAAAGGCACCAATTATCTTTTTTTTTTCATACCATTTACCTAGATATTGTTGTGTGCGAATTCCAACAGACACATACACGCCGCAAGAGAACGCCACTTTTCCTAAGTGGTCCTTTGCGATTTTTAAATATATTTTGCGAGTGTAAAAGGGCGGAAATTGCGCAATGGATACAAAGGGAACAGCGGGTCTTGGCAGTTGCTCTTCTGCTGTGGCCAAATTGTCCATATCTTTTTTTTTTCTTTTGCTGTTCTACGATGCAATAACTTGAAACCGGTCCATCATTGTCCTTTAAAATGGTCATGCGTCATGGCTAAGCGCACTCCAAAGTTCTGACGAGACACTGGTAAAAGAAGATGCCAGAAGACAGAAAGACATTACGAGTCAGACTTTTACCAGACAACCTTTGTACCTTTCTTTCGCGAAAATTGGCAACGCGCTCAGTCATCAAGGCACGCCAACTATCCCCTGTCACAGCTTTACCACCACGCTTGAGCCAAACAGAATACTTTAATGACTTTGATGACTGTCATTAAATGTTATTAAAGAACAGCGACAATATACCTTGCCTCATGCACAGTGAGCGGTCGTTTCGCACCGCAGCGGGCGTCCGCTTCACACCACAATGCAGCCTGATTTATTTTTCATGCCTGAGGTTTTCCATGCGTCAGGGTAATCATTGGTTTTCGAGCAATGATCACACCTGGCATTTGGCTTGAAACTATCAAACCAAAACGGATTGTCGTACAGATTAAACGATCGGCAAAGACGATGAGACGCTCTTGTCCTCGCAGTGGAAAACTTGCGTATTCGCTATTATGATCCACAGGGAAGCACTACATATATTGACTTGTGTACATTGTTTAGGCTTTCTTTTTTCTGCTGACCTCTATTTCACCTGCTAAAACCTGTAAAGGATATCGCTCGGGACAAGGCACGCCTGCTTGTATCGGAACATGCACGATTGTTGTCGCCGAGCCTCGTGTAGTCAGATTGCATGCGCGACGCGAAGAGGGGTGTAAATTCTTGAAGGCACGCGCGCACCAGCGAGTACGTTAGAATCCTCGATGAGTCACGCATAAATAGCAGACGCATGCATGATCCACAGATCCAATTTTTCGACGATCGCCTACTGTTCTCGCCAGTGTCGTTGTGTTTCGAACGTAACTGTTTTTCTGGGCACAAGTTCATTTCCTGAGTCGCTGTTCTTGCTACTGTCTGGCTCTTCACCACCAGCACAGCGCGACAATATCAAACACAAGTACTAACCACTAAGGCAGACAAGGAATGAAAGAGGAAGTAGACTGCGTATTGCTGCAGTTGCAGAACAGCAGTGATTGGGTGGTTTGGGTGGAGTGACAATGCACAAAGATCTCTTTACCTGTCGAAGCACGCTTTACACTGAAGTTCTTTCTTTTTGTAGCCGCCGTACGAAACCACAGACTTAGGATTTTATGCAACCATAAACATGATACTTAAACAACCACTCTTTTAGCCATGGCTGATTCACTATGCCTTCATATAATAAGCGAAGCAGGTGTATGAGAGAGATATTTTACCATTGACTTTGTTTCTATATCAATACACCAGTAGAAATTCTAAGATTGACCCAACTTTTACATCAACACATTACGCAAACTCCAAGCAAAATGGGAAATTTCGTCAGTGATACTAAAGAACTCGACTAGGCTGTGTATCATGTATATTTTTTTAACTGTTAATGTTATAAATGTCATAATCTTCATAGTACTAATATTATTTCGCCTCATTTGCCCTGATAGGGGTATACATAAGGGGGCGTGAAGACACCAGTAGAAGGCAATTTGCCATACAAAAAAAAAACGCACAAAGGTGAAAAGAATTCGCCTCTCGGCATTGGAAGCAGGCAGCTGGTCATTCAAAACAGCAATACAGAAACCAATACGCAAGAAATCTGAGTACCCCTCGTAACACGTCTACTTATGAACGCGCCCTCTTTCTCTTGGACAGCCCTGGAGGGGTTCCTCGCAGATCCCCTTCCTCGCAGCATACGGGTCGTGGTCAACACTTACCGAAATGCTCGAAGTAGCCGAATTAAAGAACAGCGAGCCCAGACTTGGGTTCATTACCATAATGTTTGCTCTCATTCCCTTGGAATAATCTCTGCTGTCCCACATGAGAGCTGGAAATTTGTCTCCCACAAGTATACCACCGCATTTTCCTGTTAAAATTTATTTAGAGAGCTCTTGGCTTGCGTCGTTCACATTCACTCTATGAAAACAACGCAGAGGAAAATATATCCGGCTGTTTCACTCATGAACCCAATTATTCCTTTATTCGCTTATTTCATTCGATGTATGTATGTTGGGCTACAGCCCAGCACAGAAGCGAAACGTGGCCAATTAAGACTATTCATTTGAGACGCAAAAAATGCTACTATGTTTACTTCGCAAGAACTTTGATCTTCCTCAAAACTTCTGACTGTACTAAAGGACCTGAACATTCACTCTTCTTGCGAGTACCATGGGTTTTCACCACTGTGGTCAGTCTCTTTTCGAGTAGTACTTTTGTAATACTAGTTTTAGTACTTATACATTGATGTATTGGTATTTTCCATTTTAAACGGTCATTCACCCCTTCTCTCACCCACACCTCTGCCCAGACTTCTTGCAGGTCATGCGCTAATCTCTAACATTCGCCCTCTTTGCTTTTCCTCTTCTTTTTCTTGCGATAGGGACTATATAAACACTTCACGCGAGTTGTTGACGTTGCAGTGATGTTCCGCATAAAGTCCAACGCCTACGACACCATCGTCGCGCGTCATGTGCTCTATGTGCGAGTGAAAGAGCCTGAAGGAAGCCGATGATCGCGGCTCAATCTGGCTAGCGCAAAGGCAGAAAGCGGGGAGAGAAAGAGAAACAACTTTACTGGTCCATTATGTAGTGGAACGCGTTAAGCGTCTGATGGGGTGGCTCCCTCTTCACGGGCTCCATATGCTTCCAGGGCCGCTGGCCCCTGTGGATCAGTCAGAGCTGGTCTTGCAGGGCGGGATGGCCCTGCCCTGTAAACGCGCCGTCTTCCGTCGCGCGAGGGGCCGTGGGGAGATGCAGGGAGGTAGGAAGGCGGGCGGGGGCATTGTGCTCCGTCAGCAAGGGCGCATTTCGCGACCGGGTGCAAGGCAAACTGGCGATCGCGGCTCAACCTCGAGAGCCATATATTAGTTATTATGATTTTATTAGTATTATTATTATTTTATTATTATTATTATTATTATTATTATTATTATTATTATTATTATTATTATTATTATTATTATTATTATTATTATTATTATTATTATTATTATTATTATTATTATTATTATTATTATTATTATTATTTGCAGGTGCTGTTGGCCGATTGGGCCGTTACAGGGGTGGGGTATAAATATGGCACAAAACGCAGCATGGCTTACATATAGCAGCACTCTATAGCTAATACATAATCACAACGTGCCATTATGCATAAATATAATACAAATCTGACTTAACAACCGTTATGTGAAACATAAAGCAGCAATGTGTAGCCGAAAAATGAATCACGTACTACATACTACAACTTACATCATACATATTACATCAAATACATCGGAACAATATACATATAACAATACTAGATTCTACAACTTACACGAGAAATGTTAGATCATGAGGATTCATTTAGAAAATATTTTGTAACTTCGGTTTCAAGATGTTCTACAGTTTGAGAATCACATATGGCGTTCGGTAAATCATTCCAGTCTCTTATGGTTCTAGGGAAAAAAGAGTATGCGTATGTGCTCACACGAGATTGACATACTAGAATGTTGCTGTGCTGGTCACTACGTAGGCTCCGGACTTGTCGCGGAATTAGGTACTGCGCTGCATCAAAGTTAAACAAATTGTGAGAAAGCAAAAACAAGAATTTAAGTCTGGCTATGCGACGGCGTTCCAAGAGGGGGGGGGGGGGGTAAATTTAGTTCTTCCAACATCTCTGTCACAGAATCAGTACGGGAGTACCTTGAAAGAATAAATCTAGCCGCCCTTTGCACTCGCTCAATTTTATTAATTAATCCTTTTTGGTAGGGGTCCCATATGATGCTTGCATATTCCAGTGTAGGCCTTACTCTTGTTAAATACGCTGTTAGCTTTACGTGGGCTGAAGCGAGTTTTAATTCGCGACGAAAGAACCATAACTTTTTTAGAGCGGTAGAGCAAATATTAGTGATATGTTGAGTCCAGTTGAGGCCTTCAGATGCTGTTACTCCTAAGTATTTACATTTGTTAACGGTTGTTAGCACAGAGGAACTTAGTTGATAATCAAAATTTAGGACGTGTCTAACCTTGTTTCTAACACGTAAAACAACAGCTTTTTCTTTATTTATTTGCATTTTCCATGTTTCACACCATTCTTCAACAGACGCCAGTGCCTCGCTGAGCATTTTTTTATCCTTGTGGTTACATATCTCTCGATAAATTAAACAGTCGTCGGCGAACAGTCGCACAGTTACGTTTTCATTAATATCTGAACAAATATCATTAATATAAGCGAGAAATAATATCGGTCCAAGGACAGACCCTTGAGGAACGCCTGAAGTGACAGATAAACGATCGGACTGGTAGCCGTTTACGTCCATGTACTGCGTCCTACCTGATAGATATGACCTGACCCATTCCACTATATTGTTGTTCATTCCAAGCTGTTTCAATTTGATAATTAATTTATTATGAGGGACCCTATCAAAAGCTTTTGAGAAATCAAGGCATATTGCGCATCAACCTGTTTTCCGTTATCTATTGCTTTTGAAAAGCCGTGGATGGTTTCAACCAGCTGTGTGATAGTTGACAGTTTTTGCCGGAAGCCATGTTGGTTCGAATGTAGTGCTTTCTTATCTTCTAGGTACTTATATATTGCTTTCGATATTATATGTTCGAGTAGTTTGCAGCAGACGCAGGTTAAAGAAATTGGTCAATAATTTTCAATATTCTGCTTGTCACCGGTCTCGTGCATCGGGATAACCTTCGCAACAAGCCAGTCGTCTGGGACCTGTTTTTTTTTTTTTTGCAAGGACGCATTAAAGATAACTTCTAGGTATATAGCAACCCATTCAGCGTATCTTCGCAAAAAGGCATTTGGAATTGCTACCGGACCTACAGATTTATGTTCTCTGATATTTAGCAGCAGCGATAGTAATCCTTCATAGCTAATTCGTACTTCTGGCATATCTGACACATGTGAAAATGATGTTACTGTACTTGGATCAGTAGAATTAGAAACATTTGAAAAGACAGACTGGAAGAACTGGTTGTGGTAAGACGCAATTTTTCAACAGTCAGTTATGATTTCGTTGTTAACAACAATGCTGTATTGGTTTTGAGTGGTTTGCGACAAGTGACGCCAAAACTTTTGCGGAGAAGATGCCATGAAGTTAGGAAGGGTTTCCTCGTCGTATTTCTTTTTTGCTTGCCTAAGCTTTATTCGCAGCTGTGCTGATAGGTTAGATATCTTTCCACGATTTTTTACTTTCCTTTGCCTTCCTATTTTTCGCTTCAGGCGAACAATCTCTCGCGTTATCCAGGGGTTTCTTTTATTTCTTCTCTTTTTCCTTATTGGTACGAATGAGTTTACGCAGTGCAAGATAATGGTTTTGAATGTTGCCCACAAGACATTGACGTCATCGTCAGAGCTCAGACGGCCTAGATGAAACGACAAATAATCAATGATGCTCGTGTCGTCAGCTTTATCAAAATTGGGAACGTGCGTAGTGCGTTGTTTAGGATTTCATGCGGGAACCTTGGCTTTGATTTGTACAAATACAAGATGATGGTCTGATATGCCAGTTTCAACTGCTACCTGATAATTTTCAAACGACCCATCATGAAATATTAAGTCCAATATGGACTGTACTGTTCCCGTTTTTCGAGTGCTTTCCTGTACTACCTGTGTTGAATCGTTAGCGAAAGCAATATCGAGCAACACTTCGCATTCAGCTCGTTCCCGTGAGTGTATAGTAATCGAGTTCCAGTCAATCCCTGGCAAGTTAAAATACCCGGCAATTATGATCCTTTGGTTTCGCGCCTTTTGTTTTTCTAAGTAGTGTTGGATGGCCTCTAAATATTCAATCGATGCGTTAGGGGATCTATAGATTGCTCCTATTCTGACTGAAGTAGTTCCCAGTTTGATTTGGCACCAAGCGCTCTCGTGATTAGGGATACCGTTCATCCTTACACATTCAATGTTTTCCTGTATTATTATTGCAACTCCTGCTCCTCTAGTTTCTCTATCATTACGTATTATCTTAAAACCTGGAGGTAACAACTCGCTATCTTGTATTTCTGGTCGCAGCCATGTTTCGCTAATAATAACTACATGGGGGTCATAACTGGCTAGCACATGTTCTACATCGCCGACTTTATTCGTGAAGCTTCGAGCATTAAGGTTTATAAGTCGAAATACTGTTTCCTGGAAGACGGTATCGGTTCAATAGTTACTATCTGTCGGTGTAGTCTTTGAGTGTGTCAATTTAGTTTTCGGAAATTGCACTATCTTGACACGGCTATTCTTGGAATAATCCCACACGTAGACATCGTTATCTACAGTAAGCCTGTCGCGATTCAGGGGCACGCGCGAGCCTTATTTTTCTTTCAAGGCAGACTTCCAGAGTAGCCTGCGCTTATTGAGCTTCTTTTGAATAGTCGTCGCGAACAGAAATACCACTTCCTTTCAATTTTGCGCAGTTTTGAAAAACATTTTCTTTTCCCCTATAATCATAAAGCTTCAGTATTACTGGAAGAGGCTTTAGGGTTTCATCTGCGGATTTGTTCTTATGCGGCTTTCCAATTCTGTGAATCCGCTCTATAGTTTCCAAGTTAAGACCGAGCTTTTTCTTGAATAATTCTGCAACAACTTTTTTTCTAGTTTTTATGAAGTTTCATTGCCATTCTCCGATATCCCAAACACCATTAGATTGTTTCGCCGCATTCTATCTTCTAAGTCGGCAAGTTTTTCTTCATGTTTTTCCAAAGCTGAATTCAGCCTGTCGCTTGTCTCTTTTAGCTCTGCAAGACTTGCCGCTTGGTCCTTGAAAAGCTGTACAGTCTCTTCCAGCGCCTTAAGTATCTCGCTTAGGCCGCTTAGGTTGGCTTGAATGGCCTTTTGGCCTTCACACAAGTCTTGTACAAGTATTTTTAATTCAGGTCCAGGATTCGTCTCAACGTCCCCCGACAACAGCAGACACAGTGATGCAAAAGCAGAGAACAACAACCATGGGCACGGCAGCACTACGAGAAAGCGATTGTCGCTCCTATAGCACGAATACGAACTGACCTGTTGGAAAAGCAGAAGCTTGTTTAAGCACATAGCCCACTCGCTGCCGCCGTGCCCACTGGATGCTGCCGGCAACGGTGCTTCCCTTATACTGTCTTCCCACGGCGCTGTTGCACCTTGGTTCCTGGTGTCGAGGTTGTTGATAACCCACGGGCGAGGTTCCAATTCGGCAGAATCATTAGCAGCAGCCGGATCGGTCAGGCGCATGCTCCGTGCAATCCCATGGTAGGAAGCGCAGATGAGAAGCGCCTGTTGAAATAGCAGAAACTTGTTTGAGCACATAGCCCACTTGCTGCCGCCGGGCCCGCTAACCATATGGAGGCAAGTGGGGAGGCAACGCGTGAGGGAGGGGGGGGGGGCGGCTTTGACTTCACCAACAAGTGCGCACTTTGCACGGCCGCGCGTGGTGTGTCGAACGGGGTCTGCAGACGGCTGATACTTTCTTGCGCGCTGTGTTCTCGGCGCTGCTGCGTTGAATGCATCAACGAAAAACTTTATTTTCGCAAAGGAGGTATCCCGGCGAAGGTGGAGCCCTCAGTCCAGGGCCCCCGTGGCCTTTGCCATCTCACTTGCTGAAGCGATAGACCGCACGAAGGTCACTTCGCACGTTGCTGATGCCGCGCTTGCCCACACCGGCGTTTTGAAAGCGAGTGTGCCCGCTCATCGAGTGTGATGTGTTCGTGTTTGTTTGTGCGCGTTGGCACCATGGTTAATAACTCACTTAGTAAGCGAACGTTTCTAAGTTTATACGGCCAATAAAACTACTATCCTTACTTCGTGTAGCTGTTTGCTAACTTTCTGTCGCCATGGATGCTTCGCATTTCGAACGACACTGCGACTTTTTTTACACCTACACGTCTCCCCGAAACCATTATTGAGGTATCCACCGTCAAGTGATAAAGTCCTCGCGATATTTTCCTTTACAGTGAATATTTTTCTCTTTTCCTTAATTTTAATTGCATACTTATCCCTTTCCGTTTCTGTAAGTGGTTGTTTCGTTTCTTTACTTATCCACTCCGGCATTTGCGTATATATGTCATCATCAAACCTGCGGTAAGCAATTAGATGAAGAAGAAGAAGAAGAAGAAGCCTTGTCTGGTGCCTTTTGTTCTGAACTCCAGGAACCGAGTATTCGCTGAGAAGTCGAAAAATGAGATCGCAGAAAGGCGAAGCTCGCAAGGGAAGCTCGAAGAGCAGGCGCCTGAGCTTCGAACGATCCCGAGTCGCTTCAGGACGACAGAAACGGGCCTCTACAGCTGAACCTGCACCATCTGCTGCAAGGTCACGCAAGAAGGCACCAGCAATCAAAGCTACCACAGCGGATGAGGGAGCGAGCAAAGGTGGGGTTATTTTTTTTTAACATGCACCTTGGCAAAATCGATCTCTGTCGTCGCATTGGTAAAGTTGCTAGAATGAATTCCCACCGTATGACTGCCACCGGGGCTCTTCAGGTAGGTCAGACATTTCGGTATTGTGCCAACTACCAAATTCCTGCAAGACGTAGTGTAAGAATTTAGTGTAGGTAGTGTAGCGTGTCCAAAGGGTGCAGCGAGATGGCAGTGGCACATGAGTTTGCGCCACGTACATTACGCGTTTCCGCGTTATTACGCGTTATTTTGTGTTACTACGTCGGTTCGATGCGAATCGTATTGTCATCGACAGCCATCGTGTGTATGTGCGTGTGTGTGTGCGTGTGCGTGTGCGTGTGCGCGTGCGCGTGCGCCTGCGCGTGTGTTTGCGTGCGTGTGTGTGTGTGTGTGTGTGTGTGTGTGTGTGTGTGTGTGTGTGTGTGTGTGCGCGCGTGCGTGCGTGCGTGCGTGCGTGCGTGTGTGCGTGTGTGTGTGTGTGTGTGTGTGTGTGTGTGTGTGTGTGTGTGTGTGTGTGTGTGTGTGTGTGTGTGTGTGTGTGTGTGTGTGTGTGTGTGTGTGTGTGTGTGTGTGTGTGTGTGTGTGTGTGTGTGTGTGTGTGTGTGTGTGTGTGTGTGTGTGTGTGTGTGTGTGTGTGTGTGTGTGTGTGTGTGTGTGTGTGTGTGTGTGTGTGTGTGTGTGTGTGTGTGTGTGTGTGTGTGTGTGTGTGTGTGTGTGTGTGTGTGTGTGTGTGTGTGTGTGTGTGTGTGTGTGTGTGTGTGTGTGTGTGTGTGTGTGTGTGTGTGTGTGTGTGTGTGTGTGTGTGTGTGTGTGTGTGTGTGTGTGTGTGTGTGTGTGTGTGTGTGTGTGTGTGTGTGTGTGTGTGTGTGTGTGTGTGTGTGTGTGTGTGTGTGTGTGTGTGTGTGTGTGTGTGTGTGTGTGTGTGTGTGTGTGTGTGTGTGTGTGTGTGTGTGTGTGTGTGTGTGTGTGTGTGTGTGTGTGTGTGTGTGTGTGTGTGTGTGTGTGTGTGTGTGTGTGTGTGTGTGTGTGTGTGTGTGTGTGTGTGTGTGTGTGTGTGTGTGTGTGTGTGTGTGTGTGTGTGTGTGTGTGTGTGTGTGTGTGTGTAACATTTCACGAATTGTATAGCAACAAGGTTTGAGTACGGGCTAGTTGGTATTCCATGGTATCAATCGTCACTTACAGCGCATACATAGACGTCGTCCTTTTTCGTCCTCCGTCTATGTATGCGCTGTAAGTGACGATTGTATTGCAACGGCGGTTGGCAAGCACGCAAAGTGTTGAAATTTGCAAGCCATTTTTCGTGGATTTAGTAAAGATAAGATAGGAAAGAGATAGATAGGAAAACAACGTTGCAGAAAGACAGCAAGAAACGTACATGAGAGAGCACATTTATTTATTTGTCCTAGGGTACGACTTTTTTTTCGTATAGCCTTGTCTTACTCTAGTAAAACGTATTTCATACTTCACATATTAGGCCAACTCCATCGTCTCCTCTTTTTTTCGTTAGTCGTAACCAGCGCGCCCTTACGTAATTACATAAAAGCAGGCGCTAGTCTGGCTATGCCATTTTCTGTAGATCCGTATCTGAAACTCTTATAAGTAAACATTTGCAAGGGCAATATATGTGTTTCTTCTGCCCCAGGCCTCGTGTTAAGTTAATGAGTCAACAAATAAAAGGAGTACTACAGCTATGCCAATTGCCACCACCTGTTCAATTCAATTGCCAAATCATTTCATAGTAACGAGTAACGTTGTCATGCAGGAACGCGTCCCGTAGTAAAAACTGCAAGCGACACCTCAACGTGTGAACAGAAATAAAAACAAAATAAAACGAAATTAACCAGTAATATACAAAATATGAAAATTAACTGCAAAACTGTGTGATTAAGAAAAATAGTAATGCGCACCTCTTATGTATATCTGGCACCAAAATGCTTTACTTAAATGGACATTTACTTTAGACCTGCCCAAACAATCATATGGACATTAAAACCCTCTTGGCAGTTATGCTTTGCTTTTTAATCGAAATTTGGTTATTACTAAACATGAAAATTTGCCCATTCATTAAAGACAGTCTGTTTGGAGTGCACGCATGTGGACCTTAGGTGGTCGCGTCACGCAGGTTGTTTGCTCTTTTGTACGTAGAGGTTGCTTTGATAATTCTCCAGACTAGCTTTTTCACGTTGCGCAGAAGCAATGACCGAAGAGTCTTTTCATCGCGCAGCCTATAGTTCGAAAGCATCAATTAAACTGAATTAGGCACAATTGATTACAAGACGTTCCACTAACTACACGTCCTCAAACTTGAAGTCGTCCAGCGCTGAAAACGCACTTTGATTGTACGAGCCGCTTGAACTTTGCATTCGTAGACTAGCGGCACTATTTTGAACGGCATTGTACAAGCAAAGTCGACGTCTAGGACAAAACCTTAGTTCTTCTCTATTCTCCGCTTTGGACCAATATATTTGTTAAGCAACTTTTCTGAACGTGGCCAAATCGATATATCCTTTATGAAGTGCTAATTTGTGCCAGGAGAGCTTTTCCTTAGCGTGCACTTTTTCTATTTTTCTTTCTTTTTATTGGACATGCATAGAATATCACGACAGCGTCACGGCATCTCCATGACGTCATTCTCTGAAGCGGGCTTATTCCAGAATGTCTGCCTTTCTCGCTCGCCTCTTTCCAGACGGCGAAGTCAAGCAGATGAGCATCGAGCGTCCGGTTCTCCAACGCACCCGCTCTACGCCGCTACCACAGGCGCCATCCAAGAGCGAGAGACCGCGAGTCGGAACACCTGTGACTAAATCCGGTAGCACGGAAGACGTGGACGAGGACGGCAACGAGCTCTGGACAACGGCCAGCTCGGGATTCGTTGAGGTGACCGACTGTCTTGCAGGCACAATGAGTGCGAGGACAAAGATATCCAGGCAAAGACGGAAAGCAGGCGGCTTATAGGCCAACGAAAGATACGGAAAGTTGTTCGCTAGAAAAGAAAGTAAAAGGGAACGAAGGGTCATAAGATTTATTCGTTGACGTTTACAAAAAGGGTCCGGGAAGGCTGCCCGCGTTCTATTGTGAACACTGTCAATTTTTTTTCCGTGTTGTCAGTTTGAGCTAATCAGAGAGTACAGTACGTAGCAGCGCTTGTAAGCCAATCAGCACTGACAGGATGCCTTACTCGGCAATATGGCGGAATTTTGCGGTGTCCAAGTCGCATCGCTAATTTTGCCTACCAGCTTGGCCCAGTTGGTTAAGCGGGACCGAAAAAAAAAAACAGCTACACGTTGCAAAGGTGAGCTAATACGGAATCCTGCGTATTTCTATTAGTTTTTCTTTTTATCAAGAACATCACGTTCATTAATCGCTTTATTGTGTATCGTAAGCGGGCCAATCATAAGTACATGTGTTTGAAGCATCATGTCAATTTATTTCCAAACATTATAGGGATACTTCCTGCGCACTAGAAATTGGCCAGAAACGCGTAATGCTTCCTCGACGAACTTTTATGCAAAGACAGGATACTGGACGTTTTTTTAAGCCCCAAAGCTAAACCGTCGCCATGGCAAGTGAAAAGCCGTGCCGGCAATTAAGCAGCCAAAGTTATCCACGTGAGCCCGTGTTCGCGCTGACTCCTCTGTTAACCTTCGTCTTGGATGTCAGCTTATGGACATCCATGAAGCGCGGTGCAGGGTAAAAACAGATCATGCTCAAAATCTGTGCAGGCTTCTTAGCACTACGTCATCAGACGTAGAGCACCGAATAGTAGGCGTGCGTATATATGTGTTAGCTCTCTGGGGTCGCATGAGTATTGTTCTCGCGCTTGTTCCCTCGGCTAGCCTTCGTTGCCTTTCTGCGCGCACTTTTTGATGCGAAGCATCCTATGCCTCATTTGAGGAACCTTGAGGAAGGTTCTTCCTGTCTTGCGGCACTACGGGCTTCTTGAATAGAAAGAAATACATGACCGATAGCGGAATCGAGCCTCTACCTTCGGGCACAGCTGCCCAGTGTTTTAACCACTAGGCCACGATAGCACCTATGTATATTACCTATAGTAATCTCGTTCCAAAGCCGACTAGCTCTTTGGGACGTTTGGCCAGTACATCGCGAGCCAATTCCTCGCGTTCCTTCCTCGTGGTAGCTGGCTCTTTGAAACGCTGTGTCAAACTGCACCCCCAGGTTCGAGCTTCTGTCAGTGATGGTGTCAGCCCACACCCTTTGCAATTGAATGAGTCGTTTTGTATCTGGGCGTACGTGCTTAGAAAATTACTTGGTCTCCCACAGGAATCAGCTTTTCTTGCTTCATTTATATTTCATTTCGCCTTATCTCGTTTCGGTTCACAGAATTTTTAAAAAGTCATCACCAAGATGTTGGTGACACGGCGAAATGCGAGTACGATGGTTATACTAGTGCAGTATCCATTGTAGTTCCATTGTGCAGTATCCATTGTAGTTTCTAGAGTGTACTGTAGAATAAGGTTGAGTGGGATGAGCGGCCGGGGCGGAGCCCGTTTTGCAGTGAGGCACCCAGTGACGAAAACTGCTGTGGCTGCGCTATATACGATTGAAGTTGGTTGGGCCCCATCAAGGTCACACCGTTGTAAGCTGCTGGCAATACTGCTCGACGGAGTTGTCAGTGCTACTTCGCGTGCTAGTATTCGCGATTGCACAGTTTCAATGGCGTTGCCAATTAGGTATGACGGGTACTTATGTCTTAAGAAGAAATACGTTTCTTTTCTTACATTTGTTTGGGCCACGCGTTGACTGCGCACGTATTGCGGCTGCAGTGTCATCTTTCATTGTACTATGCTATTGTAGTTTCCATGGAGGACAAATATTTTGCTTGTTCTTCAAGCAAAATGTATTTCTCGCGTGTGTTTTTGCGCACATAGATTTCCATCAGCAGATCTTGGGAAACGCAGACAAAAAAAAATATTGTAAGCTTGTGTTAGCCGCTTTAAACGAATAAAATATATCTGTGTCATCCGGCGCCCTCTTCTCAGGTTTGCGTGAAGTATACGTACAGAAAAAAAAATGATTCCATGAACGGAATGTTGCAGCGCGACATTCCGGTCACATTTGCGTCTTCCTCGTCCAACAGAATGCCAAATAATTGGTACGGGTCCTTTACTGGGGCCAGATCTCGGCCACCGAAAAAAAATTGTATTCGTCTATGCTATAGATACTATTCTTAGGGCCGTAAGCTTTCCGCAAGTTTTCTTTTTTTTTTTTGCTCAGTCCATGCTTAAAAATTTTCAAAACGCGTAATAGCTTAATTAGTGCCTATGACGTCGCGCGGCTAAACTTGATCTCGCGGGTTCAATCCAGGCGCTGGAATTCAATGGGGGCTAAATATAAACACACTCGGGTACTTATTGTTCACGTTAAATATATCCCGGTGGTGAAAACCAAACTGGCTGCATCGCAATCAATCGTGGTTTTACCACGTAAAACCCCGGAATTCGTTCTTTCAAAAAAAGAAGGTAGCTCTCTCATTAGGCTTTCTTCTAGGGGTGGAAACAAAGTGAAATTATTATCAAGCCTGATTTCCTTTAAAGGCAGGTCATGTTTGTCTTATATTTTAAACCTGTATGTTATGCTGCTCCCCAGCAGTTCGTCGTATCCGCTCAACTGAGTAGCTTGTGTATTATGAACGACTGTTTTGTGTTATCTGGCGCACTATATCACAACGAAAATAGCCAAGCAGTTAAAGGAACGGCATTTTTCGCATACACGTAGACATTATGCAGATATTATCTGTTCATTGCAGTAGGTATGTGTGCTAGCGAATTCAACAGTGAATTCAATAGCAATTCAATAGCGAATTCTGGAATCCAATACGTTCTGAAAAGCTAATATTATTCGATGCGACTTACATGTTTCTACTTCATTTCAACTGCTGGCACGTTGAAAGAGATCGCCAGATCAGTCATGAAAATTACATTGGTCTTCATTTTCCAGTTTTCCCGATTCAGTTTGAGTACATACGTAATATCTTTCTCTAGCAATACTCTTCGTATTGGTGTTCCATCATTTGCCCTGATTCCTTCCCTCCGAAAGCCCAGTGGCCCACCTGGGGCTGGTTCCATCTACAGAGCGCACTAGAATGGTGGTACACTGTGTAGTTCCATCCGTGATGAGGCCTCCAGCCGCAGGCCGTCGCTCGAAAGTGTCGTGCGCGCTCCCGTGAGTGGGCCTGTTCTCTAGAGAATTGTTGGCGGCACACAACGCAGCTGTGTGCAGCTGCACTCTGCCATCGTCGCACGATCCTCTGCATGCGCGGCGCCCCGCTGGTGCTCTCCGACGAAACCTTTGTCATTCGAGGCAGGTATATATCATTGAGGGTACGAGCCCTCTGGAGCCACTGAAGTGGCAAGAGCCCCGAAGCAGCACGAACCCCGAATGCCACCGCGGCCTGGCCGTTGCCGTCGCCAGACCGGAGGCGCGCTTCGCCTGGGGTGACCACACGTGTTTCCTCCGCCGGGCTCGTTCTCGAAAATACGGCGAGCGTCCCATCGCGTTATGCGAAATCCCGAATGTGTGCTCACTCCGCCGCTTATTTGTTTCTGTCGCTTTAGAGACCATGCCGGCTTTGAGGCCTGCCTGTGTCGCATAGAATTGTAGCGGTACTTGCGGTACATAGTCTAAGATTTAATCCGTGCGCCGTGTTTCCGGTTGACAAAATCCGAAAGAGCGATCGATGCGCAAGTAACACCATAGCTGCAAGAACCTCCGTATACGCTTTCCGGTAGATGCGGCAGATTTTAAGGCACCACCAGGAAAAGAAGTATGGTGGTGCCATGTTTGTTAGGGCAAAACACGTTTATTTCGGTCAAGAGGAATCACTTTTTAAATTAGTGCATTTAAGGTGTCTGATCATTTTTCTACTATATATAAGTCTATGTGCACCCTCCGATTTGCCGAGTTTAGTCATCCGCTTCGTCTCTTCGCGCTACGCAGTTGATAAACCTGGTTTATTTCACTGTAATAATGTTTTCAAATATCGTCCATGCCATTCTAATATTCCACCGACAATAACAGGGCATGAAAAAAAACACGATAATATTCCATTATGTAGCTTTACACTGCAGATCTGTGGCTGCTGTGACAGCATCACGTGTTACTCTTAGAAAACTGTATTGAAGGTGGCAGTTCATCTGGCTAAAATTACAATTGGTAACGGCCGACAAGTGTCATGGGCGCAGTGAAACAAACAAAGAAATTTTTAAAAAATATATTGTACATGCTTTCTGCAACAAAAACGGGGCATCGGCGTGACGAACGCGCGCTCGGGAACAGACGACGCACTTCACAATGACAGCGAAATTGAAAACGTCGCGATGTATCATATACACAGTAAAATGGTGTAAGTATAACTTTACACTTGAAATAAAGCACTGTTTTATTAACGTGCCCCTATCCAGTTAGCTCGCAGCCCTCTCAAACAATTTTTTTTTTCCATGCGCGGCGCCTAACCTTACCTTCTTCTGTAGTACCATCCAGTCTTGCTCTTCGACGAGCGGGCGTGCAGTATTGCAGGGACATCTAGCGAATGTGACGCAAATCAAGAGCATCGGCATCGGACTCCAAGATCTGCCTTCTGAATTCACAGCTTCCGAACGCTGCAGAGTGGATTGGCTGCTCGAGTGGATTGGCAGGCGTAGTCGCAGTTGCACGTAAAAGAAAGAACAGGAAGGTTACCTGCACAAACTGATGCTCAAACTTTTAGGGTATCTGTTTCGTGTTTTTTTTTTTCATGGCACTGATTTCGACCACAAAGGGGGACAAGGTTACAGATTAGACAGAGAACTATGTCGTGTCTTACGTCACATCATTGCGCTGGAAATTAGAGCCCTTAGCTAAATTGGCTTGACAAGGTTCGCAGGGGTGACAAGTTTCAAAGCGCACCTTCTAGCATCATTTCGCAACTTTGGTGTCCGTTTCTTAGAACCTCTGTGGAATGTGCAAGGAGCGCCGCGCTGACGTCAAATAGTCTTGTTTGACGTGATATCTATTCTTATATCACCCACGTGATCTATGGCGCTCCTGCATGCCCACAGTAGCGTGAGCGATACATGGAGGAAGCAACGAAATGGGGTAGGGCACCTCCTTACCCAATCGTGGTGTTACGAGGGAAGTATGCAGAAACTTACGTGAATTCTGTCGCTGTGGCGGCCACGTTGCAGGGACACAACTGCGGTTCTGTTATTTGGCTGTGTGTTCATGCCTGTGCTGCTCCGTAGGTCCCGTCCCGTGGCATAGGCGTCGTGTGTGCTGGTTTGCGTTAGTCTCTGTATATATTATCCAGGCCATGCCCTCATGGCTCTTGTTTGGGCCAGGCAGGATTGTAAAAAGCAAAAATTGTGAGACGGGCGCGCATGCAACGCCGCATACGCTACGTACCAAGCCAAGGACGATCTGGGAGTATATTTGCTGTCTTTGGTAGACTCGTGTTAACGTGTCATCACAGACTGATACCACCGTGCTTCAGAATATGTATGGTAAACGCCTTGCAGGTGAGGGCCGGCTGCACACCGTTGCTGCTTCTGACAGCGAAACTTGTGACTTGTGGCGCGCACGACGGACATGTGGAAGGATGGGAAAGAAGCGGCTGCTTTGGGCAATTGAGGGACGAACCCACCTTACCGCATATATCTTATGTGCGTGTTCCAGAGGGGCGCAGGGAAGTGAAGGTTGGCGCATGCGGTGCAAGAGTCAACAAGGCACGACAGAAGGACGGACGCCTGCCCACACGTCAAACGTATAGGCCCGGCTAGCCGCACGCATACGCGCGTACTGCTCGGTACCGCGCAGCGGCTATCGCAGAAGTTTGTTAACGTGAAGTTTCACTTACCGTGAGAACTATACACTTTATGCCACGGCCGGTGTATCAAAGCGCGTAACGGCGTCCTCTTCTTCTGGCCTCCTCGTCGGCGCCCTGTGGCTTGTCGCATCTCCATGATGCGCGGCCGCCCAAAACTCGCATCGATAAAGGAAAACTTTTCCTAAAGCCACGACCAGCATGCCTCTTTGCTCTCATAAACTGCATATGGACTAGCCATAGGACGGCGTATGTTGATGTGCGTGAAGCTGGTCGTCACCTGTGCATTCTTGTAGCGCAGCGAGAACGTAGATTTATTTTCATAAAAACCGACAAAACTACCGCGGATCGACCTCACGGTCTAAGTTGCGGAGCTCATTATCAACTCCTTTTAAATCTATTTATAGAGCACGATACTTAGACGAAATGACGTTGGGGCGACGGTACAGCGACGGTACTACACCGCGATTAGATCCGTTGGTTGAATTACCAGGCCGCACCTACGTCCGCGCGGCCCGATGTGGTTGCGCGCAGAAGGCGAGAAAAGTAAAAAATGAGGGAGGAACTGTGCACCGACAACATGGCGGAGTAACGTCAACTTCCGGCGTCACTAAGCTCCCAAAAAGTGACGTCAGGACCTCTCCTCAGTTTTGACTTCCTCCATGATGCAATACGAACTCACGGAAATTGTCACCAAGGGATCTTTCAGCAGCAGCGAGAGCAGTTGTGTTTCGCAAATAACCTGAGAAAGGTACTCCGACGTATAGAAACCAATGAGAAATAGGGTATTAACGTCCTCACACGTATGCGGAGAGACAGCAGGAGCCCCTTTCCATCAGTTCTGAATGGCGCCGCCACATAAGATCCAGATAGCTGCGGAACAGGAAGAAATGAAAAAAAAAAAAGAAACATGGAACCATGGACACGTCGTAATCTGTAGCGAATACAGATTGCACATTCCATGAGTTCTCCTTACATGCCCCGTTCTCCGACACTAAGATAACTTCACTTACACGGATAAACGTCAGGCATGTATTTTGTCTTAAGTTTCATCGTGCGGCTGATGTCGTGCAAGCAGTGACGTCGTCACGTCTGAAAGAAAAATAATAATAACAATTAGCTGCATCACCACAGGCAACGGTGTGAAACGAAGCCGCGAATAGCCCTCTGCAAGCTCCTTTGTTTTGCCGCAGTCTCTTGGCACGGACTCTCAGCTGACCGAACCGGACAGCGTCCCTCTGGCTGATGGTGACGTCCATGGACTCCACGTCATCGTTTCTCCTTCGGGTGTCTTGCTGGAAAAGTCAGACGCCTCCTCGCCAGAAGTCGAACAGCAGTCGCCTCGCACCGTGCGGTTTCAACCGGGAGGCCGGAAACGTGCGTACAAGCTGAACTTACGCACGAGCATACTGCAAAATACGATCGCGCAGAAAAATATTTGCTGGTCGTATTCGCAAAAAGTTCTTACGCTAGAATTCTTCCTAAGAGCAAATCTTAATCTTAATGTTCGACGTCATTAGCGAATGCAGCCGGCCACAAAAAGCACTCGAGAACCAATTGGCGAAGAGACAGCCCAAATTAGAATCTGACAGACCGCCGGCCTTTATAACAAAATATTCTAATGCACTCCCAAACATAAACAACATCCTAAGAAAATACCACCCAATATTATCAAGTAACGATCTAGCGTCTTCGAAAAGCGTTCCCGGATGTACCCAGGGTAACCTGTCGCCGAAACAAGAACTTCAAAGACATGTTAGTGCACGCAAAAGTCAGCCAGCAGCATTCCCCCGTCATAAAAGCATGTTGTCGCCCTAGGTGCAAAACCTGCAGGCACCTTCAAAGTGACATTAAAATTAAAAGCGCCGCAAATAGTTATACACGTGAAGTCAAATCTAGCTTCACTTGCACAAGATCGGATGTGATTTATATGCTTGAATGTTCCTTCTGTAAGAAACAATATATCGGTGAAACAGGACAATCAATGAACGTCAGATTAACCGGACATCACGCGGACACAGCTAAAAAGCTTCCCACAGCCGTCACCGAGCATTTCAACGAACCACATCATAACTTTGATGAACTTAAACTCTACATCTTACAGTCGAATTTCCGTTCTGAACGAGAAAGAAAATACAGAGAATCATACCTTGTCCATAAGTTCAAGACATTGCAACCAATAGGCATGCATAAACGTTTCAAAGGGAGCTTTAGAATCCATTCGCTATGCTAAACTTCAAGCTATAGGCAACAACACTTAGTTTGATTTCTTGGCGTGTCCCCCCCCCCTTTTTTTTTCTCCCCTTTCCTTTCCTTTTTTTTTTTGTTTGTCAGCCGGCGTGCCAGACGCCCTTGACACGCCGGCTAACGCGCGTGTGTTGACTGACCGGGGTGTAGGGGGGGGGGGGGGGGGGGGGCTGGCTTTGACCTTGTACACAGCGTTTCTTTACTCTCAATTCGACACGCTAACAAATTTTCCCTCGTTTCCGCGTCCTCCCGCCTCATACCCTTTCCCCTTTAGAAGAACCCTACCTATATATACTGTGGCGAGGAAGGCATATATCGCCTTGAAGAAGACAAGTCCACTTGTCGAAACGTTGGCTCCTGCATTCGCATTGTTCACGTTTTGCTCATGGTCTTGAATTTCCATCTCCCGCATTCCCCGTCTTTTCTCTGTCCTGACACTGTCACGTGTGTGCGTGCTTGTAGATATCCTACATTGTTCTTTGTAAAAAAGGTCTGCGGGAAACCCAGATTGCTTTAAACCTTTCAGGCACCAGTTAATTCAGCTCATTGAAAATGTGGTTGCACATAGCGCCTGAAGAGATTAAACGGTGTTGATGCTTATTTCTTGACATCCTCCACAGTTATTGCTCTGACGCCTAACCTATATAAAAAAGGCAATTAATATTTAGCAGACCTACCCGCAATTAAATGATGATGACACGATGTACTTATTGAGGGATGGCTCGAAGGCCTACTATATGGATTAGGAACAGAAGCGGGGAGGCGCATTCAGAGCCGTCCTAGGAGCTGCGCGTACTTAGCGAAAGCCAAGCGCGAGTCCAGACTGAAAGAAATACTCACGCGAGGAGGGAGGAATAAACTTTATTACTTGAAATGAGCCGACGGTAAAATCGTCCGAGGTGGGCGGCGTCCCTAGTCCAGGATGCCGTGGGCCTGAGCTGATAGCTTGGCCCTGCTCACCACGCGATGCTGGTCTTCAGGGGTCGAGCTTGTCAGCTGTGCCTCCCACTGCTCGACGGTTGGTCCGGTGATGGGCGGTGTCGATGGGTTTTTTTGACATTCCCATACCATGTGGTAGAGGGTATTGGGCGTGGAGCAGAAGGCGCATTTGTGAGTGTAGCTCGTGGGATACATGGCGTGTAGCAGGGTGCCGTGCGGGAATGTGCCGGTCTGTAGTCTTCGGAAGATCACCGCCTCTTCTCTTGTCAGCTGGGGATGCGGGGGTGGATAGATCATTCTACCCACTCTGTAGTGGCTCAGGATCTTTTCGGGACGCTATCTTGTTGGTCTACCGGTGCTCGTGAACCTGGTGGGATAGCCCGGAGGGTGTGATCTCGGGCAGCGGCATTAGCCGCTACATTACCCACCAGGGACTCGTGTCCCGGGGCCCAAACAATGTACACTTCTGGAAAATTGTCTCGTTTTTCGAGGATGCTGAGGGCTTGTTTGGAAATGCGGCACTTTTGATCATTTCTACATGCTGTTTGTGAGTCGGTGATAATTGTGATTAGATCTTCATCTCGCTGTCCCGTAGTGGCCGCCAGGGCTATCGCCGTTTCTTCCGCGCAGTCGATGTCTGGAGTGCTTACCGAGGCCGCCGCTACCTCTTGTCCTTGGCCGTTGATCACGCTGATAGCGTGGGCCGCTCTGTTCTTGTACTTTTCCGCGTCGGTGTATCGGACTTCTCCTTGTTTTGGTCCTTCGTAGGCCTTACGTAGAGCTTTCACTCTCGCTCGCCTCCTTTCTCTGTGGTGTTCAGGGTGCATGTTTCTCGGGATGTTGGCCACCGTGATCTTCTCCCTCAGGGGTAGAGGAACCCGCTGTTTTGTGGATTCATATTCAACTGGGTAGCCCAGTCTTATTAACGTGTCCCTACCCGTGCTGGTGAGCTTGAGTCGCTCGATCTGGCTCGTCTTGTGGGCCTCTACTAGTTCTTCCCAAGTATTGTGGATGCCCAGGCTGAGTAGCTTCTCCGTAGACGTCGTCGGTGGAAGCCCCAGTGCCAGCTTGTAGGTCTTTCGTATCAGGGTGTTCAATTTGTCTCTGTCGCTGTTCTTGAGACCCAGGTACGGAGTGCCGTAAGTGACTCTACTGATTATCAGGGCTTGTATTAACCTGATTGTGTCCTGCTCTTTCAGGCCGTGCTTTTTGTTTGTCACTCTTCGCACTAAGTGCGCGACTTGGGTAACTGTCGCTTGCAGTTTTTTAATGGCGGCGAGACCGGCACCGTCCTTCTGGAGAGTGAGGCCCAGAATACGGAGTGTGTCCACCTTGGGTATGTTGACTCCATTTAGTGTCAACGTTGGGTCAGGTGTCTCCTGCGGAGGCCGCCCTCTTGTCCTCTTTTTGAGGATCAGGAGCTCCGACTTTTCCGGCGCGCATGAAAGACCGCAGCGGTGTAGATACTGCTCCGTCCTGTCGATAGCTTCCTGCAGGGCGCCTTGTTGTTCGCCTGCCGAACCCGTGCACGTCCACATGGTCAGGTCGTCTGCATACATTGCGTGACGCATACCCCTGATGTTTTCCAAGAGGTTCGGCAATCCCCTCATCGCTATATTGAACAGCAACGGGGAGATCACCGACCCTTGGGGGGTTCCTTTCTGCGGTATTTGGAGCTTCTCGGTCCTGAGATGCCCCAGGCCTGTGGTCGCCGTTCTACCCGTCAGGAAGTCCCGGAGGTAGTTGTATGTCCGCCGTCCGCAGTTGGTATGTTGTAGGCTGTTTAGCACTGCTTCGTGTGAGACGTTGTCGAAGGCTCCCTTCACGTCGAGTGCCAGGATGGCACTCTTGTGGAATGTGCTGAGGCCGTCGATGACTTCTCCTTTAAGCTGAAGTAGAATGTCCTGGGTGGAGAGGTTAGGCCGGAAACCGAACATAGTGTTCGGCAGGTTCCCACCTTCTTCCAGGTAGGGCGAGAGACGATTGTGGACCATGTGCTCGAAGAGTTTTCCCGCGCATTACGTGAGAGAAATCGGACGCAGGTCCTGCAGGTTGATGGGCTTGCCGGGTTTCGGGATCATCGTTACGTCCGCGTGCTTCCAGGAAGCCGGTATACTGCCGGTCTCCCAGCTTTCATTGATATACTTTAGTAAACTCTCCGTCGCCCCGTCGTCCAGGTTACGGAGGGTCTTGTTGTTAATTTTGTCGCTGCCGGGCATCGTGTTTCTTGTGAGATTTCTTAAGGCTGCCACGATCTCCGACTTGGTGAAAGGTTGGTCTAAATCCGGATTGGGTTCCCCCTGGTACTCCGGGTGAATGACTGGCTCCGTCTTCCGTTGTTGCTCGTCTCCGATGTATTTCCCGGTGATGGCTTCGAGCGCTTCTTCTTCGGTTCCCTGGAAGTTGTGTATAAGTCTTTGTATGTGTTGCCTCGCGGCAGTTTTTTATTCCGTCTTCGCCAGAAGGGTCTTTAGAATGGCCCAGGTCTTTCGGTTGCTGAGGGTTCCCTGTAACTGGTCGCACACTTAATTCCAGTTCTGACGTCCGAGTTTTTCAGCATACTCCTCCGCCTGCCGCGAGACTGCGGCAATGCGGATCTTGAGTTTGCGGTTTCTCTTCTGCTTCTTCCATCTCTTCAAAAGTCCTCGTCTGGCCCCCCAGAGGTGAAGTAGGTGTGGGTCGACTTCGGGATTGTCCACAGTGAGTTGGATGGTTTTTGTGTACTTGGTAACCAAGTCCATCACGTTCTTGGTCCACTCCTCGATGTCCTCTAGGCTTCTGGAGTGTTCATCTTTCCGAAAAGCAGGCCAGTCGGTAATTTTGGCCTGACCTAATCCCACGGGAGTTTTGTGGTGCATGATTTCGGTCTGGATGATACGATGGTCGCTGCCCAGAGTCTCGTCCAGTCTCGACCACTCGACTTGCCTTAAGCCAGTGGAGAAGGTCAGGTCTGGTGTGGTGTCTCTGGAGACACTTGCCGATTCTAGTTGGTATTAGAGGATCGGTCCACAACGTCAGCTGGTGGTGTTGTGCCGCGTTGTGCACGTCCACACCCTTCTTGTTGGTTGATCGGTAGCCCCAAGCCACGTGTGGAGCGTTAAAGTGACCCACCACGAGAAGTTTGTGACCGTTAGTGACTTTCTTCACTTCTCTCAGGAACTTGTCCAAGTCCTTGAGTGTATCCCGCGGAGGACTGTATACATTCACGATGTAGAGGCTCTGCAGGGTTTTCTTGGGAGGAACCAGCTCAGTCAGAGTGTGTTCGATTCTATGGTTGATTTGGTGCTGCTGCGTCGTGTAGTGCTTCTTGATGAGGACGGCGGTCCGGGTCCTTCCTTGGGCAATGTGCGTTTTGTAGCCACGCATCGTAATATTATTTGTTTCTGTTTCCTGTAGCGCGATGACGTCAGGTTGGTGTAGGGTGCATAGGTGAAGTAAATTTTGCCTTTTCCGATTTATTCCTCTGCAATTCCACTGCCAAATTTTGAGGGTTTCGGTCGCTTCTTTCTTCTTTGCTATCTTATTCGCCATCTTGGCTTCCCAGAGTCTCGTTCATCTGGGCTTCTCTGATGGGGTATTTTGGCTTTTTCCTTCCCTGCTCTTTTTCCCTTTCTAGGATGGATTGCGTTGGCTGAGCTCGGTGCCCATCTGGGTGATCTCCTGGCGGAGCGTTTGTACGGCTGCTTGGACGGTGGCTGCCACAGATTTGCTTATGGTGTCGACGGCCTGAGCCAGTTCGGCTCGGAACTCATTTCTGAGTTCGGCCTTGTCTTCGGTTCGGGCCTTGTTCATCTTGTACTCTATTCCCGATTCTAGGTCCTCTATCGGGGGAGTATGTTCCCTCGGCGGCGTTGGTGTTGTGGTCGGTTTCTGCTGTTTTTGCAATTGGTCAATGACATGTTGGAGCTTCCTTTCCAGGGCTTGTTCCCTGGCCTGAGCTCTTCTGTCCCGTTCCTCCTGACGTACCTCTTGCTCTTCTAGACGCTTCATGAGCACTTCATTCCGCTTCATCAGGTCGGCGTTTTGCCTTCTGAGGGAGGAGATGGTTTCCTCGTATCTCGAATTTCGTTCTTGTGTCGGCAGTGAGGGAAATGGGTCGGTGGTCGACTTGGAACTGGCTATCACTTCCACCCAGCTGATCTTCTGCTGTTCTTGCTATGGCTTGTTCCATATTGCGAGGCGCTTGAACTTGTCTCCCTTGTTATAGGTGGTTGTCGGCCTCTTCATTTACTTCTCTCCCTCACGTACAGGGGTGGGGGTCTTGGCTTGAGCCTTTTCTCGCACTCCTTGCTTGCCGTCTCGTGAGGTAGTCCACATAGTTTGCACTGCAACTGGCAGTCATGATCTGCTTGTGGGTTCTGCACCCCGCACCGGTTGCAGATATGTTTGTCGGGGTTGGGGCATACGTCCTGCCGGTGGCCGATTTCTCCGCAGGTCTTGCAATATTGTACCGATCTGCGGTATGGGCGGCAACGTGTGTACGAGCCGGCCACCTTCACATAGAAAGGGATGTGCGGACCTTCGAAGGTGATAACTGCTGAGGTGGATTTGCCGAGCATCCTCGCATGCAGGATGCCACAGTTGTTGGCTGCCAGTAGTTCCGCAAGCCGTTTCTCCGACGTACACGCAGTGATACCATGCACGACTCCACGTACTGTTCCTGGGAGCGGTTTGATGTACGGCGTCATCTCGTATGTGGCCGCCCCAAGTTTGATGCTGCTGATGGAACCGAGCTTCAGTGCGTAGTCCTCGTCTGCGGTGCTGGCAATTATCAGGTTCTGCTTCCACTGCGTTTGGATGGTTACGTTCGCGCAAAATTCTTTGAAAGGGGAACCACTTGCCCTTGCAAGTCCTTCGGTGATCTTCTCGTCTGGCCAGCTGGACAGTTTCATGCCGGTTCTTGGTCGGTATACCACCTTGTAATCATTCTCTGGCAGCGGCGGCGTCACGCGTCGCGGCGGTGGCTTGCCGTTGGTTCGGCTTCCCTGATCTTGTTGCCGTTTGTGGCTGCTGTGGGCTTGCATGCTTGCTTCCACTCACGGGTTGCTCCTCGCGTTCAGTCCTCCTTGCTGGTTCTGGGGGTTTCCTTGCTTTCCTCCCTCTTGTATGTGGTCCTCGTTCGGCGTCTTCTTGTTTTTTCTTGCCTTGATTGCTTGGAACCATGGGCCAGCTTGACTCAGCGTCTTGCCGCTGTTCTCATCGAATTCCATGTTGCTCTGGACCGCTGTGGAGTCTTGGCTATTGTTCTCTATGTCCATTTCGTGAGCACTGCCATTCGTTTCCCCTGCCATTCTCGGTGCTCGCAAGGCCACGCGGGCCCGCTCCTGGGGCGCGTGCGGCGTTCGGAGAACGGTGTTCGAATATGCCGAGGTGCTCTTTTCTCGGTGTCTCAAGGTAAACAAATCCACTCACCGCGGTTTTTCTGGCGACTTTCGATGCCGATTGCCTTGTCCAGTTCAATGACACAAGATCGTGAAGTTTGGTTAAGGTTAACTGCAATAACTCGCGATAAAAGCAGCAGCCCATGCGAAGCTCGTCCGCTCCACTCGGCCCCCTGGTGGCTTTTTCACTCACTCGAAAGTAGAAAAAAAAGAACAAGGTCAGCGCAATCAATGCGCATCGCAATGCGCAATGATAATCACACTGACGTATCCGGATTATTGATACAAAATAAAACGAGATGCACGGCAATTTCGAATCCCAAAAAATTCACCGACAATTACGATACTCCTTAACGCAAAATTTGAGCCCAGCTGTATATCTGCTTTCATTTCGCCACATGTTGGCTGGCGCGGACAATCTGTCCCGTGCGGCTCGTTGCAAACGGAGCGAAGTGTGACGCGACACCCTCGCTAATCGGGCGATCGCGAGAGGCAGTGCGTGGGTGACGCGTGGGCGCGATTCACAGCAGCCGGCGCAGACAACGTCCGCTCATGCAGCGCTTTGTGTCCATAAAGACAACGCGCGCTACTCTAGCGCCATCTTTTAGCAATCGCCGCAATGACCTTCGTGCGTGGCACTACGATTTTCTTCGCACGCTTTCGCTTTGGCTTCCTTCGTTGTTCGCATCATGGTTGCACTTCACTCTCCTCCTCGCATTCTCTTCGCTCTCGCCGCCTTTTTCATCCCTCGCTGCGCTGCGCGTTTGCCCTCATCTTTCGCTGTGCTCGTTCGCTCGGTTACACCAGAGTCCTTCCAAACATGGAAGGACTCTGGTTACACCCACGCTCGCCGAAGGAATGGCCGCCGAAGAGCTGCGCTCTAAAATAAACGAGAAGCCAGAATAAGAACCAAACAGGCGGGTAACAAGAAGTAACGCATTTACTCTGAAATAACCGACCCTGGACGGTAACGGGCACCCGACTTTTTCCTCGCTTTTCTTTTTGTACATCGAAATAATAAAAGGCACTGTTCTCTATTGTTTGTTTCTTCACCAGAAAAAGATAGTAGCAGAGAGAATTGGAGTTTTGTTCTCTATTGCAAAATAAATTTGATCACATCGTAGCCATGGAGGACCGGGTGTCTCTCGTCATCGCTTTCCTAGGCTTCCTTATCATTTTGCAACTGCACAGAGCAGCTATTATTTGGTCCCGTTCGTGGCATTTGATATCCGGCTTCTTTGCCTGGACGCTGGATGTACTATTTCGTCACAAGGCGCAGGGTCCATGGTGTCTCCTGGCGCTAAACATCCTGCTCCCACAAGAACTTCCGGCGCCTGCGATATGGTAGATCATGGGCTTTGAAACTGGTAGAATGTTGGATTAAAGATTAAGTGTTGTAATCTAGTTGCTTCATTCTAAAAATTGTGTATGCGCCCTTTTTTTCCGTTTATAAAGAGTTTTCTTACCGCGTTTCATGCTGGAGACTGACCTTAAGTTATGGTTATATATATATATATATATATATATATATATATATATATATATATTATGATTTCTTTGACCTGATACACTCACACTGCTGTTTCTGCCGTGCTGCATTTTTTTTTTTGTATCGTACGCGTTTTTTGCAGGAGGTCCCATTTCAACTATGTTCTTGGGGACCTTTCTCCTGTACATTCATGTACGAATCTATATCTTACGAATCAAATAAATGGAAACATACTGCACTTTCCGTCTCGCTCTCGACTCTAATGCGCATGCCACATTTTAATAATTTCGAATACAAAACAGGGGAACTTAGAATCGAGCCAGCACGGTAAAAGCTATTGACGCTCAATACACTTCGTAGTTATCTTTCTGCGAAGCCACGGCCTCAACGATGTCGCGAACGCGCCTGGATACGATAGCCTCCGAGAGCTATCGCAGTGACACGATCATTCCTCGTCCCCAGGATCCCGAGCACGGGGGGAACTCTCCCCTCACAGCAGCACTCGAAAGGCGCGGTCGCACTTCTGCTGCGACCACCGAGTGGGCGTGCTGTGCGCAGTGCTGACAACGCTGCCGGCAGCGCTCATCGTGGCCTACTCGCTTCGCCTGTGGACAACGGGCAGCGTCCGCTGGCAGTCCTTCTGCCTCGAGTACGACGGCGAGGCCTGCTTGGCCGCCATGGAGGAGCTGCACGAGCTGCTCAGCCCGTCGGTGGAGCCTTGTGACAACATGTACGCTTACACCTGCGACCGGTGGGACCGTCGCCCCGACGCACTCGCGTACAACCGAACGTACGTCGCCAGTTCCCTGTCCAAGCTGTACGAGACAGTCAACAGGCGAGTGATGAGATGCATATAAGCATTGTTTTGCACTTTTGCCCGTATTTGTGGCCGCGGTGGTTGGCGGTCCAAAGTTGCTGGCCGGAGGTCGAAACTAAAGCGCCAACACAATGCGAGGCGCCTTCGTTGACAAACACCAACTGCCTTACTCTAGTTCTTTGACACGCATGTGCTATGTAATCGCATCGTTCTCAACAATCATACGCCGCTGAGCGCTCCTCCGAGTTTTGCGCTGGGAGTAATCTACCATGGCGGCATGTGCTGCCCGAGGCAGCAAGCAGAAGCAGCGTGCGGTGCCAACGCCACATGCCGCCGACGTAATGCGCGACAAGACACCGAGCAAGCGCGTCACGCGACTACCGCGTTGACGGCTATCTGTCTCGCCCGACAGCGTCACGTCGCTGTATCTGCTCCGTCGAGGCGCGTTGGTGACAGGGCGTCGCGGTGATGTCCTCTCTCCTCACGCAACACCTGGCGCGCTAGCACTGCAGCCGATTCGCCCGCTCTGCTCCGTTGATGCGCATGCGTGACGTGACGTCGCAGCCAATGGGAATGTAGATGCCGCTTCGTTGCTACAGACGCCGCCGACTTTTTCGCTCAATGGCTAGTTGATACTTTCGCATCAATAATTTATAGTTGTCGATTCGTGCAGCATGAAACAGAAATCACCACTGCCTCCCGAAACCATCGCTTGTCTTTTGAGTTTTTCTAGGTAACCCCAATACACAACGGGCTTTATTGTGAAACAAACCAAAATATAGATGATAATAGCACGCTTATGTTGCGCAGTCGTGCATTAAACCCAGTATCTGCGTAGCCAGAAAATGCGAGTTCATGTGTTCTGTGGACACAGCTTTAAATCAATTTAATTATAGGGTTTTACGTGCCCAAACCACGATCTCATTATGAGGCACGCCGTAGTGGGGGACTTCGGATTAATTGTGACCACCTGCGGTTCTTTACCGTGCACATATATCTAAGAGCACGGGTGTCTTTTCTCGCATTTGGCCCCCATCTAAATGCGGCCTCCGTGACCGGGATTTGATCCCTGGGCCTCGTGCTTAGCAGCGCAGCACCAAAGCCACTAATTTGCCACCGCTGGTACACAGCTTTCGAGATAGTACAGTTTGCGATGAACATCTACGGAGCCTACGCCCTTGAATATCAGTCAGAAAGGCAGCCCATAAACAGTAGCTTGAAATCAGAAATGCGTTGTTATCTAGAACAGGTTGATTATTTTCATTAAATTGAATTAGTCTATTTATATTCGCCTCCATCGTTGTTTTGTTGCGACGAGAAATTACTATGAGTTATAAACAATGGACTGAGCTTCTGTAGGCATTCGCGTTACCGTACTGCCATGTTGACGTTGCTTCTTATAAAACATTTATTAGCGTTCGTTATGCCCATTGTAATGAATTAAGAGGAGCTGACGCGCAATCACAGCCCATGCGAGCGGGTCTCCAGTGGGGGCCACAATAATAGTTGCGGCAATGAGCTGAAAAGTTTTCATACTTGATCATAAAAAGTGGCGCAATGAAAGACAACAGTATACAAATTGTGGTCAAAACAAGCATAGTGCCGTCCGCTTTGTTGTCGTGTTGTCCTTGTGTTATTTTCATGAGTAAGTGCGTGAACCATCTAGCTTGCGCAGCGCACACTGAGAACTTAGTGTCGCCACCGACGTCTGGCAAGAGGGAAGTAGGTTATACTTAGTATAACCAACTAGTATTTTATACGAACTCTATGAGCGCATATATTACTTCATCGTAACAACAGCTGTTTTCAGTATTCTGGCATTCTGTATAGAGGGTGAGCATCATAAAGTTAATAGTATAACCAACTCTAGAGTAATTAAGACGACCCATAACACCCGTGCATTGAAAGCGGTAACCGCAAGGATACCGTCATGCTGCTACTCTGTGCAGGCGTGCAGGCTCAGACAGCAAGATACGATTCAAACGAGCCGCGCAATCAACGTGATCCGGAGCCTACCTCAGTATGGTGGCGGCATCTAGTTCAAGTTCCTGCAAACTCGTGCTTTCATGGATTGCATATTTTGCATCAAAATGTTGTATAAAGCCTTCGGATCTTTGAGAAAATATACGGAATGAACTTTACACAGTGTCCATGCGTACGTGCTACGTGTAAATGACTGTTTGTTGCATCATATTTTTAATATTTCTCTCAATTACAAAAATTACAGGTGCGAACACGGCGGCGCCATAGCGGTTGAGAGCTTTTTTCTTTTTTTTTTTGTCCGGCATTACCATTACACTAAGTAAACTAGTACCGCTGTCACACGGCAGATCTAATGTCATTTACAACGAATGACATTCGCTCATAATGCCATTTGTTTGCTGTCACACGGTGAAATGTAATGACACGCGTGGAAAATGGCATTTCCAACCGAATCTCATTTGCATTCGTTTTGGAACCGAATGTGTGTTCTCTACCCCTGGAGCCTACCGTCAGCTTCGCAACCAGGACATGCTTTTTGTTGTTTAACCAAAAGTAACTATTGTTCTGTCGATTTTATCACCTTAATATTGCTGTAATGACATTTAAGTTCATCTCAGTGTATAATTACAGAAAGCTACTCTCAATCCAGTGACTCGACGGCCCTCTGGCTTTGACTGTGGCGGTCATGCTTGTTTGCACAGGAGCGCTGGCCACGGCCACTTCGATTGACTTGACGAAAATGCACGCGTGTGTTTTCCTATCGCAAGCGCCGACCATGCGGGTATTAGGAATCCGCATGCACATCACAGCGACGAGGACACGCAAGTGCCATTCTGATTTTTCTTCAGCAGAAGTAAACTGTAGCAGTACACTGTAGCAGAGGTAGCGGACTTCTTCGGCTTGGCTTGACTCAACTTGACTGCAGTGTCAAAATATTACTTATCCAAAAGCATGGTGTGAAAGGAAGGATAACATATTCTAGCGGAATTTATCGTGTTGGAAAAAATAATTATTGAAAAAAAAGTGGTTTTGACGCTGTTTTTACCTCTTTTCTCTTTTACTATCGTCGTTGTCATCATATTCAGATGACATTAGTTCTCGCCGTGTGACAGCGTGCGGTGATAATGACACTAACCGTAACAATTGTCATTCATTGGAAATGTCGTTAAATTTACTGTGTGACATGGGTACAACTTTATGATATGCATTGGGGCTCGACCCGCCAGACGGCGATAGCATCGACCGATAACCGCGCCAAATTCCCTATCTTATGGTCTGTGCGGCGTCGGAGAAACAGAGGAGGTCTCGTGCGAGCAGCCAATACTTGAAGCCGTCGTATGGAGCTCATATATCAGAATACATCAAAAAGATTATGTGTGCGTGGTGCCGTGAAAGCTTAATTTGCTGGAAGTATTTGTAGGGGTGCGTCTGCAACTTACGCACACAACATTAGCGAACGCTTCAAATCGCGACCGGCAATATGGCGGCAACCGCGAACGACGCTAGCGCTTCTCGCGGATGACGTCAAATGAATATCCCCATGCGGCCAAACGTTTCACTTTCTAAACTGGCCAACATCACTTATTAATGTACAAAGTTTGCCACCGCGCGCAGGACGCTCCTGTCTGGCCCGACGCTGAGACCCAACGTCTTCGGTCGCCACGTGCTCCAGGCCCTATACACTTCGTGCTACGCGTCCCTAAGCGCTGCCAAGACCTCGCCGCTAGACGTTCCTCGCGAGCTTTCTGCGCTGCTCGTGGAAGGCGACATGCGCAATGGCATGGAGCTCGCGCTCAACATGTCGTTACAGTGGGGACTCGAGATGCTGTGGGGAGCACGCTTGGAGCGCAACGGCTCTACACCTAGCTACGTGCATCTCTACGCGGGTCGATCGATTGCCGATAAGCTTGAAGGAAGAGGCCACGGAATGACCGTGAGTATGGCTATATCTGGCTAGCATTGGACTGTGCGCGCCGAGGCAGGCCCCGTGGAAACGCGTGTCATTTGATTATGCTGTGAGGCATGTTACGTTAAACAGTTTGAAAACACGAAGACAGTAACCGCAGCTACATAAATGACCAGCGCTACTGTGGCGACCTCTTCTTGTAACGCAAAGCAGCTGGCCTTCCTTTCAATGGCGTTTTTTTTTTGCATTCTAATAACAGAGCTTACTTCACGAGCCGGTCCTGTGTCCGTGTGTACCCACAACCTTTATATTTTGATTGTGTTTACCTTCGCTTATATTGCATTAACTGGCAGTAGTTCTCGTCGTTGCATATTTTGAATGGGCTGCTCACTCCTTTGAATGGAGTGAGATTCTGAGGCGTAATACAGCACGCACCGGACGTTTCTGTTTTACCTGAGCGTTCTCGTATTGCAAGCTGCGAAGTGACTCTTCGTGTTACATATGCGATACTGAAATATGCCGAAATGCTAATCCCGTGCCAACACCGATCCTGTTGTGTGCGTTCTATTGCTTCTGCACTATGCCTAGCGTTCCCTGCAGTGTCTGTATGCTGCCAGTTTCCTATAGTGTTTGGCGTTCGCTGTTTTTCTGGAGCGTATCTAAAGTTTATGTAGTGTACAGGTTAATGCGACACCAGAAAGACAAATGGTATCCAAAACGCTGAAAGCTAACTACCAGAAAACGTAAATGTAGTAATCATGAAATGGAGCCAAAGGTAATTTGCACCGAAACACTGACACGCAGGGTATTGCAATCTGAAGCATTGGAAATATGCAATACAGATTGTTCATACGTGCAAGAAAAAGAGCCACTATTTCCTTCTCTTAATTCAACTAACACGAACAGTGACAATGAACCAACGGCTCCTCGAAACGTTCAGGGAATTGCAACTAATATCGAGAACTCACATGTGCAAAGCTTTGAAAAGACTTGTGCCACCCCAAGGACGCCTGGAAACTCCTGAGAAAATGCGAGGCTTTGTTTCTAACCCAAACTATTTTTCCTCTGGACCCCGGAGCGCCAAAATATTTGTTCAGAGCTGTTCGGCCTGAATTGGTTTGTATATCTGTTCAATCCACTATGCACAGTTACACTTTAAAGTTTTCTTTGATGCAACAAACCTCATCAATGTCAGTGTAGTGGTTGCCGAGCAAAAAAAGTTTACCGGTTCACACGCATTTAAATAGGAGCTCCCGAGCTAAAGCTTCCTTTTACGATCGAGAGCCAAGCCAGAATGGAGCATAAAGGTGCAGCCTTGATTTTGCGATACGGTACGCACCTTTCGCAATCGTATCAACCGACCGTCGTAATGCTGAGGCACCTATTTCTTACGGACCCATCCGTTCACTACAACAGTGAATTAAAACAACCTTCATAACAACAGTAGGGGCATCCAAGTTATATATTAGGCAGTGGAGACTAATTTGTGCTGCCTCGAAGAGGAACAATAAAGCACCTCTTGCAGCGAGATTTGCAAAGAGACCCATCAACTTGGTCGCTCCACAAAGCACTACCCTTTAAAGAAAGCACCAAATGCCTCCTCTGAATGCGATTGAATTTTGCCACCTCAATGAATCTTTGCACTGTCATTGTGTCCCACACGACTAATTAAGCTTCGATTTCTTGTTGGCTGCAACCATTCCGTCTCAGAGGCATCATCATTACCGTCAATAATCATTATCATCAGCCTTTCTTTACGGCCACTGCAGGACGATGGCCTTTCCCAGCGATCTCAAATTATCCTGTATTGGCTAGCTGACTCCAGCTTGCGCTTGCAAATTTCCTAAGTCCTCGACTGCGTATACTGTCCCTTGGCACGAAAAAAATTTCGGCCGAGCAGTTCTGTAAGCTTTGCGAAATGAACCACTTACTGAAGGAATACGAACCTGTATAAGATCGAACTCAGCTAAATGCGTAGAATTAAAAGGGATTAATTACTGACCACTGTATTTCCGTATACCGATAACTGAGTCGCAACTCATGTCACTTTAAGTTATTGCCTTTCTCCACCAGCGTCAAAAAATCTCCTTTTGGTAAGCAGTTCACAAACCAAACAGCGGGGACACAATCTCACTTTCGGTGTTTTACCATGATCCGGTGTTTTATCATAGTCTACTACCCTCTACAAATCAAGTTTAGTTTGTTTAAAGGTAAATGCTGTAGAAGTTGTCTGTAGCAAGCAATTTTTACATGCTTGTTGCACCCCAACAACCGTTCTTGTAATCTCTGGCGCAGATTTTCCAACCTATTTGTTGCGTTTGTGCTTTATCTACCTCAGCTGCAGCTACAAGCTTTAGAACCGTGCATGGAAAGTTCGTAATGTGGTGGAGCGAGCTTCGTCTACCTGCACTGCAGGCGCTGCCTTTAAGAAACCGATTGTTTAGCCATTTTTATAAATTTTCATACACAATAACAGCCGGAAAAGCTATTTGAAAGGGCCGCTAGAGGCTCACTTGCATAGGCAGCTAGAGTCAACAAATGGAAACACTTATTAGAGGCAGGCATACGCCGTAGGGACCGCAGCAGACGACGGACACTATAGTATGACGGCGCCGATATGATGTTCAATTTACTGCACTCCCACGAAGAAACGTTGCAACTTGCTCCTTTATGGCTTGAGCCTATCCCGCGGGCGAAACATTGTTACACGGCACCTCAAAGCGCTACACACCGCGAGGAATTGGGCCGATCCCGGAACTGATACGGTCTCAGATAGTCTCTCAAATTACTAGTGACTACGAAGGTAGGATTTGGGAAACTGAAGCGCTTTTGCCTTTTAAAGAAGTTGTTGCTATGCGACGTGACGCATGAGAAGTACAATAGTTACGTTGACGATAATTCGCGCTTTCCATTTCTGAGTCTGTGACCTGACGGAAACTGGTGGGCGCACTCACGTGCTCCCGTATTTTCAAGCTCATTGTTTCTTTACGTCATGATGGAGGCACCCGTGAGTGGTATGAAAGCGCTGTCGGCGGTGGCAAGCTTGCTGGGCATAGCACCGTACTGCTGTTCCGAGCCACAATCTACAAATGTTGGGGCAAAATAAAAATAAATAAATAGAAAGACATCTGAACGCACAAGCGAGTTGTTCGGAAAAAGTCTCCCATGGCCCGTGTTGACAAATCAGTTCACGAAACCATTTCCAGAAGAAGATGGAAAAGAGTATATCTGCAGACTACATTGTATATTAGACAGTTTTAGTTACACGTACGTAGAGGCTTCACGTACGCAAGCGTGAAAAGCCTACGTACCTTACGTGCACGCCATCTGAAACGCTTTTAGCTACACGTACGCGACGCACGCCAAAAGGGACCCCGTAACTCCATCTATCGGGGAATGTGAACACGGCGGTAGCCAATTCAATCCTGCCGCCGTGTTTCGATGCGAGCCGTCTGCGCACGCGCGGCCCGCTATCGCTTGTTCGTGATCTTGCGGAACTCCCGCGCGAAGCTGTCTACGTGCGCAAGAAACGCACGCAAAGAACTGAATCTCACGTACGTCCGTGAGACCAGCGCGCGGCCGCTACGTTTCACGCATGCGCACTGCTGACACGTAGAAGCTCTACGTACGCAAAGCCTCTACGTACGTGTAACTAAAACTGTCTATTAACTCTATATGAAACTCTTGAAACCATTGACGAAAGGTGTAGATGCACATGGCTTTCAAGGCAAGACCTTTGCAAAGGGTATTCGCAGATGACCCTCGCAGGAGTAGCGAAAAAGTTTATTACTTTTGCGACACGCTCCCTGTGAGGTAAACAGTGATGTACGTTTAAAACAGACCAGTTCCTTCATGAATTAGTACTATCGGTACCGTTGTTATCTTCATGATGCCGCTGATGAGCGCCTTCGGTATAAATGCTGAGCTGAGGGGTGTAGATAAACGCCGTTGGAAGTGTAGATGCGGAGGTGTAGATCAATGTTTGACTTCTCCTAATCACCGTAGCTCGTTCGGTCGCTAGCACGCTGTAGAGCACTGCGTAGCGTACCCTTGAACCGGCTTGAAGTAATCCAAACAGAGCATTCCATTGTCCCAATTGCTAGCGTGTTTTCTCTATCTCTCTCTCTTTCTGTATTTGTTTGATTTTACTCAGTGTATACTTAATTGCTTTCTTTTCTTGCTTTATTTTACTGACTGCACTTCGAGGTCTTGCGACGATTCAGCCACATTGGTCGCTGTTTTTGTCCTGGCGAAAGTCCGACCCTTTCGGTTTATTCTACAACGTACACGTGCGCTTTTTAAGCGTAGAGCGTTCGCTAATGGTTTTGCAGGTCACTCATGAAACGCAAAATAAAGGTGATGAAAGTGCGCTGACTAAAGGTGGTGGAGACGGGCGCTGTATAGCTCACGCTTCCTGCCACTTTCCAGTAACGATCGGACGCCTAGCTCAGTCTGAACCTTATCATATCGCAACAGTACTGTTAAAACGATACTAAATATAGACTTAAAATGGTTCAAGGGCCTGCTGCTTGAACTGGTGTAGTATTCTTTCAAAATTCTACATAAACTTCAAGAATACTTTTCTTAGGATTTGTGTTGAAAAACCACGACCAATTTTTTACTTCATTGTGCTTGGCGCGATAACCGCGGTGACGATGACGTCAGCGTAACGTTAAACGTTTAACATTATTTTCGTGTATTTGAACCAATGATATGCCGAAAACGTTTTTCCACAAGTTCTCGTATTTTGTATTGATATAACTTTAGAACGATATAATAATCGCTATTGGCAAACATCTTAAACGCGCCTTAGTAGAGATGGTGAAGCTCGATGACATTTTGGGAAACTCCTGGGGGGGGGGGGGGGGGGAACACTCAGATGGAAGCACTTCTCCATTTCTGCTTGTGTTCTTTCGGGCTTGCCACTGCTAAGGTCACAATTAGAAGAGCATTATTTGTTGATGGGAAAAGAACAGTATGAAAAGGGTATTAACATCTCATTTGTCTTAGGTGTTCCAACAAACATTGTTGTCGGGTTTTTCAGGCGGACGCCGTGCGATACCTCAAGCACGTTGTCGATGGTCTGGGCAAGGAGCGCTTCGCAGCGATGGTTGACTTGGCGTTGCGGGTCGACAAAGCACTGCAGTCCGAGTTGTGCTGCACGGAAGGCCTCGACAGCACCTGGGTGCAGGTGACAGACCTGGACGTGTTCAGCTGGTATATTAAAAGCAATCAGTGGTGGAATGCCTTCGTCCGCTATCTGTGGAAAACGGAACCAGCGGAAGACTGGCAGAAGCGGCTCGTGGTAACAGGATACAATCAGATTAAGGACGCTTTCGCAACGCTCGAACATCACTCTGACGTCGCGCTGCTCTACTTGTACCTGCTGGCTTCAGCCGAGGTAAGAACATCTGCGCGCATTTAGCCGATAAACAAGCCTTTGGTTACGAAGATGCTCAAACTGTGATTACGTAGTGTGGAGATAATACGATGCAACGCTTCACCTAAGGCTAGAAATTAGAGTCCGTAAAGGTTGCTTCCAGCGAATAGCGTCGGAGTTGGCACCCCACTCAATAAACATCATAATTAAACACTTCCATAGCGTTGTACAGATTAAAACGTTACCATTGGAGCGGCACCCATGTTTCAACATGAGACGATCCAGGAGGCATGTAAACGCTTGAGTGAGCCACTAGTTATACCAAAGCAGTCCATGCCTGTGCTTTAGTGTAATAGCATTATGCAGGTCAAACTTTGACGTTAGACGATGTGGGTATGTTTTACCTTGGCAGAGCGACTGGAGGGCTGACGGTGATAGAGTGGGAAAGGAGCCGCGCCGGAACGCGTGGTGTTGCGTAGAAGGGAAGATAGGAGGCGCTGCGGCGGATGTACAACTATGTGGCACGTGGATTGGAGTGCGTAGTGCTCTCCTTAGCACTGGCCAGTTTAGAGATAGTTGTAACAAAAGGATACAAACACGGCGCATATTTGCTCTATGTGTACCGTGTGGGAAAGCGAAAAAAAGCGCGCATGCGCTGTTGTGTCTCAGCGGACCATAAGAAGCTTTTGAGACTCGTAAAAGCAGCAGTAGAACGTCATATACCAACTCGCGTGATAGCGTGAAAATGAAGTAATTGCGATGATGAGAGAGCGAAACAACTTTATTTAGTCCCCTGCAGAACGATACCATGACTAAATGGCGCCGCGACGTGGGCCCTGACGTCTTCTCAGAGGGTGGTCTCTACTCAACTCCAGCGCGTGTTACTCCCTTGGTCGGTCGCCCTGAGGGGCAACATTCCGTCGGTTTCGCTCGGCCTTTGTCTTTGAAGAGCCGCTGAGACCTGCTGGACGGCCCAGGTTTGGATTTCGTGGTCGTAGCGTTCTGCCGCAGCCGCGAGTCGCGGCGGAATCATTGTTGTCGAAGCTTTGTCGGTGAACTTGGTGCGATCCCACAGGATGTGCGTCAGGGTGGCCCTCTACCGCTGGCACACGAGATACACATCAGTCACACATACTTTCGGGTACAGATGATTCATTAACACTGGGGTGGGCAAGGAACCAGTTTGTAATTGTCTGAACAGCACCGCCTCCGCTCGGCTTAGCCCCGGGTGCGGGGGTGGGAAAGTCCTTCGAGCCACGCGGTGAAACTGTGTAAGTTCGCTGAACGTCGTCATGCGGTCCTTGGCACTGCACCACTTTGGACGGTCGGTTGCAGCGGCGCGATTGGTTAGCTCTCGCGCTACTGCGTGTGCCGTATCGTTGTGGTTATCGTGCTTCTCCGACGCATCGGTGCCCGCGTACGCCGGGAACCACTTCATTTTACCATACCTATTCTCTCGTTGCAGGTCAGCCGAGCACAGAACGCGCACAGCCTCGCCACACACTTTGCCCTTGGCATAATGTCGCACTGCACTTCGCGAATCACACAACACCGTTTGGCACCCGGGGTCGGCAATGACGAGGGCAATGGCCACCTCCTCCGCCTGACACGCCTCTCGGACTCGTAAGCTCGCCGCTGCCCTCGTCGCGCCGGACGACGCCTCGATGACGGTAGCTACGAACGCCGCGCTGTCTCCCTGGTATTCTGACGCATCCACGAACCTTGCGTACTCGTCCTTGGCGTGAAAGTCGATGAGAGCCTTGGCCCTCGCCGCTCTTCTCTCCTTGTCAAACTCCGAGTTCATGTTTCTCGGTATGAGGTCTACCCGAATCCAGCGCCGGGTCCCGTCGGGATAGGAACGTCGCTACTCGCCTTTTTCGCCCCCGGCGTGAAGCCCAAGTATTGCAGTACGCGCCTGCCGGCTTCGGTCATAGAGAGCCACTCCAGCTGGGCGGTCCGTTGCGCTTCCGCAATTTCCTCGAGGGTATTGTGTACACCCAGGCTCAGGAGCTTGTTGGTGTTCGTACACTCGAAAAGACCGAGCGCCGCCTTGTAAGCTCGGCGTATCAACGTGTCGATCTTATTTTTTTCACGCTGCATCAATTTGTGGAAGGCTGCAACGTAGGTGACATGGCTGGTTACGAAGGAGTGCACAAGCCGAATCAAACTTTCCTCCTTCATCCCGGACTTGCAAATTGCGACCCGTTGTTGCACCTCAGGGCGGTCCCTCCGTTAGCAACCAGTTTGTTGCATTTGTAGGCGATCCCCCTGCAAGTGACCTGTCTCTCGAAGCTCCCCCGACATTACTTATTGGGTAGCGTGGCGTTGTCGGCGAGCTGCAGGCATCCGGTATACCATGGCGACCGAGTAAGGGCGAGACGACGTTTTGCTAGTGCGACACTTGCACTGTTTTATTTCAAGGTAGTTGAAAGAAAATAAGAGAATGAAGCATCAAGTATGAAGTATGAAGTACATTTCGGAGCCCCTTAAATGGGCTCCCTACAATCGTGTGGGCGGGATCTTGCTTCCGTCGATAACACGTGACAGGCACAGGGAGAAGGCCCCTCCTCCTGCAATACCAGGCACGGGAAGGAGAAGTCGATTCTCTTTTCGAGGAATCCGGTGAGTAGGTAGAGTGAGTGACCTCTCCGGCGCTCGTGGGCTCCGGCCAAGAGAAGGTGAGGGGGACGAGGTAGGCACACACGATGCCACGACCATGAGAGGAGCGGGAGAGGTCGCTCGAGGGCTCCGGCTCAGGGGGTAGAGTGAATGACCTCTCCGGCGCTCGTGGGCTCCGGCCAAGAGAAGGTGAGGGGGACGAGGTATGGCCCTGGGCGTCCGGCCATACCTAACACCGTCTGATGAGACGTATTGCGTTGGTGATCTTGGCTGTAAAGCGGGAAATGGTCTTGCTGTTGACCCGTCGCTTCTCTATAATCACTACTCGAAGGACCCGCCATTATAGCGAACACTCATTACAGCCTACATTTGCTAAAACAAACTCATTTAAGTACAGTTTCTTCCCTCAAACAATAGCTGATTGGAACGCGCTTCCTGAATCGGTTTTTCGCTCTCCTGACGGGGAACAGGCCCTTCAAACTTTGCTTCTTCAGTAGAAAGGAAACAATTTTCTTATGACAAATTTCAATGTTCATTGCGATTGTTTCTGCTCTGTCATGTTTTAATTTTTGATTCTGTTGTATGTCACATGCAATGTACTTTTATTGTTATATTTTGTTTTTCGATCTACGTGCTGTTATGATTTGTGTTTTCATGCCTCTCCTGCTTGGGCCAATCTGGCCTGCAGTATTGTGAAATAAATAAAATAAATAAATAAATAAATAAATGCCGAGCACCCGGATTTTCTCGACCTCTGGGATCACTTGGAGTGGAATGTTGGAATGATAAGACCTTACTCATACTCTCCAGAAGAGGCTAAGGACTGCGCAATGAACTCCTGAACACTCTCGAAGTGTATATCCTTGACGAGCACTATGTGCGAATTCGTTCACACTTTCGTCGATGATTCAATTTCGAGATAGCGTGACCTTTACTTAACCTGGCTTTCTTAGGTGCTACAGTATGACTACCGGAAGCGCGTGCTCCAGAGCGACAGTGAGGACTCCGGTGTGGTGTACGCCTGCATGGAAGCAACACGGCGAGTCCTCTCTCCATCGTGGCCCTACATCATCGCAGATGTCTCTGGCTACGCACACGCCACTGTCGCTGTCGGGTAAGGCGTTGCTTCTATGCCGTGTGCGCAGTCAGCCGTCACAGCAATGTCTGGGACATTTCCGTCATGAGGCAAGCTCTTCTGCATATATTGTTCGTGCGTCGAGACCCCTACGAGTGGTGGCTGTGTTGCTAACCAAAGAGAGAGAGAGAGAAACATCACAAGATGCAGTAGAAGGGCTTAGCTAACCTATAAAACGACTGCCCTGGAGCGACTGTGTCTTAAGTAGGTGCACGGCCGTAATCACCGCTAGATTTGTTTGAGCATGCTCAGCGCTGGTGTTTCGTTTCTTCGTTCTCATCACGTGCTCACTCGTGCCTTGTGCTCATGACACTCTCACAGAATACCAACGTCGTAAGCTTTTTTTACCGTATCGTTCACTTCGCTTAACTCTATCAAGTATGCAATGTTGTCGTCATTCACCACACCCTCAGTACAGCTGTCACATAAGCGATCACTTAACATTAAACAACGAGTATTGCGTCTGCCTCGCTGAATTAAATAAAATAAATAACTGGTATATAATATTATTAAGTAATATAAATCAATATTTCTTGAACTTCATTCCTCCACAGAAGGCGTAATATGGCGGAAACTCCGAACAAACACAAATCGACACTTGAGTATCTACCACGTCATACACCCTGCGCTGTATTCTTATAAGCGCCCAAACTGCGATCAATGCGCAACGCTTTTCCACACGGTGTGGGCTTGCACAAGCGCATCAGACCTCGCACCCGCAACACACTCCACCACACGGCAATGGGAGGCAGCGCTGTCCAGCTCCCTCTTGATGGACCAGCTCAACTTGGTCAACCGAGCGAGAAGGGCAGCCAAGGCCGCAATGCTCCTTGGCTAAAGGGACCATCCACAGCAGAGCGGAGGCGCTCCCTGTGATCGTGTGCTCTTTTGTATGAAGTTTATTCTCTCTCTCTCTCTCTCCCTCTACAGAGAAGAGGTGCGGGTGCTGTCATTTGTTTTTTCTGCAGTTAACGACTAGTCTATCATATAGAGAAACACATCTGAAAGCAGTATTTAAACGGAGCGATCTCGTTCTATTCCTTTATATTTACGGTGTTAGTTTCTTCATCTCAGGGAGTGGCTGATGGCGGCAATAACAGAGACGCGCCTTCGTGCGAGCCAATGACGAAAGGCTCAGATAATGCCCGCCAGAAAGAATTGTTAGGAAATACGGCGCCACATTTTATGAAGCTTGTCTTCTTTTTTTCCATACACTCCGGTCTTCTTGAAAGCCTTGCATGACGCGATGCTGTCTTTGTCGCAGCGTGTACCGTGAATCAAGGAATTAATAAAATAAAATAAAAATAATTATGATTTACTAAGTCCATTGGGCACACAAGGTATTGGGGTAACTTAGACACCTGAGATACCTCGGGCACACCTAATGGCAGTACATGAGTGCATTTACGTCCCACCCGTACCGTAATGAGTCCAGCGCCACGTCCGAGTGGAAAACCCGCGATTCGTATCAAACCTGCTCAGCAACAAAAGCATGCCGTTTGACTTTCTGTGATATGAGCAACTGCCATCAAAACTTTAGTGTCAATCATTTCTGGCACAGAGACTCGTGCAACAGCTCTTCCTGGAAACAGTTATAAATAAACGATCGATTTATCATCTAAGCACACGGTACGCTCACGTGCTCCATCCTAACCGCAGTGCTGCAGGCTACATGGTCTAGCGAGCGGAGGCCGCGTGTTTGCAGGCAACGTTAAGCATTCGAGTTGCCCTGTAGTCACCGCTTATCTCGAGCCGAGAGTTTCCACATTCTGTAAAATTTTACAACCTGCACACCGTGCGTAAGTGTTCGTATATGGTGACTAGGGTCCGTGAAGTATGTGTTCTGACGCTCACTGTGCAATGGGAAAGAGTTTTCGCGCTCTGTTCAAGTGACCTATGAAAAGGACGCGTCTGTTTCTGTTGAAAGTGTAGTCTCATGTTCGTCGTATATCGTCCAAAGAACACGTCGAGCGGGCAACCGCTGTCCGAGACCGTTATTTTTGTCTGACGGGAACCTGGCGTCGGCAGCGCTTGTAGGAATTTGAAGAAGTAGCCGCAGTGCCATCTAGCCAGTGCGTGGTGCCCTGTTCATGAGCACATTTCTAGAACCATCTGTAACCAGAGGATGGCAGTGGAATAAACAGCAACAAATCAATGGCACGTGCCTTTGCGAAGGCACATTTTTGGGGTGTTCTTTATTTCACAAAATCTCTTGTGATATCCCTCAGATGCGCTTTCATCTAGTTTGCCTATACCATTTTATACTTCTTCATGCAACAAAGACGGTAATAAAGTCAGAATTAACACAAGTTGCACAAAAGCTTACTTCTGGTAATTTATCTCAAGGACTAACGAGATGCACGCTCTCGTTTGTAATGCCTTCGGGAGTTCAGGGTAGTTAGTGGTCAAATAAATGGCATGAAATTATAATTTGCGTCACTGGATACCTGTGCAGGGACATGTACGAACAGCTCCTCTCGTTGAGCAATGAGAGTCCCTACTCGACGTCCATGGACAACGTGTCCCGTATCCGCGCCAATAGCCAGATGAGCGTGGTGACGCTCGACGCCTTCCCTGCTTTCTTGCCTATCAAAGGCGTAGACATCGTAAGATTCAGCAACGGTAAGCACCCATAAAGAGGAGGAAAGGTCAATATTGCGCACACGACAATCGCCGACAGCTACCCGAGTGGGTAACAGTGCCTCGTCGGACAGGGAGGCGCAGGAGAGGCCTGCGCATTGTGCCGCTTGTGTTCCCAGTGGTACTGGTGTATTGCCACTGCAACTAAACGCTGGGTACTGCGGCCATTATGCGTTGGCGTAGATAGCTTTCGGTAGACAAAGAGCATCAACAGCAACCTTACCGTTTAGCTGCCATTGCAGCAGAAACACGCAAAAGCAAATGCGATTTAAGCCTGTAAGTATCACGTTATGTCATCTCGCCGCAATGATAATCGTTCTTCTACAGTGAAATATGAACCAATGATCTGAGCAAATGATGAAGAATGATACCGTCAAATTGAACTGTACGAGTATAATGAATAGTAAGCACATATTTGGGACTGTTTTATCTCATACGAGGCTATCAGCTTTTCTTCACTCTTTTGAGCGGGCAGTCCGATAAAAGGTCTAAAGCACTTAAAGTGGTAATTTTGAAATCTTTGTAGACGCGCTGGCCTAATGTTTCCGCACCAGGATGCTGAAGGAAACTATACTGTATAAAGTATACGGGAAGCAGTCCCCAGCGCTTGTGTACTCTATCTTGTATAATCGTATTCACAAAAGAACCATTGATGATCATGATCAATTGCACCCTAGCGACACTTGTTCAATGACATTTGAATATCTTCCACCTCAACAAATTCTCTTACGCCATCATGAAATAATGCTTACCCTACAAAGTTCAAATCATCATTACACACCTAGCGGTCGCTGTGTTGGTGTCATAAGGCAATTTGTTGAATAGTCCGGTGAGCAATGCCAGGTAAACGCTGATCGTGTTAATTAATTCCAATAATTGCAGCCACAATTACAGAGAAATCTACGTGTAGCATAGGCTACAGAGTACTCCGAGAGGCATTAAGGCACCATGTACACACTTACTTTCCAAGAAATACCAGTGAAAATGCACTCACGAAAAACATGATAGTGCGCCTAAATTCGTAGTTCACCTCCCATAAAATTAAACAAAGAGAGCGAGTGCCTCCGCAAAGTACATAAAGAGAATTTCAAACAAGCCGATAACATGAGCGGCGCATAAGAACTCTCAGAAAAGCGTTTAAGAACATAGGTATGTCCTTACAGAATTTCAGGTTGTATTATGCAGAATCTTATATAAAACTATAATAAGCGCTCGTGTAAGGGTGAACGAAACAAAACGTGTAATTGACGTCTCGAGGGCCCTATGGGTCTCTTGTTCACATTGAAGAGCAAGGCGACGGATTCCAGTTAATCGCTAGGTAGCACAAGATGCCTGTGTATACCTTGGGAAGAATACACACCGCATCCTGTCGCGTGTGCGGTCGAGTGCATGCATGAAGATTCTAATAGCTGACTGATACAGCTGGTCTGTTGTGATTCCATCACCGAAGTATCAGTCAGTGATGCCGTTAGCAAAACTATTATGCTCCGCCAAAGCGGTGGAGCATGCGCTGGACTTCCTGCCGTCGTTCTTGGGCGGCTTAATTCTTCTTTTATTGCTTCTAGTTTCGTCTATACAGAGCGCGTCGTAATCCTCGCAGTCTTTCGCCAGTACGAGCTATGGTCTTAGTTTATTTTGTTGGCCCGAAGGCAATGCCTACCACGTATTTACCAAAGATTCTCTCGAGTGCCTCCTTGATTCTTTGCATGTATAGGAAATGGCCGCGCGCCTTTATATGCGTCTCTTTTCTCCTGTACCGTCTCATGGTCAGGTACTCAAGGCGAGAGACCTTGCGTCAAGTTACTTTCGCACATAATTAACAGAACCGCAGCAGAATCATTTACTGCCGCATCCGTGTTTGAGGGAAGCGAACCTAATTTCGAACCCCGTCGCCATGTTCTGGCGGGGCCTATTCAAGGACTGCCGATCTGATGACGCTGTACCTGATGAAAACCACACGACGCGCCAGCATTGACAGCAAACTGCACAAGAAGATTACAGAGAGAGAGAGAGAGAGACTTATCTCATATGAGAGGGTCGGGGAGGGGCGTCTGTTCTGCCAGTTGCCCCAGTTCCAGGCAAACGATGGCTGCAACCTATAGCGATGCAAATTCTGGTCAATTCTAACAAGCACATTTTATTACACAGACTCAAACTACTACCCCAATTAAAATTTATGAGGTTGTATACAGCGCGGTCGCATAACCTCGAGCGAACTCCTGTACGTCTGAAAGTTCTTTTGTACTCTTAGATTTCAGACTTCAAGGCACCTTCGGTTCCGAGTACTTGCGGCTCCTCGGTATGTCCCAGTCGGTGGTGCGCGATAGGGAGCAGCCTGCCGGTCTGGACCGCCTCACCGATGACCAGTCGAAAGGCGTCCTGGAATTCTCCCTCCTCACCCGAAGCCTGGTGGTGCCGACTGCTTACACCCTTTCACCAGTTTTCTACGAACAAGACGTTCCCGAAAGCTTGAACTACGGCACGCTTGGAAGTCTAATTGCGAAGGAGATGTCCGAGGCGAGTACTCGCACAATCCATGATTGGTTCACACGCTTTGGGGTGCTTCTTGATCCCAAACTGACAATGTAACCTGTCTTGCTTGCGTCTCCTCTTTATTGCGATAGCAAATACATGGACACTCCAGGCGCATTTTTGCCGTCGCCGAGACGTTCTAAGGGTGATGGCACCATCGCCGTGCGTCGTATGCTGTATGTGCGAGTGGAAGCACGCGAGGGAATCCGACAATCCCGGCTGAATCGCCGCTGAATCGCGTGCGCGAAGCAGGAAATCCGAGAGCAAACGCCTCTGCTTCCGTCACGCGAAAGGCCATGGGGGATGGGAAACAGGGAGGCGGGGCGGCGTTGTACTCCGGCCGCAAATGCGTACTACTTTGCGACCGGGCGCAAGGGGAACTGACGTTCGCGTCTCAAACTCGCGCGCGAAAGGGAGTGAAGGGGGGAGGCAGCGCACGAGGCAAGGGGGCGTGGCTTGTATTCCACCAAGTGCGTACTAGGCACAGCCGCGCACTGTCGCGCGCGCCGTATACATACTTAAAGGGATCTGCAGACGGCTCACCCCATTGTGCGTGCTTTCTCGCCGCTCTTGTGCTGAAGCGATAGAGACAGCATGAAGGTCACTTCGCTCGCTGCTGCTGCCGCGCTTGTTCACACAAGCGTTTTGACAGCGAGTGTCCGCGCTCATCGAGTTTGATGTGTTTGCTTGAGCACGCTGACAACATGCTCGTTCATTCGGTTAACGAATGTTTCGAGCTTACACGGCCGATAAAGCTTTTATCCTCTTTTCGTATAGCTGTCTGCCAATTTGCTATCGCAATCGATGCTTCGCCTTTCGGGAGAAACTGTGACTTTTTTGGGGAAACCGCGCGCTCTCTACTTTCCTATCAAGATTGCTGTTTCACGCTTATAACGCACATGGCGTTTGGCCTCGAAATACCGAGCGCGCAGCGTTCATGAAAGGAAAGGTACACATGATAGACCATGAATATATGTTTGGAGACAAGATAAGCTCAAAAAGGGTAGCAAACGTTCCTTAAAGCGCAGTTCATACCTTTTACGAGAAGACTTTGTAATTGAAGGTGACAATAGGGGCAGCCTCGAACCGCACCAAGGTATCGGGGATGATGAAAATGTAGCAATAATGAGAATAAAATGTGGAAATAATCGGTGACTTCACAGTGTTAGAATTTGGAACAGGCTGTGGTGTAAGCGCAGGCATCACTGTAGAAACAATTAGTACGAGTTGTCTTCCTAATGACTTCCAAAAACCTTCATATTTTGTTTACATTCTGAATTTACACTTGAGAAACATTTTATAGTTCTTCTGCACAATAGTTACCAAGAGCCGCCGTGAAGACTATAAAAGTGTGGTCGCAAGACTCGCGACTGTGCTTTAACATGAAGCTACCGGTGCGCGCGACAAAGCTTCGAAAAATTCAAACTCGAACAAGTAATGACAGCAGGCCAGTAAAAGCATAACAGCAGGCCAAATAAATCTTTTGCAAAGTCGCGACAGCACGTCCACGCTCTGTCATGCGTTACTCCGTTGCTGCTTCCGCAACGGCGGCGGTCGCTGGCGATTTATTCGTTTCCTGACCACATGACTCGCGATGTCACCAAGGCCAGCAAGGCTTGCTCAGCGTTCTCCTTATGTTGCATAGTGCTTGCGAGCTAGAGGGAGCGATGGAGCGTGCGTAGGGATCTAAATTCTTTTACTGAGTTTTGGTATTGAAATTGTGAATAAGAAGCACATTTCTTTTCACTTATAGTAGCTTTGTCGAGCCAGACAATCAGCAGTTCTAATATTTGCAGTATTTCGAAAACGTTCCAAGTACTGCGTAACTTACCGCTGCATTTGGACGAATTCGTGAAAGCGGTCTGGCAACAACAGTATCGGGCGCGCGTCTAGTGCAGCTTTTGGTTGTCTATTTACACAAGCGCATGCCATAGCCATGGAGGCATGTGGTATTTACTGGCACTTTGGAGATCGTTACCATGAAACTGCTGTTCATGCTGTCTTCGGAATGCTATTTTTTCTTTTTGCTTATACTCAAACTCTCCGAAACATATCTGCATAACATAACTACTACGTGCACTAAAGCCTTCAATCTGTTACCGGCTATATTAGGCACTTGGGTACGCGAAAGACTCATAATAGATGTGAATGATAATTTAGTCAACCCGGCTACCCGTTTCAACCTACGATTTGCGATTCCTCGTTACGCAGTCTTAAGCCTTTGGTCATAAAACGTATCACATCTGTAATGGTGCTGAGTTTATGGTCATGCCTTTTTTTTTCACAGTATATAAAGTTCGTTATAATGGTTTCAATTAAATACAGCGCGCAATTGCCTGTATTTCTGTAATACATACATGTACTCGCTTTTACTACGTCCTTGAGTTGTGGTTGCAGAAAGGCTGAGTTTAGCACTTAGGCCATCACATGATTCGCCCTTGCTTTGCTAGTTTTCCTGTTGTGACGTATGACGACGTACTACGACACATTATGTATTGCTTCCTGTATTATAACGGGATTTGATGATCGCATTATGAAAATTATAGTTAAGGAAAACTTAGTACATCCTTCTAGTTTTTGTAAAGCCTTTCCTTGTTATTGTAAATGTCTTGTCGACCTATAGTTACCATGGTTCGCCTCACTTTTACTAACTGATCCTTACCACCGTATTCAGAAATGCATCTTGACTTGAAGCTCATGCTGGACTTGATATAAATGACGCCTGGTGCGAACGCGTCCCAGACGCCTATTGCGTTTCTTCTGGTGCGTTCACGACAGGCGTCATTTAAATCAAGTCAAGCATGGGCTTCAAGTTAAGATGCATTTCTGAATACGGGGGTTACTCAGAACCTAGCAATCTAAGTGGCCTTCACTGACTAACCTCTACACTATAGTAGCTACTCTCTTCGGTTATTTGTTTTAATCGTCCGCAATTCACATGCCGTCGCAGCAATTCCCGAATTTGTTGTAAGCTAAAAGAGTAGAGCGCGCATATCTGCCAAGAAGTAAAATCTCAATCGACGTTGAAAGACATAGTATGAGGTTGTATATAATAAAGCACTTCAATTATATCGCACATTGAATCCGCAGTATTCACGACGTTTTCCTGATATGCAGGTGGTAGCGCCTGGCAGCCCTGCCATCACTACAAACGCCGCGACGGAATCGTCAGGTGAATGGTGGACCGAAGCTTCTAGGAGGTCTCTCAACAAGTGAGTATCGATCCCTGCTCCATAGCGCATGCGTCAACACTTTCATTGCTCTGTGTAGCTAAACACGCCTTAGATTTACCGATTTTTTTCCCCCTTTGCCTCTGGATCGATGTCATCTTATCGCATGATGTGAAGCGACGGGGTCTATGTATTCCTCGTATCAAGATAACTCGAATTTAGATATAACATAATGTAGCCTGAAAGAATATAGCTAAACTGCAATTCCCTCGTATAACCTCACTGCGGTTGGACGTTCACAATGGCTTCGGATGGGCACTGAGCCATAGAGTTAGTATACTATGTATGCTGCAAGCAGGGATAAGGTGCCTCAGAAAGGCTGCCAACGTTTCGACAGGAGGACCTATCTTCGTCAAAGGTGGCCTTGTCATCCTCGGCAGGTTAGTTAGCAGCTGTGCTGGGCAGTGTCGATGGTACATGTATCTCAGCTACTATCACAGGTGCTCTTGGGTATCTGTATCATAATAACGTCTGGCAAGACGTGGATCAGTATCTATATTTCCGATAGATGAAAGAATCTCTCGTGTATCTTAAGATACAAAATACTGGCTATCGTAACATCACCGCGCGAAACTGTAAACTTTGGCTAAACGCCGCTTCTCAAGCTGGTACTGCTGACACTAAGCCACATGAATAAAACTAAAGGCAGGGACATTCTTCAATCTTTCTACCAGAGCCCTCCAGCGAGGGCACGGGATGAGGTCTGCACGTCCCACGGCAAGACTACAAATGAAGCTGTGGAGGGTGATACGGGCTGGACAAATATCGAAGTGAGGGAAGCTCAGGCTAAAATTGATTATGAAGAAAGACTGAGGAATATGGAAGAAAGTAAATGGCCTGGGAGAGTGTTGAGGTATTTGCACAGAAAAAGACATTGATTCACAGGGGAGCAAAATAACCAGGAAGCTTACCAGCAAGTATACGACCTGTATGGTAAGCTACGTGGTCACAAACAATGTCAAGCGGAAAGTCAGAGAGGCTGAGATAATCTCATGAGTGGCGACAATGGAAAAGAAACCTGCTATGAGTAAATACTTGAGAGGAAAAAATGAAATCAGGGAAGAAATGTTTTATGATAACTCAAAGGGAAGCTTATTACTTTTGGAAGCTAGATGAGGATGGCTTAGAACGCGCACTTGTAAAGTGAGACACAAAAGGAAGAAGCAAGTGCTTGCTGCGGTAAAGCAAGGAAGCATGTTTTATTAGAATATGAAGATATTAGCCCAGCGGTCGATGTAAGCACCTCTGGCCTCCTTGAAGCCCTTGGGTTCAGCGATAGCAAGGGGAAAGTAAACGTGTCCGTAATAGACATTAGTAAGAGGTGAATGAAAGATTCGCGGAAGAAAAGTAGGGAAACGACAAACAATGAAGCGTACAAGAACAAAGGTTGCCAGTAGGGGGTCAGAAAGTGTGGTGATGGAAATTATTCGTCGGGTTTTTTTTCTTTTCTTGTTTTCCCTTTTTTAACATGGGTAAGATTTTGGGCAATATATTAACAAGAGCTTGGTGGAACAACGCACAGCCCGTTCCAACAGGATGCTCACAGCATCCATCCTTCCGTCCATCCGAGCTCCGGATCACGTTGATTGACCCATAGAGTTAGAAAACTAACCCTAGGGGAAAAGCATCGCGAGAAAAGTGGCAACCGCAAAGGCGATGACATGTTGCTACTTTTCATTTTGGTAACGCTGAAGATATAAAAAATCCGGTGCATGAACAAGAATTTATGCGTACGTATGGACAATGCGTAAAGTTCATTCCGTATATCTATCACAAAGTTCCATGGCTCTTTATAAAATTTTGCAGAAAAAATTACAGCGCATGAAAGGGTATATTTCCTGGTGCTTCACTAGAGGGAGTTACCGTATTGAGGAAGGCTCAGGATAGCGTTGATTGCGCATCTCTTCTGAATGTCATCTCGTCATCTGCGTCTGCGCGCCTGCTCAGAGTAGCAACATGGCGGCGGGCTTGGGTTTCCCAATTTCTATGCGTGGATGCTATGAGCAGCTTTTCTTCTAGAGTTGGTTATGTTACCTATATGCACTGAAGCTTTTGCAAAATATTAGCGGGAAAATGGTTAGTCACTCTGTCAGCAGCCTTGAAGCGCTGTGCAATCACCAGTCCAGCTGTAACATCCAGCTTTGACATTTGAGGGCTCATAAATGTAACCTCCTCCCTCTCCCTATGGCTCTACAAGAAAGGCAAAAAATGCAAGTAATGATAGTTGGGGGTGTACTTGAAGGACAGGCTCTGTCACGTCGACAAAAAACGAGTACTGGCACCTTTTGCTCAAAGATCCCATTCTCTGCTTCTAGAATTCAATGCACTTATTTAATCGCAATGGAAGGAGTGCTCACCGGGTGCGTTGAAGACCTCTGCCCATAAATGGAGACTCAAGTCAAGTGGTGCACGCGCGCGCACTTTTTGGACCAATGCGACGCATGGCCGCCTTCTAATCTGCGCAGCCGTGCCAGGACGTGGTTCCCGAACTTTATTATATGGACAGTCCAGGGAAAATTTTGGCTGTCGTCGTAGCTGTGATGTTCCTATATCGTCCAAGAGCGATATATATTATGGTGCTCCGCGTTCCGTGGGCTGTGTTTGCTAAAAGAAAGCCTGCGAAGTTTAGCACAAAAGAATAATGTCTGTATGTGCGCCTAGTGTTGGAGGTCACGTCATAAAGCGCGCGCCAGATGCCTTTCAGTAAAAACTGCAACTTCTTTTTGCTCGCGATAACATGTATTGCGTGGCAGTATCATATCACGTAGTTCTCGAGTCATTACGAGCCTGTGGCGTAAAGGGCCGTACATTCTTACGCGAAACAATTAGCTGTCACTCAAGCGAACATAGCAGCATAAATTTGCCGTGAAATCCAGCACAATAATGGTTTGTTGGATATCGGAAGTAGCAGTCGATCGGAGACATTTTCCGCATAACGTAGAAGTGAACCCCAAGGAGGTCACCCTCCCTAGAAGCGGGCGATCCCTTATGTTCCCTCCTGGCGCAAGTGCTGCCGAAATTCGTGCTAAGTCGCTTCTGCCATTACAGGACACTGCAGTGCTGGCAGCGTTTGGCCAACAGGACGGAACGGAACGGCAGCGGTGGAGGCAACAGCAGCACCGCAACGTCGGAACTGGGCCTCGTCGAGCGTTCCCTGTTCCTGTGGAGCCGCGGCGCGCGCCTGGCCTTCGACGGGATGCGCAGGGTGGTGCAGCGTCGAGCCCTGCACTGGGCGCGCAGCGTCGGCGCAGCCCAGGAGCAGTGGCAGACGCAGCAGCGCGTCTTCTTCGCCCGCTTCTGCCTGCTCGCGTGCTCGGCGGCCTTCGACGGGAGCGGGGGCAAACGAGGCGTGCTCTCCCCGCGGCTGCGCTGCATGCTGCCCCTGGCCAACATGCGCGAGTTCCACGCGGCTTACAACTGCACCCACATCAACGAGACCAGCTACTGCCCCAGCCTGTGATCCGAGGGGCATTTCGTTTGCGGTGCTTCGCTGGTTTCGACGGCGCTGGCTGATTCTGTGAAACGTTTTAGGTGTAGTGTGATCTGCTTCTGTTTGCTTTTATTTCGCCGCGGAACTTGCGCGACGAACGTCGTGTAACTCACGCAGCATAAACTGGGGTCGCTCGACGCCAGCCGCCATCGTAGATCCATGACGTGTCTCCTTTTGGAATAAAGATTTCCCGCGATTTTTTATCTGCCCCCCTTGGTAGGAGCGTGGCATGAATGTCGAACGTCATCGCCCGAATAATAATTAAACAAAATGGACTCGCTTATAGCAAAGCTTCCTTCGATTGCATAATAGTTTCCGTATTGCCGGCTACGGCGTACTTCGCTTCGTCACGGTGCGAAAACTAATGTTTTAAACAATGTTCTACAAAACCAGCAATATTGTTGAGTTCAGACATCCAGCATCTGCACTTCCCTGGAATTCTCGGTTGTGTCACCATGGCGACATGAAGTCACATTAACAAGGTTGCGGTACCGTATTCCGTAGGTATGTTTATTTGTACCTGGGTGGTTAGACGCAGTCTCCCCTCTGTCCTTTTTGTAATCAACCGGAGATGTTAAAAAGTTCGACAGCATGTTACGCTCTTGGAACACGTGAAGGCGAAAGCCCGCTGCACACTTGGTGATGCACTATGTTATACGCTCGGAGGAGTCGGATTTCTTGCAAGGGATAACGAGCCCCAGTGCTAAGTAAACTTGTGGCAAGCCGCTGTCTGCGAGCTTCGGTTTCCTCTCTACGTTGCCGTCTCGCATCGTCGCTTTGCCTCATTCGCAGTTCGGCTTCTTGGGCTCGTTTTCGACGCTTAGCTGCAGCGCCTTCGCGCGCTCGAATAACGGGGTCAGACTCGGGGTCCACGGGTCGTCCCAAAGGACATGGAATTGGCGACAATAGCCGGTGCGGCTGCACCAACTACAATCACCAAGGCGGACAAAACCGCTGCATAATACGATAAAAACACCCACTACGTCAGCGAGCCTACCGCCGAGGTCGACTGCCACAGTGAATCTGTCTGCGCTTTTGAAGCCAAAGAGAGGCAGTGAACAGCGTTCCGTAGATCTGCCGGTTCACGTCATGCCGACGCACTATGCCGTCACGATTGCATTAAACGACGAGAACTTTATTCTTTATACACGCTGGCACATTGCGTTGCGCACAGGAAATGACAAATCGCGAACGCTCCGCGCTTACATAGGGCTTTCTTTGTTTTTCAAGGTGACGCTCTAAAGAAAAAAAAAGCTGTCCGTGGCACACAACACAATCCCGCCTCTAAGGTCACGTTGCTGTCGTGGGAAAGCTCAGTGGTTTTTTATAAAATGAAATAGAAAGCACGTGTAACAACGGAGAAAACAGAGAAATAAGCTGACTTTAGCGATTCCTTCTGCTGCTTTAGTACGACTCACGTGTGCTTCAAGATGAACTTCTTTGCGAGAACCCCATCGTAAAAACTGACTTCTTTACGATGTCCACAATGTCGTCCTCGTTCGCTACTGTATTTGCCTGGTCAGTCATACAAAATGTTCTGACACAACTCTGATAAAAAATTCTCGGGGTCTCTTCCTCCGCGGCCCCAAAAGTCACGCGCGGGTAATTGAATGCTGTAAAATGGATGGTGTTCTGAGCAGCGTTTTGCGTGCGTCACAGCGATATCGTGCCTGCCAGTCAATTCGGTAGGACGCGGAGACCCCTAGCACGCGTTGCGCGTGGCCCACGTGACCACGCATATGTATCCGGTATCGGCCCATTTGGTATGACTGTTCGCCGGGGTACCGCACCGACTAGAATTGATCAAGCCTGGACATAGCGCAATAATTGATATTTTCTCGGCAGAGGCCGACCACGCAAGTGCGGCAAATCCCGGGAAAATAAGCATAGAACGGTTTGCTTTAATAAAGAAGTTCTGCTCTTAAATTCCTAGTGTTGGTTTAGCGAGAATATGTAGGTGTCATTTGTTTTATGACTGCGTAATCCCGTAGCATTCTTTGTGAACTTCAAGCGTTTCAACCTTGTCTATCTAGCCTCCTAAGGCCGCGCTGCTGGAGGTGCCTACAAACATGAGCCGCTGGATATACGCACGTGTTCGTGATGCCGTTGTGGTCGCTGGATAGTCGCCATTCGAGCTTCGGCGTCCGACTCTCGCCTCTGATTCTCGCCTATTAGCTCCGCTCGAGCCAAGTGGGCCGCGTAAGATTCGGGCATCTCGGATGCGGAACTCTGGTTGGTGGCCGCCTCCGTGTGAACAATGATTCGAAAGCAAGTTTCCCACGAGCATTCTTATTCGAACGCAGAACAGCAACACGCCGCCTTCCCGTTCTTCCCCACAATCATACCATACTTTCACGGCACTTCTCATATATATACCAGGCAGTTTAGCCAAGCGTCGAAGCCTGTTCTAGTGCATGAAGTTTGAGCACGATGGGGCGCAGCGCCGAACTCCAGCACGGCAACGTCACTACAGCGACTGGGATCGACGGCATCGGCTTTCGAGGCTAACAAAGAAGCTCTTGGAGGGCGCAGCTTCGTCAAAAAGCGCATCAAATCAGTCTTTGCTTTCCTGAGGGGTTTACTTGAGCAGCTCGAGGATAGCGTGCAAGTACGGTACTACTGGGCGCAAAGGAAGAGTAACGTGATAGCAATGAAAGAGTACCTAGGCAAGCCCACGTTCTTTCTTACCCTTAGCATGCCCGAAGTGTACAATGAGTGCCTGCTCGAACTCGTCGAGGCATTCAAAGAGGTAGTTAAGGAGCACACTACCGCAGGGTTAACGCCATAGCCAGCTACCCGCAAAACGCTTAGCATGACTTCGATTCCCTCTGTACGTGGCACCTGCATAATTTTGTTGTTGTTCACCCATCAAAGCATAGCACGTGACCAAAATAGGCGATGGGTGAAGAATCCATTTTGGTGCTGCTTTATCTTCTACCCCATCGCGTGGCGTGCTCCACAACTGGTCCCTTCTTCCTTTTCAGTAGCCTATTCCAAAAATAAAGTTGAAAGGATTTTAGTGATCCAGCACACATGCTGGAATCTTTGTGAAGCGGAGCTTTAGGGAAGCGATAATTTAAATAGAATGATAATACGCGAATCACACGCGCTGTGAGAATAGATACTATGCGAGACATTTTCCATGTAGCTTGGTATCCAGCACCATTTGGGGTCCTGAAAGGCGTTAACATGAACCAATGTGCCTGTGTAAGGAAACCGTTTGTGTGCGTGACGCGAGCTTTCGTGCGATGACAGCATCAAGGCGATGGCGACGGTAACGAGAGAGAGAGAAAGCAAAAAGCTTTATACCAGGTCAGGCTAAGACCGATAGATATTGGTTGGCGTCGGCGAGCTTCGGCGCCGACGCCAACCACACCCGCCAGTGTGGAGGTGGGGAGTAAGGGCCGATTTACGCTCGAGCCGCCCAACGCCGCAAGCCGCACCGCACGCGTGCGGTCGCGCGAAAGATTGCGCGTATCAAACACTTGTGCACAAATTTCGGTTTACAATGTGTAAGGTATTGACTGTGCACACAATGTAAACGCTAATTTGTGCACAAGTGCTGGATACGTCCAATTTTTCGCGCGACCGCACGCGTGCGGTGCGGCTTGCGGCGATGGGCAGCTCGAGCGTAAATCGGCCCTTAGGGAAGTGAGGTGATTGTAGGTCTGCAGGGCAAGAGAAAAGGATGTGCTCTACATCTGCGCACGTAAAGGGGTAGTTAGGACATGAGGGGTCGGAGCGCTAACGAGAAAGATATAGGCGTGCGGGAGTGATCAAATTAAGTGTTGAGCTGCATGGCTCTGAGGGTGTGTGCTCGGGCAGTGGAGATGAAAGCGTGTGGTGGCGGAAGAGTCTGCAATGAATGCCGGATGCGTTTATAGTGCTGCGTCAGTGTTTTGTTATAAAAGTGTGTCTCGCCCGCTGTGGGCGGATAAGGCCGGGATACCACCGGCGCCCTGCTATTAATCTCGCGTGTAAGCTCATGAGCGAGATGATTGCCGGTAATCCACACATGATCTGGCACCCACACGACACTGACTAAAGCAGGGGAGAGAAGGGACAAAATGTCAGAAGGGTCGTCACGAAGATTATCGGGAGTCTTTTGTCGCGAAGAGCCTGGACTGCCGCCATGGAGTCCGAGCAAATGCGACACCGGGAAGATGGAGGGAGACGGGTCAGTTCTTGCGTCGCGTGGACGATCGGGGCCAATCCAAGGGATAGAAGGGAGATAGGAAATGAGAAGGGGCCAGCAGTAAAACCGATGGGAATGCCAAGGGGTGCGGCATTGTAACACAAGCAGTGGAGCCATGAGTTTGGTAATACGGTGCGTCAACTTAGCATGTGACAGTGTCAGGTGGGAAGGGGTCGAGGAGGTGAGCGCGGGGTTGTCGTCATCCCTTATGTAGATGTGGGGTCATATTACAGGGAACACAGACACAGTGAAGATTGCTGGGCGGAGATCATTGAGGGGCGTGCAGAGGAAAGTCATTGGCCCGGATGCCAGCCGGCTGTTGTAGCCAAGGACCCCGTGCAGGACTGTATAGTTGGCCAGTTGGCGATCCCTGTGAAGGCGCAAAAGCTCTGAGTTCTGCAAGAGGAAAAAATAGGCCTGTTGCGTGTTTGGCTGTGTATGCCTGTGTCGGAATATGTAGGGTAGTTTTATAGAGAGTTGTTAAAGCCGATTGAATGCATGCGATGCATTTGTGTCTGCGTAAGTGTGCTGTGTGTCAGGGAATAAAGGAGTTTATTCCAGGCAAAGGCTGTTACAAGTTTATTGACTCTGCATTCGTCGAGGCCGCCGCGCCGCTTGAGCACTCGTCGGATGCTTGGCGGCGAGTTGCTTGGCGGCAAGTTGTGATCGTGGATTGTATTGCTCGGGTGAAAGAGTGGTCTTAGAGGAGGAAGCCTAAAACCCGGCAGGATGACGTGCGGGGGATGGGAGTACCGGCCAGAGTGAGAAAAAGGAAGGGTCACAGACCGTTGGTACTTAGCAGTGGAAAGGAGCAGCAGCTCAGATTTCTCTGGAGGTGCTTGCATATCGGAGCGGGAGAGTAATATGGAAATGAGGTTGACACCTAAGCGTACTGTGAATCCCATCAACGTACGCTGAACGGTTATATCATCACCATAGAGAATGGACTGTTGGTCGGGAATCTCATCCAAGGCCTTTGCGAGAGGGGCTAGCCCGGGACTAAAAAGGGTTGGAGAGAGCACGGCCCCTTGAGGTGTTCCGCTAGTGAGTGAGATGGGCGGGAATAACGTGGGCCCGAGTCAGAATTGAGCTTGCCGGGAGCGGATTAAAGAAGAAACGTAAGACTAGAGTCAACATCCGCAGCCGGTGTCTTGAAGAAGAGGATAGCTTCGTGAAGTAGGGTATCGAAGCCTAGCGCACGTCCACAGTGACAAATACGTGAACTTGACACCCCGCATGTTGAAAGAATAAAGCTTCCTGGAGAAGAAGGAAGAGGTCTTGAGTAGACATGTGGGGAGGGAAACCAATCCGATTGTGCGGAAGGAAGTGAGTATCATCGAGAAGGCCGTAAGACGTGCGATCACCGTGCGTTCCATAGTTTTCCCGACACAGGAAGTGAGTGAAATGGGTTGCAGGTTGGAGAAGGCGGCGGGCTTTCCAGGTCTTGATATGAGAGTTATGGTAGAACAGGTCCATTAATCGGGGAGAGTGCTGGTGGTCCAGTGCTGATTTATTTTCTGTAAAATAAATTCTTCATCCGAGTCATGCAGATTCTTGAACAGGGAGTAGGTGATGTGGCCCGGACACGGAGTTGTAACAGCCTCGTTTTGAGCCAAAGCTCGTTCCATCTCGTATAGAGTGGAGGGGTTGTCGAAATCGCTATTGGGAGGCCCAGTGTATTTAGGGTACAGGGAAGGGAGTGAGGGAGGGATGTACATATCAGCGACCCGTTGAAGGAGGGAAGTAGCACCATATCGGAGAGGTACATTTGGATTGCGAAGAGAGGAGCAGATTGACCTCCAAAGAGAGACCGGAAGGGCACACAGGCTGTTTTACTGGGGGGTGGGGGAGTTGATAGACTCGCATATGTGATCCTAATTTTGTGTGTCAAGGGTGGATCAATGAATTAGTATGTCGTGTTGAGTGTGTCTAACGTGTCTAAGCTCAGTTTTGTTAGGTTGGGCACGGATGTGGCTAGGATGTCTACGACGTCTCCAGAGACGCATCCGATGTGGGTCGGCGTGGCCCAAAGGAGTGTTAGCTTCTGTAGTAGTGGTGGCCTGGGATCGCGTTCGCCGCAGCGAGTCCACCCGCACATTATAATTGGGAGTTGACTCCTAGACTCGCAGGCGGTGATAGAGGTCCTAGTTACTCTGGGTGATATTTTCTTTGGGTTTATGAGTGAGGGTAAGCTTAATTTCAGTCATGTGATGGTCGGATAGGAGGGGGTCCGGAAGGACTTGCCAGATCTGTGGAGAATTGTAGTCATGGTGAAAAGTGAGGTCAGGCGTTGTTTGGCGTTGCGTCGCGTGTCCATCCCGCGTGGGTGTGTCTGGTATATTGGTGAGTGTATATGAGTGCTGCATAGTGCGTGTGAACATCGCAGAGGGGCGCAGAGTGTTTTGGTATCCCCAGATGGTATTTCGGACATTGAAGTCTCCACCAAGAATAATGCCACGTTGTTTTAGAAAGGATCTAATAAAATGAAAGAGAGGAGCGAGCATGGTGGTAGAGTTTAAAAGAGTTGAATGCTGGGATAGTTGCTATTCTGACACAAAAACCATGTTGAAATACAGCGCGACGGGACGGCACAGAATTGGGATTGCGCCTGTGATCGTCTTCCTTTCTGTTGTGTCGTCTCGTTGCGTTGTATTTCAAAATGGGGGTAGAATTTGGGGAATTGTTAACATTCAGAAGTGGGAGAGGAGGGTGCTAATAAGAAAGGGCTGTTATGGAAGTAGCGTGGATGGAACATCTTACTGTTCATAAGTGATCTCACGGCGAATATACGTGGAAAGCAGTAGTGCGGCGAGGTCGGCGTGCAGAGCTCGATAGCCTGGGATGTTATTGGTGTGCCTTGTCTCTTGTAGTAGGATAAAATGAGGTAGTGTGGTTTGCGTAAGGAGCCATTGCTGCAAGGGGATGCGGTTTGTCGAGAGGCTACGGCAGTTCCACTGAATTAATGTGACCGCCATGATGTTGGTTATTAAAAGGTTTAGTTGAAGCGAGAAGAGTGGGGGCCAAATATTGGGGGCCAGTCCATAACGGGTACCCGGTGGGTGAGCTTGAAGGGGTAGTTTTTGAAGAATGCGTCTTTAAGCCGTTGTCACGTACCGACTTGCACGCTTAGCCACGCAGCACCCGCGCGCGTCAATGCTGCCGCTCTTTGTTTGACAAGGCACGCGCCATCATCCAGTCAGTCATCTGAGTCAAATGTAGATGCCCTTTTGTAGTCTTTTATTAATGCGACAGCGTTAAGGGCTCCATGTCACAAGAAATCCGGTGTCGGAGTCTTTGGTCGAACGTCGTTTGGCGAAAAATCATTCCGAACCACAATCACCCAGGCCCTCCGCTTGGCGCAAAGGCGTCACTGAACTAATTAAATTCCTCAAATTAAAGTGAGTAAGAAATATCGCCTACTGACGTGATAGCGTCGGATTGTAATTTGAACATACCAGAAAACATCATTCTTTTATGCGGAAACTCAAACATAACCCGTACAAAAAAAATTATTGAGAAGGCATTGAAATAGGGTTGGTCAATGTTGAGTTTTTTATTGAGGAATTATTGAGAGTATGTTGGAGAATTGTTGGGTTGAGTGTTGAGCACTCTTGAATATTGGCCACTGAAATCGAATTGAATCACCATTGGGTACCTCAATGTTGAATAATTGTTAACTTCCCATTGAAAGACCATTGTGCTTAAACGGCTTGTGTTTGTTTTGTTGAATGGTTGTTGACTTACCATTGATTCTGCGTTGAACTGACGTTGTGGTAGTTCTGTTGACCTGTTGTTGAGTTATTATTGCCACAGCATTGAAAAGCATATCGTGGCACAGTTGAGATGCCATTGAGATTTCAGAAGTCGTCATTGAAATATGATTGACGTTTGCACGTCAATCTCTTGCACGACTTGCATGTCTCTTGCACGACGACAAGGTGCTTTTGGCGTGAACACTTTAGCATCTGGGAATTTACTGCATACGTAATCTGTGAGAAGGGAACGTGGACAGAAAATGAGATTGCGCGGATAAAGAATCTGCCACACACTGCACATAACTACGCACGAAATAGAAGTACACACTGTACTGGCAAGTAAAAATTTGCGACTCTTTACGAGTGCCGTCGAGAAAAGGAAGGAATGGGTTGCTACGGTAAATGTTAGCTAAAACACGCACAGCGATGTTTCACAGTGGGGAAAATATTCCCGGCTCTCTCGCAGAACCAAAGACCACGCGACAGTGCATAGCCCACACCAAACAGATATCGAATCTTTGCGTAGAAGTCCAGTAGAAGGGATGACCTAAACATACGCCGAGAGCGATGCGAGCGTGAGCGTGCCTGTACGAGTGAGAACATGTACCGCTTCTTTGAAGCTAGCCGCGCTCTGGCGTGGCTCCGATCATCCCGAGCGATTTGTGTGCAGAACGTCGCGTACACGCCCTTGCGTTGCGCGGTAGCGTCCACGCAGTGAGCTAGCTGCGTGGACGGAGCGGAGATTCGGAGCGGTCCAACTCAAAGAGGCAGCAGAGAACGGTGGCATGTTTCGGTTATCGCTTATTAAAATTGTACAGTACGCCTTCAACGGCAAACCGCCGCGCTAGATAAAGATGCTTACTGTGGTAGTTTTGGCGGTGATAGACGATAAGGTGAGCCCGTCGGCGGCTGTGTTCTTTGACCACGTCACCACACCTCTGTTCATTTGCGCTGTGTATCCGTGTACAGTCACCGCGCGGAAGCTGTGACTAATCGGTTGGCCGTTCTCCGAAAATCCCAGGGAGGCGAAATATATTTCGCGGTGCGCCGCATCATTAGCCGCAACCTAAATCGAGGCGCGCTTAACCGCTACGGCACAAAAGGTGATCACACTAACCGTATGGTGTACGATGAGCTACTACGGAAAAAAAAAATTCTGATGTTCCACGTGCCAAACCAACGATCTGATTATGAGGCACGTCGTAGTTGGGGACTCTGTAATAATTTTGACTTCCTGGAAATTTTTACGTGCATACAATGCACAATGCACGAGCGTTTTTGCATTCCGCTCCTTTGGAATGCGGCCGCTGCAGGGATCGTATCCACGACCTCGAGCCCCAAATTGCCATGGAGGCCGCCATAGTTACGAAATGCGTAAGCGTGAAGTGCAACACCGCCTTCCGGTACGAGTGTGGTACAAGCGTAGCACAGCTGCACACCTGCTGCACGATTATTTGTCGCGGTTCTCCTAAACTCGTAGTGCCTGCTCAACTCGTAGTGCCTGCTAAACTCGTAGTGCCTAAATACCTTGAAAGGCAGCGCGCCTCTCACGTATCGGAACGCGATAAGAAGCGCTTAGACGGCATACGTGAGCCCCCATGAAAAATGACGTGGCCACTGTACAATATTATCACTGCGCAAAGAAGCCGATCCTTGTGTTCCACTTGTGTTCTCTCATACAAATGAAGGAAACGTTATTAGACATGAACAAATGAAGCAATGCAATTTTACGCACATGGGGCGCCGCTGCCTCTTCGCCTACCATTGTTTCAAACGAAGTGACGGCGGCAGCGAGAGTTAGTATCGCGCGCATTTGCTCCGGGGCATGCGGTTTGCTTCAAGAAAGTGAACGGTGTGCTTAACATGTCACGCTCGTCAATGTCAAAATAGAAAAGAAGGCTACGTGCCCAAGAAAAGGAGATTACTTACCTATCTTCAGAAGTGCGGCTGCGACTGTTTCGGGGTGCCTTCTCTCCAACAAGCATCATGGCCTCTGCCGCGCAACTCATCAAAACCGTCAGGCTCGCACATCAGTAGAAGACTAGTTGTTGGGTGAGCCAACCACTTCACCGGATAAACGTCCCACTTATCGTCGTTAAAGCATTTCACTAAAATGTGCATCATTGTGTCCGAAAAGAAAATACTTTCATCAAGAAGCACGAGGCGTAAACCACCGCACAACTGCAACCGAATAACTGAGTCCGAAAGCCGTTCACAGCTTCACATGACTTCACTATCGTATTAAGTTATAAAAACCTTTCAAACACAAAAAATGGCACTTTAGAACCACTAATTAATTAGCAATAATTTTTTATCTACTAACCTTCATAAATTATTAAGAACTACCTAATTTATAGCGCAAACAATAAATACTACGACTAAAAATGCGACTACGAAACTAGCGGTAACCATGTGTACTGTTGCAAAAGTGTACGCAAAACGAAGCTCGGTGCGCCCGTTTGCGCGCACACATACACACCCGAACTCTACCTTAACGTATGTCGCGCCACCTAAAAATAAAAATTACTACTAGTTTTGCTATTTTTACAAAAATGAAGCTTCTAAAATAGTTTGTAGCGTTTTTGCAGATGACAAGGTGACAAGTAAGGTACAATAAGAGTCCGTTACCTGTATTTCTTTGATTTCCCTTTGGAGTTCTTAACTGAACATACGAGACCTGCAGGCTTGGGAGAGGACGACCGTTCGGCGAGGCTCACATAAATCGCGTGCTGCTTGCAAGGCGAGAAACGGGAGCAGCCGCAGATACAACGATTAGCTGTGATACTGTTGCGGCTGTTGCTGAATCTGAAGCTCTTTGAAGTCAATGGTTATAGCGGCTGCGCGCTGCGATCTCAAAGCGCGTTCATTCTTTGATCTCTAGTACCACGGACATTGGACAAAAACTATATTTGCTTTACGGACAGAGGGTACGTCGCAGGAAATTCGAAGACCTCACCCGTGTATGTTTGTAGCGTGTGCGCGCTTGCATCCTACGGTTCCCACAGTGCGTCCGATGCTCGAAGGTAGGGTCGTCGCCTCTCGGCACCTGTCTTATCGCCGGCCGCGCTGCCGCCGTGTCTACTTTTGGGGTACTCCACGTGCGCGTAGTCACCGTGTTTGCAAGTGAATTTCGCATTCTTCTGCTCCCCGAAACGTGCTCATTTCGGATCGTACCAATGGTTATGTCATCTAGTGTATGTTAAAACGACGATGGCATTTGTACACCGGCGAAGAAATAAATCGTTATGAACTTGGGCGGCGATGTATCTAGTCTAACGTTGCAGTTTCTACGTAGCGAAAATGGCTACGAAAGTGGGGCGGTCCCGGAGATAGGCGCTTCAAAGCGCCAGCTGTAGCGACAGCACCAGGAAGTGGCACGCGGCGTACACGCCAAGCATTTCAGAGCTTACTGGCTTTCGAATGAGAGGAGTATGCGCGCGCTCGTGGCCTATTGGTTAGAGTACCGGGCTCGACGGCCGACGTTCGATTCCACCCCATCGGTCACACATAATTTTCTATTAATGAAAGCGAGGCGAAAGAAGAACCTACCTGCCGCAAAGTGACAGGAATGAGGTTGGAACGCATCGCAAAACATGTTTGAAATGTCTTCATATCCGAGTCCTAATTATTGTATACTGGACTCAACTGCTACACAACAAAAGAACAACTAGAAAAATCAACACAAATTACCCAATAAATTGTTTATTGAGAACACTCAACGGTAAAATTGTTGTGCAAAAGTTGAGTGAACTCAATTGCTCTTGAAAATTTGTTGAAGTCAGTTGTTTCAACAATTCCCCAACAATATATCAATGGTTAATCAACACTCATTTTTGTACGGGAAACCTTGTTTACAGCATTTCTACCATTCATACAGCGGTGCGCTGCGCTCGGTCCCTTGCAACAACACCGTCCAGATGGCGCTCGCCTCCGCGCGTCCGCGGCCCACGCAAGAGGCCGCGTTTCTGCCACGAATCTCGCCCGTTCGCCTTCGTGCATAGCGTTCACCGCCAGTGTTTCCCGGTATACATTACGGTTACATAATCTGCATTTGCCGGGAAGTGTGAGAAACAGTCAGGGATATTTGAATGCTGTCGCATTCCACTCTTAAGGGCAAAGCTTAAGCATCCTCCATTTTTTTTCCTCAACGCTGCGGCACGATGAAGCGAAGGTTCGTCGTGGGGTGGCGGCCTCTGAGCAGCTGGCGGCGCGTTTCGCTACATTCGGATGCCGAAGTGGCTCGCAAACGCCACGCTACCAAAACTCGCAGGTGACGCGCTTCGCGTTTAGAACCACTCAGCGTGGCAATGCGGTGGCCCGTAGAAAACGATATGGCTCAAGAAGGTACGCCTTCTTAGTGGTTTTGCCCCACAGAGAATAAAACATTGCGTTACTTCACAAGGTTCCCCTGTGCACTCGGGCACGATTAACGCAGCACTTCAGCGGGTGGCATGAGGTACAGTCGCCCAAATCTTTAACTGGTGTGCGGGAGCGGCGACTTTTCCGTGCGTCAGAGCCGTTTGACGGGGCGAGGCTGGAAACAGTCTGAGGCTAAGCGCATGCGGACAAAGCGCGCTCAGCTGGGCCCATCGTCTACTAGGCTGTTTCCAGCCTCGCCGCGTCATACGGCGCTGACGCCCGGAAAAGTCGCCGCTCCCGCACACCAGTTAAAGATTTGGGCGACTGTACAATAGGTAGATGCTAGAGTGAAACATAATGACTCAATATAGCGTAGACAGTGACCAGCACAATAGATCGAATAAAACACAAACAAGTCACACATGGAGCAACAAAGAGGAACAACATATTGTGTATCGCATATGTCTCGCCCAAGTGCATGCAGGACGAAGAGTCCCGCATATCATAGCAAATGATTACGCAGATAAGGCAGCTCGGACGACAAACCATGAAGACCGCTGCGTCCTCATTCCTCTCTCAATGATCGACGTTGCGAGACCGCTTTGCGTTCTAGCACGCACACTCTCGTTAGCTGAGTGGAACACCACACAGACAAGCCGCACCAAACTGCACAGGCTGTTAGATATGGAGCTGGTTCCTGCGATTACTTCGAGTTCCCCAGACCACATCGGATTGCAGCACAGCTAATTGAGGAATGCAGAAGCAGGAAAGCGCATTCCAGAGAAGCGGCCGAGCAAACAAGTTTAAGGCAACAAGTTTACGTGCCAACAAGTTCGTGCGCCGCCGGGATTAGCAGGTGGGCATCCGACAATGAAGCAGGTGCAGCCCTCCCCTTCTCATTGTTCGAGGTGCATTGCCAGTCTGCGAGGCAAGACCGCAGCAAGCCGCCAGGTGTGACACCACGACACGGGCGCCTACCATTGGCTGAAAGTGGCGTCATCGGAGTGGACTCTCCCATTGGTCAAACATGACGTGACTTGCAGTGCTCGAAGGGTTTATAAGAAGCCTTCCAGAGAGACCTGAGGATTCTGGGACATGCCCTGATTCCCTGATTCACCTCTCTCGAACTTCTTGCCGCGGGCCGCAGCGTCCGAGTTGCTGCCGGCCCGTAATGACGGTACGTCTGTTAATTGACGCTCCCCTCCTTGTACATAATGTAGAATAAATCCTCCCAAGTTTTGGGTTTTCATCCCGAAGTCCCGTACTCCAACCCCTACATCTGGTTGGCAGCGGTAGGATCGCCTCCGAATGCATCAGCTGGTGGCAACGCTACGGATCAACCTTCGTCGAGAGAGACCCTAAGGAACCGGGAAGAGCGAAGAAGAGAGAGCCTTCGTCGAAAGAGGTCCGAAGAGACTGGGAGTATCGAAGAAGGAGCGAGCCTTCGACCCAGGGAGTCCGGAAGGAACCGGGAACAGCGGACAGATGAACCGGATGGCAGGGTGCTGCAACCGTAAGTGAGCGCGTGGTTTTTTTCCTTATGATTCGCCAGACTCAAAGGTTGTGTGTTCAATTTTGATAGTTCTGGGAATCGGGAGTTTGTTGCATTGTGTGTTTGCACAAATTAATTAAGGAAAACAGTTCTAACCACCTGTCGGGGCAGCTGCCATGGATCTTAGAAGGTTGACGAGGTTGGATTTGTTGTTGGTGTGCGACGATTTGGGAGTTGAGGCGGACGAACGGATGGAAACGCCAGCTATCATAAAGGCGATTAATGATAGTGGCAATGATGAGAAAAGCATTGAGCTTGCTTGGGAAGTGATACAGGAGCCACGGGAGCGTGTGCGTCGTGTACGTTTGCGAGAGCGTCGAGAACTTAGGAGTGAGCGTCAGCGTGAAGAACGCGAGAATGAACGGAAGCAGGAGCTTCAAGAACTTACTCTTAGGTGTGAGCGTCACGGACGTGAGAATGAACGCGAACGTGAGCGAGAGGAAAAGTATGAGAGAGAGAAGGCAGCACTGATCAAAGAGATACAGTATTGTGATCAGTTATTGGCACAGAGACAACGGCTGTCTGAGAATTCTGTAGGTAGTACAGAGCGAAAGAATGAGGAAGCATCTAGCAGATTTTCGCCAGAAGCCGACGAAAAGAGTAGTGCCTGTGAGATTGGCTGCAGATTCATAAGTGAAGGGAAAAGGCTAGCTGCTAACGATGCCTTAGTGGCAATAGAGGCCGTTAAAGGCCAGAGTGAGAGCGACGAGGTGCTGTGCCAACAGATGACTGTGGAGACAGCTAGGCCAGCTGCGAACAAATTGGCACAGTCACCGCGTGTGTGCGTCGCTAGTAAGGTTAGCGAGGTTGCTAGCGAAGAAAAGGGTACGGCTGACCAGACAGAAGCGAGCACCCATGTAGAGCCAGATGTGCGTGCAGAAGTGAAGTGCGGGCTGGACGATGCAGTTGAGAATAGCTCTCGGGGTGGCGAGCTCCGTAGCTCACGAGAGAACAACTGCATTGTTCAGGGATCGGTGCGGCTCTCCGCCAGTCTAGATAGCCTAGATAGGGATGATTCAGTGATTAATCATTCGGACTGTGCGCGTGAGACAGCGATCGATACCGACGGGCTGTGTGCCGATGCACAGCGTGAGCTGGGCAATGTAGCAGAGGGCAGTTCGCAAGAGTGCGAGTTGTCTTACTCGAGTAAAGCCTGCTGCATTGTGCCAGAGTCGGTTGAGCTGTCCGCCAGTCGAGGCAGAGAGAGTGTTGATTTAAATGTAAATCACTCAGACTGTGCGGGTAAGAGACCGATCCGGGCCGACGAAATGTGTACCGGCCAGCACGAGGCACGAGAAGGCGACATGAAAGCGAGTGCGAAGAGAAAGCGCCGCAGGAAGAAGCGCCCTAAAGATAGGAGCGCGGTAATTAATGTAGCGCCGCCAAAGATGGCGAGAAACCCAAAAGGGCAGGGCGCGAGGAAGAAGGTGCGGTCGTCTAGGACGATGTTGACGCATCCAGAACGTTCGAGCCACAGGTCAAAAGGGGACCGCGAAGAATGTTCTGCGCGGACGCGGACAAAGGGCACGGGGCAGTTAATCTCCTCGTCGTTCCGTAGTTCTTTTCAAAGCTCAGCGTGCAGTTCGAAGAAACGCAAGGTGGCAGGACGAGACCAGGTGGGGAGTAGCGACGCGGTCAATCGAGTTCGTGTTGAAAGCGGGGCGCGGGGACGCAAATTGGCAGTAGACCGTAACGTCTTGGGGGAGCTTTTAGTTAGTCAGCCCTTTTGTTGTCTCTCGGCAGCCAGAGTAGCTTTCAAGCCGCGACCACAGCGAGGACGGCTCAGAGTATGAGTCAGACATAAGCGTTTGGCAAGGGAGGCGAAGAGCCCTTCCGTAGAAATGGAGTGTCTTATTTTGTTTTATTTTTGAGCATCGGAAAGTTTTCGCGATTTGAGACTAGGATTTCTTTCAATGTGTAAGGTTTGCGCTTTGTTTGTGTTTTCGTTTGAGAAGCTCCGTGATTTGAAAGATGAGGTTTATGTAAACATGTAGTCTCGCGAGATGCTCATTAATAAGTAGACAGGCTTTTTTATGTGTGTGTGTGTGAGTAACCTGAGGGTCAAGGTTATTGTTGAAAGGCCTATCGTAACGCGCGTGTGTGTTATTGAACCTTCTTTAAGTGTTTTTGAATTTTGTAAGGTTAAGCGCGTAGGTTTTCAGTGAGTGCATGATTTGCACTGAGAAGCGTTCTTAGTTCCATTAGCGCGTGTCCTGTGTGGACGGAAGGGAGCAGATTTAGGACTGGGTTGCTCTGGCAGCCGTATTCTGACTTCTTTAGTGAACGTGCGTGGAAAGAGTTAGTAGAAGACGCATTATTTTAAGAGTTCTGCGGAGTGTGTAAGTCCCGCAAGTTTAATTGTTCGTTTACGTCACGTGTCCTGTAGGACCTTCAGGGAAAAAACGTGAGTAAGCGTAAGTGAAAAGTTTGCCTACAACGCAAGTACGCGTTTTGTTTAGTGACCACAAGGCTAGTGCGCTTGTGATTACGTACTTGTGAGGTTGACCAGATTGTTCAGTGGCACCATTACTTGCGATAAGTACGCCACTGCGATAGATTGGAAACATGCTGTTCGTGTAGTTAGGCCACTTATGTTATGTTCGGCTGTTTTCATTTGTTGTTTGCATCGTCAACGACCCTTTTGTTTTGCAACAACAATAGTACTCTGGTCTTGTCGGCAATCGAGGAGAAATGGATAGCTGTTTGGAAGGGTGGTTGGAACTGTTGTCGAAATTGGGGAACTAAAAGATCAGGGTTGATTTTGACTCAGTAATAGCCTGGCGAGTCAGAGGCGAAGAGCCTGCGCTTACACGTGGGGCAGCGCTGTGTTGTTTTGTTTGTTTGACGTTTGTTCTCCAGGGCCAAGGATCCCGAAGTTCGTCAAACGTGGCTCGACCCCAGTACCCTGCAGCTTCTATCAACGTTCCTCATGGCCAGCGAATTGAGTTCACCGGCCATTCAGAACAACCGGGGCGAGGACGAGCTGTTAGATATGGAGCTGGTTCCTGCGATTACTTCGAGTTCCCCAGACCACATCGGATTGCAGCACAGCTAATTGAGGAATGCAGAAGCAGGAAAGCGCATTCCAGAGAAGCGGCCGAGCAAACAAGTTTAAGGCAACAAGTTTACGTGCCAACAAGTTCGTGCGCCGCCGGGATTAGCAGGTGGGCATCCAACAATGAAGCAGGTGCAGCCCTCCCCTTCTCATTGTTCGAGGTGCATTGCCAGTCTGCGAGGCAAGACCGCAGCAAGCCGCCAGGTGTGACACCACGACACGGGCGCCTACCATTGGCTGAAAGTGGCGTCATCGGAGTGGACTCTCCCATTGGTCAAACATGACGTGACTTGCAGTGCTCGAAGGGTTTATAAGAAGCCTTCCAGAGAGACCTGAGGATTCTGGGACATGCCCTGATTCCCTGATTCACCTCTCTCGAACTTCTTGCCGCGGGCCGCAGCGTCCGAGTTGCTGCCGGCCCGTAATGACTGTACGTCTGGTACTTGACGCTCACCTCCCTGTATAATATGTAGAATAAATCCCTCCCAAGTTTGGGTTTTCATCCGCGAAGTCCGTCCTCCAAACCCTACAAGGCTCAACCCTTCGCTGCAACTCAGACCTCCGGTCGGGCTGCCCCGACGCGAAGCGTCTCTTCTGTGTCGGTTGTGGCCTCGGGAGTTGCCTTCGCGAAAGCTTATTCAGCACTCATTGGAATCGCTGACAGGCCTACATGTGATGTCTGCGACTGCGAGAAGAGCATTAACCACCTATTGTGCCACAGTACTCAGTTTGAAGCACAAAGACAATCTAGGACCTATGCATTCAGGAAACTAGATGGCCGTCTGCTGAGTGAATAGACAATATTAGAACACCGTCCTTACTGATAATCGGCTCAGCAGGCACTAAAGTACCTCGTCTGCTTTCTGAGAACGTTTGACTTGTGCGAGCGCCTTTGACTCTGTAATGCTTTTCGCAGACGTCTCTGTGCCTCCATCTATCTTTTTCTCTCTCTTTTTCCTATTCCCCAACTCCCTTCCCCCAGCGCTGGGTAGCCAACCGGACTCTTGACTGGTTAGCATCCCTGCCTTCCTTCCCCTTATATATATATATATATATATATGGGTCATTCCATCTCAAGTGTACTCGGTGTTTTATCGACCCTCTGCGATTCTGCTGAAAAAAAATCATACTGTTTTACCTCAAAGTGCGAAGTAATTATTCAAGCGATTTTTCTTGAAAAAAAAAATTTCTAATGCCCTGAGGACGCTTTGAAGATTGCGCACAGAAGTGAAACTGTTCCAGGTAGAAAAATTTCTACAAAGTTATTGCTTTGACCTGTTACTGCGAATATTTTTTGAAATAGTCGCCAGACGGTGCTCTTTCGTGACTATTGTCGTTTATTACTTTTTGTTTTAATTTACATAATTTTTAGCCGTAAGGAAAAGTCGACAATTGCCCCTTTTTAAATATTTTTTATAAAGGAAAGTAACGTTTCCACGAGGAATATATTGACAATAGGGGCTTGGTATGTGTGTATACTAGATGATAAAAATATTCGTATAAGAAATAAAGCCTAAGCTTTTGCTTAATGTCATGGTAAATATGAAAAAAATTACGTTTTGATTCAATTTGTGGCTTCATTTTCGCAATGTAGCGTTCCAAGTAAAAATATGGCATAGTCGGCATCGGATAGTATGCTTTGCTGTCTATCTATGTACAAAGATTCAAAAGATTAAATTTTGTTTTAAGCGAGAAAAAAATTTTTGAACTGCACAGTCACAAGGTTGCGCGGAGCATCTCTTTGCTTCGCCTTCACTGCATAGCACGTCGGCCGGTGTTTCAGTCTCGCTCATTTTACGCGCTTATTCTTTTTCTTTTTGAAGACGAGGTCTTTTTTGGCGACTTCAGGTTGATTTGCGGTTCGTGGGGACTGAGTTTCTGGCCATTGTCATCTTGTAAGATTATATAATTGCAGGCCTTCTAGTGCACGTAGGACAAGAAATAGGCGTCTGAGTTAAGCTTGGAACGAAAAAGATGCAGAACGTTAGTGTGCTAATATATACGGAGAAGTTATAACGCGTAATTCTTAAAAAATACGGCGAAATAAATTCGATCAACCTGCCACCAGTCACTAAAAACGCGCCAGAACAGGAACCAGTACTGTGGCTTTATAAGCCACCTGTGCCACGCAAAAAGAGCAAGAAACGCAATTCAACTTTACGGCCCCGTTTTTTCTTCCTCCTACGAATGTAAGGCTAGAATTTTTATGTGCATCCGGCAACACAATGGCGTTAAAATCACCCCTTGTCCTGGAGAGGAAATACATGAACTAGAGACATCGTGTAGTTTAAACGTGGCATGAATTATTACGCAAATCCATGTACGTGAATTCCCAGAAGCTGAAGACGCACCAAAACTGTCGTCCAGTCTGTCGACTTGATACATTTTCTTCACATCTCGATCATCGGAAAGAAACTGTAAACATGAACGCCGGTTTGCTTCTGTGACAGCTGTAGCTTTGCCTGGGATAAAGCGGAGCAGTAACAGACGACACACCTATCGTCTGCTCGTAATGCACGCTCCTCCCGTCGTCTTGACGTCGCTTTCCCAGCCTCGGTGGGTGGCATCGCGGGACGCGTTTACGATACGAATACGTGTTCCAACCAGACATTTAAGGCCGCTTCGCAGACATTCTAGGTATCAAGCCGGCCAGTGGCCTTTTTTGTTGTTTTAGGTTTAGCAGAACGCCACAAATCGCCTGTTCGTTGAATAAAGCCACAGTTCTGGTTCCTGTTCTGGCGCGTTTTTAGTGACTGGTGGCATGTTGATCGAATTTATTTCGCCGTATTTTTTAAGAATTACGCGTTATAACTTCTCCGTATATATTAGCACACTAACTTTCTGCATCTTTTTCGTTCCAAGCTTAACTCAGACGCCTATTTCTTGTCCTACGTGCACTAGAAGGCCTGCAATTATATAATCTTACAAGATGACAATGGCCAGAAACTCAGTCCCCACGAACCGCAAATCAACCTGAAGTCGCCAAAAAAGAACTCGTCTTCAAAAAGAAAAAGAAGAAGCGCGTAAAATGAGCGAGACTGAAACACCGGCCGACGTGCTATGCAGTGAAGGCGAAGCAAAGAGATGCTCCGCGCAACCTTGTGATTGTGCAGTTCAAAAATTTTTTTCTCGCTTAAAACAAAATTTAATCTTTTGAATCTTTGTACATAGATAGACAGCAAAGCATACTATCCGATGCCGACTATGCCATATTTTTACTTGGAACGCTACATAGCGAAAATGAAGCCACAAATTGAGTCAGAACGTAATTTTTTTCATTTTTACCATGACATTAAGCAAAAGCTTAGGCTTTATTACTTATACGAATATTTTTATCATCTAGTATACGCACATACCAAGCCCCTATTGTCAATATATTCGTCGTGGAAACGTTACTTTCTTTTATAAAAAATATTTAAAAAGGGGCAATTGTCGACTTTTCCTTACGGCTAAAAATTATGTAAATTACAACAAAAAGTAATAAACGACAATAGTCACGAAAGAGCACCGTCTGGCGACTATTTCAAAAAATATTCGCAGTAACAGGTCAAAGCAATAACTTTGTAGAAATTTTTCTACCTGGCACAGTTTCACTTGTGTGCGCAATCTTCAAAACGTCCTCAGGGCATTAGAAATTTTTTTTTTCAAGAAAAATTGCTTGAATAATTACTTCGCACTTTGAGGTAAAACAGTATGATTTTTTTCAGCAGAATCGCAGAGGGTCGATAAAACACCGAGTACACTTGAGATGGAATGAACCATATATATATATATATATATATATATATATATATATATATATATATATATATATATATATATATATATATATATATATATATATATATATATATATATATATATATATATATATATATATATATATATATATATCTTTTCACTCAGTTTGTGGTAGGTATCTATGCATGTCTGCACCTTACCTCTTTCCCGCGAAGTTTGACCATCGTGAATTTGGTAAAGCAGTGGGTTGCTGTACTGATGCGGGTTCAGAACCAACCGTCGGTTGACTTGGTTCACTCGGTATGCCACACCGGCTATGCGCTGCTCTTCAATGAGCCTCTTCGACACCAACTTGGGTCACTCGGAATGTGTCAATGTTTAGGTGCCGCTCTTCAATGACCGTCTTTCACGCCAATTTTGGATGGCAGGGCACTTACCACTGTGTATGTGCCGATTTTCAACAAGTCTTTATGACGCCAACTTAGGTCAATATGTATGTGGCACTGGATATGTACCACTTTTCATAGTAATCATCACGTAAAAGATATTATTTACACAACAATCACAATGTAGATTGCCACTCGTAATAAAATCACCAATCCCTAAAGCATGGATGCAACCCATTAATTTTTTTATTGACGCGCTGCGCAACATTTGCCGCTTCACAATCCCGAATATTAAAGCGGAACCATTAGGGGCCCCCTGTTGCAGAAAGCTTCTGTAGATATTTAGGTATATCTATATGCCATGCCATGCTATATGACAATGCGGTATATGCGGGTTATATCGCCACACCATTCCATCTATCGCTAAAGTTGCTCATACCTTGTCTTACAATCTTGACAAAGTTATTCCTCGGAATTTTGAGAATGACAGTCGAAAAATTAATGCCACGAAACAAAACAACGACAGCGCATGACTTTTATGGTAAATCTTCGCAGACTGCAACATTAAAAGCACGAAACAATAACAGAAACGTGAAAATGAGGTGCTTTTTTGCGTGAAAATGTGCACTGGAAGATGCCATGGAAGATGCCCGTGGAAGATGTCATGTTTCTACCAGGAGCCTTCGTGCATAGCTCTCGCCGCCGTGGTTTCCAGCTAAACATAATGGTTACATAAGCTGCAGTTGTCCGGAAACGTGAGAGGCAGTCAGGGATCTCTGAATCCTATTGCGTTCCACTCTTAAAGGCGAAGCTTAAGCGTCCGTCAAGTTTTTAACTTCGTTTTCAAAAATCAAAAGCTGGGTATCAAGACCAACGCTCGAGGCAACGTGCCGTCGCAGAAGAGAAAGAAATATACGCTCGTGGACCGTTCACGGGCTGCTTCACGCGCTCATTCTAGAACGCTCGACCGGACGTAGAAGATGCCCGTAGGTTCCTCTGCAGCAGCTGCAACTGCTCCGCAGCCAACCCAAGGTGAGTGAGCGTCCACAGAGTCGCCATGCTTGAGAATGCGCCGTGTTTAGCAAATCCGTTAGCACATCCAATACGGCTTTGTTTTGTGGAGGTGATTTCACGACACCATAGCGTAGAATGACGCTTCGCCGCCAGGTAAGAAATAGGCGTCTCGGCGTACGCAATCGATATGAACCGCATGACTTCCTAGACAGTTCGACTAAGAGTTATCTCTCTCCGTGCGAATATTTCGCTCAATTTTCAAATGTCGCTCGGAACGTCACTCAATGCTACTGCGTTAAATAGGCGACCTGTCACGTGTCTCGGAACTTGGGGAAGGTGAGACCGGAAGGTTTGATAATGCCAGAAAGGTTACAAAAAAAACTTCCTTGATAGAGCGAGCCCCTCAACACTCTAACACACGATAGGAGTTATAGAAACCTTCGATCCCTTAGTCTCTTATCTCCAAATGTGATCGCATCTCTGATGCCTCCAACCGCAGACAACTATTGAGGTCATGTACGAAAATATCTTCATTCGATACTTGAGCAGGTGTGTACCTTTGATATACATATTTTGCATGTCGTCAACGATAAGCGTTGATAACGCCTCTGTGTCACAAGCGTGCCCTATAAGAAAGTAGTTCTCCTACACACCATTTGACGTGTAGCAGGAAACGCTGCGAGGACTAGAGAGATTCCTCGCGCTGCTCGTATTCGCGACCGAAAAATAATGCGACAGCTACGAAAGGAACCAAGGGACGCGATATGTACTTCAGTGTAGCATTTATTCCATTCAGGTGTCGTTCGGGGCACGAAAGGTCGGGCACAATGACACAAGACACGAGTGAAACGTTATTGTAATCGTGGTGTAAAAATTCTACTGAGGGGATTTTGGAAAATCGCCTGCAGTGAAAGGCAGTTTGGTGATGGAGCACACGAAAGAGCGAACGAGTTTACTAATCTGTCTCCTATGGCTTGCCTTCACTGAGCGTCTTTCCTGCCAGCCCCTGCAGATGCCGCGGTTGGCGTACCGAAAGGGGCTGCCGCTGAAGCGGTTGCCAAAGACGATTCGGCCTTGGGAACACCAGGGCTCTACCGTGGCGCGTCCCCCTGGCGGCAGCTTCTGATGATGCTGTGGAAGAGCATCTACCTGAAGCGGCTGGTGCGCCACTACATGACCACGCTGCTCGAGATTGTGCTGATGGTGGTGCTGCTGCTGGGCATCCAGGAGGACGCCGTGGTGCGCGAGCCGCTCCTGCGCAGGGGAGACACCCACTTCCGGCCCATCCACACCTACTCGTATTGGAACACGCAGCGCGACATGGCGCAGGTCACTCAGGTGGGAGGCCCCTTCGTATTCTGTGCGAGTTTAAATGCGTTGTAGGCCACAGCTTTTATTTTAATTACAAAAATTGCTGTAGGGAACTATAGCGATCGTGTCTAGGGAAGCCGCAATCTGATGGCTCCGCCACTACGGAAAGAAGTGTTAATAGAAATTTGCCTAAACTTCGTACATGTGGCTTCAAGCGGCTTTGTGACTTTTCAGACTGATCATGTTCAACAAAATATTGCGTTTTGAATGCCACAATTCCCAGTGACTTCATACATATGCGCAGAATCTCGTTCCCTTCGCCGTGTTCAAGAATAGCATGGCTTCAATATTTAGACAAGTAGGTGGCGTTCAAATCAACTCGCTCCTGGGGCCGTATTCTGAAACATTCGCCTTCCGCGATAGTTTCGCCGCCGCGATAGTCACGTTCAATAAATCAAGCGACTGCTTACCCGTGACGTCAGCGTGCACCATCAACACGCGCTGTCGAACACTTCACATCGCATGCATGAGAGAGCACACCGTGCGAGTGCAAAGCGGCTCAGGTATGTTGTTCTTGAGCGTAGTGGCCCCAGTACGGTTTCTGCCCACTGACTACAGTTGGTTACGGCCGCTTTGTGTAAAATAAGTAGAATAAGGAAGAGTGAAATGTTTTATTTTGAACGAATCAACAAATATCGCCGCGAAACAACGCGTGTGAGACTCCAACAAAAAGGCTACTATAAGCTACCACCATCTTATCTCTACTACACTCCACCACCAACCAAGCGCCAAAAGACGCCAGAAGACATGTTCGTTTATTCAATATATGTCGAGAGCACCCATCGACCCTATGACGTTAGGATGACGTAGGCCAAAACTGCTAGATAATAATAATAATATTTGGGGTTTTACGTGCCAAAACCACTTTCTGATTATGAGGCACGCCGTAGTGGAGGACTCCGGAAATTTTGACCACCTGGGGTTCTTTAACGTGCACCTAAATCTAAGCACACGGGTGTTTTCGCATCTCGCCCCCATCGAAATGCGGCCGCCGTGGCCGGGATTCGATCCCGCGACCTCGTGCTCAGCAGCCCAACACCATAGCCACTGAGCAACCACGGCGGGTAACTGCTAGATCGCGCTGCTTATTTTTCGGGTTTGCTAAAACCGTCAATCAGCGCGCGCCTTTGGCGGAGGAGTGGCCAAGACGATAGTTTCGCAGAAGGCGAACGTTTCAGAATACGAACCCTGCCACGACGGCTCCCTCTGAGGAAGAGGACCCGATCTCGAAGGCTATGTTTCTTCTGGCGGAAAGTGTTGGAATAAATTTCAAAAGCCGGAAACAAGTCATGCCCGCCATTTATTCGACTTCAGCTAAAAAAAATAAAGCAAAATGTGCAAAGCCAGAATAACGTCTGTAGCAGAAAGCACGAAGATCATGCAAACCCATACGCTAACCATCATTCACAAGGATGATGGAACAACTGCAACGCAAGAATTTTCTCCAGTAATTTTTGCATGAAACTACGTCGTTGCACGCACAAAAAAAATTACGCGTCTCTCAAGTTATATTACACTGTCGTGTATGCTTCCTTCACCCCAACTTGCGTCAACATCATTGCCTTGGCTACGCTCTATAAGCCCTCTCAACTGTTCTATCCCATGTTTAACCTCATTCTCGAGAGCCTCCCACGCACATCACCAAAGGATGTCTACTCTTCTGGCACCTTGTCGTTTGTGCCTGTCTTATCGGGGTATCGTACAGTTTGCAAACGCAACCATATATATGCATCACAAGCAGGTACTCCCTCCAAAGGGGTAACTTGTACTTCGTTAGTTTCACTGCGCGCATACAAAGCGACGACCTCGTCTTAACGACGTCCTCGTAGTTACAACTTCGTGTCTATAGCTTTCTTTTTTTTTTATCCTTGCTTGCGCGTGTGTGGACACACACTTTTTTATGCGAACGATTTACAGGATTACTCCCTGGAGTTTCCTCGCACATCTGGCGTGTGGCGCGACAGCCCCGATCACACGACAATGAAAATAGCTAAATGTACGATCGCCGGATCTGCACCAGGGTACTTCACCCCGATACTCTGTCCCTTTTGCCACAAGCGTCTACATAGCACCGGAGAACGAGAACCCTACAAGTTTTTCCCTAGTACAAATATCGACGATAGGGCGCTTCGCTTGTGCGTCTCGTCGCGTAGCAACAATATAGTTGCAAAAGTTAGAGCGTGCCAACTTTCCCCACCTTTTTTCCTGGTAGCCCATCGAGACGCTGTGTGACATTGCACTGCCTTCAGTATCGCTCCATATCAGCGGCAAAAATACTACGCACCTGCCGTTGCATGATTCACATAGCCGTCATCGGCGCCGTTTTCTTCACGGTAAAGGCAACGGATTCCTTCGGGGGACAGCATGTCTTTGTCAGTTTTTTTTTTTCTTTTTCGTCAAAAACGAGACGTCGTCGACGTTGGTCGATGTTCCCAACGTCGCTAGCATCCCTTTATTAGGGGAAGACCGTCGAACAAAGGCTTTGTTCTCGACAAAAACCGGTGTCATGACGGTGACGGGATCGCGCGGATGACGATTTTTTAATTGGGTCCGATAGCATGCGCGGCAAATGCGAGGCGCACGCTTGCGACAATGTTCACGAGCAGCCACGCGTTGTTGCGACTTTGAGGAGGTCCCGCAGCGCTCGTCACCCGTTTCGTGGCAGAGCGTTGCCAGTTCTCTAGTTGGTAGCGAGTCAGGCGTCGGTGAAAATAACAAAAAGGAACTTTATACACTATATACAGGTCATTATACAGGACAAGATCGGATCGGCTCTGGGGCCGAGAGCTAATAGTAAACGCGGCTGTTCCCGCACGGCGACGTCCGGCGAGACTCCAACGCGTAACACATCTCACTCCACTCGAGAGCGGCACTCTGCTCACGGTGGTTCGGTGGATCCGGTTCTCCAGGCGGCAGAGTTGGGGCTTATAAAGCCCCGAGAAACGATTGTCACTCAAACGGCCCAATACAAAGCGAGCACTCGACGGTCGTCCGAGAGGTCCAACCAGCGACCGCGCTGGCCACCGTTTCGAAATTGCCGCGCGCGGTGACCTCCAGGGGAAAGGAAATACGGCGCCGGGCTGTCTAGAACTTGCACGTTTGGACATGTCGCTCACCGATGCTCCTCCACAGGACGCCGCTGCCTGGCGGCGCGGCATCTTGACTTGTCAAGGGAGCGTTAGGGCGCTGTGCCTTTCGGCGCAGCCCCGGGTTTGTCCAAAGGGCGTTCGCAGGATAAATTCTGCATCTGCAAGATTCAGAATCCGAGCTGGTTGTACGGGCAGAACAGCGCCTCCCTGTCGTGCTTGCGCTGAACTGCAATCGAATGACTGACTTGCAGCCGTGCAATTAGCCCCGAGAACGAACACGAGCGGCGCTGCGAGCGCCGCTCGCGTGACGTCAGGGAGGGGACTCGCGCCTGTCGTCTGCTACAGTTCGTGCGTTGTACGGGCGCTTTCTGCGGTGTTTTCGTTTGTTCGCCCTCGTTCTCTCTGCTTGTGTACTTATGGTGGTCGTCTCAAATATATTTTTACGACGTCTTCCTTTGCGAACATTTATTCAAAGAGCTAATTTCTTAGACAACAATGCAGCTCTCGAAGGCAACGCTACAGTGCCAGCCGAAGCGACGCAGACCAGCCCATTGCGGGTTTTTCATACGCGGATAGACAATCGCAAAAGCATAGCCTATAGGAATCCAGTTATGATACCATACCTGCCGCGGTGCAACAAGTATGTCACAAAGCTGGCTATATATGACTACTACAGCAGTTACGTTGATTTTATTCCGCTAAAACAGGTTTGCTCACGACGAGTAGTTCATGGTATAATATCGAATTTTTGCATTTCCTCACAGAAACGCTCGGCAGTAGCACGGTGACTTAACTAATACTGGAGCTTAGATTCTACACGCCTCACTTGCTTCTTTAACTGCTTGTCAACATTAGGCGGTTCTTCACGTGTTTATTTTTTTTAAGCAGCGGAAATTTGAAGTAAAGTTAATGAAGGCTTACAGCTATTTCCAGAGTACAAATAGGAATGTACCAATATATATTCCCTTTTCCGTGCTACACGTTCAACTCACCTCTTTAGAGCGCGTTTGTTAATGATTAATAATGCATGTTATGTTCCTCTTTTTTTGTCTATGTTACCATGTGAATATCATTTATTTATTTCAATGCCGCAGTGTGTTTTGCATTGTTATCGTGGAAATATTTCACTGTGCTTTCATATATTGTATAACTGCAATGTTTTATGGCCACTATATAGATGTAATTTATATGGCGCTTGATGTGTTACCCCATGCAGCCATATTGTACCTAAGAGGGTGATATTACCTCAAGCCGCGTCTGTACGGCTTTTTTTCCCTCATCCACCTCTATTTACCACTCCTCTGTACATGTGTGTGTGTAAACGGAAATTAATAAATCAAATCACATCAAACTCACTTGAGAAATTTACTGGTGCTTGTTGCTTAAGGAATATACATGACGAATCTGTTTGGCAAACTGACACAGGCTGCTCGGCCCAATTTTTTTAGTGAAGTATGCCTGCTGGACCACTTAGCTGTAGCCAGAAAGCAGTCGAAGCGTCAATGACTAGTAGTATGGGACATATTGAAGATATCGAAATTCCCCCTTTGGAGGGTCAGAAATCAAGTGAAAGTATATGCAAGGCTTGTGGTGCTTTCTTTATGAATGTTTGCGATTGGATTGGAGCAAACTTAAATTAGCCTGCAAGGTTCTCTTTTAAGTACCGACGAAGCGAATAGTTATCCGTTTGAATAATTAAATAATGCTGGATCGAGACATGGTGAGACAAAAGGTGCTTGAATTTTCCTTTTGTAGGGAATCTAAGCTGCGTAGTAGTAGCTCGAGAATACTTTAGCCATTCCAGTTGGCACTGTAAAAAAATGCTTTATGGTTTTAATTCGAAGTTGAAGTGAACTGATGGGTTTCGCGAACATAGCGTGCCTCGCCATACGGACAGTCGATTGCTACCGTTACGTGATCAGGGGTGGGCCATATTGTCGATAAAGGCTACTGAGGGCCACTATGATACATTTCATCACTTTCAATTCAGTGGCTGTCGATCTAAACAACGAAACTTTTCTCTCAGGTGATTGCTACTATGGTGTTTGTGAATTAACTATGTAGATACTCTACATGACACGCCGTCGTGTTAGCAGCCATGAGCAATTCGTTTTTTGGAGGCCTGTTTCAGAGGGGGATGAAAGTAGCAGCAAACATTTTCATAAGAAATGCGCGCCTAACTATTTTTTACGCATTAATGAATGACCATATTTGAATAGAACAACACAACAGAGTAATAGGAATCATGATGACAGCTTCGCTGGGCAGGGTCTTTCTAATATCGGATAACATGTTGACGCCAATTACCAAATTTTTCTTCCACGTAAAATGCAATACCTCTCATAGCTAAATACTAAAGGAATGTTAAGTGTTTAGCGAAGCATCATACACAACTTCGCGCGTTGAATTTGCAGATATTCTCTTTTTAGTCAAAATTTACCGATAGACACGGCGCATATATGCATTGCAAAAACTTGTAGGCCCCTTTAACGCTACTTAGCTTGCGATATCCAAGTCGCAAAGTTTCTTGACTCACACGCTTTTGAAGAAGAAACTGTGGTTAAGGTATTGCAGCTGAAAGAAGCCGACTTATTCTTCAATACGTACGGCTCGAGCCACCTATACCCCAAGCATACACGAAGGGAACGAGCGCGCGCGGCAGCCGAGCGAGCCGGAGCGAGCGGCGTCCTGGCCGTGACGTCACTCGCGAGAGGGCGCCATTCCTCTTTCTCGGGGCTAATAGTTGCACAAAACGACGATGCTTTCATGTTCGGCCTAAAAAATAAAGCGTACAAAAAGCGCTAGACACGAGTTGGCACATAGGCGTCAAATGCGGCGCCATCGGGTATCCACAACAAAAAATAAGATAGTATAGTTTAAAAGACAGCACTTCCCGCATAGCGTTGGATCTGCGCGACATTTTTTTGTGATATCGTTCTAATAAGCTGAACTTTGCCCACTGGCGCGCAGGTGTACTTTGCGCCTGTGGCCAACAAGTACCTGGCGAGGCTGACGCACGAAGCCATGGCGGAGCTGGGCGTGGTCAACTTCGCAGGTTTCGCGTCCGAGAAGGAACTCGTCGCGGCGATGCGCCTCCGGAACGACACACCCGTCCACACGGTGGCGCTGCTCTACATGGACGTGTCTCCAGGCGACAGGGACAGCGTGCCTTACAGCCTGGACGTCAACTTCTTCGGAGGCCGCCTGCCATTCGACGCGCGCGTGAGTGTTGAAGTGATTTTGAGTTTGCGGTTTCCAGAAACGCAGGCCTGAATACGATGTGCAGCCAAGTACGAAGGATGAAATCGATTTATTTGTTGGCTAATTGATTTATCGCTATTTTAAAAGATAACCAAGTGCCCCAACGGCCCATTGCGCAGAATCCTGTATGATCATATCATGGTTCCCAAATTAAAATGCGCATGTTCCGGTACAAATCTATAAAACTTTGTAGTACTGGGATAATGGGCGTATGGGTCTTCTTAACTAGGGGCCCGATAACGTAAACCTATTCCAAACTTCTTCTATTCTGTTTCTGCAATCAGCCTTCCACGATTGGTCAAGTATTTTTCGGTCTATACCCCGCTTTATTTGACTGTCATGGGACGTTACAAAAACCACGGACACTGATATTCACTATGCATGAATAGACTGAACAAAAGAAATATAATTATTTGATTCCGCACTTTTCTGTCATTAGCGTGTCGCTATTAGTCAAAGTTTGCAGGCTGCACCCACTTCGCCTTTCTATCACGGGACGTCCCAAAGCCGTGCACAACTCATCACGTCAACGTGACCTGTATACGTTAAAGATGGATTATTATGCCTAACAAACCTGAACATTTTTTTTTTTTTTGGAAAAGCCGGAGACTTCCCCGTCCCGAAAGGAACAGAAGACGTCTGCCCATCGATCGCTCTGACACTGGCTACTTGGAGCTGATGGGGAGATCGAACTGATTTATTCGCGTATAATAAAAAAAAAGTTACACGGCTCTATAAAATTTTCTAGACCTTTCGACACGTATACGAAATCGCTCTGACCACCCTTCTTCGCTGATGATTCGCTTTAGCGGCATTTTTAGCCTTCCGTCACCCGCCGTCGCAATTTTTAACCAGCCACAGCAAGCTTCGCCAGGAAAAGCGAGCCAATCGCAGACCCCGGCACCACCCTCCTCATCGACGCTCCCGGACCTTCGAAGCGAGCGGTCGCATCGCCCCTCGCTCCGACGACTACGGCTCGCCCGCCACTTCTTGCGCGCGTACGTCTCCTCCTTCGACCGCGCTTACGAGCGCAGCCCTTTTCAGGGCTCGCATGGCAGCTGGCTCGATTGCCTGAGCCACGCTGCTACACGGAGGCCCCATCTCATGGGTGACGCTCCGAAGCAGCAACATCGGAAGAGGCCGAAGAAGCCAGCTCCTGGCTTCGACGACTCGGGGTCCCGACGAGCCCTGCAGCACCATCCGCATGGACGGCAGCCGCGCACCGGGAGATCGCCTCCTGCCTTGCGTTGGAAGCGCGGACTGAAGGCACGTACGCTGCGTGCACTGTCGGCCGACTCGGCGAGCTCCACGCCGTCAACAGGAGCCTCTCGGCCCCTCGGCCCCTCGTCCACGGCCACGGCCCCTCGTCAAACAGGAGCCGGCCGGGAGTGCCTACTCCTGCCCCAGTACCTGCGGGAACACGGGAGCTCAACCCGCGGAACTCCCCGCAGCTGCTCGAGGCAGCCAAGAACGCCCAATCCTGCCAGCCTGCAGCGTTACAGTCGGAGAAGCCCGCAAGAAGGAGACGCCGTTTTCGACGGTTCGTCGACTTCGAGCCGTATTCCCCACCCGCTGACGGCGGTGTCGCCCACGATACCTCAGTCACGGTTCTATACCGTCCCACCGAGCGCAAGGCAACCTTCCTGGCACTCTCGCGGGATACTATCGCGGCGCAACTCGCCTGTGTTTCAGGTGTGAGATGCGTTCGCGTGAACTTTCGTCGCAATGTGGTGGCTGCGGATGTGACGCGCGGTGCCGATTTGGCGCCCCTCCTCGCAGTGTGCGACATCAGTGGCGTGGCGGTGCGCTCGAAGGCACTGCACAGCAACTCCTGTGTGGGTGTCATTTATGGGGTCGACCCATCCTTCGACGTCCGCACTGTGAAAGAAAACATCGAAGCCCCCGTCGCGGTGCTGTCTTGTTCACGGAGTGGCGCTAGCGTCACTGTTACCTTCGTCGGGAGCGTCGTACCCACAAACGTCCGACTCTTCAAGCAGCTCCGCGCGGTTCGTCCCCGTCTGCCTCGACCACTACAATGTGACCGCTGCGGTGTTTTTGGCCACGCCGGCGCCACCTGCTTCCGCGACGCCCGCTGCCTTCGCTGCGGGGAGTCGCACGCCACAGGAAACTGCCCCGCCGAAAAGCCACGCTGCGTAAATTGCGGTGGCCGTCACCCCTCAACCGAGCCAAGCTGTCCGGAGTGGCAGCGCGAGAGAAGGGCGGCCGTGTTGCTGTCCTCGTCCCAGCGGCCCTTATCGCGCAAAACAGCGCTTGAACTAGCCGGCGCCGCAATGACCGAGCCGCGTACGGCCGCTCCGTCTACTTCTGCCAGCTCCCCACAGGGCCGATCGTACAGTGACGCCCTGCGCGGCCGCAACAACCGGACAGCCGCAGCTGAGCCGTCATGCGGCCCTCCAACCGCTACGAACAGCGACTCCAGAGACGCGCTAATAGCCGCTCTCGCTACTGCACTGCGGGCCCTGCTCGACCAGTGCCCAGCCATCGACGGCAACGTTCGTCAAATGTGTGACGCGGCTCTCGCCGCGCAGGAAGCACTGCTCCGACACGACTAGGCGCGTCACCGCGCCTCATAAGCGAAGGCCACCGACTTGTCCGCGCACGGCGTTCTAGCCGCCGCCGCCGCCCCTCCTTCACCCCTCTATCTATTCCCCTACCCTCCCTGTGCTGTGCGGTTGAGGTGTCCTCATCTGAGAGACAGTTACTGTGCTGCACTTTACCCCACGTTCTTCCTTCCCAAACCAAGAATCTCTCTCTCTCTCCTCATCCCATTATTTAGTTCCACTGCCCTAACTCGGGGTTCCCAAAACAATAGCCACTTCTGCGTGCTCCTCGCCTGTAGCTAGTCAGCCAATTAGATAAGGAAAATCTGTCAAAGTAGGCAATGCTTTTCGCTTTGAAATCAAACAAATGTGACCTCCTATAATCGAAAAGGGCGTTGGATTCGGTGGTTCAAACAACGCTGTAGGCGATCGCATGGTGCTTGCGTTGACAATTGCGGAAAGTTGACGTCAGGAGATTGAAATCAAATCATATTGGAATAGTTATATGTTATAGGTCTGATTATTTTCCCAATCGACTGAGTCATTGCCTTATTCTACGAACACAGATATTTTTCTTACCTAATAAGAAGCGGAAAAATTTTAGAAGACGCCCTAAGCCAACTTTACATTATTACAACCGTAGCGTGTTGCATTCATTGGCGCATCACGGCAATTACTATGCGGCAGTGTTTACATATGGAGCATCCGCACTCGTCTAAAGCAAGCGAAAAATCCTTTTTCAGGCGATTAGCATTTCGACGGCCAGTGGTGGAGAGCTCAGGGCGGCAGCCGTCTCTCTCCCTCAATGCGACACGCTAGAGTTTACGTACACCGCGTGAGACAGCCTATTAGGCCTGGAAGTATAGACGAGAAAACCATGGCCATGCGGCGCTACTGCGCCTCCTGACAGCGCCCCTATGTGGAAACGTCAAGCAGCGCGGTCGCGTCGTGGCGCAGTCTCCGCTTTGTTTACTTTGTGCCGTCCGCGCTTTTCTTCGCTGCTCGTTCTCACGGCGCTCCGCTTTCGACGGCGGCAGATCGCGTGCTTGCGCAACAACGATGCAAAGATTGCCGTGCGGTTTCAAGAAGGTTGCCGATGCCGACAGCTTTTTTCCGTGGCGGCAACCTCACGATAGGGGAGCGTCTGCTTCCGAACGTGTACGGCGTTGAACAAATTGTGGATGGTGATGTGAGAGTGAAAGCCACGTGCGTGTCACAGGTGTCCGACAAGATCGTATACGACGTCGAGTTAGAGGTACGCACCATGTTCACACATTTAGCCACTTTTATTTCAATTACAACATAAGTCACACTGGCAGCAGGAAGTTCTGTTGTCATACTACTCGATGACTGTAGATCCATTGGGCTGCTTCTTGATGGTTCCGTCACTTCACAAAGGCATGTTCTGGAGTCTGTTTCACACGTGTCTTGCTGCTGCTCAAGAGCAGTGTCACTGTAATACGAAAGCACATGTCCCGGTGGCGCTGTCTGCTGAGAAGACTGTTGTGATTGCCATTGGTCTGTTTGGCACCGCTTCCATCTGCATCGCATATAAATGAGACAGTATGTGTGCCTATTTGCTGTGGGGATTAAATTACTCCCAATAATATGTTTGCAAAGGTAACGTTCCTGTGATTTTGTGCATACATTATTCTACAAGAGTGGTACCACTACAAGTTATGATACTTGCACACTTAGATACTTAGAAAGCATGGGCAAACAAACATAACGCGCACGTCTCGAGCGGCTGCTTTCCGATCTGCTGCTTCCCGACGCATGCGACGACCACGGCTTGCATTAAATACCGTCTGCTACCACACAAAAGTAGCACGCGGCCCCTTTCGTTACCTGCACAACTAGTAATTTAAGTTGCCGCGTTTGGAAAAGAGAAATAATTCTCTTGAGCTCGTCCATGCCGATCGCGAGGGAAGGCACAGTGCAATCAAATAAATTCGGGGGTTCTAAGTGCCAAAACCATGCCAAAACCACGAAATCATTATGAGGCCCGCTGTAATAGGGAGTCTCAGGAATAATTTTAACCTCTGGGGCTTCTTTAACGTGCACAAAAATCAACGCACACGGTAACAAGGGCGTTCTTGCATTTTGCCCCTATCGAAATGCGGCCGCCGTGGCTGGGAATCGAGCACGCGTCGTAGAGCTTAGCGGCGGCAACACGCATGCATTTACCGCTAACGAACGGCGGATGCCACCACAATTCAACAACGCGACACGACTAAACAAACGGCCGTGCACTAAAACCAGGCATATGACTATTCCGCTTTCAAGATATTGCACGCGAATGCGAAAGTATGAGACTTACTTGACTCGACGCACTGCAGTTATCAACGCTTGTCGTCTGTCCTTCTCGTACCACTTCCCCGGAAATCTGTAGAACTCACGGGCGGCGTACGACCTTTCGTGTTTTCGAGGCTGCTGTGGCAATCAACAACACATCAGTATTGCGTGCCACCTTTCCTGGCTGATGAGGTCGCACTCGGCATCGCAAAAACCACGCGCATGAGTGCTCCCGCCGTACAGTACAGCTGCGCATGCTAGCGCAGCGAAGACCCTCGAAACTTCCATCGGTCCGCTAGGGGAGCATTCGGCGCTGGTGCCGCGCGGGCAAACTTTAGGTTGCCTTGTCTATAGCCTCTCCTGTCGCGTCGGTGGGATTCGCCCTCCTAGCGCATCATCGCCGTTTACATGAATGCATGGGCAAGAAAAGCGATGTGATGCACGACTTCTCGCGTTCATCTAAACATCGCTCAAGCTGTTAATGTAAAAGGTGTCAAGTAGTGAAAGCAGACTAAAGTACAAAGATTGTTTGCCCGAATTCATACGATGTTTGCGTACAACCCACGGGTGCCCGTGTCTTCGTGGGTGACGCAGCGTGTCCTGGAGCAAGTGCGCCAGATTTTTCAGATTGTTTGCATTTGCTCCCGTATCCATAGTTAGAATCTAATGTTCAACGTTGATTACGAGTGGTGTGACATTGTACATCAGGTAAAATCCTGGCAATATTATAGTGCGGGTGGCAATGTAGGAACCGATAGACGGGCACCACCCAAAGTTGATGCCAACGCTTACATTTCAGTCAAACTCGTTCTAGCCAGCGAATGATGAGTTTGTACACCGTCTGCATAGATTCCGTTTAAGTATTTCATTACAGCGCAAGCTGTATAAGACTAACCTTCCGTAGTTATTTCGGCGTCCGGCAACAGAAACGGACTTAGCAAGTGCTAACAAACCCATACACAATGGATTTCATTGTTTGCATTGTGCGTGACCAGGTACGGGTGCAGAGCGGCGGCGCAGATGTCAAAATGCAGAACAGATTAGAACGCTCGGCGTGAAAAATAGCACGACGTCAAGGTTATCGCAATATATAAGCAGGAGAGGTATCGGCGCTAAAAACAGCGGCATTATCGATGGGGCGGACACATACACTTCGTACACACGAAGAACACATACATGCGTACGAGGAGTGCCGGAGGGAACAGCAACGAGAATGCACACGTCGCTGTCATGAAACGATCACCGATGAACAACGCCCACGCGATGCTGAACGAGCAAAAGACGACTATTCTATCTTCACAGAGTGGAATTGTTGCCATTATTTTATTTGTGTTTAGTGTTCATTACTGTTCGTCTAACAACATTTGTATCTGTAACAACCACTTCATTTGTGGGCTCCCATTTGACCGCGATAATCTAAACAAGCTTGTTTAGAAAACATTTTATTTTACATAGTTACTGGCGACGCTTTCTCACCCACGACGTCGCTGATTTCATTGGAACAGTAGAATGCAGCGCTGCGTAGGAGGCCGAAAACAAGCGCATTCGCCTGTCTTCCCCATCTGAACTTCTTAACGCTCCACCACATGTCGGCGCGGATATGGCCGACGCGGATATGGCTGAGCTAGCGATGACCACTTCAGACGTTGACGCCAGGAAATAACCTACGAACAATTTTTTTCCCGCTATTCATCGGCCCAATCTTGACGCCCATCTCCGAGCACCAGCAACAATGAAGTGCTGCGCTTCACAGAGAATACAGACACTAGCATCACAACACAGAGTAACCACGATCTCATGCGCATGGTTTTCGTGCGTTACATCACCGGCATTCAGGCCGGCGCGCACACAAAGCGAGCTTTCAGCGTCACTGCTAATGCCTTCACAAAATAAAAAAGAAAATGAAAGATGACCACGAAAAATTTTGGAAATTGAACTCAGTTGTCTGTGAAAATAACGTGTAAAGAATTTCAGAGCATGGGCGCTAAAGAAACCAGGCCGCTTTCTTGTTTATAATATTTGTTTACTATACGAAAGTAACGTTGAAATAGTAGATTGTGTTTTAATAATTTCGCAGTTCCATTCCTGGGGATGTAAATATTGATTTCAATCAACTAAGCTTTCGAAGAAAGTAATTGCGTTTGTAATCACTTACTTTTATCTGAAATGTGTACAACAAGCCTAACTACGGAGCATACACAATAGCCAGTGCATAAGCCACAGTACCCGTCTTTGCAGGGAGCGCACCACAGCAACACAAGAAATCCGATCATATAGCCTCGCCCCAGTGATGAGCGTCACCGCGCTGGTAAATACAGCCTGCTCGCACGACCCCATTCGTATGGCTCACTTCTGCACTGCCAGGCTGTGTACGATTCCCCATTTAGACTGCGAGGAAATCAAAACCTAATCATACATTTATGCCACAGCGGCTTACGAACACCTGCTGCTTTTCCGCCATTACGACAGTGATATGATCCTCCACGCCCACCTTTCGAACCTCTTGCTTTCCATTTATAAATAGATCATATTAGTACGTCAACGCGACGCGAGATACTGTAGGTAGATAGAAAAAAAGGTATGACCGGCCACTGAATCCTAATTTGCGGCCGTAGAAGTTAAACGAACTGAGAATACGTGCCCCTCCAAATTTGCTGCTTGGTGCATAAAAAAGTATCGACGACTACGATGCTTCCTAAGGCCGAATTTGAGCGCGGCTCTTTACGTGCTTTCATTTTGCGATGTATTGGCTGGCGCTTAACATACGTCTCGTGCTGCCTGTCGCAAACAGAGCGAAGTGTCGCGCGACTGTCTCGTCAATCTGGACATCGCGAGAGCCAGCGCGTGGGTGGCGCGTGGGCGCGATTTACAGCTGCCGCCGCAGCCCGACCTTTTAAAGGACGCGCCCTACTTTGGCGCCATCTCGTAGCCATCGTCGCCTCGCTGCGCATCTATTCTCGCTCTTTAGCCATACGCTCCTCCTCCGCTTTCCGCCTCATCGTCACGCTGCACCCTCATCGTCCGCTTTCTTCTTCGCGTCTTTCATCCGCCGCTGCGCTCTGCGTTGGCTCTTTCATCTTTCGCTGTTCTCGTTCGCTCGCTTACGTCGATGCCTGCCATCGGAACGGGCGCTTAAAAGCTGCGCTCTAGAAAAGCCCAGCAAGATAAAGAAACGAGGACATCAGACAAACAGGAGGAATAGCTGGACGAATTGCCCATTTTATCTAAATCTAAATCTTGCAAACATTCCCCACAGCGTAAGACCCGTGAATTCACTCCGTGAACCGTTCTCGAACTTTGCGGTGATTCTCGCGATTCGCAGGTCGACTATCCTCAGCGCCTGTTGTCGCAGCCCGAGGGACCGTCGTCAGAAGGACGATTTCCCGAGATGAACACGCTGCTGCCGATCATGGGCGCGCTGCAGCAGCGCCACCTCGAGTACCAGGCGCTGCGGCGCAATCGCACCATGAGCCGGCTGCACCGCGTGGAGCTGCAGCGCTTCCCGTACCCGGCCCACATCGAGCACAAGGACACCAAGAACTACGCGCTCGTGCTGACGCGTTTCTGCGTCGGCATGCTGGTTCCCTTCGCCGTCTTTGTCGCGCGACTCAGCGAGGAGAAGGCGACTGGTGCGTACAAAAAGGCCTGAATTTCGAATTCCCAAATGGGACTCGTGTCGAAGCTATTTCCTTCGCTACGTGACGGTGATGGTGATGGTGACGATGATAATACATATCATAATGATTAACATTTATAATCGCATCCGCTTTAAGGCGGGTTGGCTACAAACAGTATAGTAGCATGTGTAAACAAATTAGGTTGTAAAGTATTCATTGATGCCAAAGCATCAAATGGCCATTGAGCGACAAAGCCGGCATGTGTAGCAGCGGAACGGAACGTGAATTCCCATTGGCTGCGAAGCCACGTGACGTGCTAGCCTCGACGGAGCAGAGAGGGCGAAACTGAACATCTGCTGCCGCACCAAGTGTTCCGCACGGAGAGAGTCCAGCGCCGCAACGCCACGTCACCCTCGCTCTCGAAAGCCTGTGTTATCCGTGCCTTCTTAAGCCGCGCAAGCTCTCGCCTGTGTTCTGACTTCGCAGCCGTAATCGTTGTAAGGCAAGAAATTAATGAATAAAAAGCACAATAAATTCGAAAAGAAAAACGTTGGCGGCAGCGAGTTTCGAGCCTACGTAACTACGCTCAGAAGCCCGAGTGTGTCACTCACAGGGCTGAACCAGTGCCTCCTATATAGCAGGCCTGCGCGTTTTGCTTTACGAAATCATGCTGCTTGAACCTAAATTTCCATGGCCAAGCCTGGCGGGTCGAAAGCGGTGACTTCAAAATCAAAGCTGCTTACTCAGTAGCGTCGCCATTAGGTACTATGACAGTCAAGCAAGGTATCATGACCTCACGGATCGAAATGCAACCGCTCGTGCTATCTAGAAGGCGTTGTCCAAGCGTCTCAACGTGCTCGCTCGCCCGCGAGGGCTTCATAGTTGGAAAGGACCGCTGAGCGGACATTATTGCTTTCGCATTTACAACTTATCAAAGGTGCTCTTATTTATTTATTTATTTATTTATTTATTTATTTATTTATTTATTTATTTATTTTCTTTTACTGTGGGCTACCATGAGGTCCATGGAGGAGGTGGCGTACAAGTAACAAGCAGACAACGAAAACAGCACGCAAGACATATGATTTAGTTTAGCATCGCAATATATCCGCTCTAATTCGCGTCCGAGGTAATTTGCATCATAAACACTTGAGGGCAGAGTGTTGTAGTCTGACAGTATTTTCTGCACAAAGCTGTATCTATATGCATCCGTCCTTATGAAAATTGGATCGAGGGCCCTTCATACGTATGCCTTCTTGTCCTAGCATTGTGCGGTCGTGTGCAATTTGGTGTATATATCTTTATATTGCCTGAATGATAGTTTTGCAGGAAGCTAAGCTTACTGACACTTATTTGGCATTCTAAAGTTGGCATGCTATTTTGGATTATTACTAGGAAGAGTGAGTCTGCCATTCTTTACTTATTCAAGATGGAGCCCACTATATATAGAGGTGGGGGAGGCGGGGGAGGTGGGGATGCTTCACCATTGCTACAGCCCTACGTTGAACAGAGTAGCACAGGAAATCAACAGTTGATCTCGAACGGCAACATCACCAGATCTAAGCCATATTTCTACGAAAGTAATTACAGTGAGTCTATGGTATCAGAGTAAGAAAAGCGCGCAAGTGCAGTAAATTAGCCAACGAGAAAGGCGATCGCTAACATTGGCTCAATAATAGAGGTTCCTGTAACACACTGGTCCGCACTGCACGGAAAGAACTTGAAAGTTTGGGGCTTGGCCAGAGCGCATGTCCAGTGTCCTCTGGTTTCCATAGTGTTTGACTTTCTTTCTTTTTTTTCACAAAGTAAGTTCCGCACCAATACGTGGCTGCCACCTTTCCGTTCAGGTATGAAAGAGATGCTGCGTGTGATGGGCCTCAACGACTGGGTCTACTGGGTGAGCCATTACATCAACGGCTTCTTCATGCACCTGATCATCGTGACCCTGATGCTGCTCTTCCTGTGCGTCAAGCGGAACGAGGAAGGTCGGGCCTTCATCCAGTTCAGCGACCCGCTGCTGGTGTTCTGCATACTGATGTGCTTCTGCAGCTCGTGTCTCATGCACGCCACGCTGCTCTCCATGTTCTTCTCGAGCCGTGAGTGTATCTTCCACGCGGGTACCCTACTTCGCCTACTTGTAACCAGTTTCGGACTACGCTACTGTATTTACCTGGATATGGGAATCTTGTTGAGCAGTACGACTTTTTGAGTTCTAGCATTCCGAGCAGTTTGTTTACACTTTGCATCTATCAAAATACGGCGGCAGCATCAGGGCACAGATTCTGCCACCTTGTACTCAGCAGCGCTACTCGACAGCCACACCACTGATCCGGCATGGCGAGTACGTATATTGGAAAGGGGTACTCGGTGAAGAAGAGATCTAGGCTATGATGTTTAGCAGGATGCGTTGTTGGGCAAGTTGGTTCATTGTAATAGGAAACATTGGTTGCACTTTCTGGACAATCACATGTAAGAAGACAGGACAGGCGCAAACAGGGCATTGACTTCATCCGGGATGTAGCCTTTCTTGAGGTATAGGCCCACAAGTCTTGCACGGCAGGAAGTGCTGATGATACCCGACATGACCGCTGATACTTGGCATGATGAAGGGAGAACACAAAAGGAAGAGCCCGATGTAAAAGAAATGAAGTTTAGCAGGATGCGTTGTTGGGCAAGTTGGTTGCGGGAAAGTGGACTGCGGGAAAACTTCGTGTTGCGCCAGAGCACGCCTGGCGATTATACGGCAGTGTGTCCAGTAGAAATGCACCTAAGAAGAACCTGTAAGACTTTGCGCTTCTCGTCTCCTCCTTCTTGACACACTCTCCCATTTGTTACGGCGCAGCACACACAGCAGTAGCCGCCGCCCTGTTGTACTGGACCTTCAGCTGCCTCATGCCGTTCCTGGCGCTCGAGAATGCCGGTGGCCAGGGCTACCACTTCATCAAGCGCAGCCACAAGCTTGCGACGGCCGTCTTCCCTGGCATGAGCCTGCACTGGAGTTTCCGCGTGCTGGAGCGCTTCGAGAAGTTCGGTGAGGAGCAGCTTTGCGCGTCGCTTCCGCAACTACCTGACGCCCTGAGATGGCACATGTAGCACTTCTCGCGGCTTCCTAAATTATGGTTACGCATACAGCTGGAAGCGCACAGTGCCATTTCTTCCAGTGTTTTGTCACGGGGTGACGGAGCATGGTTGCCTGTTTTGGCACCCACAAGCGCGGAGGTCCATCGGCGCACGTTTCTGTTGGGGTAGGAACTCGCACCGCAATGCCACAGTGCGCTTTCACCAATGAGGGTGAAGAGTCCAGTCACGTGAGGCGTAGGTTGTATCTCTGCAAAACCAACACATGGTGTTATCCTGCGCACATCACTACGAGAGCCCTCATACGCATAGGCTAGCATCAGCGTTCGTCGAAAGGCTCCCCTGTCATCACGAGCGGGGAAGACCCACTGAACTCCGTGAATAGTGTCTGCAGCACTGTGAACATACCACGAAAGCACGCATAGCTATTTTGCCGCTTCGCACTCTTCATGCGGATTCCCTCACGTCGGCGCTGGCACGGACGTTTGCAGCCGCGTCGCGTTTTCGCTGGCGAAAAACGCCCCATGCAGTTCCAACTTACCGATACTACTGAAGCAACGGCAGGTCCTCGCGTAAAATTTGCGTAACCGTGAAAAAAATGGCTGTGGCTTAGCTAAGGTTAAGCCCAGGATGCGAAGCATACTAGCCTTTATTTTAGTTGTTGAACCACTGTTTAGCCTGGTGAACTGCTGTTGCTTGGCTATATTTGGTTCGGCTAGACGACGAAACAATTCATGCGTTACTCTGCTTCGCCTTCAAGAGTGGAACGCGACAGCGTTCCCGTCGACCCGCCAAGGGGTGTAAGTGGGCCACCGCGCAGCGACTGCGCGCCTCGCATTGGACGCGGTGAGCGTCGAGCAGCGTTCGGCGCGGCAATGAAATGTGCGCCTGAGCAAGCGACGCACGCCTGAGCCAGAAACAGCTCGTTTCTAAGGCAACATCGCATTCACTAGAGGCGCTTTTGTACCGCTTTGAAGCATCGTACTCGTGGCTCAGTGGTAGCGTCTCCGTCTCACACTCCGGAGACCCTGGTTCGATTCCCACCCAGCCCATCTTGCAAGAGTTGAGCCAAAGCCACCTAGAAAATCAGTCTCTGTAGCACGCCGCAACCTTCGCTTCTCATTCCAACGAGCAGCTCTGTCTCCAGGAGGCATCTCGCCTCGAGAGTGTAGCAGAGGTGGTTATATACCGCCGCGACGCCGCGAGCGACGGCGCGAGTTGAAGCCTCGTTTCTCCTCTGTCGTGACGTCATGGTGTCACGTGCTATTGACGGCGACACCGCCGCGCCTGAGGAGCTGGGTTGAGCTCTCGTAATATGCTTCACATAAAAAGTTATTGAAGAGAGTCACAGCGAGCGCTTAAGGCGGCCTCCATCTGCATACGAAGCTCCCGAAAACTTGTGAACACCCTGTAAACATCTATTTGGTAACCGGACGTAGGCTTACTAATACTGCATTGCTGATAAGTAAAATTGGCGCAGCACAAGGACAACGCACACAGGAAGTTGAGACAAAGCCTTCCTCTGTGCGTTGCCGTTTTGTTGCTCTTATTTTACTCTTCAACAATGCAAGACCAACTAGCCCAACGGAAATTTCTTGTTCCTAATGCTGCATTAGATGCAAAAATTGAAAAGCGCGCACTTCTTTTCGAAAACTAAAGCGCTATTGAGATAAGAATAATTTTCGGCGCCAAATTACGTGCAAGATCTTCTGGAGCAGCTATGAAGTCTAAAAGCGCAGTCACAAGGATGGCAGTACTCCTTCACTTGCGTCTTTGAAGCATGTGCAATAAGGTAAACTCGACATTGCAATTCCGAGAGGTGGCTACGATTATGCTCTGTCCTCAGAACTTGTAGAAAGGCCTGTAAAGTGCCGCGAATTGGTGCGAACACCGCGTTTCTACACTCCGAAACGTGCGAAGTTTTGTGCAATTGAATGCAGCCACATGCGATGGAATGACCCTTAAAGGGGCCCTGATCTCCTTTTTATCGAGCTCGAGAAATGTGTTTTACATTAAAACAGACTATTTCAGAAATACTTTGCCGCAAAAAATATTTCAGTGCGTTAAGCAGAAGCGGAGTTCTCTGGATTCGCAATCGAAGACCACCTGTGATCCCCTTCGCGCTGCTCCCGGACTTTTTTCAATGCATTGTACTACGAAGGCAACGGTGGATGAGGTGTGTCCACTACGCTCCGCTCGGCGACGTTGAGTAGTCGCCTACTTAACGTCGCCGGTTTAATTTTCACTTTGGCTGTTCACGTAGACGTCACTATTTCCGATTTTGTAGCCTACGACGCGGCAAACTTAGAGGCTGTTCCTCAGCTTAGGGTTGAGTTCACGGTGTCTCATCATCTTGTTGTGTTACAGTGGACTAGATAGCTACGCGCGGTTATTCTCGCACCGAGTGAAATGAGGCGCACAGTTCCTTTCCCACTTGTCTCTACGACTATCAAAAATTTTCTGGGGGTATAACAAACTTCATCTTTATGCTTCCTCCTGCGAGTGCGTCGGCAGCGTGCAGATCGGCCAAGCAGTGGATGCCGCACTCCTCTGGATTTGCGTTGAAAGGATTCCTAACGTAATGATCTTCGACTACAATGGCAACACTTCTCGAGGGTGTGCAACTTGGGAAGCAGGGGCCCCATGACGTAAAACTATTCCAATGTGTTTTTATTCCAATTTCCTGAAGTCAAGGGTGCGATCTTGTACGCGTTCCAAAATAGAACGGAGGCGGTCCGTTCCACCGAGCCGCACACGGTTGGTCAGTTTGAACGGTGAAGAACGCCATGACGTCAATTGAGAAGTGATATCTGCTGTCAATCATTCCGTGTTGTCTGCTATCGGACGAACGCAACGGAACGGACCGCCACTTTCGCGACGGAAAGAACGGACCGCCTCCGTTCGAGTTTGGAACGCGTACAAGATCGCACCCCAAATTTACGCAGCCACTGACGCAAGCATTGGGCGGTAACCCGCAGTTTGTTTGAAAAACCCAATCAAACGCGCTTCTCGTTTACAGGATGTCACTTTCTTTTCCTTTTAAAGCGAGTAGCATTGCCTACACTGAGAAGTTTTTCTTATCTGATTGGCTTAGAAGAGGCGAAGAGCACGCTCAAGTGGAGAGAGTTTCGATTGGTCCGAGCCAGCGCAGTGAAAGTAGATAGCGGGATGAGGGAGTGTGGTACCGGCGTCTGCGATTAGTTCGCTTGCATTACTGAGCTTGCGGTGGCTGGTCGAAAATCGCGGCGGCGTGCAACGGAAGGTTAAACATTCTGTTAAAATGAATCCTCAGCAAAGTATAGTTGGTAGAGCCATGCCGTGTACGTGCCGAAAGGTCTTGAAATCCTTACACGTCCCCGCGAAATCATTTACTATACGCAAATAAACGCATGCTCCCCGGCAGCTGCGAGTATCCAGTGCCACAGCGATCGGGCAGCCATCTTCTATTCCTTTTGGAACGGGGCAGTCTCCGGCCATTCAGAAAAACTTTGTTTTGTTCGGCATAATAATGCATCTTTGATGCGTACACATCCATTTTGCGTGTGAGTTACAGTGGTTTTGTGAGGTTGTGTGACAGACAGGTAAAGTGGGCGTAACCGGAGAACATTTGACCAATAGCAATTTCTCAAACGACGCCCTTTTTCGCTAATGGTGAAAAAAGGCCTATAACCAGAAATTATTATTTTTTGTTTTGTTCGGTCTAATCGCGCATAATAATCGTGCACATGGGGCGTTTTCACAGTTTTCGTGGCGTCGCGTGACAGACTGGCACAGTGGGTGGTGGCTCGAAAAATTTTTTTACCAATCGTGGAGGGCTACTAGCAGAATTGGAATAGAAAAGTTGGGAATAGCTTTACGTTGTAGCGCCCCAGAAGACGTGTTAGTGCAATGCTGGCACTCAGGCCTTGAGTCACGTCACTCACAGATGCCAATCACAGCACGCTGTTGTCTTTAGTGAGCCGCAGTGAGCTCAGCGAGCTAAAACAGCGAGTGTCCTCGTAGCGACATCTCGCGGCGGCTGCGTTATCAACGCCACGCTGCAGACGCAGTTACATGTAACTGTAGCGGATAACTACGTATGCGCACGGTAGAGCTCGAGTGCGCGTTCGTGCTCATGTGCTCCAGTCTGGCCGTGTTATTTGGTGTGGACCAGCTTTGTCCTGCACCAGCTTGACCGACGGATAGTAGCCACATCCCAACCGCGCATTCAGCACAAGAGCTCAATAGGAAACGAAGGCTGACAAAGCGTCTAGCCAGGAGCAGCCAGGAGTTAGCGCTCGCTGGCAAGAGTACTTCTGGTCTGACCTCAAGTTTCGCATGATTCGAAGCTATACTTGAGTGAGCGTTCAAAACTAATAAAGATTAGCGACATCCGATTTCCACGAGACTTATAAAAATGTGGTCAAAACATTACTCCTACGTGGACGGGCGCGGCCGAGCGTTAGCAGACGACAGTCGGCGATAGTGCGTAGTCGTACTTGTTAAGTTACGTAATTCCTATCGTATTTCGAAACGCAGATTTTTGCTTGCTTCCGCTTGTTTAATAAGCTCCGCAGATAAATGTACACAGCTACAGTGAAAAGAAGCGCACTGATGCAAACACCACTGTGTTTTTTCACCAAGCAGGAAGAGGCCCCCATTACTGAAAAGAAAGGCTGAGTGACCTAGGCAGGTGTCAACAATGTTCGATATATCTTCTTTGGTGCAAATGTTTTTGTTGCGCAACCACCGGTTGCCTGAAATTGGCTGAAATGCATCCGGGAACATTGTGGTATAAACTTTTTTAAAAACAGGGTTGAAGTGCCTCAGACAGGCTGGCCAACGTTTCGATAGGTGGACCTATCTTCGTCAAAGGCGGCCTCGTCATCCTCGGCGTGTTAGTTTTAAAGGGTTAGTGTAGTGACGTCACGTGCGGGTGTTGTCGCTGGCGGCTGGTTTTAAAAACCGGGAACATTGTGGCGCTGGTACTTCATCACTGCCGAGAGCTTGAAGAAATTGGAATAAATATATAATAAATTGTAGACCAAATTAGTTAGGTAATTAATTAAAATAAAAAAATAACGGCTTGCACAGTGCCTCAAATTATTGCAGACGCCGCGGTTCTCGACAGGGTAATTTAAAGGGCAAGTAGAAAACCAGAAGTTATTAAATGAAAGTGAGACCTACAGAGACCATAAATTGGATGCAAAGAATTCGAACGGAAAAAGACCACGGAGATTCACAAAAGCGGCAAGAAAGAAATTTGCAGGGAAAATCTATCATAATGCAAAGGGGAGTGCCATGCTAACTGATGCCCGGGCTGGCTGCCCAAGGACAAAACCTTATTGTAGCAAATATGCGACGCATGTTGAGGCATGTGCGTGCTGCAGAAAGGCCCGGAAATGACTCGGCAGCTCGTAATAGAATGCCAAGACACTGACTGACCCGCAGGTAGTGTCCACCTTTCAGAAGCATTCTGATGCAAAGCTGAAGAAAGGATCAACTGGTCAGCAGCAGAGACAATTGAGAGGCGATTGCAGTATTGGTAGGAAAAAAAGCAGGGAAGAGATTGATAGAACCGAAGTTATTGCAATAGAGGTTTTAAATACGAAAGTCAAGATCGAGCTCATACAGGGAAAAGACTAGATAACGACAGATGTTGTGAAACCGTATAAAATCAAAGCTGGCTAGTGGTCTATTTGCCCCCGCCCAGTTTTAAATGGGATGACAATAAACGTGATCATCACCATGAGCACATCATCATCAGCATCATGAGCCAGTGACTCACCAACTTGATTACGCAAAGTGGCACAATCTAATCGTCAGAGCAAAGCGAGCACGTTGCTGTTCAAATTTATCATTTCCCTATAAGTAATAAGTGCAATCAGTAATACAAAAGTGCACTACTGACACAGAGAGCCGTGTTGCACGCCGCACCAATTTGGTTTGCACCAGTCTTCCGACCCAGAAGAAATTGTATGCATGGAAAATAATGGTCCCATGCCAGTTCCATAAGTAATGGTTGGCGCTGATTTAAACGTGAGGAGGAAAAGCAAACCGTGCGTTTCACAAAATACATCCGAAATGCCTTTAAAAAAGGAAAGACGAGATAATTTATTTCCGCTTGATTGATTTTACCATCGAGTCACGCATTTAAATATAATACGGTCAAATAAATAAAAAATATAATAGTGCAAATTAGGCTTTAAATAAACAAAGCCATGCAATTGATGCCCCTTGACTGCGCCTCAGCGGGCGAGCATGAAGTAACCCAGATTGCGGCTTGATTGGAACGCTCGCTAGATGCTTGCCAAGCTGTGAATAAGCAAACACGTCACTCGTGGGCGTCCTCAACGGACGTGCCATTTGGCGCCCTAGAACTTTTCAGTTTCGTTTGTGTGAAATTGACCGGAATCATTGCGGTGTAAAGTCTAGCAATGTTAACTTTTTGCGCTTCTATAGAAATGGTTCGGAGGTCCTGTGTTAGTGGCCTTCCTGTCTTCCATTGAGATTAAACGCCGGTCTCGTTTGCCTAAAAAAGGTTATTTTGTCTCACTTGCACAATTTTTTGTCTAATTACTTTATGGAGTCAGTTTCTGTTATGCCTCTATGGTAAGTGCAGGCAACAAGAATTTATTTATTTATCTCATCATTCCTGTTTTCAAGACATTTTGGACGCTATTCGTGAAACGTTCGTTACAGCTGCCTTTAAAAGCAGAGCTACGCTGCTAAACGTTTCTGCGTGAACGATAAAGATCCGAAGCCCTACTCGTCCGCACGAATTTTGGTTTAAAGGTTTCTGTTGAACCGACAATTGACGCCTAAAGTCACGTCGCGCTGATGTGCGCCAGACTAAAGAACTCTGCACGCGTTCCAGTGACTTACGGAGCGAACTGGTCCAACTTCGCCGACCGGGCTGCCACGCCGGACAACGTGACGCTGGCCGAGATCGTGTTCGTGGGCTTTATGTGCGACTGCTTCATCGTCGTCGCAGTCTGGTACCTGGACAACGCGATGCCCATAGGCCCGGGGATCGCCAAACCGCTCCTGCACCCTTTTCGGGTGCTGGGCCACTTTACGTTTGCTACGAAACGCACAACGATGACGAAGCTTGAAAGTGTATAGCTCGAGGCACTCACACATGCAGGATGAAAGGAAGACAACGAGTGAGGCCTTTCACTCGGCCTGTGGAGGTTTTGGCGCTACCTTGAAAGCGGAATAATCAATCAATCAATCAATCAATCAATCAATCAATCAATCAAAATCTTTATTTCCAACGACAGTTGGGGGTCCCTTAGGCGAAAAGCGGCAGTAACACCGAAGATACCTAAAGGCCCACGTACATAACAGCGGTATTACGATTCATACGTTCAAAAGCAAATTTACAGTAATCAAGTAAAAAATGCAGTTTAAAAAAATTAAAAAGAGGTAGTGCAAATACAACAACGCAACAATAGAACAAATAAAGTCAATATATAAGTACACTCCAGAACAGTTGTACACTATAGTTGAAATATTCAATGTTCACGTGAACACCGTATCATAAAATGACGAAAATAAACGGGTTACAAATAGTAATGAAACATACTTGAACATTCCGTGCATGTTCGGGCAGTATAAAAGACATTAGACAACAGTTAGAAAGACCATGCGAACGACGTTTTCCCTAGTGAAGTCACCACGAACTTAAAAGGCTCAAAGTAGGTGAGTGGGTGGGGCGCGTTCGTATTGCACTGCATCAGCAGCTTTAGAATAGAACAGCGTAAAGGTTGTCGAGCGCCGGAGCCCCGCGATTGCGAATTGTAGGACGTCCGACAGGGCCAGAAGAAAGTGAACGTGGGGCGGTGTGATGGCGTCACGTATATGACATCCTCTGTGAGTCATCCCAGTGAAGATTTACCAAGCAAACCGCTGTTTGAGTACGTTTGTCCACGGTATATTTGCTGAACATGTTAACGATTAGTACCGTAATAAGGAACAATGCGTCAGCAGTGTAGTGCTATCAGGCGATCCTTAACTGCTTACGCTGTATTAGATGCATCGCATTTACCGACTGCATTATTCGGTGTTGTGCACGTAGCCAAATTTTTAAAATGAAATAGACGTGCAAGCCTGCGCAATTTTTTTTGTATAATATCGCGATGAGTGCCGCCACAGTTTTCATTTCGTTTCAATGCGCTACGCAGCTGGATTATTGGTTGCCCAGTATGACGTTCGTCAAGGCGCCCTCAAGGACGTTGGAGGAGAACCAGAACTTCGAGCCCGAGCCAAGGGATCAGTCGGTTGCAATAGACCTCGTCCATGCCAGCAAGGCAAGCATCTCTCGCCACCAACAACACATGAGTCGGAGATGTTAGCTCTCTTCACAGTAAACTTTCGAATAAAAATTAATTTATTTCTGAGTTTATAATGACTGATATGCGAGTGACTCATGCAGCTCTAAGCTGCTGGCCTTGACGTACAGGGCAACCTCGCCGATTGGGGCGCGACAGATGAATGAAGCTTTCATTCATTTCGTTTTTCTTTCGTTTCGTTCTTGAGCGTCCGCGGCGGGTGCAGTGTGCAACTGCACCGAGTCTGAACTCAGTTTTGGCAGGCACCAGTCACAAGCAAAAGCAAAAGAGGGCGCGCGCTGCTTCTATCCATGCGAAGGCAGAGATACGAAAAGAAGGTCGCGGGTGCGGTGATCGGAAGCTGGTGCATGGTCTTAGACGCAGCTTATTAACATGGTAATCTAGGTGAGCTGAAATTGCGAACTGATGGCAGCTTTCAGCGCAGCATACGTGTCACTCTACTTGCCGGGCAAAAAGATGTGACAACATTAAAGAAACAACCGGACGGAAAAGAACGTCATTTTCTCTTCGGTCGCTCCTTTTCATTTTTTGCCGTCTTTTCCACCGCAAAAAGTGTTAACTACCCCAGCAACAAGCAGTTATATATCACACACACGAGAAAAAAAATACTAAACCAACATGCGTTCTACCAACCTTGTTTCGCTTTCTTTTTCTTTTTAGTGCGGTTACCACACTTATGCTTCACGCACGTTCCGGTATTAGTGCCGGTATCTAATAGTTTTAATGCGATTAAGGTTCTTTCGAAAACTTACGCATGTATGTGTGCCATTATCTGCATTGGTATGCAACCTTTTAATACGATTAGTGTACTTAGGATACTTCACGAACATTCATCATTGAACAGCTGCGCACACTCAGTAGCACAGCCCCAGCTACCCAAGTTGACGTGAAAAGAAAATGAAGTTCTGCCGATTTTTTTTTTATGTGTGTTGTGCGTGTTGCACTGAAAGTAACCATGAAGTAAGAAGGAAGCCTGGTGTAATAACGGACGCGTCCAGACGAGGCGTAACTCTGTCAATCGCTCGTTGTAACGTGCGCTAAGGCGAAGAGAACGTGAAGGGCAATGAATAAACGCGTACAGCGCCTTGGATGTCCTTATAGTGCCAGAGTGCCTTCGGCTTTTTCCTGCGGTTTTCCTCCAGAGTTATGAACCTGAGTAGCGTTGAACACATCCGTTCGCTTTGCTCCCTAAAAGCACACCACGACCGCGCTTGTCGTGGATGATGCAGAGACGTGACACAAAAGCGCTGCCTTCGAGCATGGCTTGACTTGTGCGATCGAGTTATCCGTGCCAAGGCCGCACAGCTCTGTACACACCCCAGCAACTGTGTACATGTCGAGTTCGTCCCACGCGGGCCGTGTGTGTCTGTTAGTACACCCCCGTATCAGTATAACACACCGACATTCGACTAATATTGTGTCAGTGTGTCTCGTGCAAACGTAAGTTATTTTCGAGAGGAAAAAGAACAGCCCTAAATTCAAGTGCGTTTTCTTTTTTGCTGCAACCTTTGGAAACACGTTTGTAATAATAACCTGCTATGTCAACTACGTCAACGTTTTTTATTTTAATAGTTTGTGAATGCTCTTATTTTGTCGGAGAGGGATTTTCTCGCAAAAGAATGTTAATGACAGTTTCTGGGAATGCGCTTAGAAAAGGCGGTGCAAGGCATTTTTTGGCCCTGGCAGTCGAGCAGAGGCTGCAAATGTTCTAAAATGAATATTTTTCCGACGTATTTTATTACGTGCTCTCTTCTGTACCCTGTACGTGCAATCGAAGACATGGCTTTGACCAATGCGGTTAAATATTTCCGCAGTTATGCTATTAGAAGTCCACCGGACCCCTAGATTATCCTCGGAGCGTCACTGTAATGACACACATTGGGATGTCGAGTCCAGTCTGTCATATAGCGACTGTTCTGCCTTTAAGATATTGACACCCGTCGCTTGTAATGCATATCTTGATGTGTGAACATCCTGATCTCTGGACAAGTGTTACAGTGTTCGTTCCTTCTTTTGGCGGAAACACCTCTCGAGGTCTCAATCCGAAATAACATTGGTCATTTCTTCAATTGCAGAAATATAGTACGCAACACCTAAAAAGGACATTCATAACGACTTGTAAATATTTAGGACTGCACCTTATACGGGTATTTAGGTCGGTGTGACCGGCTTGATACTGAATAAGTGTTGGCCCTTAGAGTGAATAGCAGATAAACAGCATTTTTATGCTATAGATAACATAGCTATGCAATAGCCAACGACTCAGTTTATTCATCCATTCGTTTCATTTTTTAAAGAAAGTGTCTGTTTAGCCCGGCATCAATATGAGCAACACATGAGGGATTATCTCTTCACGTGGCCTGTTGTCTACTTGGAGTGGAAAAACTCCTTCGTCTTGAAGGTAAAAATAATTAAAAACGAAATTTTTATTTAGAAGTCTGAATGAGGTTGAAAGCCAAATTTAGAAAGGAACGCTGCCTTGCTACTATTGTTGTTAAGGCTGCAGCCTTTCAACAAGCTCTCCTATTCGGCTTCGTTAACGTGTGCTAGTCTGTACGGCAACATTTCCACTGGATGTCTTTGATGAAAGATTTCTTTGATGAAAGAGATATGTGGGTAAATGCTGTAGCGGGAATTTTAGAATAGGCGATTAGAGTTGGAATACCTATCAGGCACCACTGTCACTTTTCCTGGAGGTCTTCTACGCTATAAGCACATAAGAGGGCCCAGCTCAGATTCCACTAATACAAATACATGTAAAATGGAGCAATGTTTTTCTACGATAATGATTTGGCTGATAGTATTGCAATTTGTCGCCTTTGAGAGATAAACTTAAATTCCTGTCACTACTCTAGGATAGTTTTGATATAAGACCTGCATTTTTCGTTTTTGTGAGGATCGTATAAATTTGGGAAGCTTGAGCAAAGTAGAAGCACGAAGTTCACAAAGCCGTAACTCTGCACCAAGAACAGATATCGCAGTTCTGTAGACTGCATCCGTTAGAACATTCAAAGCGGGCAAATTTAATATAATGTTTTCGTATATTACGCGAATTCGTTATGTTTACAATAATTTTTGCAAACGCCCTACTCACATATTAGTGGTGTGCATAATAGCAGTGCATAATACATCAACTGTGGGTGCTTTAGATTTAATATTACATGCATCGCCTAGCGTTGTGATACCATTTTTATTGCTAAGTTGCAGAACTAGACACTTCACAGTTTGATAGTTTTTATTTTTTTTAATTTGCAATTTTCAAAAAGTTTTTTTAAACAGGTTTTATCAACAGGTTTTCTTCTAGCTGGGCAGCGTCAATATGGACCAGTGCACAGTATGGCGTGGTGCGGTCTGGTGTGGTGGGGTGTGGCGTTGTTAACATGCACTATACCCATTTTAATATCGAGGCCAGTATCATATCCAACCAATCTGCTTTACCGGTTGCCATTTCATGCTTACATCTACTCTCGATTACGGGAGAGCCAGCAATCTTTCGCGAAGATTTTTAATAGGTTGAACTAGTCACACGACAACGCATTCCCTGCTGGCGCAGAACACTTACCTTTTATTCTGCCACTGAAACTATGCACACAAAGAAATATTATTTACCTTCCGTTGCATTTATTTAAAGGTGGTGCGTAATCCATCTGAAACGATAACAGCGTAGCGAACGTGAAGATAACTGTTGCCGTGAGTGACGCTGCAACATTGATTTCAGAAGCTAGCACAACGGGATGACGTATCGATTGATAAGCTTAGAGAATAGAGAGCTTATATACAGTTACGATTTTCCCAACTTTGTTGCTTGCTTCAGTGAATGCCTACCTAAAGTAAGCAAAAGTAGTTAAGCTTGACTAAGGGCAGCACTGACACGTCGCAACCGATATGCATGTGACGCAGGACTACGATGGCGTGGCCGCCGTTCAAGATGTCAGTTTGCGGATATACGAGAACCAGATTACCGTGCTGCTAGGCCACAACGGTGCAGGCAAAACCACGTTGCTGAACATGATCACCGGTGAGCTCTGAAATTCGGGCCTTATACTGTTACTCTAGCGATGACGTTGACCAATGAACTCAACTATTGTTAACTCTTTAATGCCCAACGTGTGGTATGCATGCTACGTGGAGTTTCATGCCTAAGGATGCTGATTTAAGCGCGCCATTCTTAACGCAGAGGTCATAGCTCTGTGTCTCTTTCTTTGTATAATGATATAAGGATTCAGCCGGGGATAGTTCAAGAAAACAATGACTATACCAGTTAGGCATAAACTAAAAAAAGCATTTGAGTACTTTTTCACATGTGCTCTTCATTCACAGAAATAAAGGCGAACAAGTTACTATGTCCCTTGATGTGAAACTGTTTGGACGTTATGTATTTAAACTGCACAAAAAAAAATGCAAGTCAGTTACAATGAACTGTGTGCATGTGACCATTTTTGTCGCATTTGCTTAAGTAGACCGGGCAATAATTGCAAGATGCTGCAATCGTTCAGGCTGCTAAGAGCTCAAAGAAAACGTCTACTTGCCATCAGGAGAGCTTCATACAATCCCATTATTATTTTAATTTTGCTTGTAGGATGTCATATTATACGCGCTAGCTGCCAAACTAGCTCATTATTACTCACAGTACGTGCTTTTGAAAGAAAGCGGCGTTTCCTTCTGGCACCAAACGTATATTTGCATCTAAAAATTTCTAAAAAATATGCTCATTGTTACTTCATTCTTGTTAGCTGCCACTAAAGTGCATTCAGATCTGGCACTAAGTTTTTCTGGTAACTGGTGCAATAAAGAGCATGCTCGGTGATTGTAAACAAAGTTTGAATTTGGACATCACCGCTATAAAAACTCACTATATATTGTTTCGAAAAATTATGAGAACTTCATAACGCATCTGTTTGTGACTCTGTTCGTGTCTCACATTCTGTATGAAAGTGCTTGAAAATGCCTTACCACAAGAGTGGACCTTTACGATTGTGTTTGTAGCTTCGGACAAAACTGTTTATACGGTACTTATAGTTTGTATTCAAGGCAAACAGTTTTCTCTTTATTTGCGAAGGGACAACACCAGGCCGGGTCTTTTACTTTCCCTTTCGTGTGACTGTTCATAGGCTTTATTCCGTAGCATTGTTAGGGCACGTGCCCAGGATTATTTCCTGCTCTGCTCCATTCGTCCTTCCGTTTCTTGTCCCGAACAGAGTTACTGCACATGCTCCCTAAGGGGAGCGAAACACCCTTATGAATTTCTCGCGCGCAAGTGAGCTTGTTGTGATGCTTGGCGCGTTTCCATTTGGCCACCTCGACAACCTGAACCGCTGCAGTTAGCAACGACTATGCGTACCCAGCGTTCATACAAGTGTACATTGGGCTCAAATTTAAGACAATAAATGCAGATATAGCGTGATAAACAAAGCCACAAGAGCATCTCAAGCCACGTACTAATTCACATAGTAACCGTGATTCCCATTCTGACTTAGGCCACGCCATAAGAAACAGCTCATTGACGAGGAAGCAACATGTCAGAATGTGACGAGGAAAATTATATGAAATGCAGCCCTTACGGAGGCTCACTTAGAACACAGGTGAGAGCTTGAGCGGGTAATGCATGGGCGGGAAACGCAAGCAACGAGAGAATAGCGTACGCAGAAACTGAGAAGCTTCTACAGATAACGCATTGAAGCGCAGGTGAGCTCATCGTTGGGCAAATTATGCCAGAAAAAAAAGCACCACATCATTTCTTTCATTTACTTAACACAATATTGGTGGTAAAAATTACAGCGACGTTTCACTTCGTGAATGCTGGTTACGATGCATGTCATTTCTATATAATTGCGATATGGATTATATGGACGCTCCAGGCAAATTTCTGGCGTCGTCGTCGCCTCGATGTTCTGCAAAGTCGATGGGCAATAACGTCATCCTCGCGCGCCGTATACTGCATGTATAAGTGAAAGCGTGCGACCAGTGCGGCGGTGAGCCTACGTTCTCGGCTCAATCTCGCGTGCGCAAAACAGGAAAGCGGGGAGGCAGCGCGCCACCTTCCGTCGCGTGCATGGTAACGAGGTGAGGGGAGGGAGCGGGGCCGGCGTAATGCTCCGCCAGCAACTGCGTATTCCGCAGCCGCGTGCGCGTTATCTTGAAAGCCATCTGCAGAGTTCGAAGATGTACCGATGGCGCCAACGGCTCGTAGCTGCTTGGGCGCTGTGCTCTTGCCGCTGAGTCTTCGTTGAAGCGTTGAAGCACGAAAGTCACTTCTCTCGCTGCTACTGCCGCGCTTCCTCACGGCAGCGTTTTGACCGCGAGTGAGTGAGAGTGAATGAGTGAGGTCATCAAGTGAGATGTGTTCTTGTTTGTCTGTGTACGCTGACACCGTTCTTGTTAATTTAGTTAGTCAGCGAATGTTTCGAAGTTTATACGGCCGATAAAATTGCTATCCTTACTTCGCATAGCTGTCTACTGATGTGATATCGCAATCGATATGTATTGTTCGGTGTTGTGCTTCCGGGCTTCGCGCAAGAAACTGCGCTATGCTTCCAAATGGGTTTGCCACTGTTGAGGAGTTTCTAAGCTACGGCGCCTGGCCTCATACACACGCATTGTCGCAAGCCGCCTTGCACACTCACCGGAAGTCTCGTGGACACGCGAAGCCAGCGCCTTTTGCCGGACTTGTGGATCTTGTGCCCGGCGCTTGTCGATGACTATGGCGCCGGTTGACCCGCGGTCGGCCAGCCGCCGCTTGCGTTGCTGCTCCGTCCTTCTCGCTCGGCCACTCGATCACGAGACGAACCCGATACCTCTACAGCGCTCACACAAACCCGTATCAGCTGCCCGATGAGGTCAACCAAGCGCGCCTCCGGCCGCCTTCCTCTTCCGCGACGCCTTGCCTCGTGTCTTCACCTCCCTTTCTCTCAACGTTGCCTACACTCTCCTCTAGGTGGCGTTACTTCACCGCGCGATTCTCTTCACCTCCAGGCGCCTGCCTCCTTCGCATCCTTCATACGTGCATTCGGCGATTTCACTAGCTGGCCAGTTACGCTAGCGCGTAAAACGAGTTTCCTCGGGAGATAGTCATGGTGTGCGGGGTATTCTTTGGTGTTGCTTATCTTTAAGAATAGCAACCCCAAGCTCCACTCTTGAAACCAACTTCGGTTCCAGGAGTAGAGCATAACCTTCGTAAGTGATGATTACAAAGAATGCTATGCACTATATGGCAATTCCCACCTGTGCTGGCTGACCCAATTTTTGTTTTTAGGCGCGGAGGTTCGGTGACTGACGAAGTGGCGACACTCATTTAGCCGCACCACTGATACTGTAGTTTAGAAAGAATGTTGTTTTGAAGCATGTATCAAGCTGAAATTACAACCGTGCAGCCGCAGCTGTAGTTTCGAAAATGTTATACTTATTGGCACTATCTGTGCTTAAAGTATCAATTGAGAAGGTTTTGCCGTTGTGGTGACCTCAGGCTCGCTTAATTATAAAGTGCTTCATAGTCTCATTAATTAAATCTCGGTAAGGATATCGATAGGCAGGCAGCTGTGACTACACATTATCCCTTCGCTAACTTTTCAGGGTTCACTAACTGCTCCTCCGGCAACGTGCTAGTAGGTGGATATGACGTCATGACAAGCACCAAGGACGCCCGTGAAAGCATCGCCTACTGCACTCAGGACAACCTGCTGTTCGATGACCTCACCGTCGAAGAGCACTTAGTCTTCTTCGCTGTCGTAAGCTGCCTGTCGCCTTGGCTTTCCGCATGCTGTATGTGTAGTTCTTACCCTTCATTCGTCCCCAATGCCTCTCTTCTACTGTCACTCCAGGTTAAGGGCACTCCCTACGACGGCGTGCGGCTGGAAGTCGTCACCTTGCTACACGAAACTGGCCTTATTCCGTACCGCTCGGATCTGGCGGCGACGTTGTCCCTGGGCCTACAACGACGCCTCTGCACCGCTGTGGCCATTGTGTCCAAGCCAAAGGTAGGAGCGTTTGGAAGAACCTATGTGCAAAACACAAATGTGGCATTACACGGTATCATGCATCTCGGTGATGCACTTTAAGCCTGATCAACTTATGTATGGCGCATGCTGACAGGGAGCGATGAATGCGTAGCCACTAGAGTTATTTGCGCAGAAATAATTTCAGAATCAGAATTTTATTATTAGAAGTTGGGTCACATTACAAGTGTTTAGTATGCAGAAAGTTCGGTAATGGTTCGGATTTGCTGGTCATCTTGCTACCGTGAGCCCCATTTGTGAAACATTATGACGTTCGTCAAAGAAACAATACGGACCTGAGTTGGGAGAGAAACCAGCTACTTAGTCGATCTTTCGTTGACATATGTTCATCTCAGCTGCGATCAAAATTATGAATATTGTGCTGACATCTTTCGGCGTACTTATATCCGAAATGATAACGTGCGTAACTTCTCATCCGTTCTCGCAGATGATAAAAGACTATAAAAACGCGCTGGAGCGAGTCCACGAGATGGTTGGATGGTATTCTTCAGGTAGCACTGAAGCTGGCACAAAAACCTTGCCTTAAGCGTATATCACTGTCGTTCATATGTTCATGTGTTCACTAAGGGTTCAGATTAACTCAATGGTTCGTAATAGCAGCTGTAGAGTGATCTATCTACCCCGCATGCCGGCGCTACGGGCGACAGAGGTGGCGTTCAAATTCTGAAACGCTGTCTTTGCAGTCCCGAGTACTTTATGTAAATTTTCGTGGGGCACTGGGCTCACTATCACTGTAGCGCACCACAGAATCAAACGTTCTGGACCGTGCATAGGTGATCATCTTGGACGAGCCCACGTCTAACATGGACCCGGATGGCCGCCGAGAGATGTGGGAGTTGCTCCTTAAGATACGCCGGAGCTGCGCAGTATTTCTCACGACCCAGCATCTTGACGAAGCGGACGTGCTGGGCGACCGCATAGTGGTGATAGCCAACGGCCACGTCCGGTGCGCATCACATTGTTTCAGCATTCTGGCTTGATTACAGTTCATCAGCATGCTTTTGTGAAAGTAATACATCACACCAGGTTAGCAAGATCATGAAAAAAATTAATTATGAGGTTTTACGTGCGAAAACCACTTTCTGATTATGAGACACGCCGTAGTGGAAGACTCCGGAAATTTTGACCACCAGGAGTTCTTTAACGTGCACCCACGTCTAAGCACACGGATATTTTCGCCTTTCGCCTCATCGAAACGTGGCCGCCGGGACCGGGATTCGATCCCGCGACCTTGTGCTCAGCAGCCCAACACCATAGCCACTGAGCAATCACGGCGGGTAGCAATATCATGCAAAGTTCATGCAAGGTTTCAGCGGCGGTTCTGTGTGTCAGTTTTGGTTTAACAAGTTGTCCCTACTCCAAACGTTATTTTCTTGGGGCAAGTCTTTTCTTACTTGCGCTTAATAGCACCGTTGATAACTTGACTGATAAAATTTTAATTGGATGCCACCGAAATAGATTCAGCATCCAACTGATGTAGCATAAACTGCAGCACGGAGAATCGAAAATATGAAAAACAAGCATGACTGAGATATCCTGTAACTGTAATGGTAACAGACGTTCATACTTCTGTTTTGAACTGCTGAGTGGCGCGCTGCCATCCAAGTAATGCTTAGAGTGGCAGCACTCAGGAAGTTCTAGGCAGCCGAGTTCAAATTCCCATCTTGCATGTTTACGTGGACGTTCCTACGCGATATTTCATCGGAACCTTCAACGTAGAAACTAGCCTTGAAAAACAGATTTTAAAACGAAGTCTCTTTTCGCCGTACCTCCCACTTCACGGATGTTAGCTGCTGTTTTGCCGAGTAGGCGCAACGGGAGGTCTCACACAACCCGCTGCTGAATAAAAAAAGAGGTACGGCTTAACTGATCGTGTCTTCGGAACCCAGATACTGCACCACAATAGCACTATGCTCTACTTATTAAGCTGCAGGTCGATCCATGGCATTGAGTGAGTACGAACATTACCGCTCTTCTTCCCTCGTTCAAGCTAGCGCCTTGCGTCGGTTGGCTTAAGGGTCAGGCCACTTAGCAACAGCTGAATTATGATAACGAGAGCATGCAACTTTCCTCCGTTTTAATGCGATAGCGAATAAATGGGCACTCCATGCGCATTTCTGCCCTCGCCGTCGCCAGCGGGTTCCGCATAATCTCCCAGGACGACAAAATCGTCGCCGCGTGCCCTATGCCGTATGTGCGAGTGAAGGCTTGCGAGGGTGAGGAGCCGATCGTGGCTCAATCTCGCGCACGCGACGGTGGAAAGTGGGGAGGATGGGCGTCGCCTTGCGTCGCGCTCAAGGCTTCAGGGGTGGGGGGAAGGGGGGCGCTGGCTCACTCCTGGCGGCCCGGGCAGCCACGCGCGCTTGGCCGGGCCGCTGTATCTTGGAAGCCATCGGCGACGGGTTGAGTTCAAGCTGCGTTTTTTTAGAGCGCAGCTCTTTGGCGTCCGTTCCTGGGTTTCGCGTCGTCGTCGGCGTCGTCGTCGTCGGCGTCGGCCTCGTAACCAGCTCGCCTCCGCCGCCGCGCTCCGCCGCCGCGCATGCGCCGCTGCGCCGCCGCCGCGCATGCGCGCTGTCGGCTCTCCGGGCGAGGGAGGATGATGGAAGGGAGGAGGAGAGACTGTGGAGGAGGGCTGGCTACACAAATGGCTCTTTGGCGTCCGTTCCTGGGTTTCGCGTTGTCGTCGGCCTCATAACCAGCTCCGCCCCCCTTTCATCCCCCCAGCGCTAGCAGCGACCGACTGATACCGCTTTCGTGAGTCCGCTACCGCACTCACGAAAGACGTCGTGCACTTCCTGCAACTCGCCTTAACCGTCCATCGATCCACACCGATGTTAGTAGTGGGGGACTTTAATGTTGACATAAAGACAAACAGCAATTTCCTAACACTTATGCGGGAGAACATCCCGTTCCTCTCGCTCGTAACGCGTCCCACGGCTGTGACAACCTCGCGAGGCACTTGTATAGATCTCGTCTTTGAGAATCAAGCATTGGTGTACCAAGTCGAACATATATCAGTCTATTTCTCCGACCACAAAGCTTCCTTCATGACTGTCAAGAACTGTTAATGGAGTCTTTGTTAAAGGAATACGTGTGAAAAATAAAAAAAAAATTCTGTGATAGCGCATACATGTGTTGCTCGATTTCTTTGCCTCAATCTATCGAAAAGGTGAAACAGCTTATTTGCTGCGCTCAAATTTCGCATTAGGAAGTAACGTAATCGTCGGTAATTTTTTTTTTCGGCGTAGTTCGCATTTATGCGAGAGACAGCACGAAGGCCAGTTCGCTCGCTGCTGTGGACGCGTTTCCTCCCCGCAGCGTTTTCACAGCGAGTTTACCTGGAATAGCAGCTTGGGCTTGTTAGTTTTCCGTCCTGCTGTTAACAGCGCAAAACGTAGACGTTTTTCGCTGTTAAAAAAAATCGCTTGTGGTGTCGTCTTCTCGTCTCGTGTCCCGTCTACGTTTTGCGCTGTTAACACCAGGAGTTTCCGTAGTCATCGACTGAGACGTGTTCATGTTAGATTGTGCGCCGGTTGCGCCATCCTTGTTAATTTGGTTAGTATGCCGATGTTTACAGGTTTATACGGCCTATAAAGCGACTGTCCTTCCTTTGTATAGCTGTCCACTAATTTGCTACAGCAGTCCATGCTTCGCTTTCCAGGCGAAACTGCGACTTTTTTTTTTTCCTTCGCGTCAGCTTGCGATTTCAGGCAATATGCGACAATGAACCGCATTTGAACTCGGCCGCAACTGGGAATGTTGCAGCGTTCCCTCGAACGAGTAAAATGATCCAATTATGTCATTGTTGTCACTGACGACAACGAGCCCATCTCGTCGTCGTCAAGCCGTTGTCGGGCCGTGGCGTTCCCATTGTCGTCACACATGCACAGTCACTTCACAAACTTTTGCTGGCATCGCATTGTGTTCCACTAATGTACATTGCCGTCTGGTAATACTGTGCACAAATCTAAACGATGCTCGTGGCCTCCGAGATGGCACCGGTGCACCTTTCACTGGGAAACGCAAAATGTGTATGGGTGAGATCACGGAGGCCACGCTTGGCTAGGTGTCCAGGTGCATGCAACAGGCTACTCATGACACTTGTTTCCACAGTGCTTTTGAATCCGCATAATATTATTTTTGCAACACACCAAATAGACGCTTGTACGTGTCAGGGAGTCGTGGACAATACTCTCCAGCGGCGAAAGGTCATATGATCACTGCGCGCGTTTGTGCTGCCACACGGGACCCGATGTGATCTTGAACCGCGATGATTACCGATTGCAATTATCCGCGAAAATTACGGCTGTGTTCGATTTCGTGTTCAACCACTGATGTAACAGGAGATCCCTCGCTTTTTGTGTAATTTCTCATAGCTTGCACTGTGCAAGCCCCCAATAAGCGAAGACAATTGCAGATAAGCGAAGACAATTGCAGAAGCAGTTTTGTCATAAAAACATATTTTTCGGCATCTTTCATGACGTGCATCTCTGAACATGCTTTCTTAATATGCACAGCGAGTCTTCAAAACACGATGACACTGTAGCAATATTTATCTCCAACATAGTTTGTGGATGCAAATATTAAACTTAAGATAATTTTAAGTCCAGAGGGTTTCGCAGCTCCTATTCCGCAGATATCTGTGATCATCTTTTGAATCGACTTGGACCGTAAATGCTAGGTGTGAGATTGTTGAAAAAAGCCTTCTTTAGAAATGCCTATACATGTCATCATCTCCATCGTCATCATTCTCGCCATCATCATCGCTCGCCTATCTTTATGACGAACGCCCTCCCAGCGATCTCCAATTATCTCTGTCCTGCGCTAGATCTTTCCGATTTCCGGAAACATCAGCCCACCTAATAATATGCCGCCCTCGACAGCGCTTCCCTTCCTTTGCGCCCATTCTGTAACTCTAATGGTCCACCTGTTAACTGCCCTACGCACTACATGGCCTCCCCAGCTCTATATGTTGCTGCTAACGCGAAGTAGAATACCCGCTATCCCCGTTTGCTCTCTGATGCACACTCCTCTGTTCCTGTCTCTTAACGTTGCGTCTAACATTTTTCGCTCCATCGCTCTTTCCGCGGTCCTTGTTCTTAAGCTATTTTTTTAACCTCGAAGTTTCTGTTTCTTCACCGTACGTTAGTACTGGTATAATATAAAGATTATGCACTTTTCTTTATAAGGATAGCGATAAGCTATCAGCAATGATTTTGTGATGCCTGCCGTGCGCTCTCCTACCCATTTTCGTTCTTCTGTAAACTTCCTTCTCACGGCCAGGGTGGCATGTGAGTATTTCACCTAGATAAACTTACTCCTGCACACATTCTCGAGGCTGGCAGCCGATCACGAATTCTTGCTCGCTTGCGAGTCTGTATGACATTATTTTCGTCTTCTGCATGTTATTCTTCAACCCCCTTATTTCGCGGTTAAGGCCCCCAATCTATAGTTGCAATTTTGCACAGTGTTGCTCAGCAAGACAAGGCCATCTATCTGCAAAGCGATCCGTTGATCACGCGTCCTAATCTTTCCCAGTCGAATAGTTTGAATACTTCGAAACATACAGTGAATAGCATTGCTTAGATCATGTCTCCCTGTCTGACCCTTTTCTTGGCAGGTATTTCTCCTTTCATTTTCCTTGTGGAGAATTAGGGTAGCTGTGGAGTCTCTGTAGATATTTGCCGAGGTATTCACGTATGCTTCCTGTACTCTCCTATTACGCAATGCCTCCATTCCCGGCCACGGCGGCCGCATTGAGATGGGGGCGGAATGCGAGAACACCCGTGTACTTAGATTTAGGTGCACGTCAAAGTACCGCAGGTGGTCCAAATTTCCGGACCCCCCCCCCCCCCCACTACAACGTGCCTCATAATCAGATACTGGTTTCGGCAAAAAAAATTCATAATTAAAATTTTTATTACTGCTAGTATCTCTACTGAATCAAATGCCATTTCATATTCTATGTAAGCCATATCGAGAGGTTGGTTGTATTCCGTGGCTTTATCGATTCTATGACTAATAGCATGCAATGGGGGGGGGAAGGGGGGTCCATTGTATAATGCCCCTTTGTGAAGCCGGCCTGTTCGCTTGGTGTACTCAAGTGTTGCCCCGATTCTATGATTCTCTTGGAAATTGCCTTGGTGAATATTTTACGCAATACTGAAAGCAAAACCGTACCTTCATAATGGGCCTATAATTCTTCAGTTCTTTAATATTTCCCTTCTTATGGAGGAAGACGTCATGTAACGTCCCTTTTCGTCTCCCGTGCATGTTTGAAAACCTAAAAGAGAATCGCGTCTATCTTTCAGTTGTGCCGGCTCCCCGACCTTCCTAAAGCAGCGATTCGGCACGGGCTACCGGATGCGAATCCACAAGCTCCCCAAATGCGACGTGGAGGGCATCGAGACGCTTCTGCAAAAGCATGCGCCCAAGGCGAAACTGCAGAGCGACTCCACCAACGAGGCCGTCTTCCACCTGGGGCAAATAGTCTCCACTAAAGGCATCATCACTATGTTCCGTGTGAGTTCAACTGGCATCAACACGCATTTCAGTAGAGCCTTGACTGATTAATTCATTAAATGGTCGAATATTTGAATGAAGAATTCATTCACTCATTCATTGAGTTGAACGCTACAAAACACTCAGGCTACGAAAGCGCCGTCGCTTACCGCCGCGTGATCTTTTTTTAACGCGCAAAACAAAATACACCACATGAAAGTTTTTGCATACCGCCTGTAGCATAATGCAGCTCCAGCGTCCGGAATCAAGCCTGTGAGATTGTACTTCGCAACTGAAGTCGTTGAAAAATGGTATCCCGAAAGTCAGCTTCAGTAATCCGTACGCCGCTTCTTTGCCTCTCGGATCTTTTCCTTGGCCTGACCATGGCGAAAGTTAGTGCTTAAACTCCAGCTTCTCCTTTTCGAATGCGTGTAAAACGCGGGAATATATTTAGCTGCTAGACATATTGGAGCAAGACATGTTACATTTAAGAAACATTGAGCCGTGTAATTGTTGAAAGCTTATTTTCTTTATAAGAGCCACCTGGCCAAAATACCAACATATCTTTCTTTTCTCTTAGTGAGAACTCGGAGTTTACAGTTCTGTAAGTGGTCAACAATACATACATCACCACTCTGGAATGCAGACCTGCAAGGCCCCTAAAGGATACAAAATCATTTCGTAAATGTGTACCCTACACTCAGCTAAAGTGAATGTGTAAAATCTTGGTCACAGTCTAAGACTATCCCCCCGAGCACAAAGGTAGGCCAACTTACTTTCTCGCCTTGTATTATCTACCAGCGTTCCGAACTAAATGTCGTTATCCGCGTTCCTAACGAGCTAAAGGCGTGGAAAACATGCCGCCTTATTTATTCCGACGTTAGTGATATTTTCTAATAAAGTTTTTCGCTTCATTCAATAGCCTACATACAGCAACTGGTACCACTTTGTTTTGAATCCATGACCTTTTTTTTTTCCGCATCGTTTGAACTGTTTGCTCATATGCCCATGCTCATATGCCTTTGCCCATGCCCATACTGCACGCGATGTAGTACTTCTGCGCGTCGCAACACTAATATAGATGCACGTTATGTCCGTGATAATAAACCTGCTGTAAGGGCTTTAACGTGACTGAACTGAACATGTATTTCGAGAGAACTAGCCAAAGATGAAGCTGTTTTCCATTTGTACGTGGGCAACAAGTTATGTTCGCCGGGTTATGCCACATATTATTCAGCAAATGATGTGGAAGACTTATCACCCGTGAACCGAGTTACTTTATTGTCTATCCTCCAAAACTGCGGCATCGCTTCACGCACATAGAACGAGCCAGTCTGGAACGCCCAGAGTACTCACTGTTGTACGTCATACACCCATCATGCCCATTCTATACGTCCATGAATTCCCCAGCTTCCCAAAATGAAGTTTTTCATTTTCCTTTCATAGTAGTAATATCTCGCTACTCCGTCGCTTCTCTAGACAATGATTTGACCATTACGTGCGAGCCCACAGCGTAAGTTACCTTCGTCTTAATTCCGGCTGTGACAGCAACTCGCTTACTGTTTTCTGAATTCATGTCGCTTCCTTTCCTTTTACTTCGGTCAAAGCCTAGCTTCCACTTTCCCTGCCCAAATGACACTATACGTTTCAAGGTATCTTGCCCATCCATCGCTGTCAGAACCAACACTCACAATTTCCCCCAACTTGCATTCAACGGAGCCAAATTATGAGAAGCGGTGGCAAGGTACACATTGTCATCTTGAATAGTTCTTTGTAGCGTACGAAACAGGGAGAGTAAATTACTGTTCACGTTTTAGGACATCGAGAAGGAGAGCAAGGCCTTGGGCATCGAATCGCTTGGGGTGACGGTGACGTCGCTGGAAGACGTGCTCATCCGCGTCGGTGAAGAGCACCACCTGCAGCACCAGAAACAAATGGAACTCAACAAGGATGAGGCGTCCATGATCGATGCCAAGGGTTAGTTCTTGCTGAACGCAGACTTTATCCGCAGCTATAGCAGGTCGTGAGCGGACTGTTGCTCACCGAGAAACCGACAACTAGACGGACTCGTAGTATAGCACTTTCCTTGCAACCGTTTTCCTTCGCAAACGAAAAATGCGCAGAAGGAACGTGACAACACAGGCTTCCATGTCCTACGAGCAAACAGACAAATGTAAGACAGAATGTACAGTCGAAATGTAACTACTAAACACGCCGACGCACCCGTCGCCAACCTGATTCAATTATTTACCTGTAAAGTGCATCCACGGTTAGCTTACGTGAACGTCGGACAAATGCATCGCTTTCGGAAATTTTTCGGTATCCTGAGATGTCCCTCTGAATTTCCCACAAAAACATAAAAAAAGATGCTTTAGTCAAAGTGTTGAATTTACTGTCCCTTATGTAAATTACAGCATACTCGGAAACAAAACAGACATTTGCTAGTTTTTTCAGTGCTATAGGTTCATTACGGCCAACACTGTTCATCTCCCCTTTAATATTCCAAGCTGTAATTGCTTTCTACACAGTTCACAACAACCATAATAACGACGCTCCTTTGCGCCTAGGACCGCACTCCGAAACAGCTCTCAGAAACTTTGAAACGTTCACTCAACCTTTCAAGGCGGTACGGAAACCAGAACACTCATACTCATACTCATGCATACTCATAACCATACTCACGCCCTCAACTCGCCGTCACGACGCCTTGTCAAAAAGCCATATGCTGCTGCTGAAGCACATGCGCAGTGCTTAGCCTCGAGTGGACTACAAACGCCTTTCGTGAGTGCAGGCACCTCTATAAGCATTAGGTAGACATGTGTGCGTCCACAATAGTAGTGCGGCCACAAACACCACTCTTGAGCTCACGTCACACTAGCGACTGGCTGTTTTGGAGCATGCTAGGCTGGCCTTAACAGTGAAGGAGCCATGATGAAACCGGAGGTGCCAACAAGCAAGCTTCTGTATAAAAAAATACAGAAGCCAAGCTGGGATAGTCTGTCTACGACTTAAAGCTTAAGTTCTATGTATGTGTCGTTTTGTAACCTACTTCACTTAGGATCTACACACCTGTTTCCGACAGTCCCTCTCAAGCGCAATAATACCTACCATATGGTAAAAAGCCCTACGTCCTCGTCTAATAGGAGCAGCAGGGTAAGCGTGCTTCTGGGAAATTATTCATTCTAGACTCACATGCATCGGACGGCAGACGCTCATTTCACCGAGTACGCCAAGATGAAATGTTTCAGCGGGAAAATTGATCCCCTAGAAATATTTACGAAGCGGTAAAATGCAATCAAATATATAACTAATAGAAGAGAAAGCCAGGCCCTGTAAAGTACGACTAGGATCTTCTGAATCATCCTAACATATTTAAATGCAACGTTGCCTACCTTTATCAATTGTCAACCTGACAAAAGGCTGACCCACGTGCTTCTTGTGCGTAATATTTTTGGCGCGAATGCGTCATCGTGTTGCTTATTGACAAACTTGCGTATATAGCTGCCCATGCGGGGCTCAGGGAAAGTGAACTCTCGTGTGTGGCGGGTGCAACACTGTCACGTGTCATCTAATGAGAAGCACAAAGACAATTGTGATCGTCTTCAGAATACTTGCGTGCAAGGCACTCTGCCAGTCTGTGCCACGTCTCACGTGTACACCAGCAGTAACGTGCTTCGGATAACACTGCATCTTACGTGTAAACTCGTCTAAGTTTCTTCTTGTTTCTTTTTTTTTGGTTTTGCGGCTTATCGCGCAAGAAACCACAAGACACAAAACATGTACACAGAAGGTGCTGTGTTCTTAATTTGGTGTTCACTCCATACCTCATAAAGAATATTATTTACCAACAACACGCACCTTCTTCGAAAGCAGCTGCTAACCTATTTTTTGTGTGGAGCAACCAATTCCCCTTTTCAGAGCTTAAACCTCAATTTAGAGCACCGGTCTTCTCTGTGTGCAGAGGCCTTAGTCCACTTGATGGCGAACACGGTGTCCTCAAACCCGGGGCCCGCGGGCCGCATGTGGGCGATGATCTGCAAGCGAGCCATTTGCGTCTCGCGGCAGCTGAAGGTGCCGCTGTTCAGTTGGCTGCTGCCTATGATGCTGCTCTGGCTGCTGTTCACCTTCGAGGGCGTAGCACTGTACCGCAGCGAAGTTGTCGCCCAACATGTGGGCGATACGCTCTCCTACACCTTCGTCGAGCTGGTCGGCAAGGCCTACGTAAGACGTTTTCTTTTTTTTTCTTTACGTGGTCCACTAGGCAGCACATCCTCTGTCACTGCCCTGGAGAGCTGGAAGCACCCCGTTTATTTTCGCTTCGCTAGTGCCACATTGGGGATCTTTCGGTAGATGAGAAAGACTGTACAAGCACATCTGAGGACGGACTGGGAAATTGCCTTGTCACCGCTGCTGCCGCTTTTCGCTGTGCACGGCCGTGCGCATATTTTGGGTTTAATGGTGACCTCCTTTTACCACAGTTGTTCACGGCTTCGTGCAGGGACTTATCTTGCACAGGGTTCTTTGCATTCGAATCAATTCATTTCGTAAGTTGTAGTATCAATTCATTTCGTCGACTTGCCGATCTCCGCGATAGTGTGAGGAAGTTGCTTCGTGTGAGGCTTATAATCGCGTGACGTCTGACTTAGCAGCGCAATGCCATAACCCCTAAGCCACCACGGCGCGTGTCAATGCATTTTCTCAAATGTTTGAGGACGGATGCCTCAAAGGTCGAGCTAAACTCAGGGGACCGAACTCGTACGGATTTTCGTTCGTAAGTACTCTTAACATATATGTTAACAATATTTACACGCGTGCAATATGGCCTGCATCAGACTGGCAGGCATTTGCTCTAACTAACGATTCTAGCACAAATGTTTTGTAAATACTGCCTATGTCTGCGCTAATTTGATGTATTTTGAGTACGGACCAGTTTCTATTCAGCGAAAGCAACTGTTCGCTAAGTCTGGCGTATTACACAAGTCTTCTACACAGTACACTACCGTTAGGAACTCGAAGGGGCCATGAAAAACTGTTCCTGTTATGTAAGTTAGTCTTAACAGAATTATTCCGCACTACTAAAGTTTCCAGTTTAGCTGATAGACCGAAATATTATGAACAGTAATAACTGAAATAGCATTAAAACAAGGTAAATGATACAGACATTCATTGTAATTGTGCCGTTGAAGTATAGCTTTAGGCACCCTTGTTTAATGAGCCCTTCAAAATTTTTTTCTTACCACCGCTCTTCAAACATGCGCCCTGTCCTAAATGCCGGCAGTTTACATAAATTGCTAAAAATGTTTTAGTACAGTGATGTCGGCTAAAAAATGTCTATCCAAGCCAATGGCGGTTGCATCATGTGCGAGCTCCGCTATTTCCAGTAGGTTGGCGCATTAAAAGCCGACAGAGCCAGCTTGAATGTTTTCTCAAATTAATGTTTCTATGGAGGCAGCTTTGCAGATGTGGACGTCACCATCGACGTGGATTTAGAGCTGTTTATGTATGTAGAAACACCATATATTCTTATCGTGTAGCTATCAGAGCCGGCTCTTCTAGGTCTACCGATGCGTGCTTTGTACTGAGTGCTGCAGTTACAGGCGTCAGTATAGCGGCTGTGAAAGTTAGGCTTAACTTTATGCGCTCTTAGTTTTAAGTGGTTTCATTTCTAGCTTTCTTTTTTAATTGGAGCTATGCGAAACAAACATTCTTGCATAAGCGATCAATGAACAGACATCTTCCAGCGCGTCGTCCAACTGCTTTTTTTTTCTTTTTTCAGGGCTTCGCCCAAGTTACGCAAGATGGACCGTTTTACGTTGACTACGTCCAGCCCTTGTTACACCCGGATACCACCCACGTAGACATCCTCCTGCCCAACCAAAACGTGGAAGGTTTACTCCTTAGCATAGGGAAGGATGATTTGCGTCAGTACGTCTTCAGGACGCACTTCGTACTGCAGCTGCTGGAACAAGGGAGGTACGCTCTTATGTCACGATACCGCAAACGTGCGTGTTCAAGACCCGTATAGCGCAAATACGGAAAGCGACAGAAATTGTAGTTCACTAAACTGTTCCAAGAACGCCATTTTACATTATCCTTGTGGACAGTCGAGTTTACGGAATGCGCGACCTCAGAAAAATGCAGCATATTTCCTGAGCACGCGCACGTGGCCCGGACTTGCAGGTGTTTTATAGTTGTATCTAGATGCATGTCTTTTCGCGCAGAGTTTGCAGCAACTTTTCACCGCAAACTTTCTGCGTGGACTGCACAGGTCGGCACAAATTTATCTGGAACACAAAAGCTGCACCCTAACTGCATCCCAGCGCACTCTCTTGTCCTCGAGGGCAAGCTAGAAACGGCACAATGCATTCGCACAGGCTGGCGCAGATAGCCCTCTCACACCTTTGGATCTGTTTCTTTACACCTGAGCATCGATCGCTGCTTCTGCTGCTTAACGCTGACTACGGCGATGGCGCTGATAGCGTATCGCCGCAATTGCTTGTGTCACGGGGGCGTGTTCATGTAGTGGCGCATTCGAGCCAATTAGGTTCAACCTCCACAAACAGCTGCACGCTGTATAGCTACTATGAGTTCCGTCAGTCTAGCAAGTGTACAGCGCAGAGAGGCTGCAGTGAACGGACAAAGGGACTGACCGTCGTGCGCAAGCTGGCTATTAGCACTGGGCCGAGTGCATGAGCGATCTAGTTTCTTCCTCCTCGAGGCCGCTACGGAGCATCGATATAGAATTCGGCCACAGCTCCTATCTCCCAAATGCTTCTTTCTGTCCGCACATGTACAGTCGCCCAAATCTTTAACTGGTGTGCGGGAGCGGCGACTTTTCCGGGCGTCAGCGCCGTATGACGCGGCGAGGCTGGAAACAGCCTAGTAGACGATGGGCCCAGCTGAGCGCGCTTTGTCCGCATGCGCTTAGCCTCAGACTGTTTCCAGCCTCGCCCCGTCAAACGGCGCTGACGCACGGAAAAGTCGCCGCTCCCGCACACCAGTTAAAGATTTGGGCGACTGTACTTACAGCGTCGCTTATTATTGATTCCACCACAACAAATCTAAGTTAATGACAAGAAATGTCGGCGAAATGGCGCTTTAGGCAGACACCTATTTAAAAAATGTACGATTCGGGTCATCGTACCAATATAAGAGACATATGAACACAGGAATACTAATGTGTTGGGCTGCTGAGCACGAGGTCGCGGGATCGAATCCCGGCCACGGCGGTCGCATTTCCATGGGGGGGGGGGGGGGGGGGATTTGAAAACACCCGTGTGTGCTTAGATTTAGGTGCGCGTTAAAGAACCCCAGGTGGTCGAAATTTCTCGAGTCCTCCACTACGGCGTGCCTCATAATCAGAAATTGGTTTTGGCGCGTAAATCCCCATAATTAAAGAAAACATTAATAAGGCACTGCTAGGCCCATGGACAACCCTGCTAAGCTGCAATGTTTTATCGTTCCGTGGCCACTGGGCCTTCGCAGGACGGTGCTCTGGTACAACGGCGAGATTCAGCACATGGCTCTACTAGTCCTGACGCTATTCAACAATGCACGTCTGCGCTACTTATCTGGCAAAAACGACGCCCTGTTCAACTTCGAGCTGACGGTGCTCGACTACGGCGTCAGCATAGCCGCCGATGGCGCGGAAGAGGAGAAGAGCCCAGGCGCTTACCGCGAGCTGCTGCCCAAGGTTCTCCGCTCCATCTTCTTCCCCATGGCGTCCAGCCTGATGTGCAGCAATTTTGTGCTTTTCCCCATCACCGAGAGGGCGTTGCAGGTAGGACATGAGAGAACAGTGGTGACGTGCGTCTGTTCTCGTAGCTGTGTGTGCCGCACAGAGTTGCCCACAAAAGCTACAAGAGGAATCCATGGCACTGCGGTCGTTTCATTGCCATGAGATGGACGCTTAGTACATGGACTTCTCTAACCTTCGTACTTGGAGCTTCCAGCGTTCTTGAAATCGTTTGTGGAACAGAAAGCGCAGTAATACGTTTTATGTTTCTATATTCCCAAGCACATATAGTTTCCTAAAGGCAGCAAAGAAATTAGCCTCAGCCCACATGCGTAATCTATTTATTTATTTATTTATTTCACGTACTTTCAAGGCCCGAAGGCGTTACAGAAAGGAGTGGAGTCAAAACAAGTAATGCAGTAAAAAATAAGAAATACAAACAAGTATTAACAAAAAATTTACAAAAGATATTAACAAAAGGCATTCTGAACGGCGGTTTTGAAGTTAGTAGGGTCGGTGATGAGTGCGATTGAGGCGGGAAGGCGATTCCAGTCCGTGCTTGTCCTGGGGATGAATGAGTCACTGTACCGGTTAGTACGGCACAATGGCACCCCCATTTTAAGGCTGTGGTCAGTGCGGGCAGAAATATATGACGGAGGGGTAAGAAGGGTCTCTTTTAAAAGGGGGTTCAAGTGAAAAACTTTGTGAAAAAGGGAGAGACGGGAATATTTGCGGCGTGACGAAAGATCAGGTAAGTTAAGAGTTCGTTTCATTGAAGAAATACTTGCATAGCGAGAATAATTAGATAATATAAAGCGTGCACTGCGGTTTTGAATACTTTCAAGAGAAGAAACTAATGACGACTGAGTCGGATCCCAAATGGCTGAAGCATATTCCAATTTGGAGCGAACTAAAGTTTTATAAAGGGTTAGCTTCAGGGAAGAAGGGGCAGAGCTAAAATTACGGCGTAAATAACCAAGCATGCTATTAGCGTTTTTAGTAACATAGTCAATATGCGAGTGCCAAGAAAGGTTATTTGATATGTGAAGGCCGAGATACTTGTAAGAGCTAACTGACGTCACAGGTGCACCATTAATAAAGTAGGTGTGCGTGGCAGTGTTACGAGATATACGCATGGCCTTGCATTTATTTGAATTTAGTTGCATGCACCAATTAGAACACCACTCAATTACGCGGTTAAGGTCGTCCTGCAGCTCTTGGGAATCTGAAGGATTAGTAATTTTACGGCAGAGAACACAGTCATCCGCGAAAAGCTTTATGGAAGAGGAAAGAACGCAGTTCGGAAGATCGTTAATATAGATTAGAAAGAGAAGTGGACCCAGGACTGACCCTTGAGGAACACCTGCTGGTACGTTAGAAAACCGAGAATTACAGTTATTAGCGTTTACAAACTGCGTCCTGTTAGAAAGAAAGTTTTTTATCCACTCGAGTACATTTGCGTCCAAGTTAAGTTGAGACAGCTTAAGCAGAAGTAAATCATGGGTCACAGAGTCAAAGGCCTTCGCAAAATCAAGAAATACGCAGTCAATGTCGGTACCTAGATCAGAAATTGCAAAGAGGTCATTAGTAAATGTTAAGAGCTGTGTTTCACAGGAAAAGAACTTACGGAAACCATGTTGACAGGGGTTGAAAAAGGAGTTTGATTCTAAAAACTCAGCCAAATGTGAATATATTATATGCTCAAGAATTTTACATGAAATGCTAGTTAGTGAGATAGGCCTGTAATTGCTGGGTAAGTGTGTGTTACCTGATTTATGAACTGGAATCACCTTTCCCACGCACCAGTCGTTTGGAAGAACAGACTGCTGTAATGACTGAGTGAAAATGTGTGACAAGATAACAGCAGAAAATACATCAGTACACTTCAAAATTTTTGAGTTCAGGCAGTCTGGGCCGGCAGAGGAGGACGTTTTTTGATTGTTTATTAGGCAGCTAACACCAACCCAGTCAATAGAGATTGGATCCATGGGCGAAAAACCAGAATTGGATAAAAGCGGTAATCCACTAGGCATTGTGGTAACATGTGAAGAGAACACATCATTAAATACATTACAGCATTCTTCATTGCGTATTGCGTTCATTGCGTATTGTTGGATTTACAGGAATTTTTTGGTATAGTGTTCCGGTTGTTGACGTTGACGCATGCACAACGGATACGACCACGCATGTCCTCTATCAGACCTTTCAACAGAGCGTTCCGCTTGGCGAATGGATGGCCAACATGCTGTGGTGCCACCTTCTGATTATATATATATATATATATATATATATATATACATATATATATATATATATACATATATATATATATATATATATATATATATATATATATATATATACATATATATATATATATATATAGGGTATACCAGGCTAACTTGGCACAAGATTTTAAATGTACCCAAGAGCTCTAGACAAATCACACCAACTGCATAGTAGCCGTAGTCATATGCACTAACGGCAACAATTTTTTCATCACGAAGTAATAATTATTTACTTTTGATTACCGAACTATTTATTTATTGCTTGCATCGCAAACATATCAATTACAAAGTTGTAGGGCACCTTACATAACCTCCTAATCAAGCATTTATTTCGTGCTGAAGTGGTCCTGGTTGTTTTTCCAAGAAAAACAAAATCCCGCGAAATGCGCGAAATACGAAATAGACGCGCACTCGCACGCCGCTACTCAAACGCCTACAAGCAACCATCGAAAGATATACGGCTGCATTCTCTTATCGTAGAAGGCTTCGCAATGCTCATCAATGCGTCAGTGGTGTGTTCTCTTGAGATCGCGACCATCACATAGCGTGAAGCCCTGTATCGAGCTGCCGCCGATAGCAAAGCCGTGTACCCGTGGTTATTTGCTTGGGAGCGCTTGAGTAGCGGCGCGCGAGCGCCTATTTCGTGTTTTAGATATTCCGCGCGCTTTTCGTTTTTTCTCGTAAAAACCAACGAGACAAAGCTGAGCACTAAACAAATGCTTGAGTCCTAGGTTATTTGAGGTGCCCAACAACTTTGTAATTGATATGTTTGCGATTCAAGCCACAATTAAAAAGGTAACTAATTAGAAGTAATTCATTAGGTAATACCTCTTGATGAAAAAAATGCTTGCCGTAAGTACATACGACTACGGCTACTATGCAGTCGGTACGATTTCTCAAGACCTTTTGGGTATCTTTAAAATATTGGTCCAAGTGAGCTGGGACACCGTATATATATATATATATATATATATATATATATATATATATATATATATATATTGTGTGTGTGTGTTTGTGTGCGTGTGTGTGTGTGTGTGTGTGTGTGTGTGTGTGTGTGTGTGTGTGTGTGTGTGTGTGTGTGTGTGTGTGTGTGTGTGTGTGTGTGTGTGTGTGTGTGTGTGTGTGTGTGAGCGCGCATCTATGACAGCCCTTTCCCGACAGCAGCAGTCTCTTTCCTAAGGTTTGGGCATCGTCCAGTAAGTGAGCTGATCTCAAAAATCGCAAAGAAACATCACCAATACCCGATCCTCCAGAAGAGACGACTGAGCGACATATGATTTCATCGTTTATGTTTTGCAACCAAAACGGAGAGCAGGGGACTGATTCGGATCAATGCGGGCGGCTTCGGCGCTGCCATGTTGTTACACTAGTCATTCTAATAAAGCACCGCCCCTAACGCTAAATAAAAAATTTTGCGTGCCTATGTATGTCTCTGAGAGAGAGAAAGAGAGGTAAAGGATGAACTTTAATAAAAAGAGCTTGCTCGGGATTTCCGCTGATGAGTTCTTCATAGAGTTCTGCACAAGCGCATTTAGGGCCCGATATTTCATTACACAATGTTTTGCCGTACGGTATACTTAAAATGGTTTTATAGCAGAATATTGTTCAAAATAAATAAACTGGAAACTCTCAAAGCCGTTCGAAGCCAAACAGACAAAGTTCGGTCATATTCATTCACTGCGCGTTAATCCCATGCTGGATGAAACTACTGAGAGGTTCAACAGTCCTTATCCTTCACGCAATTGAAGGGTTACCGTTGTAACGCCGATTACAGGGTCGGACAGCAGGTAATGGTTGTTCTCGACGGTGGCCTCCATGTCACCCAGCGAGGGTTCTTACACACTTGCACCAGAGAACCATACTTGACAGAATGTATACCCTTGGAAAAAAAATTAAATTATGGGGTTTTACGTGCCAAAACCACTTTCTGATTACGAGGCTCGCCGTAGTGGAGGACTCCCTAAATTTCGACCACCCCGGGTTCTTTAACGTGCACCGAAATCTAAGTACACGGGTGTTTTCGCCTCAAATTGAAATGCCGCCGCCGTGGCCGGGACTCGATCCCGCGACCTCGTGCTCAGAAGCCCAACACCATAGCCACTGAGCAACCGTGGCGGGTCATATACCCTGGCATGTTTGGGACTGCTTGTTTAGTCAGCGATAGCAAAATAATAACTGTACCTTTGTTGTTATGCCTGCGCGCGATTAGGTTGTACATGTGTTTTAGCCGCAGATTCAGTTCATTTAATGGGGAAAGAGGTTATATGGCTCACTGTAGGATAGACCTACATTTCATTACTGCGCCATCGTCAAGACTCGCTGGAGTGCGTACGAAGCACCATACCACTACTTTGACTTTGAGTGAGGCTTTGACTTTGACTACTTGAGTTCGATACAAAGGCGGTACGTACCCGCCTCGCTCGTCTGTTTAACACCCTAACCTTAATTCAGATGCTGTCCATACAACCCTACGAAGATGCAGTCACTTTCCCAAACACTGTATAGTCCTTCGGGTCTCAGGCGCATGTATTTTTCGTATCTGCGTAAATATGCACTTTCTTGGCAAGCCTTCGCGCAATGAATATTACAAAAAATGTGGCACCAGTGTGTGCGTCCGTCCCGAAGTGCTGGTCATGAAAAAAAGTAAGTAATAATATGAGCGTGTGTATATATATATATATATATATATATATATATGATACCATTCTTGGCCATGCAGGAAGTTAAAAGATCCTTTAAAAAATAGCTAGCTTTTTCCAGTAGTGAGTGTGACACACCTGAAATATATGAGCTTAGCTACGTGAATACCGGAAACAGTTCTTATTTATGCGTACGCTCAATTCTACGTGAGAAAATATATGAGCTGTAAAAGTACTACCGCACTAATAAAACCCTCCAATGCAAGCATGTTATGCCAGAAAAAGAAATATGTGGATCCCATGCACTATGGGAATCGATGTAAGCGAGCCTTTCTTTGTTGTTCGCTTTGATTGACGATAATTAGCGGTGATATTGACGGCGATTGTTTAATTTTTTCAATGTTCAGTCCGACATGAGAGTGGCGAGTTAATGTGAGTGCTTCTTTCTTTCTCTGCAGGTGAAGCACCTGCACATCATCGCAGGAATCGGCCCGTTTCTCTACTGGATCACCAATTTTCTCTGGGATTTTATGTTTTACATGGGCACCGCCATCTTTATCTTGCCGCCCATAGCCTACTTCCACGCGGAATCACTGAATTTCAGCTACATTCGTAAGTCCGTCAAGGTTTCTATACTGGAGCCCTATATAACGTAAAACTATTCCAATCTCCTGACGTCAAGTTTCCGTAACCACCGACGCAAGCTTCGGGTGGTAACCCGCAGCGTTTGAAAAGCCCAATCAAACGTTGTCCTCGTTTATAGGAGATACTTATTTTGCTTTCAAAGTGAATAGCATTGTCCACATTGAGCAGTTTTTTTTTATCTAATTGGCTGACACGAGGCGAGGGGCACGCACAAGTGTAGAGGGCTTCGATGGGTCCGAGCCCCCACAAGCAAAGCAGGTACCCGGATGAGAAACGCATCTGCGATTGGTCCTTTTTCCCTTGCTTAGCTTGCGGTAGCTGGTCGAAAATTGCGGCGGCGTACAACGGAAGGATAAAAATGCCACTAAGACGGATCCTCAGCAAGGAAGAGTCGTCAGAGTAATGCCGATAACGTTAAACTGCAACGCAAAAAAAATGTTATTACAGCGAACGCTGTATATTGCTAACCTTCCGTAGTTTATTTTTTATGTATTTTTTGCGTCCGACAACAGAAATGGACTTAGCGTCTTCTAAGAAACTCATGCGGGTGCAGTGCGGCTGCTCAGATGTCGAAATGCGGAACAGGTTAGAACGCTCACCGTGGAAATAGCGTTACGTCAAGGTTATCGCAGTGTATTAGCAGGAGATGTATCGGCGCTAAAAACAGCTGCGTTATCGATGGGGCGGACGCGTATATTTCGTACAATCGAAGAACAACATGCGTACGAGGAGCGCCGGAGGGAACCGCAATGAGAACGTAAACGGCGGCGGCTCGAAACGACCGCCGACGAGGAATGTTCCCGCGATGCCGAACGAAAACGACGATCGCGAGCCCGGCCTTCTTCGAACGAGGAACGACGCCAGACTTGCAACGCAAAAAAATGACAGCCATTCCACTCTGTGAAGATGGAATGGCAGCGAAAGCACTTTGCTTTTCGTTTGAAAGCTTTGACTGTCATCATGTTTTGCTGCCATTCCATCTTCACAAAGTGGAATGGTTTTCATTTTTATACGCAAATAAATCCATGCTACCTGGCAGCTCCGACTTGCCGATGCCAGTGCGATCGGTGGGCAGCCATCTTCTATTTCTTTTGGAACGGAGCACTGCCTGGCTATTCAGAAAAAAAAATTCAATTTGATTCGGCATATCAATGCGCCTTTAACGCCTAGACGTCATATAGACGCGGCGAGTTTTCGCGGTTTTATGACGTCGCGTGACATACAGGCGAAGTGAGCACAGCCCGAAAACGCTTGACCAATGGCAGAGGGCTAATGGCGAAAAAGGCATGGAATCATAAATAATTATGGTTCTTTCGTTTGGTATAATCACGCCTAATCAGTGTGCACAAATCAAAATCACATGAAAAGGGGCGTCTTCGCCATTTTCGTGACGTCGCGTGACAGCCAGACATACGGATTGGGGGTAGTCCGAAATTTTTTTTAGCATTCGTCTAGGGTTGATTGCAGAATTGGAATAGAATACTTTGGAATAGCTTTACGTTATAGCACCCCTGCGCTAAAATACTACAGACTACACCGACATATGCCTGTAGCTCTTACATTGGAGTAAAGGTTGCTTCTCAGAGACACTGGCTTATGGCCTTTCGTGCAAACGTGCGTTGGCAACAACAATTATATAACCTTGTACGCAAACAAAGCTGTCCTGTGGCCTTGCGATTGAGTTTTCGTTAGAAATGGTGAGAAAAAAATTTCCTTAATCATGTTAATACTACGTGTTTGACTGTATTCTCATATCACCGGACGAATACAGTGGGCTGTTGCGTATGCTGTGTCGGGCATTATTGAAAATTGCCGATACTTCAAGGCACAGCATACTAAGCCTTTTTTTATTAGGATAGCAAATAAATGGACACTCTGAATGCATTTCTGCCGTCGGCGTCGCCACCGCCATGATGTTCCGTATAAACTACAAGAGGCGATAAAATTGTCATCGCGCGCCGTTGAAGTTGAAGTCGAAGTTGAAGTTTACTCATATGAAAAAACATAGGTACATAAATGTAATATACAGACGAGAGTCCCAAAGTAATGATACTGAAAACGGGACCCTCGGTTAGTAACTACAACAGAATTGTAACATAGTTGGCAGCATAACAGTGGACAGCATAACGATATATTAGTTGCAAGAAAAGGAAATGATAACGAAATGAAAAAAGAAAAAAACCAAACAAACTATGCTCTAATCGGTATAGTGTAACAGATATAGCAACGGGAGTGACAAAATTTATACATTTGTTAAAGGCAAAAAAACAAAAATAAAGAACGAACAAAGAGGGCGAAAAAATGTGGCGCAATGTGAACACTGCAAAAAAATAAAGAGTGGGTGATACTTATCAGCTAGCTGATTATGAAAACACAGATATTTATTAGGAAAAATTATCAGAGGTTAGCGAAATATCTTTTAGCGAAGCTTTGAAACGCTGAAATGTAGGTAGTATTTTAAGCGCAGCAGGCAAACGATTCCAAAGTGTAATGGTAGCGAATGTAGATGTTTTTCACCATAGTTACTACGAACTGATGGTAACAGAAAATTATAATTAGAAGCGAACCTAGTAGGGTTTGTATTTCTAAGGGAGCTGCTTTGAATATATTGAAAGGTCAGCTGGGAATCAAGCAATTTATAAAACATTATTGCTAAATTGTAGTTGAATAATCTTTTTATACATAAAATTTTGTACTGCTCAAGCAGGCCGATGGCATTAGCGCGCGGTGAACTGTGAGTGATGATACGGATTGCTCGATTTTGTATATGCTGAACTGAAGACAAGTGACATAGATACGTATTACCCCAAACGATTAATCCGTAGTTAATGTGTGAATGAATGAACGCAAAGTAGAGTGCAAGCAATGCAGAAGGAGAAAAATAGTGTCGTGCCTTGATAAGTGCACGGATACCAAAAGCGCGCTTCAGCTTGACGTGATTGATGTGCAGGTGAAACTTGAGATGGATGTCTAGGATAACCCCTAGAAATGAAACAGAGTCTCTAATGGGAATAGAATGATTGCCTAAGGTTAACGAAGGAGGAATAATTTGTGATTTTTCGTGCGAATGAAATACTACACATTTCGTTTTAGATGGAGTAATGACTAGATCGTTGTCATTACACCAATTCATTAGGTGTATGCTGTGTGTGCTATTTAAAGGGTGCGAGGGTGAGCCGACGATGGCGGCTCATTCTCGTGCGCGCAAGGGATGAAAGCGGGAAGGAAGCGCGCTGTCTTCCGTCGCACGCAAGAGACCGCTCCTTCTACTCCGGCGGCTGCTGGGTATATGGCTCTACCACCTGTGCCTTATTTTGAACGTGATGTGTGATGAGTTCATAGTCTAGGTCCGGGGGCTCGTAGCGTTGTGGCCGCTTTGTTCTCGTCGTTTATTTCGCGTTGAAGCGAGAGGCAGCACGAAAATCAATTCGCTCGCTGCTGCTTCCGTTCTCCCTCACGCCAGCGTTCTGACAGCGAGTGTCCGCGCTCATCGAGTGGTGTTTATATTTGCCTGTGCGCGTGACCCCATGCTTGTTAAGTTAGTAGGCGAATGTTTACGAGCTCATACGGCCGATAAAGCTACTATCCTTACTTCTTACAGCTGTCTGTTAATTTGCTATCGCAATCAATGCTTCGCCTTACGTTCGAGACTGTGACATTTATTTTTTTCATTTCACTGCTAAACGGGGCCGCAGAAATAAATATTCACTAGCATGGCGCTTTCTCTCCAGCCATGCTGGCTATATATTTTCAGTGCACTGGAAGCGACGCGAAAATTTCGTTGAATCATCCGATGTAGTTTGAAGTAAAACTTACGTTTGTTCTACGGGTCATCGCGTGCACCTGTATTGCCTCGGACGGAGACCGCGAAGTCTTTTTGCGAATATTAAGTCGGTTTGCAATACGTCTTTGAGCACTTGTCAATATTTCTTGTTTGCAAATTATGCAGTTCTCACTTGTTAACCTATGAGCACGAAGCTGACTGTGAAACAGAAAGCTTTGTTACATTCTATTATTTCGCAAAGCTTGCTGTTTTATATCATCGTGCTCCAGACCAGTTAGTTGCCGACCGAGATTAATAGGTGCTGTCTGCTTGTTTTTTGCTCTTCATATCCCACAGAACTCATCTTTATATTGAATATCCTGCACGGTTACGCCGCGCTACCATTCATCTACCTATGTTCCTTCTTTTTTGACAACCCTGGCTACGGATTCTCTACGCTTGCCATCTCCACGTTTATAATATGTAAGTAGGCGATTTCGCTGTGCGCATACAGCTACTGCCACATATGCTGCAAGCACGCCTGCTTTTCTTTGCTTTCGCGAATAAGCGAGAATGAAGCCACAATAAAGGAACGCGAAGTTGTTGCGCTTTTGAATGCAGCGTGCGTCTACGAGATGTTTGATTACCCTTTCGCGGAGACAAAGCATTCACACTTGACGTAATGAACTGCACTGCACCTTTGGCATACATATGTTGACCGCCGTATGTTAAAACATCCCTCCACTCAAAACTCCACCTCTGCTCAGGAGAGTGGGTGGTCGCGGTGCCTTTTGAGAGAAGTGGTCACTGCGCTTCCTTGGCGCACCATAGAGATTCTTGACAATCAAAGCGCCTTCTTCAGTCAAAGCGTGGCACTTTGCTCAACTCGAATTTAAAGCGGACGTAAGCATCAACCGGTCATCAGTTGAGATAAGTGGGAGACGTTTATAGTATTGGTGGAAGAAAAATTGGAGAAGAGATTGCTACGAATGGATCTGTTATGGTCATAGAGAGCGGTACAAAGTACACAGAAGCTTTGAGGAAGAAAAAAAAGAAATGCGAGATCTATACAAATATTGCTAGAACGAAAAACATATACAGCATAACTGACTAAATCAAGCAGGCTAGGTGACTATTTGTCACCGCCCCATTTCAAAAGCTATGCCAATAAATCACCCTCATCATAGCGTGAAGAAACAACTTGAACTCGAGGATGTTTGAGCATTCTGGGGTTAGTCATATGATGATTGGTGCGTTTGCAACCTCGACTTGACTTATTCGTTTTACATTCTTCTGACGCACGAGAATCTTTTACTATCGCACACCCATCTGCAGTAGGCGCAGTTAATCCAGTCTCCAGTCGCCAGCTCTAGGTGCAGCGCCGGCGCTGAGCTGAGGGTTTGGTGACTGGACAACCCACGACAAAGCCATGGCAGTTGAACTCTGCCGGCAAGCATGTGACAAAATAAAAACTCTGCATTTATCGCAGTTGTTATTCCAATTATATTCGCACAATTCCCGCCGCCCCCTGCAAAAGATCGCAGCCCCGTTGAAACGCTGCAAATTCCAATCTGTATGGGGAGAGAGCGGTCATTGGAGAATCAAGCTCGCTTATCCCTACTCAAAACACTCGAGTTCGTGACGTATGCAGACGCTACCGATGTGAGCCCGCAAGGTATAATTTATGTCTGTTCCGGGGATGCTGTTAAGGCCCGCCCGAATATCTCAAAACAATACTTGAATGGTGTGAAGTTAACTGCTGCTTGTAATGGGTATCTGTTCTCTGTGTCCTGTGCGCTGTAGTTATGCATAACTCACTGCCACTGCTCGTTCATGTCTAGCAGTCGGATAACTGAAGTGTAACTGACTGGGACTATCTTCGCGACACTAAAATGACCGGTATACAAACCATAAAACTTCGTTTTACCTAATGCCAATCCCCCGAGTTTCACGCTTAGACCAGGACGATTATGGGCTACCCATAACGGTGCTCCTCTAAATCACATTGCGCTTCTGGCGCGTAATAACCCAGAATCCGGTCAAACCTTGCGGTTACATCTCTCCACACTTTCTGCTTGCCATGCGCAGCGTCATTGTGCTGCGCGGGCTGTGTGTTCATGGAACACTACGCGGAAACACTGAGCAGCGTCCCCCTCACGGTGTTCATCACGACGGTGCTGCAGTTCGCGCGGCTGCTGCCGTCCTATTCGTACTCGCGTGGCATGACGAAGGTGCTGCAGTTGGCCTCTGAGAACGCCATCTGCCGACGGGGTGGACAGGTTCTCGACTCAGCCTGCCAAGAGAAGTCCGTCGCTTTCAAGATGTCACTGCAACAGTGCTGCACGCGTGAGGAAGCTCTATTTATACTCATTGCCACATAGTTTGCCATATGCGTGCTACGCGCAAACGACTTGCTGGCGCGTACGTTCGAAGTCGCAGAGACATGTACCACATGTTTCCGCATCGTGAAAAGTTTGCCGTGAAAAAAACAATCTGAGAAAATATGACAGTTTTAGTGACATTACATTTCTGTTTGTCACTTTTTCGGTAGCATCAAATATTCTGCCCGTTTTTTGCGTTGTTTAGGGAAAAGGTTTGGCATGTACGTCACTTAACTATGGGGTTGTATTTCGCTGCCCTCCTGATTGTAGTATTCAGAGGGCACGAAAGTGTCAAACGGTGGCATGTAGGTGGTACATATCAAACATGTATGGATACTCCGCTACAAAGAACATAGGAGAACACCTAGCCCTGCTGAACGCATCCAAGAATCAAATAAACCTGTACATGTGAGCGGCATGACTGGTTCATTGTGCAGTTTTTCTTCAAAAATTGAGGCTGTCTTTTCTGTGCATAAGAACACCGTCTGCTCAAACTTGCCTAAGTGCTACGTGAGCAATGCTGCGATGCTCACAATCATTTTTGTGCTGCAATGCTGCACAAAAATGTTAATTCAGAATTCAGAAGAAACGGACAAAACTAGTTTCGCTACCGAATAATTCATAAAACCTACCCAATAGGAACTAAGTTTGCTAAAATAAATACCTGTCTTTCAGCGTAAGCAATGAAAGAAAAATCATTTTGATTAAAATGTTATCACATTGGTATTTCAGAAAATTTGCTGCGTCAAGTACAAAATGTTGAGCGTTCTCATTTTTTTTTTTACACAGTGACGTTATAGAGTTGACATCACACATCAAGCATGAAGTCGTCAAACAGTTATGAGATATTTTAATTAGAGGTTAAAATCTATTTCGGAGTATTTAATCTGCCAAGATCGACATTCTTATGACGTTATCTTACAAAATAAACGTTGATGAAATAAAAATAGTTATTTTGTTGTCGTTGCACTCGCGTGTGTAAGCCGCAGCGATTACATGAATCATAGTACCTTGCTGGTGAAGCAGCGCACAAACACGGACACAGTGAAGACAAGCAGGAATAGACGACACTCGCTGCACTCGCAACTATTTTATTTCAGAACACATACTTCATGTTTATATACCTGCGCACCCTCAGGCGTCAAAGCAAATCAGGGCAAGATTAGAGGTTTTATATATATATATATATCGTTTGCCCGCTCATATACTCGGGCGTCAAAGGCATGGCACTTATCTATCATGGTGTGCAATCCTATCGTAATTTGTTGCAACCCTAACAACCACTTTTATTGCACATTTTCTTTTCTCTTCTTTTTAGTGTACTTCCAAAAACGCAACCTCACCATGGCTTAGATGTACAGATGGCTGACTGATACAACCCTCTCCCCTCTTGTGAATATGAAAGGCTTCGATTATTTCCCTGGTTAGTGCGCTGCTTCACCAGCAATGTACTATGATCACTCACCAACTAGCCCAACTTTCCACGTTACAGATTACATGAATATTGCGAACTTAGGGAACTCCCAATAGGCGAAAATATCGGTTCCAATACGCAGCGTGTCCAATGCACAGCTGAAATAGCAAATGACCAAGCAGAACGAAGCATGTGAGCACCAGGGATGGCTACCTAATTTGCACTCGATCGTAGTTTCACAGACATACTGCGTCACAAAATTTTTTGCAAAGGAATTGACAGGTATGATCCCGTTGCTTGGTCACACAACAAGCAGGCGCGTAACACTGCCAACGACGCAACGTTGACACCAGTGGATGTCTCAAGTGGTTTCGAAACTGTTCGTCAAAAGCCCATTTTTCTAGTAATTGGCCTACTATGATGCCGATGCATCTGACGACTGAAAGTATTTGCGATATGGTGGTTCGTCACGCCGAAGATAATATTCAGTGCATTTTGTTCAACCATCGCCTGCAAGATTGACCTCTGGGCTAAATCTCCTGCTGCTTACTTTCACCCTAATCAATACTTTAGTGCTCCTTATTGGTTAATTTATCGTAGCAAGCTGTCAAATCTATATGCATTTGCATAAGCATACGGTAAATGTGATCTCACGTATACCTGTCATATCAGTGCCCTGTCGAAAAATATACAAATAACCCTCACCAAAATATGAGCATATCAGCTACTCATGCAAAATCTCGTGTTATACTCGTGCGATATGTGGTACGCTCCGCATGATTTACAAAAATGTTCTGAACTTGAGCTTATTTGTACACCTTCATGGCGACAAAATTAAAGAAAGCGAAAACATGACACGAGAGGAGACCTAGTCCTGTCCTCTCTTTCTTGTCCCGTTTCTTTCCCACGGCTTTCTTCCACCATGAAGGTTTATGTTATAAGAAAACACTCGGGATCCCCATATGTGCATATAGCGGACATATGGGGTACAGGGGATATTGGAAGAGGTATGGTAGCGTTTGTGCCTATGCGCGCATTACAGCTGCGTACATCAACTCTCCGTCGGCAAACAAAGCAGTTTCAGTAATGTCAACGACGTTAGAGTTGGCTTTTGCCCTTCTAAATCTTGACTTTTTGCTCTGGGTTTCAAACGAATAACCATTGGTGACCGCACGAAGTGACCAAAATAACAGCACCACTATAATGCAGGCAGCTTGGTCGGCGCGTTCCTGATGAAAAATGCACTCTGCTAACAACTATTCTTAAATAAAATTTTATGATCTAACCACTTAATATAGTGATCATGAGACGTGAAGTAGTATGCCAACTGAGACAGCCCGCGGCACTTAGAAATCTCGGCAGCAACGCATTCCTGAGCCACCATATCAATCTCTGCAGTTTTGCCTGCAGAGTAGCGGCATTAAAGCTTACCGAGTGCCCTGTGGTAACGGTCTCACGTTGGGCCGACTCGTTTGGCTTCAATCGTATCGCGCAATGATCCATCCTAGGTCTTCTACTTCTTGCGTGCTGAGTAAGTGCCCATTGTTGGCCAGTCCTCCAGAATGGATACGTCTCCCACTGTTGCGCAAGGGGTATAGAATGCTTCAATGTATTTAGACGTGTGGCAGCGACGTGCATCACACACCGCCTTCGCCCACGTGATATCGCTGCGTCAAGGTCACACGATGTGCATCCGCACATCGTGCGGATGCACATAAATGAAACCACGAGCGGATGCAATAAATACATCGTGCGGATGCAATAAATGAAACCACGATGTGCATCCGCACATCGTGGTTTCATTTATTGGCTTCATTTTTGACAAAATTTCCGCCATTTCGGCATAACTGGCACATCGTGCATGAAAGCAAACATTACATGATATTGCACTTCGCATAGGAGGAAAATAAACAAAATTGTGCGCATCGCGTTTATTCCTACAGCATTTCATTAACCGATTCTCTAAAGCTCCGCTTCACATACATTCCAACATATCCCTCGAACCAGCATGCTATTTTTTTTAAGCACTGCTCCTTTCAGAAGCCGGTCTCAGGGCAAACGAGGCGTCTGTTACGACTTCTTGTTTGTTATGGTACAGACATCGCCGACCCTGACCGTATGCTCTACGTGATCGGGCCTTTGGGCATTCACTGGTACTCGGCATTCTACGAGGTAATCACTCTGTTGCTGGAAGGTCCGCTGCTTTTCGGCCTACTGCTATATGCTGACTACCACTGGCTGCGACGAATCGACCGATTTATGAGCTTGCCCGAACCCGACATTGATCCACGCCTCCGAGCCTACCGTGGGGCGCAAGTCCTGAACGCAGGACTGTCACCCACCAAGGTACGTTTATGCTTCCAACGTGCACAGTGAATCGAGCAATTTTAAAACTAAAGTAACTCATTCATTCATTCATTCATTCATTCATTCATTCATTCATTCATTCATTCATTCATTCAGTGGATTTCCCGACGCAACATATTGCGTATACCGTCGGGGCGTATCTGTGGATTACTTTTGATAACGTCTCATTACGCGCATGGAGAGAAGTGCTTTTTAAAGATGGTCAAGTTCATTGTATATGGTAGAATTAGTTTCTTCAAACGCGGTTTATAGGCATGTAAGTGCTTGCATTTTTGAGGAACTCAAACCCGTAAACCGTTGGCCCAACACTTGTGCCGTGTTCGAAATAGTGACCACCTGGTGCCATTCCGAAAGAACAACGTGAACAGGGGAGTTAGTTGTTGCATATTTTAGGAGCAAGCATCACCAAACACAGAGCAGTCAACAACGCTGTGCTTGGTTATGCATCCTCTCGTTCCTCGCCGTATGTTTACCGCAGTTCGCTTTCAAAAACTGTCTTCCAGTAATGATATTCCGGTACACACACACACACACACACACACACACACACACACACACACACACACACACACACATATATATATATATATATATATATATATATATATATATATATATATATATATATATATATATATATATATTATACACAGTGTATAATGACACCAGGATTGTAAAAAAAGCTGTGCTCTAATTTTACTCCAACTGGAGCTTATCTTGTCTCCACGAAACGACTGCAATCTATTTGAGTGCATCTGATTTTCCTCACTCTCTGCGCACACTGCATTCTTATCTGGAACACTTTCTCACATTGATACGCACTTGTAGTTTGTTACCCGAAAGTACCCGGAACGCAGCGTTTAAGACAGTAAAAAAAAAATATGGGGTTTTACGTGCCAAAACCACTTTCTGATTATGAGGCACGCCGTAGTGGAGGACTCCGGAAATTTCGACCACCTGGGGTTCTTTAACGTGCACCTAAATCTAAGTACACGGGTGTTTTCGCATTTCGCCCCCATCGAAATGCGGCCGCCGTGGCCGGGATTCGATCCCGCGACCTCGTGCTCAGCAGCCTAACACCGTAGCCAGCGTTTAAGAAAGTAAACGCACGCAAGGTGACTGTTACTGCTTACGGGGAATGTAATGTCCAACATACGCAAAACTTTTATGGAGCGCAAACATAGCAAGGACAGGCTGTTTCTTCGAAGGAAGAAAGCCCCCTACGGAAAAAGAAGTTTTATTGAGGTTCCAATTGTCGCAGTTTGGGCTGTGTGAGCACTCCCGCAAGAGTTTCTTGCAACGTCCAACGAGGTTTGTGGAATGAGCATATGATCTTATTTATGGCACTATATTTTTCTTATGGGCAGGTATGCCGGCTAAAGCTGGATTCACACGATGAGGCGGATTGTCGATTCAGACCGCACGCGACCGTGATGTTGCTGAACTTAAATGAGTCGCTCCACTAACAGTTCGTCGGCGGCGTTTTTTTTGTGCACGGCGTGATTCAGCGGATCTGAGATACATCATGCCGACCATCTGGCTGTATCGGCAATCTGTACCTTCATGTGAATACCGTCAAGGCAGGCAAGTTCCTGGACATGTGCGCGAGCATCACTAAGGCTCGTGCTCACTGCAACCGCTAAAAGAGCACATCAACTTCACCAGGTAGAACGCAACGCTCCTAGTGAAGGGGCATGCGTATTAGTCAACGTTTGAAGAAAAATCGTGAAAACATATTCTTAAAGCATAGTTGTAGAGAACGCGTGAGCCAGATACTGGCCATTCGGGTACTTGATTGTCTGTCACACAGGTGTAGAGCGATAGAAATACATAATGCCACTCGTTAATCTCCTCTTCGCGATTATACAACAATGTCCTCCATAACTGTGGAATCTGGCGGATCAGCGATATCCAAGATTTGCGACTTCTGTAGCGTTTTGCTACGTAGGCTTCATTTACTGAGGCAATGATTAGCATTGAATCTTTCCTGTTCTTTTTTTTTTTTAATCGAAGCATTATTTGGCTACCTCCCGATACACTGGGTGTCCGCTTCTGGTTTCTCGGCAAGGTTACTGTCTTCGTACCATCGTGATCACCGTCGTCGTCACGTGACCGTCGCCAAACCATTGTCGTCACAGTCGTCCTCGTGACATCGTAGTCGTTGTCGTTATGCTGTCGTCGCCATGTCACCGTCGACGTGTATACGTATTGTCGTCGTCACCACTCACTCACTGCCGTCACACACATGCAATCACTCCTTCACACGGACACACACTGCCATCTATCAACACTTTGCGCAACCACAAACGAGGTCAGATAGTCAACTACCCGCAAACTGCTACACATAACATTGATTTCCGCATTGAGTAGCACTTACCTTCTTATTTTTATTCTGGTTAAAATGGATCCTTCCACTACGTCATCCCTTATCTTTCGTGAGTTGCTTTGCTGCCAACCTTCTGATTTAATGTAAATATTTAATTTTGTGGAATTTGATTGCCCTTCTAAACGGCTCTCGTCTGTTTGCATTCTATAGCTTGTGGGCGAAGTACGATTTAATACTTAATTACTCGCATTTAGTCTCCGCTGTGTAATGGGCTCTTCATCGCGTGCGATACTGGCGGTGGGAAGCACGAAAATGCAAGCAATGACAAAGACTGTCATTGTAGACGCGCTCTTTACACCGCCGAAAATTGTTACAAATCATGTCTAGGTGCAGCGTCGTTAAGGGAGCGCGTATCAGTCATGTTCGTCAACGATATGGTTTTTTGTTACATCTTTGCACAGCGCACCGTTATTTGATGAAGGCTGTGGCTAAACGTACGTCCGACGTACTCCTTCAGCTTCTGTAGAGCGCAGCTCTGAGGCGCCTGTTCTTGTGATGAGCGTTGGCGTCGTCCCTCGGCGTAATCGAGCGAACGAGCACAGCGAAGGATGAAAGAGCGAACGCGGAGCGCAGCGGGGAATGAAAGGCGGTAACGGCGAATAGAGCGCGAGCAAGAAAGCGGAGGGTGCAGTGGAAGCGTGTGAAGTAAAGTGGAGGATGAGAGTAAGAAAAGAGGGTGAGCGGAAAAGCGGAGTTCCGCACGAGACGCGCTCAACGGCGGCGACCAGGCATGCGGCGAGCGCGTCCACCGATACCTTAATATGCAAACAAAGCGCTGGCATGAGCTCTATACCCGCTGCGTATGCGCTACTTTGCCTGTGCCGTCGGCGCTGGAGAATACGCTCCGCGCGAGCCACGTGTTCCTGTGTTCAGCCTTTCTTTCTGACCAATGAGCGACGCAAACGGTGGAAACGCATCGTGTGCCGCTGCTGCTGAACGAGCTGCCCGAGCAGAGACTTCAGCGCCGCCGCCAAGAGGACCCTGTGGTTCAGAATCGAATTTTTTGCCACAATACATCGCCAATTCAAAACATCTAAACAGCTGAGCTCAAAGGTCGCATTAGGGAGTGTCGTTATCATCGGCGAATTATTTTACAGATACGTAGAGCGGATCCGCAACGTTTCTATGGAACCACGTCCGACGTTTGCTTTCTGCATATTTCACGTTGAGATAACGTCGGGGAGAAAAACGCGGAACCGCGAAATACACGCTTCGATCGGGTGAATGTGTGTTGCAGTGGAGCGCGCATAAATCAGCACAGCTGGCGCGTATCAGTGCTGCAACAAGTGCGGCATCTTTTTCCAGAGCGTTGGTGCGCGCATTCAAAGAAAGAAAAACGCATTCCATTCGCTCACTCTCCATGCAATACTACAATAACGTGTACTTCTTGCAACTGGGTTAATGTTGCAATTAAGTTCCGCTACCGATACGCTTGAGTGATTGGTGGAAATGCGTTCGTGTTGGAGCTGTTGCTCGAATATTTCGCAATTACCGACATGCGTAATCTTTACAAGTTGGAACTGCGATGCACAACTGAGTATAACTGTTCACTAAATTGAAGTAACGAAGCCCAACACTTTTGCAGTAAGGCCCGAGTGGCTCAGCTGACCACTTTTCAAGCCACCTTCAATTTTCGTTCCCGAACGGGTGCGAGTGACCCTTGTCGTACCGTTTGCCATGTCACTCAGAAGCAGTTGCTACTTGACGCTTCTACAGGATACACTGCTTTCACAGTGCCGCTGAGCTGACCACTATCGAAAACTTTGGAAACGCTAGTGCGTGTATACGGTGTTGTACGAGATGTGTTTCTGCATACCTTTAAAATAATACTCGGTCATCTCCGTAAACACTTATAGTTTGATGCTGCTTCCTCTATTCGTAGTAGTGGTAGGTAGGTAGGTAGCGGTAGGTTGGTTCTGCATACACACGAGGGAGAATCTTACCCGGTTGCTCATTTCGATGGCAATAAGTGGCAGCGTGGTTGAGGGTCTGATTGCTTTTCTAATAAAACAACATTAGAAATGGCTGTTGGTGTTCAATACGTTATAGTATAGCCTACCTAAAGTGCACAGGGATCGACCTTCGGGAAAGCCGAAATGGAAAATGATACAGAAGCTTTTAGAATTGTCTACTAATGCGTAAGCGTTCATTGGCTCGGCTGTTACTCCACTTTTGCTTTCTTTTTAGCCAGCTTAATGTTTATCTATCGCTTTTCCGGAGCGACAGGATGCTTACACATTAGTAGACAGTTTTCAGAATTCTTGTTATATGTTTATTGCTTATCATGTCTATCCTGCTTAGACCATCTAATAACGTTCAAAGCACAATTCAATTCTATACAACCAAGTGATTACGATCTTCTTTTGTGGCGTTTCGTGCAATGTTTTATTCGCAATCAGACTACTTGCATTTCTTTTCTGCGGTGGCTGGGCACCTGTCCTCCTTCGCTTTGAATGTCTCGTTGTTCCTACGTCGCCGCAGCTGTCATTAATTGTTTATTTCCTACTTCGTCTTTCTTTCTCTTCTGTGCTGGTTCGAGAGTACTGATCAGTGGACGCGTTGGCGGTGACGTTGCCAGTGTTTTTCTTTCTTCCTTCTTTTCTTTCTTTTCTAACGCTACCAATCATCTACTATACCGTTTACATGTGTTAACGCGACCAATTATTCATTTATTTCGCAGATATAAGGCGTCTCGGGACGGCCATATATTGCTGGCGTACTAGCCAAAGAGCTCTCACGTGATAAAAAAGCACGTGACTTATATCTCAACAGCTTGCACTCAGTGGTTTACATCACGAGTATAGAAATGGTGCGAAATCACCTCTTTTAGCGTTTCGGTAGAATCTGCTTTGCTGGTTACGTTGGGTACTTAGATTCAATACCAGCAAAATACATATTTTATTTTTTTATTTATTTATTTTTTTGTGGCATGGTGTAAACGAATTTTGCCGCTTCCATCTGACAAGAGCAAAACCGCTACTGTGCAACAGAGACATCCATCAGACCATCGGGTAATACGTTTAAGCAACCTCACTGAAGTTTTTTTTTATATTTGCTACATAGCACATGTAAAAACAACAGGTGGATAAACGTACTGAAAGTGCAATGAATGTGCTTTAACGCATAAACCGATAGTCCAATAGATGTGGCTGTCGAGTGGTAGTGAGGACGAACTGCAGGCTATCATCTTGTCATCATCAGATTTACGTATTGCGAGAACGGTATTAGCGAAGTCAGATAAGCTGCCGCCGAACAAAAATGAAAGATATGACGTGGTGTCGAATGTTCAGTGCAGTGTGCGCAGCAGTCAGGTGCATAAAGCAGAGATTTTACCGCAACGCCAACAATGGGCTACATGCAGGTCGTTCTCCGTTGCTATAGGTTAACCACTGACATCAATTTTTAGAGGTTGCTGCCAAGTGCATCTTGTATTTTTCGGAGTTTCTTAAGTCAAATTCGTGTGCCCTTTACGTACATTCTACTATAGCATTTTATCAATGACATGTTTAACTCCTGCAACGACCTCTAGATGCTTCTTTTGTGAGAAAAGCGAGTTTCTGTCCCCGCTGGCATTCACTGCCGTCGAACTGAGCTACTGCATATTAACTCTATCTAATGTGTGCAGAAACCCAACGAGCGCGCGTGTGCGTGTGTGACACAAAGTTCTGTGCGCGTTCTAACCACTGTGAGGGTAGCGTGAAGCCTCACGGGATGCGCACTGCGCAGGAGTTTTCTCCTCGTTGATTCATCGTACCTTTAAGATCTTCAATGAATGTTCGAGAGTACGTCCAACGTATCTTTAGACATTCCGTTTACAGAAACTAAATAAAAAAACGACGTATAAATAACCAAAATCTTCAAGCGCAGAGACAAATCATTCCTTTTCATTTAAGGTTTGAATTGCACGACCTTGCGCTAATTATCGCATCTATATTGGGTGCAGTGAGGGGCGTACTTCGGATGTAAAGTAGCACGAAAAATGAGGAAAAAATAAGGGCAAAAGTGCATGGCGCTACGTCCTTATTTTGTTCTCGTTCCTTTGTTATTGTCTCGGCCATATGCACGCAACAACTAGCCGAGCAAGACATCTTGCTCGGCGTAATGACCTTCTGGAGTGCGCACAGCGCTGCCGCAGCAGTCAACGTCAGCAAGTATCTTTCGTCAAAAGTATAAGCGGGGCTAATGGTCGTAAAAATAGGACATCGTCTTTGCAGTACGCCTATTTTATTTTATTTTTAATCTTTGAACTATTACCTTGGTGTACGCCCATATACCCTTCACATGTTTTAATAAAAGAAAGCTTCAAGCGCAGCGAACGTGACTTTTTGGAACGGAGCTCATAGGCAAGCTTGACCTACTTTGCCGCTAATAACTAAACTGTCTAAAGTGGTGGCAGTCGCCTAAATAGAAAATCTAGAGATAGACGCATTTTTACCCGCGCCCCCATAATTTTATTATCTAAAGAATTGCGCCTAATACATGATATTCATCACCGAATTCCAAAGCTCACTCGAGGCAATATTTAAACCGAGCGCGTCCCGCTGCTACGGCATATGACAACGCCCGTAAAAAATGCGTGAAGGTGTTTAAACGACGGCATGTCGCGGTAAATTCCGGCATGGCACACAGCCACACATGGTTTCAAGGCAAAGCATGCCGTATCGTTACCTGCCGCGGTAACGATACTACGTCGCGCATTTTGTTACGAGGTGTCTCATTTTGATATGATAGCGGAGCCGCCTTCCTACGCTTGCGGCTCACCCGGTTACGATATAGCCTGAATTTACCATTGAAATTCGATGAAGAAAGCCTCAAATTATGTGAAATTCTCAAATATAAAGACAGCAATGTTGCAATAAAACATGACTGATATGAGAGTTGCCATTAACGAACCGCTTCCGAAGCCCCCATAAGGTTAAGGATTTTAACGCGACAGCGTTAAGGAGCTCGTGTCGCAGAAAATCCGGAGTCGGCGGCGTTAGCCGTGAGCGAAAAATCCCGGAAGGCAAGTCATAAATAAAAACAACTTGCAAGATGGACTGGGTAGGAATCTAACCAGCGTCTAGTGTGAGACGGAAACGCTACCACTCAGCCATGAGTTCGATGGTTCAAACGGGACGAAAGCGCCTCTAGTTAATGCGGTGTTGCCTTCGAAACGTGCCATAGAAAGTTATGCTGCGGTGTACATCGGTAATTATGAGCATGTAAATTACAGAAGTCGCAGTTAAACGAGTAGCGAAGTACGTTTCTGCTACATTTCTATTGCGCTTGGCGCACACGAAGAGCCATCTTGCGGCAAACACAGAAGACCCCCTCCTCGCAATGTACGGCGCTGCCCCGACAGGTGGCGTGCCACTCGCTCGCTTCTGCCCTTCGTCTCGTTTGAGCGCATTGGGGCCGTGCGGGGACCGGTGCGAGGATGCCCCAATACCCTTTCGTTTAATAAGGTTTCTCGCTCTCTCCCCTTCCAACTTCCAGCGTGCATCACTCGAACCCTCGTGTTTAGGCGACGCGGCTCCTCTTTCCCCTCACAGCGCGATTCCTAGGTGCAGCGTTCGATGCGGGACGCTGAAGTATCGTATATGAAAACTATGTCTTTGTGTGACTCAAGAGCATGCCGAGTGAATGAGTGGGTGGTGCGAACGGGGTGCGATAACGCTATCGCGTTCCACTCTTGAAGGCGAAGCTTAAGCGTCCTCCAAATTTTTTTGTTAGTCTTCTGAAGCTCACGTTATTAGCGACAAAGTATGCGCGCCTCACCTACGAACCACTTTGCAAAAGCATCATTTTCGCGGTCCTTAGAGCATACGTATAAAAAACAATCTGTATGGTCTGAAAGAAAAAACGTCCTGTATATATATCTTCTCTTTTGGCGTTTCCGTGAACGTGTAATATTCTAAAGCATTTTTTTTCTCTATGGCACTTCGATCTTCCTTACAGCCGGCTTCCATGCGTGAAGACACGGACGTAGTGAACGAAGACAAACTGGTTGCGGAGCTTGTCGAGAAAGGGCAGAAGCAGCCTCAGCCACCGTCGAATCCGCAATCAATTCAGCAGTCGCAGATGCAGACGCAGACGCAGACGCAGTCGCAGACGCAGACGCAGACGCAGACGCAGTTGCGGACGCAGTCGAAGACGCAGTTAAAGACGCAGTTGAAGACGCAGTTGCCGACGCAGCAGCAACCACAGCTTCAGTCACCGAATCCTGATAGCGCCCTGCCCGCCATGGTGGTATACCGCCTCCACAAAACTTATGGTTACTTGGAAAACAACACTGCCCTGCAGGTAAGCATCGTTTTTGAGCGAGCACACAAAGAAAATACGATGCATAACGTTGAGCAGATCCGAGCTTTCTTAATCATATCGCAGTAAATGCGGCCAATGATCGTTTACCTGCGCACCATGCTCGATTAGGCATATATCACTATACAAACATGAAAAATTACTTACGCAGTGATTCAAACAAGTAAAGGCACTTGCATGCTCCTCTACCACCTCCCCTTTGCAGATAAAAAATTTTGTTTTCTTTGTTGAACAGCATAATAGATAAAATATTTTTAAGTACGAAATATATTGAAAAGCACTATCATTAATAGCCAGCCAGTTTAAAACGCTGTAATCTCTTAGCGCGCAATTTTCATAGACTTTGACACATTACCGTATCTCTCTAAACAATGCGTAAACTCCCTAGATTTAGCAAACATTCTCTCGACTTGGCGCCACTACATACTAGTGCACCACTAAACCCACACCACCTCATCACAAAAATAGTATGCAGTTAGAGCAGCGTCTGGGGACAGTAGCTTGAATCCTAGCTTGAACCTCTTTGCCAATGATGCAGGGCCTGAGCTTCACAGTCCGCGCGGGCGAATGCTTCGGCCTCCTTGGAGTTAATGGCGCCGGAAAGACGACCACCTTCAAGATTCTGACGGGTGACATCCTGCCGCACGAGGGCGACGCCTTCATCGGTGACGTGTCCGTCGTGCGCAACGTGTACGAGGTATGTAGATGGAGGTCGTGACTTGGCGCGCTTCGTTTGCGTAGTTGTATATGCCTTGTCGTGCACGTCTTGCAAAAAAAAAGCGCCTATTTACCACTGAACAGCTCATAGCAACCTAAATGTTGACCGAAGGCTTCTAGAATATTCTATGACATACTCCATTTGCCACACCACATTTGTTGCGCCCGGCGCCGAGGACGACATCGAAGTGCCCCTTCCCTCGGCCACCAAGCGGAAGGGGACTCATAGTTTGCTATTTACAGAACTTATTTGGCCGGCTCAGTTATGGCTGTGGCAGCCAAATATCGCCTATTCGCAAGGCTAATCCTTTCTGCAGGCTCTGGTCCCTGTATAAATTTTATTTGTGATCCGCCTCTTTCTCATGATGGTGCATGCAACAAACCTTTCACTTTCACTGATATTCGTATAAACTTCTCATATTTAGGTACATTGTTTACTATGAATTAAGATAAGGGCTTAGTTTTTGTTGTATTCAGTATTATTGGCATAAATCGTGTGAGAATGGATGACTAACATTCGTATATTTTTCTTGAAAGAACTCTGCCACCGTACCAGCAGAGAAACGACCGATGTTGCGCTCAGGCTCGGAAAGCGTTGGGGTTCCTGGACCGGATCACCGTGTTTTCATCAATCAATATAGAAATAAATGCTAAATTGTCGTAGCATATGAAATAAACCTTGGATGGAGACTGAACTTGTGGGATCGTTAGCCGTCTTTTTGCTTGCGATCTTCTGTATTAGCAATTCAATTGCACCTCGTGAAACATTTTATCGGCGGCGCGGGACTGCACAGAATGGCTAAAACGTACCGAAAACGCGAACAGCCACGCTTGTAACGTGCCTTGCAGTTCCAACTACCAACTAGCCCGTCGAACATCAATGTTTCTCATCTCTGTGTTCCTGGAGCTTTCACGCACGCAATCGCAAAAGGTTGTCCGTATTATAAATTTTGCACAAAATAAACACCGCGACACCGCACAGGTCGATGCCAGAAGCAAACGGATACGACACGTCTAAAAACAGCATGTCTCTTGTTTTTATGTGTTAATGTTTATAGGGAGAATACTTTACCAGCATACACATGCGCTTCCTTCTTTTCATACGATCCATGCACATGATTCTCCTTTGAATCGTTTCACGATATTCGCCATATTTTTTCAGCGGTCAGGTAATTCATCTTAGGCGCGATGTATGGCGTGACCTCGTTGGTCTTAGGCGCACAATTTTTTTCAAGTTTCTAAGAACGCGCCTGAGGCCAAAGTATGGCCCCTCGCTATGCTCATGTTTACCGTAACACAAACTTTACACGCGAACACGAAAGATGGACCCCAGACTCTCGCCACCTGTCTTTCCTTATAGAACATGAAATGGCACTCACGTGTAGTGTGCAGTGTTCACATTGAGCTTGTTGACAGACTGACATTGCCCTTAGCCACAACATTATTAACGCTCCCTGGACTTTCGTAAGGCAAGATGAAGTCACGAAGGTGACATAATGGCTATCTCGCAGTAAGGAATGTTGTTGCAACTTATATTCGTTAACACACGCCATGCAGAGGCCTATGCCGAGGGAAGCAGATGCGCGGTGCAGTCGCTAACTCTGTCGACCTTCGCAGTTCCAGCGATTCCTCGGCTACTGCCCGCAAAGCAATGCCCTGCTGGATACGTTGACGGGCATTGAGACGCTGATGCTGTATATCCGACTGCGTGGTATCCCAGTCACCAAGGAGTACGTGGACGCGCTCCTGGAGATCTTCAACATGGATGAGATCGGGGCGCATCTCGTCGGCACGTACAGGTACTTCCGAACTTGCGAGATGGCGCCTCGTTAACGGGAATAATTTCGCTATTGCACCTTATTTTGTATAGTGTAACGTAAAAAAAAATTCGCGACTTCCAGCATTTACACGGCGCAGAGACTTTAGTCTCCTATTTCTTTTCAGCCGTGTTCCTGAGTCGGTCTTCAAAACTAATTTTGTCCTGACGAACGATGACAACGACGACGATTATTATTATTATTATTATTATTAGTAGTAGTAGTAGTAGTAGTAGTAGTAGTAGTAGTAGTAGTAGTAGTAGTAGTAGTAGTAGTATCGGTGACTATTCCCTTTTTAACGGGCATGTAAGCTGGGGCCCTATAACGTAAAACTATTCCAATATGTTTCTATTCCAATCTCCTGACGTCAAATTTACGTAACCACCAACGCAAGTATCGGGCGGTCACCCACAGCGTTGTCTGAACAGACCAATCAAACACTCTCCTCGTTCATAGGAGGTCACTTTTGTTTGCTTGAAAAACGAATAACATTGCCTACAGTGAGCGGCTTGTCGTATCTAATTGGCTGACAAGAGGCGAGGAGAACGCTCAAGTGGAGAGGAATTCGATGGGGCCGAGCGACCGCACTGAAAGTCGATAACCGGATGAAGAGGGTGGTACCGGCGTCTACAATTGGTCGGCTTTCCCTTACTTAGCTTGCGGTGGCTGGTCGAAAATTGCAGCGGCATGAAACGGAAGCTCAAGAATGACGCTAAAACGGACCCTCAGCAAAGAAGAGCTGGCAGAATGAGGTCGTAAACATGCTGAAAGTGCTCGAAAACGTTACATGGCCACGCAAGAAGTTTTATTACACGCAAATACACCCATGCTCTTCAGCAGGTGCGAGTAGCCAGCGTCTGAGTGATCGGCGGCAGCCATCTTCTATTCCTTTCGGAACGGGGCAGCCTGCGGCTATTCCGACGAAAATTCAGTAATGTTCGGCATATTAATGCATCTTTATCGCGTACACGTCACTTTGACGCGGTGAGTTCTTGCGGTTTTGTGACGTCGCGTGACAGGCAGGTGAAGTGGGTGCAGCCCGAAAACTTTTACCAATAGCCGAGGGCTAATGGCGAAAAGGGGTCGAATCAGAAATAACTGTATTTCTTTTTTCTGTCAAGTCATGCATAATCAGTGTGTACACATCATATCAGATGGAAAGGTATCGCGGTTTTCGTGACGTCGCGTGACAGACAGGTGAAGTGGGGGTGGTCGAAAAAAGTTTTTGACCAATCGTGGAGGGTTGATAGCAGAAATGGAATAGAAAAGTTTGGAATAGTTTTACGTTATAGCGCCCCTGGGCGCTATAACGTAAAACTATTCCAAAATTTTCTATTCCATTTCTGCTATCAGCGCTCCGCGATTGGTCAAAAACTTTTTTGGACCACTCCCACTTCCCATGTCTGTCGCGCGAAGTCACGAAAACCGCGATACCTGCCCATCTGATATGATGTGTGCGCATTGATTATGCATGATTTGAACGAAATTGGAGAACATTTATTTTTGATTCGACGCCTTTTCGCCATTAGCCCCCGGCTATTGGTCAAAAGTTTTCGGGCTACACCCACTTCACCTGCCTGTCACGCGACGTCACAAAACCGAGAAAATTCACCACGTCAAAGTGACGTGTCCGCATTGTAGATGCATTAATGTGCCGAACAAAACTGAATTTTCTTCTGAATAGCCGCAGGCTGCCCCATTCCGAAAGGAATAAAAGATGGCTGCCGCCATTTGATCAGGCGCTGGCTACTCGCACCTCCCGGATAGCATGGGTTTATTTGCGTATAATAAAACTTCTTGCGTGGCCGCGTAACGTTTTCGAGCACTTTCGGTACGTTTACGATCTAATTCGGCCAACTATTCTTTGCTGAGGATCCGTCTTAGCGTCATTCTTAAGCTTCCGTTGCATGCCGCCGCGATTTTCGACCAGCCACTGCAAGCTAAGTAAGGAAAGTGGACCAATCTCACACGCCGGCAACACCCTCTTCATCCGGTTATCGATTTTCAGTGCACTGGCTCTACCCCATCGAATACCCCTCCACTTGAGCATTCTCTTCGCCTCTTGTCAGCCTAATAGATACGACAGGCCACTCAGTGTAGGCAATGTTATTCGTTTTTCAAGCAAACAAAAGTGACCGCCTATGAACGAGGAGGGCGTTTGATTGGTCTGTTCAGACAACGCTGCGGGTGACCGCCCGGTGCTTGCGTCGGTGGTTACGCAAATTTGACGTCAAGAGATTGGAATAAAAACATATTGGAATAGTTTTTCGTTATAGGGCCCCTGTTAGTTACTCAGCGGTAACGCTATCTGGTGGAGTGTTTTTAAGCTTCCCTTCCCTGGCTGCCCAACATTTCCTCACGTAGGGACCATTCTTCTAATACACACCCAGTGCGATAGACAGCACCGACACCTTATACGACATACTTATGTGTTCTCTCTAAAATGAAGTAACTGTAAACCGATGAAAACAGAAACATATGGGGTTATCGTGTATGTGCCTCGCGTTTATGTGAAGCCATGAATTACTCAACAGGCACTTCTTTACGGCACTAGTAAGCACCATTTTACTAGTAGTTGTTATCGTTCGTCATTCTTCAGTTTATTGTGCCGTTGTCACTCGGAATGCTCAGATCTTGTGCATGAAAATAAGAATAAAATAAATTAAACATACATAAATAGATAAATAAATAAATAAATAAATATCGTTGAATCTAAAGTAAATTTTGGAAATCCTTAATTTAACGCCAATAAATTCTGGACTTAAATTTGCGGGGTACAAATCAACGCCACGTAGATGAACATCCAGATGCGCTAGGCAATTTGATACGCGTCAAACACTCACGTCTATCCGAACATTAGAATTCATCATGCTCATTAGTATGCAACCATCACTAATAAACACGGACAGAATGTAGGCTAATGAATTAACGCTTATAATTGGATTACAAGGGTGGCTGGATATAAAGGCATCCAAATGTGATGATAGCACGTGTTTCCCATTAAGGAAGACACTAAGTGGCACCACATGCCTGCTTGCAAGTTCCAGGGTGCCGAGCACTCGTTTATGTAGAATGGCACAGTGCGTTGAACTGATGCTGGCATAAATGCTTAGGTAACACCTGTATGCGTCTCTCCTGCGTGCACATGCAGTGCAGGGAACCGGCGCAAGCTGTCAATGTGCGTATCGCTGATTGGCATGCCGAGGATGCTACTTTTGGACGAGCCCTATTCCGGAGTGGGAATCCTCTCGCGAAAGCGAATCGGAAACTACATCAGCTCGCTGCAGAAGCAAGCGAATATATCCATCGTGCTGTCTTCTCATTGGTAAGTGGGCCGCGAGCCATCCTTGCGTGACGAATGTGGTTCCCTTTGTATAGCTTCGTGCTACAGCCAAGTGGGTTACAATTGTTTGTTTTATAAGCCTTCCTCTATCTCGCGTACTTCCGCAGAAACAGATTTCCTATATCTCTACGCGACGTCCGCAGGTCGCAAAGCCGAGGTTTCTTGTAGTCAGTGTCGAACTCAGAATTCAGTGGCTAATTCACCATGGGGAAACTCGTGGAGAACTTGTTGCCGATGCACCAATCGATTACGTTTGCCATCTTCCGTGACGTCATTGCGGAGGCGACCGTCTTTCAATATATGGGCGAAGCTGGTTCTAAAATTTTTGTTTGTCGCCAAGCATAAATAAGCGCGAGGTGGGCAAGCCACGTGTTAAGACGTCGCCCAGGAATGCTGGCAGGCAACATATGCAAGGTAAAACTGTGCAGGCGCTTTTACAAAGCCCAGCTTGGAATGAGAACATCGGCTTTTCTGGGTAGCGTCAGCTCACGTAATTTGCAGGCTTGGAGGTTATCCAGGGTATTCTCACTCCTAAGTACAAAGTCTAGGTTGGCGCGATTTTCAGTGTGGGTGCGTCGGGACGTCCCACTCCCTGCGGTGCATGATCTTAACAAATAACGGACAGACACGCCACAGACCGAGATAACACCTATTGGAGTGGGCATTACATAACAAATGAGAGTCCGTACTAGTGAATGAGTTATCACTTGGGTATGATGACTGACAACGTATTGCAGTGTTTACGACGTTTGCTTGCGGCGAGAAAAATGAAAAACAAAAAAAGGTAATGCGTTTACAGCTCCGCTCAGGAGCAGCTCAGATTTTTTTTAGAGCTGCTCATCAGGGCTGACTGCTCCTCGACGCTGACTGTAAGCGCTTTCATTCAGGCTTCCTCGTGTATCATTAGGTCAACAACTGCTTTCATATACCTAGTAACGTGGACATCGAAATAGCGTCAATATTCGTGTTACCTGCTTTTGCTAACACTCTGGAGCTTCGTAAGGTGAGCCCGCGAAGCCACGTACCTTTCACGAGTTCTTGAAACCACTTACAATGCGCTTAAAATATCGGTAACGCCGTTAATAGGCATTACACCTATCTTTTATGGTTAACTCGGCACCTTGTCCAAGCAAATTTGTTGATTAGTTTGGAGTAACACTGAAAAGAATTCACGATTGATTCTGCCTTTCGCGCTGATAACAATATGCTTCTTTTAATAATCCGCAGTAACTCACGTCGCTATGCATTTCTGGCGCGATATCATGTGCTACAGTAATGAAGGATGAAACCTTGTGTTTTCATTTTTGATTGATGTTGCGAATGGTCTCAACACGCCGCCTCAAGCCTTACGGATGTGGAGTTCCTGTGCCACCGCATCGCTATCCTCCGTGGAGGCAAGCTGCAGTGTCTGGGCTCGTTGTCGCATCTTAAGGAGAAGTTCGGCAAGGGCTACACCATCACGGTGAAGTCGTACCCGGATAAAAAGCAGGACTTCGTGTACCAACGAGAGGTGGTCCGCGATGTCAGAAAGAACTTCCCCGACGCAGATCTCGTGCACAGCTACGAGGTGAGCCTTCAAGAAGGGAGCACATCAGGAGGGGAGCACACGCCTTACTTGACGATTAACTAGACGCAAATAAAGTACCGTAACACAGTGATTGTAACGTATTCGTCCGAGATGGAAAATGCTTCTTAATGTACAATGTACATGCTATGCGTGTCGCAGGATCTCCTTGATGTCTAGTCCACTGATTGTGTTTTTTCAAACAAGGATCTAATTGCACTAATCAGGAAGAAGAGAGGCATTGATGGGAAACTTCAGAGTAACGGGAAGCTGTATTGGTAATGATTCGCTTCTGCATTTGCAAAACGACCGCTCTTAATGAAAAACTTCGATATAGTCAAAAGAAGTGCAAGGACGATGGTACTGTTGGCGACACCTCACTGAATTTTCCGCGTCAGGTCGCCCATTATGTCGTTCATTAATAAAAGAAGCACAACTTTGCATTCCATTCGGGGGAAAAAAGGGCTAAGTCTTGCAATTTCCGGAAGCTTCGGATACGTGAAAGCAACTCAATTACGGTAGAAAGCCTGAAACTCTGCGCGTTCCAAGGCACCTTACCAACATATATATGGAGCCGTGTGTAGGCGCTTCGACGGACACAACTTTCGCGAGCAATTCGGTTCATCAAACACATAAATAACAAGAACTTGAAATTGCTTTGACGATTATGGTATGTGTTTATACAGGCCGCTCAAAATGAAGCTTCATGGTTTTCTTAAAATTAGGCACTGAGAGGCACGCGAAAACTTAACTGTGCAAACAGTTGTTAAATGGCCAGGGGGACAGAAAGTGAGACCATCATTATCGCTGTCAGCAGCCCACTTAGCTAAAATAGAATAATTAACTTTTTGTTGACTGCAGTAAGTGTGCACGTTTGTATTCAAACGTTAGAGACAGTCGTGTTTCTACATAGTTTCACTTGGAATAATACTTCTAGCATGCCTGCACTCCGAGATATCTGACTCCAAATTTTAATTGTAGTTCGCATGATTGCGCATGCAAGAGAGACCATCGACGCAAAGCTCCGTCCTGGTGTGACACGGGCTCCTCCCTGTCGTATCTTGACTTCGCCAGCCAAGAGGCGAAGGGGGACAGTTATCATCTTTGCCAATGCCTGCGCCCCGTTGTAAGACTAAACGCCGAACGCAACAGCCGCGTCACATCAGGGAGGAGCTTTGCGCCGATCCTCACTCTCTCGCATGCGTAATCGTGCGAACGACAATTAAAATTTGGAGTCGGGTAGCTCGGAGCACAGACACGCTGGAAGAATTCTTGCAACTGATACTGTGTAGAAACACGATTGCCTCTAGCTTTCCAGTGCAAACATACCCACTTATGCAGTCAGCAAAAAGTTAATTATTCAATTTGAGTTAATTGGGCTACTTACAGGAATATTCATAATCTATCTTTGTGTCCCCCTAGTCCCATAACTTATTTGCACAGGTGGTCTTTGCGTGCCTCCGAGTGCCTAAATTTAAGAAAACCATATAGCCTAATTTTGAACACCGTGCATATGAAACGTTAAGGCAATTGTATACTAGGACAACTTCATTTTGTTGGATTCTCAGGTAGCGCTTTTTTTTTCGAGATATTTATCCTTAAATCCGCCAATTTTGCATTCAGTGGCGTGGGTGTCTGGAGAACGTCAAACCCCCATTGCTGCTTTGCTTACTGCGCGAGGCACACCGTTTACAAGCTGGGCGGAGTTGAGAAAAGCTGCGCTCTTGCTCTTGGCTGGCGAAAACAAGCAGTGGATGACTTTCTCCCGCTTCTCTCACTCACGTTGCAGCGTAACAGTCAGGCATCATTGTGCAACAATGGTGGCTCGACGCTGCGTCCACAACCCCGCCCCAGAATGCGAAATCAGCTTACTGAGCTTCAAACGCGATGACGCATATCTAGAAACACGAGCACTCCCGAAGAGTCCAGAATGAAGTTCCTATAAAACACGGCTGTTTCAACTTGTACACATAGAAACAAATACCATAATCGTGAGATCAACATAATTGAGAAGGTTTTTTCTAATTATGCTCTTCTTTAATTGCTCGCGAAACTTGAGTGCCCCGAACAGCATAAACCGCCCGTGCAAGCACATCTTGCGCCACGATAGCGTCGCTTTTTATTGAAAGTAGCGTTAACTTCGGAGATTCTGTATATGCCTTCTCAACTTCGCCGTTTATTCTTATCGAAATTCTTCGTTGCGTGACGTAAATTTCCTTTAAGAGGCAGAAGAAAAATTTTCAAGAATTCAGGTAAATTGTTCACTCCTCGCGTGCAGGGATTGCTGGAGTTCCGGGTATCCCGGGCTCAAATGCTCTGGAGCGAGATGTTCACTCGCATGGCGAAGATCAAGAAGCGGTTCAAGCTGCAGGAGGTCTACGTCGCCGACACGTCGCTGGAGCAGATCTTCGTCAGCGTGACGCGCAAGGAGGCCAGCGAAGCGGCCGCTGCAGCCGCGTCTAAGACGCTCAGCCAAGCGGGAACCACGTTGGGCATCTAGGCGCGACCGGCAGTTAACTACGGCAGCGTCTGTTCATCTCGCGCCGTGCCAAAAAAAAATTTAAAAATTATAAACAGCCTGGCGTGCGTAACGCGTGCTGAGGAAACTATAAAAAGCAACCGACCTATTTTTTTTTTCACACGTTTCCACATCTAATATACGGGACGGCATCTCGGCAAAAATTTCCGGCGCTGAGACATTGTCCTCGATGCAACCGTTTGGAGAGTGCCCCGCTCATCCTATCATCCGAAAACACAGCACCAGCGGCTAGCAGCGCAAAGAAAGAGAATATCCCGAGACATGTTGCCGATGGCTTCGTTAACGCGCTTGAAGTAACGAAAAGCACCTGCGACCATGGGCGAGGAACAAAAGCTTAAAGAACAGAGGAATTTAGCACTTGTCACACGGTTCCGAGGTGTGTCTGCACAATGAATAAGTTACAAGTAAAGCGATTTTCTGCAGCAGCAAAGTGGTCAATGTTACTTGTGAGAGCAAGTTAAAATTTTTTTAAAATATGCACGACACTTCAACACCTGCCCTTTGTGACTCTAATTCTGACGGGTATCTACTTGCCGGAAATTGTGCTGATCGACTGGCGTAACACGTTCAATGCATAGAGGTCGCAGGGTTAGGCAGTGCCCGACAAGCGTTGTTGGTGAAATGCAAGCTTCCTATCCTAAACGTACCTGATGCACAAAGAGCAAGGAAAAGAAATTAACAGGGACAGTTATGTGAAGTTCCTGCAGCGGAAGTGTTTCTTTTTAACCTTCAATAATGACCTGTAAAAAATAAGAAAACTAGAATCTGGAGTTTCAACGCGCCAGAACCACGAAGTGATTGAGGCACATGGCGCAGTGGGTAGAAAACAGTGTAACAGGACTACTACTGAGCACCCGGGCATCTTCAACAGGCACACAAATCAAAGTACGGAAGCGTTTTTGTAGTTCGCCCCCATCGAAATGTGGCCTCCGCTTAAGGGATCGAACTCGCTGCTTCGTACTAAGCAGCGCAGCGCCCAAGCCATCGTGCTACCGCGGCGTGTAATGGCAATCGATGTCACGTGCTCTATAAATTGTCAATAGAGCATTCGCCTAAATACAGTGTATATAATTTTTTGTTTACTTCACATGTAACGCAAATGCAAGCAGCTCGGAGAACTGGGCGAGCTCTCGCACGTCGCGCCGTTCTCGCAGACGACTGCATTGTCAGCTGGCGACAACGTCGGACGTTTAGCGTTTAGTATGTCACTAGTTCTATACTGCGAGTCGCGAAACTACAAAAGCACGAAAAAGACCGGACACATTTTTGCGGATGTGCCACTGGCACATTGTGATCACTGGGTTGTCTACTTGTCTCTAAGTTTATTTCTTTTTCATGGTCACTGTTTTCTTTTAATTATTTGTTGGAGCTATATTCGGCCCTACACCCTTCCTCAGTCCTAGGAACCTGAGGCCGGATTAACAGGGAGTTTCTTTCGTAAGTGCACCTGTAGCCATTGGCCAGTGCCTTCGCTAATAATATGTACAGTCAAAAGCTTTACGACAGTAAACATGGGATTGCGTGCCGCACAGTAAAAGCGCAACGCTCTAGTGAGAGCGTGGCGCACGCTCGTAGCTTGTGTATACAAACTACGAGAGTGACTGTACAACATTAGGATTGATTGAAATTTTATCGTGCAAGCAATTCCGTAGCAAAAGAGTTCTTCGTGAATATGGGCCCTATATAGATTGGCAGGACACGATAGCTCCCAAAGGCTTTGTAAACGATTCACTATGTTCGGTGCAATTATCTCGCTCTTTTTTGAGAACTCTGAGCAATATTGGACATTGGGTACAAAGGCAGGCTTCTTTCTATACTGTGCGCTTCAGTGGAGGTGACGCTTAGACATCGGAGCAGCGATTAAGTTTTGTACCATAATGACACACATCGCACTGATCGCTCTGCTCCATGCGATCGCTGTCCGCATATTGCGAACGCGCTTCAAGTAGATGCGGCCAAAGCTCCTACAAGACCAGCAATGGGCCGTCCAGCATGCCCGCGCAGCGGCCGCCAGGTACTCCCTGTCGGTCACTGCGTGGGAGACGACCAATGCGCGCTGACGTGCGTCCTGCAGGACTTTTATTAAAGTTTGTCCATTCCAATTCGCTCCTCAAAAGACATGGCAAGTCGCAGGCTGAGCGTGACTGAAACTAACAGAAGCTAGTACAACACCGATAGAATCGAGCAGGTTCTTTTTGCACTAATCTGGCGTTCATAACAGTGGGTAAACAACAGAGCGAAGTGAGGCAATGCCGCGAAAGGTGCGAAATGATGGCATAGCTGCCAGAAGAAGAAAAAGATCGGCGGATCCCACGCTTATGCGAGCGTCGGTCCGTTTTTCTTTTTTTTAATTTTGTGTCAACGAGTTATCAGCTTAAGAAGACGAACTCTAGAAACACCATTCCATGTTCTTGGATTAGATTTAATTGTTCCGCATGTACTATGTTTGGGTGCCTCTACACTTGGGCACAACGACGGGAAGGTTAGCGCTGAGGACTAAGAGAGAGAGAGAGAGAAGAAAGGGGAAACGCAGACAAGTTGACCATGCGGGAAGATGCGGTTTGCTACCCTACACTCGGGAGAGAGGGGAGGGGAGGTAACGTGAGAGGAAAGTTGAGATAGAAAAAGAAACGTAGCGCAGACACACAATCGCAGTCGGTCACTGTCACCACAATCGCCGCACAGCACAGCAGCACTTGTAGCATTGTAAACAACATTTTAGAAGCCATCGCAACGGAGCTAGATAAGGGCTCCGTTGCAGTTTTTAAAGACAATGCACTGGAACAAGCGGCTGTAGCCTGCCATCCGATCGAGATTGTCTTTTGGGATCAATCAATCAACTCTGAATGCAAAATTTTAAAGCCTCCTTTTCTTTCAGTCAAATTGAACTTGAGTTGTTTTATTGTTATCGTTATAGTATTTGGTTATACTAACGAGCAAAAAGGCGGACGTTAAAGATTTAAAAATATAAAGGCCCATTAGCTTACTTTCAGTATTGTGTAAAATATTCACGAAGGTAATTTCCAATAGAATAAGAGCAACACTACGCTTCAGTCAACGAAGACTACAGGCTGCCTTCAGGAATCAGGTAATCGAGAAGTCTGCAGGGTACAATTTATCTCTCCATATGGCTTGCATAGATTCTGAAAATGCATTTGATTCATTAGAACCAACAGTCAGCGGCATTACGTAATCAAGGAGTACAGGAGGCAAACGAGAATATCTTGGAAAATATCTACAAAGATTCCACAGCTACCTCAGTGATTCAAGATAAAGGTAGGCAGACACCTATAAAGAATGGGTCAGGCCAGAAGACACAATCTCTGAAATGCTATTCCCTGTATGCTTGGCAAAAGTGCTCTAGCTATTAAACTGATAAGGCTGGAGGAGGGAGCATCAATGGTGAATATCTCGGCAACCTTCGGTTTGCAGATGGTGGTATCCTGTTCAGCAACACAGGGGACGAATTACAAATGATTGAGGACCATAACAGAAAAAGTGTAAGAGTGGGGTTGAACATTAATATTCAGAAGACAAAGATACAAGGGAACAAGAGTTCAGGATCACCAGTCAACCTTTAGATTCTGTGAAAGAGTACGTTTCTCTAGGTCACTTACTCATAGCGAACCCTGGATCATGAGAAGGAAATCCACAGAAGAATAAAAATTGGTGGGAGCGCATATGGCAGTCATCATAATTGAAAGAGAAGGTGTACAATCAGTGCATTTTACTGGTGCTGACATATGGGGTACAGACATGGAGACTGACAAAGAAGCTCGAGAACAAGTTAAGGGCCGCTCAAAGAGCGATAGAACGACAAATGTTAGGCGTAACGTTAAAAGACCGAAAGAGAGTGGTGTGGATCAGTGAGAGAGAGAGAGAACATTTTTATTAGGTAAATGCAGCTTTGGAGAGGCGTCCTCATTTCAGAATTCCTTGAGCGCGGGCCGCGTCCTGGACCCTCGCAATCAGCCGTTGCTGATCATCGAGGTCGGAGCTGGCCAAGAATCTCTCCCAAAGCTCGTTGGGGTGGTAAGGGTTCGGAGGATATAATAATGCCGCTCTGCAACCCCCTACTATGTGCCGTAGGGACCCGTGCTCGGCGCAGAAGCGGCATTGCGGAGAGAATTATGCAGGGGCTATGAGGTTATTTCTGGTTCGGTGGTGTAATGTATTAACCTGTAAAGCTCGGAGGAATCGCTCCTGCTCTCTAGGTAGTGACTTGTGTGGGGGTGCATATGTTCTGCGGGTTAGCTTGTAGTGTTGTGTGATGTCTTGGTATGGGACTAGAGGGTACATGTGCTCGGTTTCAGGTTCTTGGGTGTCGTCTCGGTGGGTCAAATCTCGAGCCACGTGGTTGGCGACCTCGTTGGCAGGAATGCCGGGATGAGCTGGCGCCCAGATGATCATGACTGGTCTCGTTGGCAGCTCTTGATTGATGATATGGAGCGTAGTGGTCTGAATTCTGCCGCTAGCAAAGTTGCGGCACGCCTGTTGGAAGTCGGTCACTATGACTTCAACCTCTGTTTGGGAGAGCGCGAGGGCTATTGCCACTTCCTCGGCTTGGAGGGGATTGTTTCGGGTGAGCGAAATGCTGCTCCGATGTTCTTTGTTGACGACTACGGTGGCTGTTGTAGCTGCGCGTCTGGGGTAAGACCCCGCATCTGTGTACGCTGTAGAGGGTAAAGTCCCGTATTGCTTGTGTATGGCCAGGGCACGGGCCTCCGTTAGCTGTACGTGGTGCACTTGGTGCATGTTGCGAGGTAGAGGACGTACGGTGATGTTGCTCCGGATGGCATGGGGTAATCACAGAGTCTGAGGCGCTGGATGGCTGAGAAGGGCAGAGCGCCCCAGGCGTAAGAGGATGGACCTTCCCGATTTCGAACCTGCCAGCCTTGTTCGCTGACTGGATAAATATGCTTCGATCAGCTCCTCGGCCGTGTTGTGCACACTTAGTCGTAGTAGGCGTTCTGTGGACGTACTGATCGGCAGGCCCATCGCGACTTGTATGCCCTTCTGATTATTGTGTTGATTTTCTTGAATTCCGTCGCATCGAGTGGTGCGTATGGAATAGCGTAAGTTATTCGGGGCACGACGAAGGCTTGGACAAGCCGAAGCGTGTCCGCCTCCCCCGTGCCTCTGGCCTTGGCTGTTATTCGCCGGATCATGTGGGTAACTTTGGCTGTTGTATTCTTAAGCTTCTGAATTAATATTGTGTTGGTGCGTCGACTGGAAAACCATTCCCAATATCTTTACTCTGTGAGACCGAACGATGGTATGACCCTCCAGTTGTATGTTGATAGTGGGCGAGTCGGATGCGTACTACTTTCGCGGTGAGACCAGGAGTAGCTCCGACTTTTGGGGGGCGCAGCTGAGGCCGCATGACTTAGCATAGTCGCTCACCACGTCTGCCGCTTCCTGCAAGCGGCTCTCCATTGCCCCGATGGACTCTGTGGACGACCAGAGGGTAATGTCGTCATATATAGGCCATGCCGGATCCCCGGGATGTTATCGAGGAGCGCGGAAGGCCTATTAGGGTGATATTGAAAAGGAGAGGTGATAACACTGCACCCTGTAGTGTGCCGCACCCGCCCAGGAGGAAGGGGTTTGTCGCTTGGTCCCCGACCTTTAGGATGACTATTCTATCTGAGAGGAAGTCTGTGATACAGGAATGCGCCCTGGCCCCACAGCCCAGCGTCTTTAGCCTCTGTAAGATTGCTGTATACTTGACGTTATCAAACGCCTCTTTAAGATTGTCACGGATAGATTGTTTAAGATTGTTTTAAGGAAGTCACGGATAGCCGTGACTCCCCCACGGCTATCCGTGGCTCCCCCACGGTTGTGTATCGCTGGTACAGTCACCTCCTCTATCAGTTGAAGTAGGATGTCTTGAGTTGAGAGGTGTGGACGGAATCCTATCATCGTTGTTGGATATCGTTGGAAGAGCAGACGGGGATAGCCGATATTCTAATTGACATTAAGAGAAAAAAATGAAGGGCAAGCCGTGCAATGCGTACGATGGATAACCAGTGGACTATAATAGCTGCAGAATAGGGGTGCTATGCAGGATGCGTCGAGTTTCTCGTTCACCCGAGTTTTACCCGAGTTTGCTCGACGGCAGTCAGTGAACGGAGATAGCGTGAAACGCGCGAAGGCTGCAGGCAAAAAAATATGTAGACAAAAAGCCGCGTATGACAACATGGGCGCACCCTGCGCGGCACGCTGCTTCTACGTTTCAAGCGCAGACGGCTGCACAACGAAACGCGCCAGCGCCGCGTATTGTTATCAACGGATTATCGGAACTTAGCAATACCATGACTGTCCCGCTGTCTGTCTGCACACTTGCCGTAAGCCGCTTGCCACGCCTTTTCCGGGCGCGTCAAGGGCGTGCTTCTTCTTTCGAGAACTATCTTTCTATCCTAAATCGAATGCGAACAGGGTACATGCGGCGCATTCTTGCACCTGCGCTTTCACTCAAACGAATACGTTAAAATACAACAATTAAAATAACAAACATTTTTATTTCTTTAAGTGTTTGTTTTTCGTTTTGAATGCTAGAAATTTCTGATGACAAACGGTGACAGAGCAAATTATTAAATTTTGCACTTCTTGCCGCGAGTGGCGACAGTGAGGCGAAAGCTTAGAAGCGGATACATTGAAGCGGGTCGCACGCACGAGGCAATTCATACGGTGAGAAGTCGCCTAGGGGCGCTACAGTGCTATTCTCAATAATGTCAGTCATCACCACTCTTTCTCTATTAGGGGAATGGAAACGCAGCGTCGTGATGCGGCTGTTCGTCGCAGGCGCCTTAAGGCCCCCGCTTTACCAACTAAAAACGATGCACTAGTCGTAAATACGAGAGCAGCGGCTGTCGCTGTAAAATGGCGGTCCGTAGTGATGCAGTTTAGTGAAAATGTACCAGTTTATCTTTGTGCGCGAAGCCTCGGCGATGTATTGCGAAGAAGTGCGTGCTTCCCATCGACACAATTCATCGCTTGTCATCGCTTGCCCACTGAAAGTGCCTCTGAGCGCATGTACGCAGTATTTGAGTGTTTTGTGCGCACCAAGGTGCTTGCGGATTACTTTTGCTGGAGCCAGCAGCGATCGCAGAAGGATATCGTAACGACACCGCAGCAATCGCGTTTTGGCAGGTGAGGGCTCTTGTGTGCGGTTATGAAATGAGACTTCGAACTGAGGAAGGTGTTGGAACTGTTGAGGGCGCACTGTTTGTGATGAAGAAATGCCATTGCACTGGGTCTAGAAGAGCGAGCGATTCTCGGACGCTGATCGTGTTTACGACGTTGTGGCTCCGATACATCACCGATGACAGAGCAGTCATCTCAAACGACTGCTGCGATACGCACTCCTCAGCATCGTCGTCACCCTCGGCGCATCGACGCCTTGTAAGCAGCTACAGTGACGTGCCGATAATTATTTACTGTGCGCTACGCGCCACAATGCAGGCCATGAAACCGTGTTGTGTGGCCATCTCAGCCCGAGATGTATGCATAAGCCAGCGACAGTCAACGCTTTGTTTTTGATAGTGGTGCTCAGTACATAACCGATGACAGTGCGTTGTGCGCGTTTTATGTTGGCGGTCAAGATTGTTGATGCCTCTCAGCTCGACACCGCGTCGCTGTTGCCGGAAGTTGGGCGTGGCCCAACTGTAGTGGGTGCGCGCACAAGAGTGACATGCCTCGCGCGGGGCGTGACCTCTGGTTTTGATTGACAGGCGAACTCGTGCTAAACTCGTACATCGCGAAACCCCCTCCGAGTTCAACTCGGGAACATGGCCGCGGCAGCAGCAGCCTGTTTCATTGCATCCAGCGGCAGCAAGCGTCAGTATGACCGTCCGGACCCGTTCACCTACATGACCGCCGTGGAGTTTCAGCGTCATTTTGGCCTGTCGAAGACGTCAGTGCGCTGGCTGTGTGACGAGCTAGGCGAAGACTCTCGTCTGCGGAGACAGCGTGGCGGGCTTCATTCGCTCACCGTCGAAGAGCAGGTCTTCTGCGCCCTCCATTTCTACGGGACTGGGAGTTTTCAGGGAAGCGTCGGCGCCGAGCGCTACATTGGACGTCATAAAACTACTGTGAGCCTCTGTGTCATAGATGTCTGATGCGCTTATTGACGCGGCAGTGCGGAAGCGGTGGCTGGCTTTCCCGAAGACTGCGGCTGAGCGGGCATTTATAAAAGAACGCTTCTTACTTCGCGGAAACATTACGAACGTAGTCGGGTGTGTCGACGGAACGTTCGTAGGAATTAAGGTGCCTTCAATGTCAGCGTTACTGTGATTAGCATTGAAGCAATGTCTAGACGAACCATATTGCCAAATTTGTCACTTCTGTGTAGCCGACTTAAATTTTGTGTTACCGACATCACACATGCGGCAGCCTATGATACTGACTTTTTCGCTGGTTGCTGACGTTTTACCGATTGTTCTACTTGTCTATCAGGGTGCCTTCCAAATGGCTCACTTTTTGGGAAAAGAGGTTAATGAAGTATAACTAGATAAATGGATATCACAAATTGTGTGAAATACCCTGTGAATGCTAATCTCATAAAGAACTTGGGATTTTTTATGAGATTACTTAGTAAAAGTTACTCAGTATGCATAATGCTGAACTTTGGTCATGCGTCATCTGTCGACCACACTATGAAACAGCAAGGCATTGCACAATTGCAGTGCGAGATGCGGATGTCGCGCCAAGCCGGTTGTGCCTATCCATGTATGGCAAAATGAAAATGCATTAAGAATCTTAGTGTGCTGGCTTGCATGAAGAAAATACTTCACAGTGTTTGCTGTGTTCACTGTTGGTGCATGTGCCAGTGGTTCAGTATAATTGGTTTTGGGGGGGGGGGGCAGCGTTATTCTGTATGAACAAATCATATATTTTCCTCTAATAATGGGGCTCTAATTCGTCAGCAGTACAACAATGGAGATCCAATGCTCTGCAGAACTCGGTGTGCGTGAAGATGTGAACCACCAAGGCAAAATTACATATCGGGAGAAATGTGGTGCAGATGCCAATGAAAAGTTGGTCTTTAACCTGTCATGATACAAACAAAGATTGCAGAGCGAATAGACCTTTTTTACAGCTTTAGACCAATGATTACACAAACTGTGACATGCTCAAACGTGTAAAAGCTTGCCGCAATGCCAAAGTAGGATGAGCGATATGCAGCATGTTTTGGCATTGAACATGTCTTGTAAATGCTATTTTTATTGTAAGCCTCGCTGTCACGCCTTTCCCTCCGGCACTCCCTTTACTGAAACGCAGCACTGTCTTTCTATTGGTGTCATGATGATGATGGTAACGGCAGCAGTAAGGCTGGTTAATGCTTGCCCCTTTGATTCCTGTGAGTTTAGTGGTACAGAATATGGCACGTGCATACACCTGTGCAGCAAAATTTTATGCTTGTGGTGATTTGTTGGAGAGCTAATTCTTGTTGGGACATTTCAAAGACGTGTGCCATTTTGGCTTAATAACTAGATCATTGTTGAGGTTGAAGACTCATTGTATTGGTATAAAAGCTTGAAGCTGAATTGCACAACAATTCGACGGGACACAAAGAAGAGAAATACACACAGCAGAACACTCTGCTGTGTGTCTTACTCTTCTTTGTGTGCCGTCGAATTGTGGCGCAATCCAACTTCAAATAGAGCATTGGGCCTCTTTGGTGCAGGACCGAGGAAGTGTGAGCTATTCGACACCATGGCGGTGCCTTGCCACACAATTATGGAAGTCTGAGGGTTTGCAAACAAAGCTTTGCAATCAAATCCACCTGCTCATGTAATACAAGCACTGATTTAAAGAACCGTCATACAAAAATAATGGTGAAATGAATGGCCTTTGAAAATTTGTATGTTGACACTAATGACATAATAGGTGCCACAGCGAACTCGACAATTCTACTGGACAGAGCACTTTGTTTCCTATGTGAAGCACAAGCTTCCATTACATGCTGTGCAGATAACCAAGCTCAGTTTGTTTTAACGTGGTACACAACATTCACTGTAATGTGTTTCTGCTTCTAAAGTGCCAAACACCACCTCTTTTTCAAGGATGTCATGGGAATATTTGACGAGAACTGTTTACAGCCCCTCATAATGGAAGTGTGGCCAGCCAGCTTTGCTGGAGTGCCTTTATAGATTTCTGTTCCTGATCACTGTGTGCTATCAAGTTGCTAAAGGCTATGCAACCAGTGTAAGGCATTACGTGATTCTATAGTCTGATACGGCTTTAGGAGGCCGCAGATCCTGCACTTTAATGGCAGGTGAACACAAGCCTGCACCAATGGGCACACACTCTACACTGACATCGTGCCGCTGGACGCACTAATACCCGCTCACTGGAGAGGGACTATTTCTTTAGACATGGAGGCAATCGGCTGCTGCGCTTTGGTCATCTGGGCGGGGCCTCTCCTGTCTTGTGAAGTTGTATCCGACGAGAGGATGCCGCTTTTCATACAACACAAAAGGACAAAGTGTACAATTATTTGGCCTATTAAATGGATACATCACAAGTGAGCTACGCATGGGCTTAAGCTGTGTGAAAATTAGTACATGCAAATATATGACATTGTTAAAGAATATGTGGTATCGAACATGCATGTAATGGCACGTTTAAATCGGGGAGTGTTGCATTCATGTGCACAGTCTATAGGTGATAGCATTATTAAGGTCATGCCGTTTCCTGTCTTTTCATTGTGAAATACACAGACTGTTCATATTGTGGCTAATAAACACCCACTGCATTCTTGCACATAGAAAGAACAAACAGCACAATGATGTATATGCTGCATTAGTGTCTTTTTCATTTACACGGTCCAATAGTGGCACAGGTTGTCTTACGTGTTTGCCCATTTTGAAGAGACATCAAGTGCATGTTACAAGTGTCCCAATATGCACAGCACAATGTTTACTGCAATAATTTTATTCATGCTCTTGAATAATAAACAAAATAATAAACTGAAAGCTCCTTTGTAAGGTGTGTTCTGGGGGTTCGACTGGAAAGCAGTGAGGGCACTGATCCTACTGTTGCAGAGCTACTGTTGCCACACTCAAGAGCATGTGCCTGGCGCTCGCCTACTGCCACCAGGCGGTTGAATGCCCCCAGCAGCAGAATGTTTTGCTGCAAAAAAAGTGGATTGTTGGAATGAATCAATCGCATATAAACCATTATTTACAAATAAAAATGCTCATTGCACTATTGGTACTAACTGCCCTTAACTGTGGAAGTCTTTAGTGTATGCATAATAAAACAATTTGTCGGGATAACATTGCTTTATTTTTCATAACAGGTTTTTTTCAGAGCCAATTGTAATGTTTATTAGTGTGCCAACAGCTGAGGTGTCCTCGCACCTTCACGAGTCTCTACTGTCAGCACCACAAACCTATTTTTGTTCACTGCAAAATCAATGGCACTCCCTACAATCCCTTCTTGTGCGAGCTGATTGCATCCTATGCCTACAAACATCATATTTTTGTCCCATTATGCAATTTTCTACCATCCTCAGTTGCAGTTCTCTCTCCTTGACATCCATTCTCTCATGCTTATGTAATCACCTGCTATAAATTGGCAACAAGTGATTGAAGACGTGCATTGCCTGCCCACCGATTCCATTTTTTTTTCTTAATCTCAACTAGCATATCAGTTGCCACGGTTTACTACGCCACTGTCTTCCTGCCTTAATGCTATCTCCAACAATTTTTGTTACTTCGCTTTCTGCACAGTCCTCGACTTCTCAAGTTTCTTTGTTAACCTCCAGGTTTATGTCCCATATTGGATAACCGGTAGAATCCAACGATTCTAAACATTTTTCAAGGATATCGGTAACGTGGCGATCACGATTCGGAAATGCCTCCCATGTGCTGTTCAACCCATTAAATTTTTGCATAAGTTTCCTGCTTTATATCAGTACCTGCTATTGATATTTCACTTGGACAAAGATACTCTTTCATAGATTCTGCGGGCTGAATGTCGCTGATGAATTTCTGTTATACCACTAAGTCAGTGAAGGTTACCTTTATATTTTCTATATTTTCGCGGGCCCACGTACATGTAACAGCACGAGCACTCATTGGCTCTCAATGCCTTTTTTAAACTGCTGGACATTCAGTTCGTTACTACGAAAGTGACTTAATCCGTGCACTATTATTATGCTAAATATGAAACAGTAGAAATATACTTATCTGCAGTTTGTCGATGCCTCCTTCACTGTGTTGGTTGCGAGAACCATGGTCGGCACCACCTCTTTGTCGCATCGTAGCTATATCGACTGTCTTCCTTTTGCACACACTGTGCAATATTCGTGACGCTCGCAGTCACGCAGAGTGGAAGAACGCAGCGCACTCACATAAGCAGCACCGGATAAGTTGTTTGTTCAGGATTGTGCCGTGAACAGTAGGTACGCGTTGCGATCTGTAAAATCGCCTAAGCTATTGGCAGTCTTTCGGGGTGCACGGAAAGATTGCTCACGGAGCAACAGAACTATCCATGTCATCGTCGAGCCTGATCACTACGTCGCGCACTGCAAGCTCGTAGTACGAGTTTGTTTACACTGGGCATCGCCGATGCTTAGCCGCCATGCTCGCCCGATGAATGTATGTGATGACGCCACCACAGCGTTCCCTCGTGGTATAATGCGAAGCGTACTAAATTACAAATTAGTCGAATATACATTCAGTGTACATCTTGTAAGCTTTAAAATGCTGTTAAACCACGTTAAACTAACTAATAATATTGTACTAAATGCATTTGTTTTATAACTCGCTTGTGGGTGTAATGCACTCGGTGGAACGACAAACAAGTGAAAGAAGGCGCGACCATGCACCGACGGTACGATCACGTGATCCCCAGTTTGTCGACCGCCCAGAAGGCAACGCCCAAGGAATGATAGCCAGCCAGAGTGAATCTAGATCAACCAATGAAACTGGAGGCTTGTCGAAAGATAAACCGTGTCTCGGTACCATTCGTGCTTTCATCTTGGGGTGTCGCCAGAGCTCGTGAAGATCCCGAGTTTCGCCAAACTCGACGCATCCTGCATAGCACCCTAGGTCCCAAGATAAGGGAAGTGCAGTACAGGACAGCAGAAAACTAGGTGGCGCGATGAAATTAGGAAATTCGCGGGCGCTAGTTGGAATCGGTTGGCGCATGACAGGGATAATTGAAGATCGTAGGGAGAGGCCTTCGTCTTGTAGTGGGCATAAAGAAAGAGGCTGATGATGATAATGGTAGAATTTTAATATTTACAAAATTATGCAATCTCTTCAATATCTGCCTTCATATTCTAACTTGACCAGTAAGAAATTTCGCAGCCTTATTTGACTTTTTTTTCTTTGGACCTACCCGATTCTCGGCCAATCCTCCATAGTGGGTACGTGCCAGTATATTCCGACGAATATCCACCTACTACATCTACTACATTGGTGGTAAGCGAAGCTGTCTTTAATGTTTGCAAATGTTTAAGCAAATGTTGCAAAAGATGAGCGCTCATGGCGGAATTTTTTATTAAAAATGACTTAAAGATTATGCAAGTGTACGCCATTCTCTATGACTCTATGCTCCGCACCACCAGGCGCGGTAGCTTGGTGGCTATGGCGTTGGGCTGATAAGCACAAGGTAGCGGGTTTGTTCTCGTCCACCATGGCTGTATTTCGATGAGAGTCAAATACACCAACATTCGTGAACATATATTTAGAAAAGAAGCCCCGGCCGTAACGATAATCCTGAGTTCCCCAAGGCGTGCCTCATAATCAAATCGTGGTATTTGAGGTATTGACACGTACCACCTCAGCATGTAAGCTATTTTTTTTAAACGCTCCGGGTCGAGTGCAAACTCTGGTTCATTTTTCTGTATCTGTACATTCTCGTCATTTCGTAGCACATACACACTTTGGCGGATTCGCCAAGAATCAGGTAGTGCAAAACAAAAGAAATATGAAATAGCAAAGAAATAAAACAAACACTGTTTATTTGACTTCTTTCTCGTCGCTTATTCACTTCACTGAAACAGACTTGAGCTTTTTTTTTTCGTTGACAACTTGTTAACTGTTGTTCTCCTTTTCTATACGGGCATCCACGCAGTCACACTTACCGATTATTGGGTATTGGCCAAGAAGAGACGCATACACAGTTGCATAATACCCAGTGGCCCACGCTGTCAATTCGGGCACATAATGCACGGCACCATGGCCACTGACACTTGTTTTCTACTTGCTAAAACAGCTCCCGCAAGATGGCGGAAGGACTAATCTTCCTCGCGGGTATGTGCCACGTTCGGAAGGCCTAAACATCCACATAGAAAGCAAGGGCGCCCGGTAGGGTCACGTAACCGGAAGTGAGCCACATCTCTCTAACCACTCCCACAGTACATGTTAGAGTGTTGCGAACCAGACGCGAATAGACCAGCCGAACAGGATGCCTGGTTGGGCTAGTTGGTATTGCATTCTCCGAAAGACTATGGAGTGCAGGAACGATATGGCCTGAAGAAAGTAAAGCCTGCTTCGTGTCTCGTCTTTTCTGGAACCCGCCGCGGTGCCTTAGCGGCCACTTTGTTGCACTGCTAAGCACGAGGTCACGGGATCGAATTCCGACCGCGGCGGCCGCATTTCGATGGTGGGGAAATGAAAAAAAATCGTGTCCTGTGCACTGAGGGCTCGGTAAGGATTCCCTGAGGGTCAGAATTAATCCGGAGTCCCCCTCTTACGGCGTGCCTCATAATCAAATCGTGGTTTTGGCACGTAAATCACTAGAATTCAATCTAGTTCATCTTATCTGCAATCAAGGTTTTCAGAGAACCAGCTGATTATATTACGAGGCAGATGTATTACGGGCACTCACCAGTGGAATACGAATTTCATTGCGGGAGCGCTCCATGGCAATTGAAAATGACCCGTCGAATAGGTTATTAAAAAACTGAATTCTGTGGTTTTTCCTGCCAAAAGCACGATATGATTATGAGGCACGCCGTAGTGGGGCACTCCGGTTTAAATTTGACAACCTGGGGTTCTTGAACGTACACCCCATGCCAGGTACGCGTTTTTTTTTTTTTTTTCATTCCGCCCGCAACTAAAATGCGGCCGCCGCGGCAGCGATTTCATCCCGTGACCTTGGGCTTAGCAGCGCAACACCAAAGCCGCTGCACCACCTCGGCGGGTTGAAATGACTTATAAAATTCCCCCAGGGGCCCCTGGCCCTAGTTTCTCCGGGAGGTAAAGCATGGGGGTTGCCCCGCACCACGGGCATGTGTTCCTAAATTGTGTAGGATACATCTTGCTTAGTATATGTAAGTTAGAGAAAGTTCCCGTTTGCAGCCTCCGCCAACTAGCTGCTTCTTGCTGTGTTAAGGCTTTGTGTGGGAGAGCCGCCTCACCAGCTGCGAGCTCGCCGCTCGAAGGGCAATGGTGCAGCACGCAAGCGAAGCAGCGCGGCTCAGTGGAGCCCTGGACTAGGGGCCCAACCCTGCTAAGAAGGTCAAGCCTCTGCAGCGATGAAGACGAAGACCGAACGCTAAACCCTTAATGGACCAAATAATGTGTTCTCTCTCTCTCTCTCTCTCTCTCTCTCTCTCTCTCTCTCTCTCTCTCTCTCTCTCTCTCTCTCTCTCTCTTTCTCTCTCCGTGAGGCGCCAGTATGGCAGAGCGTTCCCTTTTCTTTTTTTCTCAGTGATCTGGCGGCCCTGTGGAAGCTCGCGAGCACTGCAACGTGTATAGTATTTCAATATGTTAAAAATGCCGCCAGAAATAATCTTATGACGGCCTCACCAACGAACTCAAGCGCATCTAGTTTCATTGGTTGTGATATGTGTTTGAGTATCCCTATACTAGCATACACTTTCTAACGTGTGTGCTTTCTTTTTGTAACAACCGGCACACAGCCAAATTACCTTCATAGTGGGTTAAGGCCACATCGCCTCAACGACAGCAGCATCAAGCGAGGGTGAGGCAGCTGAAGTAGAAGAACAACGGCGTGTGAAGCGGACGCCTGCTCGCTACCTGCAGTAGCGGCGCGAAGCTCCCGATGGCTTCCTGGCCGTCAACTTCAGCGGCGAGCATGTCCAAAAGTTCCGTGAGCGAGGCCAGCATCACTTCCACCGGCAAGGTTCCGACGGCGCTGCTCTGCTGCCGTCTGTTCAGACCTAAGATCAGCGGCTGTGGATGTGCCCTGTTAGTGCTCTGTGCAACGGGCTTTGTCGCCACCGTGACCATAAACAGAGGCCTCGTGGCCTGGTCATCCAGTGAGCGCTCATCCCTCTTCTATAGACCAGTGCCTGATTGTTACTGCTGTGAAGGATACACATTTGCGGATATGTGTTCGAACAACAACGGAGACAAGCAATAGAGTGGAACAGCATCTGCAGGTTTACTGCTGGGCGTGAAGCGTTTATGTTCGTCTAGAATACAACGTGTTCTTGTCCATGCAAAATATGGACAATGGAGGGGGAGGGGGTGGAATGAAAGAGTGCCATGAACGAGATAAGGAATCGAGCGTGTAACGCAAGGTAAACGGCGCGAATTAAGTCGCAGAACCAACCTAAAACTAAGGAAAAACTAACCCACTAATCCCAATCAACCTTTGCCTTTATGGCATTCATATCCATTAGAATCTTCCACTCTCCTCGCCCTCCTCCCCTCGTGCCCCATTTTACCTGGACATGCTTTGTATTCTTGCATAAATGTAAACGCTTCAAGCGCAGTGATAATGCTTTAGTTGCATTACAGTGCTCGTGTTGTCACCATTGCTGTTCGGTCATGTATCAGCAAGTACGTTGCCTTCACGACAATAATAACCAACCGTCTAAGCTACTAATACACTCGTATCCTCAGCCCAATGATGTTACTGGAGGGTAGATAGTCGGATGATCATCAAAGGTTGCATGAAGCGCTTTCGTTTCAGTCGGTATAGTCACAAAGTTTCCTGCAAAAAAAAAGTATACTGATAAATTTGTAGCTGGTGGTCATTCTAAGATGTTAACCAACGTTACTACACAGATCTGTCTAACCATCATGCTTGTAGCTTCGTATACCCTTGTAGCGTTGTTTCTTACACTTTATCTTTCTAAATTTCGAGAAATCTGCCGAAATAATGTACTTGTATTTCAATGCTATCAATTCACGATTGGTCAGTGATCCAAGCAGCGCTCCATCTCTGCTATCACCAGTATCGGCCGGCCGAGAAACGCTGATGATAAGATAATTGAGCCAAAGGAATTTGTCAATTATTCTGGCCCATACTCTTTCCAGATACATGAAGGCAACAGGTTCACGCGCATCTACATAACGATTATAAATAACAGCGTTTATAACGCAATCATTCGTTGAACATAAATTTGCTAAATCACAAAGCAGTCCGACGTCAGATGTACAAAGCTTAAGCACTCCCATGTACCAGGGATATTTCGAAATCAGACAGAAATATCAGGCTTGCAGCCCCGTACGCGCGTGTCAGTGTTCGCTATAATAATTCCCGTAGGCAACTCTGGTTATACCAGTTGTTCTGGTGTCTACACAGCAACTTTGCTTTGGGGCTAAAGTGTAGACAGTAACTCAACTCCAAAAGCGAGCTCCTGATTATCTGCAAAATTTCTTATGGGATAACGAAGAAGTTTTCACGAAAAATCACAATTTCAGTGCGTATTATTCGGCTAATTTTAAGGCCGCAGTCTACACCATAATTTATGCTCTTTGAAATGGAGTTCATTGTAAAACCGCAAACAGAGGCCCTATAACGCAAAACTATTCCAATGTGTCTTTATACCAATTTCCTGACGACAAATTTACGTAACCGCCGACGTAAGCTTGGGCTGGTTACCCGAAGTGTTGTCGGAACAGCCCAATTAATTTCTCTCCTCGTTTAAAGGAGGCCACTTAAAGGAGGCCGCGCTAAATGCGTATGCTCGCGCGCCCGTACACATGAGGCTGCCTCGACAGGCTGCCAACAAAAGAAAAAAAAAGCCCGAAACGAAACGCAATGAAGAACAAATTGATCTAAAGCAACGCATTAGATAACCACATACAAAAGTTTGTTTTTTAAGGACTGAAATGTTCTTCATTTATCACTGAGCCTATTTAAAGAACATTTTCGCACAATTACGATCAAGAACATCAAACTATTTGCAAGTGCGGACGCGGCCACTGCAAAAAGTATCTGTATCCTCCGCAGAGTTTCACCTATGTCTGAAAGGGAGTACAGACATTGGTCCGTATTCTAGTTCACTCTAGACTCCGCCAACAAATGCGTACTTTGCACGGCCGCGCGCGATCGCGCGCACCGTATATTGAAAGATATCTGAAGACGGCTCATGCCTTTGTGCACGCTGTGCTCAAGCCGCTGCTACGTTGAAGCAATAGACCGCACGAAGGTTACTTCGCTCGCTGCTGCTGCCGCGCTTGCTTACACCAGCGTCCAGCGTTTTGCAGCGAGTGTCCGCCCTCCTCGAGTGCGATGTGTTCATGTTTTCTTGCGTGCGCTGACACCATGCTTGTTAATTCACTTAGTAAGCGAATGTTTGCATGTTCGAATGTTCGAATGTTTGAATGCGTGTTGGTGAATGTTTGCTTATTAAAGCTGTATACTAATTAGCTATCGCAATCGATGCTTCGCCTTTCGAGCGAAACTGCGACTTTCTTTCCCTATGTATCAGTTCTGTTCTATTGCTAACAAATACATAGATGAATTTCGCGCTCGTCAATATTTGCTATAGCTAAGGCTACTCCGCTCGTAGTTATTTATGTACGATCTCACTCAACGAGAAACGCCTTTGCAGGTTATGTGGCAACGGTCCGTGAAGTACATTTCACCTTGGAATACCAGTAGCACCGACTCAAGGTGGCCCAAACTATGTCAGAGTCAGTAATAAATGGTGCTCCAGAAAATAGAAATGCTAGCGTACTTTGAATATGCTTTGTCGCCGGGAAACCAATGACGTCTTCCACGTTTCCTTCCCTTGTCAGTCTTTGCTGCAGAAACAGTGGTCCCCAAGGGAGCTATCCATCAATCAGGCTGGAGTGCAGTGACGCGAAACACAACAGCATCCGTGAGTACTATTTATTTCACCTCGTGCTGAATGTATTTTTCATCTGTGGCTATATGGTACTCTAAAAACATTAACCGGTGATTTCAACATGAGAGCTAACATCATTCACGCCGTCAGAGAACAGGTCACGGATGACAGATTACAAGCTACGTAACGACACCTTGACGCAAATACAGCTACAGACTCGACCACACATAGAAAATCGATTTTTTTTTTTTTACCGTCAAGCAGCACTAGATACTGTTAAATAGTGGACTAGTGAAGGACCGGCCAAGAGCCCTTATTTTTGCCGCACTACTATTCCGCGCGAATGGAAATTTTACAGAGGGCCCATTGCTACTACAGTGAATTGAATGTTATTTATGTGAAATATTTTCACCTATGCACACGGATAAATACAAATTTCATGTGCTTGATTCGGTAAATGGAGGCTCTAAGCGCTCAACGTCGACAAGCCATCAGGCTGCAGTAAAAAGTCTGCGCTGATTACAGTAACCAAATCTTACGAACTTTCGTATTACAGTGAAGCGTAAGGGGGAACTTGGTTTATCCGGAGCACTTCACTTCAAATAAATAAAATTCATATTACCGTAAAACGCAACAGGAGTTCAATGGCACCTCCGGACTACGCGTTGCCACAGGGACTGAATTGATCCCCAGTAGTGATAATCGAAGAACCTTCTTTTTTTTTTTTTGCCCTACAGGAACAGTGAAGTTGACGACAAGCAAGTGTCTTAATGAGGACAACGATGGCGTAACGGGAGGGATGGACTCCGCAAAACTAGCCCTAACGTTTTAACTACGTTCACTGCACAAAAGCATTGACCTTGAAGCATCAGGAAGGTTTCATATCACAGTTAGAATACCTGTAAAGATGCCTATTGTTCTGTTTACAGACAACTCTAAATACAGCGCGTGCACGCTGTCGGAGGCGGATGCTCGTAGAATAAGCCTATGTTTTGTAGCTGTAATTGTTGTTGCACAGTGAGTTTAACCTTGTAAGCCTATCTTCCAATCTGCTCGAGGCTTGTTTGCTCACTTTCACTTGCTTGCACGAACAAGAAAGCACGTATGACGTGTCCTTTACTCTGGGAAAACACTGTTTCGCCCTTGCATCCGGATTAATAGGTTTCACTGACCTGAAGCAATGTCGCAGTACAAAGGCACTGTACCTATTTTGTGGGTATTTTAGTGTTGAAGAAATAAAGAGAAGGGAGAAATTTCTGTGGATACATACATTTCACGAACCCAAAACAGTCCGAACTAAATGAAGGGTTGTCAAGTACTGCACAGACAAGTTTCTAGGAAATAAACATTTCACAGCGCGTAAAAGCATGGCGTCTTCAACATGGATACGGTGGCGTTAAGATGTAGCAGTTTATTTTTCATGCAACTAGTGTGAGCATATATGTAAGATGGAGATTAGTTACCGTCGTTTGATAATAATACGGCGTCTATTGGAGCAAAGGCCCGTCTTTATCAAACAAAGAAACTACTAGATTCTTCATAACTACATCTTTTCGTGTTAAAGGTATTTCAGGCACTTTTCAGAACCTGCTTCCGCAGTTGCTATACCTGCACTTGTTTAGCTGCACTCGGTTCACCATGCTCAACATCTGTGCCCAGAATTGAAAATTCTTGGTGAAGCTACGACGCGCGAGCGCGAGACCGGTTGGAAGTATGTCTGGGTGCGCGATGGAAAAATCTTTGCGCAGCAGACTGATAACACACCAAAGATCAAAAGTGAAAACAGTGATGATGTAAACAAAATGACCAGTTCTTCCTGAAATTCGTGCAGCGAAAGAGGCTGTTTGTGTTATGGGCACAAATATTACGGCGCTGCTGCAAGTAGGTCAAGTACCGCGCATGCTCGTGAAATTGCATCTCTGTTGGTTCATGAAATCTTTCCTTTACCATGTAAAAACAGTGTTTTCGCGTATAGATGGTTTGGGAAAATTTATTTTACTTATTTCTGTTTTCTTAGGATGTACCAAGGCTCGTGGTGTTGTAGCTTGTTTTGATTACAATGTTTCATTTGTGCAACCTATCCTGTTCGGGGTTGTAAAATTGGTTCTACAAGGATAGCTGTCGCTGCTTTTGTCGTTCCACTGTTGTTTAGACGCAAAATTGCTGTCGCAATAAATTCGGATTTTACAATACGCGATTTCCTGTTAACCTCTCAGAAGCTAAAATGAGCACTTGTAGCATTAGTCCGTCAGTGTTAAGGTATGAAAAGGTCGAGAAATGAGATTCACCTCTAACTTTTATTCATCTTAATAGGCAGTCAGCGCGTGGCAAGCAGGGTGAATTCTGTATGTTTCTTAGTGATTTCAGTTTTCCTTTTTCTGTAATTATGTTGACAGAAACGCTTAGGAGATGTCAATCATTTCTGCCGACTACTCAGATGTTAACCATCTATAACACACTTTTTTGTTCACAGCTACGCTATGGCCTTTTGGTGGGGTGCACTGGCACCGTGCAATCTAAGCAAAAATTACTCGCGCTTCAAAAAACAAAATGCATTACGTTGTATAATAAATGCCGAATATAATGCGCATACCTCGTCTTTATTCATTAAATTCAAAGTGTTAAGATTTGATAACCTCCATGAATATTGTTTATTAGTGTCCTTGAAAAGTGAATTTAACAAAGGAAATAATAATCTTACCTCCATAGCATGCTTAGAGCGCAGTACCTCGTCTCGACCTACTAGAGAGAGCGATTATAGGAAGGTTCCTCGATGGCGAACAAACTATGGTCTCCAAATGCTGAAACATTCACTCCCCCACATACTAAACAAATTCAATCTTTCATTAGAGCGACTACGCCTTCTTTCGCGACAGGATATGTCCCATTCTTTACTGACATGATGTATTTCTTGTTGTGTTTTCTTGGTGCAAAAAAAAATGCGGCATGAGATGCTGCATTTTCACAATTTTTTTTCTTCTCCAAGAGTGCAAATCTTTCTGCATTTTTCGTTTTTGTATAATTATATTCCTTATTGTACCAATTTAGCTATGTATTTATGTGACCATGTACTTGTTTTCACGACTACGAATGCTGGCACTTTTCTGCCTTGTATTGCTGGTATGTGGGGCCAGTCAAGCTGCGTTTATGTCACAGCTTCTTTTCCGCATTCCACACCACACATTGTTTCTTTGCCTCATGTATGAATATGTAAACATTGAAACGCTGTGGTGAAATAAACTCCAACTCCAACTCCAACGTAGCTGTGCATATTAACCTCAAGCAAGCAATTCCCCAAGCTAACAGTTGAAGAATTAAAGTGATCGACAGTGGTAGAATAAGGAACATCTCTCGATGTATACATCCAGACACCTCTAGAGTTCATGTGATTACACTGTACGGGTCAGGTTAAATAAGGTCGAAACTGGAATTGAAATTGAATGTTTTGATTGACCGCTGTTGGCGTCCTCTCAACTGTCAATTCTCCTTTGACCGTCTGCCTCGGTTAAAGATTTAGGAACTGCGATAGTAATATATTGCCGCAGTGTCGTCACAGCTTTTAGTGACAACCAAAAAAGCAAAGAAAATAGCGTTTAAAGAATGAACAGGTCAGCTGCCTGCTTACTGAAGCACACAAGACAGGTGCTGTTAATACGCACTGTACAGATAGTTTTTGTTTTCTTTTTTTTTCGGGGCACGACGCAGGTCCCTGCAGTCCGGAGGAGGCGACCAGTTGCCAGCCACGCCGGTATAGCGCCGGCAATACACTTGCACGGCAGGAGACGCCCTCGGAAAGTGGTTGCTGCTGCCGAACGAGTCCGCGTCGCCAAAGAAGAAACAGAGGAGGAGGTCGTGCCACCGGTGGTCGTCGCCACCACTGCTTCCGGAAGTGATCGGGAGGCCTCAGGACCCCACCGGCGGCGAATTGCGCGTGCCCAGCAAAGACGGTCCATGACCGCTAGATCCGAGTCCCCACGTGAGCCCCCGAACGATGCGGATGAAATCTTCTCGGACCAGGAAACTCCCATGCCGACAGACCTTTCTACTGGTAGGTGAGCATCTCTGTATCACAAAGCAAACGATGAATGTGTAACGGCTCCGAACAAACTTACTTGAAGACTCTTTTCCGTTTGGAATGCCAGTAACTTGATATTTGTCGTAAATGACAAAAGATTCCCATCGGTCCGACATGTGTCACATGTAAATTCTTGGTGTAAACTAAAAGAAAAGGTACGAGCAAGAGTCTACTCGCTGCACTGAGCGTGGCCGGTATTCGCGTGAAAATAAGAAAAAATTCCCAGTGCACACGGGATGCAAACTTCGCCTTCAAATTGAAGTATATTAGAATTTTTTATTCGGTTTATTTTAACATTCACGCATGTCGAGGTTGAAAAAAGTAGGCTACTACTAACCTTGTAGCCAGCCTGCCATGAAAATCGGTACACATGGTGCGTAGCACATATAAATATCCTTACAATAAGGCATCTTGAAAATGACCAATAATTGCGAAATCACCACCGGTAGCAGTAGCACGACTCACAAGGACCACTTCTGCAGCTTGTGTGCCACGTACCAGTGCAGGAGAAGAAAGGGGGTTAACCGAGGGGCGCGATTTTCATTAGTCATATCATAAGAAGCCAACAAACACTGACACCAAGGACAACATAGGGGCAATTACTTGCGCTTAATAAATGAAATAAAGAAACGATAAATTAATGGAAAATGAAAGTGGATGAAAATACAACTTGCCGCAGGTGGGTTTTTTTCATCCACTTTCATTTTCCATTAATTTATGGCTTCTTTATTTCATTTCTTAAGCACAAGTAGTTTTCCCTATGTTTTCCTCGATTTCAGTGTTCGTTAGCTTCTTACGATAGTACCAGTGCACGGGGCACACCAGCTGCATAAGTGCTCCTTGTAAGTCGTACTACTGGTACCGGTGGTGATATCGTAATTATTGTTCATTTGAAGGTGCCTCATTGTAAAGACATTTAAAAGTGCTACGTTAATTGAAGAAAATTATACCATTTAACATATTTACACGCATTATTATTTGGGCTCTTTTAGAAATGCAATATATTTCAATGTTTGATTCAATATTCGACGGCCTATGTTTTAAAGACAGTGCATGATCTGTTTATTGAAACCCAGAAAGTTCAGCTGGCGCACGTTGGCTTACGCAATACTCTGCAGGCAGTGTGTCGAAAGAAAATAAATTTAATTTTCTTCGAGCCATATGGAATCGGCATGTGAACCACGTGTAGCTGGAAGTATCGATTTCTAGTTGCCGAGAGCGTACGGGTGACGTTCTTTTGCGTGAGCTTTTACACAAGTTATACGAAATTATAGCGGAGCACCAAACTTACGAAAATTAGTGTACTCAGTGGCTCCAAAATTTATTTTTTTCTTGTATAGCTCGCGCTGACTGCGCGATTGGAGCCCTCCGGCAGACTGGGTCTTACAATGACCGATTATTTCGCATAACTTCGTTTCTTGCGCTTGCTTGAAACATGCCATGTCCAAGATGAAAGTGTCGGCCACTGTCGTGACGAAACAGCCGGACAGAGAAGTTGTGACATCTGGCACAGTGAGCCTGTCCATGTAGCCCCTCGAACCCGCCGTAGTTGCTCGGTGGCTATGGTGTTAGGCTGCTGAGCACCAGGTCGCGGGATCGAATCCTGGCCACGGCGGCCGCATTGCCATGGGGGCGAAATGCGAAAACACCCGTGTACTTAGATTTAGGTGCACGTTAAAAAACCCCAGGTGGTCGATATTTCCGGAGTCCTCCACTACGGCGTGCCTCATAATCAGAATGTGGTTTCAGCACATAAAATCGCATAATTTAATTTTAAATGTAGCCCCTTGAAGCAACTCGTCCTGGCAACGTCAATCTTTAAACGTCGCCCAGTATGCCAGATTTGTATCGTAATGTTTCAAACTGAAGGACTAATGGCATCAAATGTACGGACCTTTTTATATAAGGCACGTCTTTTTATTAGACGTGCATTAATTGTCTATGGCGCGAATGTATGACCAGTGCTTTTATCACCATATTTTTGGCAAAATTTCTCTGCTGGTGTTAACGATCATCCCCGCCTTAGTAACATCTCCAAGAATGTCTCCAGTGTAAAACGCATGTCCACGTCAAGTGTTTTTCAAATCCTCTTCAACTGGGAACGTAGAGTTAAATTTTGAGAACACTTTCGCGGTGGCCTAAACACTAAATTTGCGTGCTCTATGCCTTAGTTTCTACACGCTGTTCTATATTCTATTATTTCACTACTTATGGTACTGGTGTCCTGTGGCCATTGCCATTTCCTTCAAACGTGCATTCTTGAATGCTTGCACTCCACCTCAGTGTGGCTTCCTTGTGACGGTTGGGTTTGGTGCCTCAAGATTATCCATTGCATCAGATCATTCAGCGGCACAAAGCGGCTCTATACATTGTGGTTTTCTTATGTATCTCTTCGGTAAATTCTTTATTTTAAACGCGTTAAGCAATATGCTACAAGCTTAGCAAATAATTTAGCAAACTTACAACTTAACCAAGGAGCTAAAATATGCAGATCTGTTGCAAAATCACACTTCAACTGCTATAGACCAGCTTTCCATGGCTTCATGCTTGCAATAATCCCAAGCATAAGACCACAGGTCATAGTGTGAGGGCACGAGAGCGCCTCCCGTACTAGCAACGAAAACCGAAGCTGCAACGACGAGGCATCAAGCTTACTTTATTGGCCAAAGCAGAGAAAAAAAGCCTCACAGCTTGGCCGAACCGAGCCAGGTTTGGAGTTGTACGATCTATATTGGAAGAATTCGCTCACCGTTGAGTGAATTTCTATATTAAACTAAGTGCTCATTAATCAAAGTTAACAGGATGTCTTACATAAGCTTCCCGTTGTCGGTGCTTCGAATTCATGCCGCTTTGAGTGCATGGGCATCGACGAACAGCAAAAAATCCCACTTGGAAGGACACCGAATATCAGTCAACACTAAAGAAAATTTCTTATTCGGAGGTTTTCTTTTTTTTTTTGTGGCGCGATACGAGGCATGCCGTAGTGGGGGACTCCGGATTAATTTTGACCACCTGGGGTACTTTAGAGTGCACCCAATGCATGGTACACAAGCATTTTTTTTTTTTGCCTTTCGCCCGCATTGAAATGCTGCCACTGTGGTCGTGAATCGAATGCGCGACCTCATTTTTACCAGCGCATTGCCATAGCCACAGCGCCACTGCGGTGGGTCACCAAAGAACACTGAACGGTCATCTTACTCTTGGCGTAATGCTTTCTATCTCAACCAGTGGCCGAGACTCTTCAAGACGATGGTGATCAAAATTCTGATGGAACAAGCAGTGAATCAGACTCTGGTGAAACGGTGAGCACACGCATAGGTGATATGAAGGATTGTTGCCTGGGCCACTGGCTTGAATGGAGCGTTAGATCCAGCACAGCGAGTTTCCTGCTGGGATAATGTGGCGTTTATATTGCAGTTCTTTTCACAATTCATCAGTGTGCCCGAGCAGCGCTACGCCTACGTTATCGCCGTGATCCGCTGGTCGTGAGTGGCTGATGATGAGAAAGGTGTAAAATTGAGAGAAATAAAATGTTACATTATACCAGCTCGCGTTTTCCGAACTGCGCGATAATGTAAGAAAGTTTGACAGACAGAAAAGCGAGCCTAGACGTCAAAACCACTTGAAAACAGAGGTGCTTATATAAACATTTATTGTCGTTTGTGCTTTTAGAAGTAGCAATGTTTGCAGTCTGTGTTACGCCATGTCACTGCAATGCGAAATTTTCATGTTTTGTTAGTTGCATAATTACATGTCAAGTATCGCCTGTTCGTTGCAGCTATGGAGTTATTCTGGATATTCGAATGCGGTGTCAGAAGGAGCGGGTGGTTACGCTTGCACAATTAGCAGCGAATCGTTTGCAACAATGGTGTAGGCCAGCTCATTCACGCATGTCTTTGAAACTGCAGGACATTTATTGATGCAACAGATATGCGGCTAGCTCGGAACGAGAGCGAACATGTTTATATATTTGCCCCATAAAATCAGTTGTCGAATCGCTCTTTGGGATCTCGTTGCAGAACATGTAAAATCACACTGGCGGTAAAACTAGTGCGATTTTGCCAAGATGTTTCTTCCCATAACGAGTTGACTCCAGGGGTGCGATCTTGTACGCGTTCCAAAATAGAACGGAGGCGGTCCGTTCCACTGAGCCGCACACGATTGGTCAATTTGAACCGTGACGAACGCCATGACGTCAATTGTGACGTGATATCTGCTGTCAATCAGTCCGTGTCGCCTGCTATCGGACGAACGCTACGGAACGGATCGCCTATTTCGTGACATAAAGAACGGACCGCCTCCGTTCGACTTTGGAACGCGTACAAGATCGCACCCTGGCAGAATTCCAGACACTATTTATAGCGAAAAAAATATTAAGTAGTATTTCATTACGCGAACCTGAAAGCATATCTGTGACTAAGAGGTCCCTGCACTGAAGTCGTTTTAGCCAGTCCCAGATTTTTCTGTCGAGGTTTGAAGTATTTCGGGTATTGTATTATACCACACGGCTATCATAGTTAGAATTCATTTTCTGATATTTTTTTATACGAAGCATATTACTAGAGCTCAACCCAGCTCCTCAGGCGCGGCGGTGTCGCCTTCAATACCGCTTGACACCGTGACGTCACGACAGAGGAGAAATGGGGCTCCAAATCACGCCGTCGCTCGCGGCGTCGCGGCGGTATATAAGCAGCTTCGCTTGCCTCTGCTAGACACTCACGAGGTGAGATGCCTCCTGGAGACAGAGCTGCTCGTTGGAATGAGAAGCGAAGGTTGCGGCGTGCTACAGAGACTGTTTCTAGGTGGCTTTGGCTCAACTCTTGCAAGATTGGCTGGGTGGGAATCGAACCAGGGTCTCCGGAGTGTGAGATGGAGACGCTACCACTGAGCCACGAGTACGATGCTTCAAAGCGGTACAAAAGCGCCTCTAGTGAATGCTGTGTTGCCTTAGAAACGAGCTGTTTCTAAGGCTCAGGGGTGCGTCGCTTGCTCAGGCGCACATTTCGTTGCCGCGCCGAACGCTGCGTTGCTCGACGCTCACCGCGTCCAATGCGGGGCGCGTAGTGGCTGCGCCGTAGCCCATTGTCTTACGCCCCTTGGCGGGTCGACGGGAACGCTGTCGCGTTCCGCTCTTGAAGGCGAAGCAGAGTAACGCATGAGTTGTTTCTTCGTCTAGCCGAACCAAATATAACCAAGCAACAGCAGTTCAGCAGGCTAAACAGTGGTTCAACAACTAAAATAAAGGCTAGTATGCTTCGCATCCTGGGCTTAACCTTAGCTAAGCCACAGCCATTTTTTTGTTAACCACTTCAATATTTCTCAAAACCTACTAGACGAAAGGTTGTTGCTGCATTCAGTTGTGCTGACTGTCATATTGTAATGCATCCTGCACGAAAACTCTGTATGCTGCAGGATGTGCCCGCTGAGCGTAGTGGCCAGGTGCCCTAAAGCCATCCTAAACAGCATCTTGTTCACGCACAGCACTGTTGCTGCTGTTTATAGCAAAATAATTAAAATTCATATTGCAATTTTTATTGCGACAGCAATTGCGTGCACACTCCAGGCGCATTTCTGCCTTCGGCGTTGCCGTGAGGTTCCGTATCAAATCGGCGCCGCGCGCCGTACGCTGTATGCACGAGTGAAAGCGTGCGACAGTGAGCAGGCGATCGCGGCTCAATCTCGCGCACGCAGCGGCGGAAAGCGGGGAGGAAGCGCGCCGCCTTCCGTCGCGCGCAAGGCTTCTGGGCGAAGCTAGGGAAGGGGGGGGGGGGGGGGGGCGTGGGGCGTTATGCCAGGGACCGCTCAGGCGACCACGCACGCCCGGCCGGACCGCTGTATCTTGCCATCCATCTGCGAAGGGTAGAGAGTCCGCGCTGCGCTGTGTTTTCACGGCGTAGTTCGCGTTGGTGCGGCGCGGCTGCACCAAGGTCAGTTTGCTCACTACAACGTTCTGACGGCGAGTTTCCGCGGTCATCGAGTGAGATGTGTTCACGTTGGCTTGTGTGCGCGTCGCACCATGCTTGTTAGTTTAGTTATACTCGCAGACAACTTTATGTGCTTATGAATGGAAAGCTGCGGAGGCAAAGCGCGCACAAGTGAGGGCTCTTCTGAACAGAGTCCCGCGTTTTATACCACGTTAGTTTAGGCTGGGGAAGGCAAACGTAAACACCTTACAAGCAACAGTTAAATAAAAATTGGAGGACGCTTAAGCTTCGCCTTCAAGAGTGGGACGCGACAGCGTTCCCGTCGACCCGCCAAGGGGTATAAGACAATGCGCTACGGCACAGCGATCACTTACGATGCGCCCCGCATCGGACTTAGCGCCCACCTATCACGCGGTGAGCGTCGAGCAACGCAGCGTTCGCCGCGGCAACGAAACGTGCGCCTGAGCGAAAGAAACGAACCAAAGAACTCGGTGTCTCGGAGGGGAAACGATCTACGCCAGCCAAACGTCGTGATCGGCACGGGCAGAGAGATAGATAGTAATCTAAACCGGGAGCACGGCGAAGCGTCGTCAGGGGAGAGGGAGTCCCGCGACGCGCCTGGCAGCGGTCCCAATGCGCGCGCGGCGCGCCTCCTGTCGGGGCAGCGCCGTACATTGAGAGGAGGGGGTCTTCTGTGTTTGCCGCAAGATGGCTCTGCGTGTGCGGAAAGCGCAGAAGAAATGCAGCGGAAACGCACTTCGCAACTCGTGTAATTGTGACTTCTGTACGTTACATGTTCATAATTACCGATATACACCGCAGTATAACTTTCCACGGCTCGTTTCGAAGGCAACACCGCATTCACTAGAGGCGCGTTTGCACCGCTTGGAAGCATCGAACTCGTGGCTGAGTGGTAGCGTCTCCGTCTCACACTCCGGAGACCCGGGTTCGATTCCCACCGGGCCAATCTTGGAAGTTGCTTTTTATTTATGAAGCGCCTGCCGTGATTTATCGCTCACGGTCAACGCCGCCGACGCCGACACCGACGCCGACGACACCGGCTTTTCTGCGACACGAGCTCCTTAACGCTATCGCGTTAAAATAGAACATACCGCTGGGTGTAAAGGTTTACTTATAATGCGGTTTTTCTCTTACACGTCTAGGGAAAGGCGAAACCGTCACACGTGGAAGCTGCGTCGGATCAGCGTCTGTTCCGAGCAACCATAAGCATTGTCAACCGCTGCCGGACTACTTGGCGCGGTAACATATGCGTCGTCAGGCTCCCGTAGCTTTTCCTTCATAGCGACATAAAGTTGTCCGCGAGTATAGTAGGCCTACGTTTACAAGTTTTTGCGGCCCATAATACTACTACCCTTATTTCGTGTAGCTGTTCACTAATTTTCTGTCGCAATCGATGCTTCGCCCTTCCGGCGATACAGCGCCTTTCTTTTACAAACAATTACTCTGTACTAACAGACAAGAGTTCCGAGCGTAGTGTGATGCTTACAGGTTGTTCATTTAGATATAGAGAATTCTCAATGTCGCCTGTGGCAGATAGCACAATTCTATTCCATAAGCTGGATTACTCAAAGAGGGAGACCTCGCTAGTGCAAGAAATCGAAATGTTTATTTGAATCATTGTCAAAAATTATCTGATTAAGGTATAAGCTATTTACTTTACTGCACACGTTGCAGTTTACTAATAGTAGCCAGAGAGTTCGCAAGGCGTGTCCAGATGAAACAACCTTTCAGGATGGTGCCAGTTTCTATGTATTCATTGCCAAAGTGTGCGGCGAAATGGATTTGTGCCCCAGTTAGTTTCATGCTCCACTACACAAAACAGCACTTTTTTTTAGAAGAATAAGTGTAACCAAAGTGCAACATCACCGGGTGTTTCACGGCGCCTATCTCAATATCGGTTTCATGCTCATAAATGGTTCCAAGAAAATATGCCTTGCAAGCTCACCGGCTAGCATATGTAACCTGAAATATGTCCCATAGTAAAATAACTTAAAACTTCATCAGTTCATGTTATTAAAAATACCTTCAAGTGCTACTCACGTATTAGTGGTATATTTGAGAGCCATGTATAATGCATCAAATTTGTCCGCTTTAGAATTGCTATTAAATGCAATTGACAGAATCGCCATGTCATTTTTCATTGTTGAGCTACAGTGTTGTACACTTGATAGTTTCGTTTTCTAAAGATTTGCGATTCCCAGCTATCCTTTCAAAATTTGACGGCAGCAATCGTAAATTCGCTACCAACAGTCACTAGATTTTAACTTTTCTTTTCAATGCAGACAACCTCCTCGAATTCGATGCATTGGTCGCCAAAAAAAGCAAGTTCTGCTTTCCCATGCATTCAGATCGAAGTCCCCGCTCTAAAGCTTCCTCTTAATGTGAAATTTCAAGTGGGTTGCCCTACAGTCAATGCATACTTTGCAGGCGGGTTGACTGAACTGGCCTCATCTGGACCTTCTGGACTTTATAGTAATTCGATAAGAATGGTTGACTCGAATTGAATTGAATTCTGGTGTTTTACGTGCCATAACGACCATCTGATTATGAGGCGCGCCGTAGTGGGAGACTCCGGATTTTATTTTAAACACCAGGGGATCCTTAACGTGCCCCTATGCCCAGGACACGGGCGTTTTAGTATTTCGCGCCTACCGAAATGCGGCCGCCCTGGCGGGTATCTGATCCAGCGACCTCGTCCTGAGCAGTGCAGCACCGTAGCCGCTAAGACACCGCGGCCTGTAATAAGAATGGTTCGCTTTAAGCAGCTCACATACTCATTTCTTTCTATATTTAATATCCCACCTCTGTCCATGAGTGAACACAACACGGTACGTGTGCCTGGCAGCATGGTGTTCCCTTCTTCCTTTACTGACATTGCCATGGTGCCCTAGACAACCGAAAGCACTTGTTTATTATGTACAGGCTCCTTGGTTCATGGGACATCTAACTTTGAACAGAGTTGCATGCATGTACCGATGTGGTATACAAGCCTGATTTTTTTGTTATTTTTTTTTGGCAGGAGTACTCAACGCACATTTACATTTTATGTTACTTTAGCAATGAGAAAACAACCAATATTTGATTTGGTGTTTGTTGGTCGTTCTTTCTCAATTTGTTGTATTAGATTTGAAAATTTTACTACTCGAACTATTCCTTTACGCAGACACCTATTGTTAGTCATGTTTAGCTGCTGATTAACTGCTTGATGCGCGCCGTTTCTTTTTTTATCAGACAACAGAAATTATATCACAGGAAACTACAGTGACGTGGGGATCAATATCGGAAAACTCGTCCGAGCCTTACTCGCTAACCAGCGAGGCGGTGTCCATGTCTCCCAAATTCACGAGTGTCGCCGATTCAAAGGAGGTAAGCAACTTGCTTTTATATTCTTTGCAACCCTCGACAACAACATGGCACGAACTTCTAGTTTGATTACTTTTGCACGATTCGTCGCAATGGTCATTTTTCTTTGTTTGTAGTGCCCACTTACTCTGCGTTGCACAGTGTGGTCTGCTCTTGAAAAGAACACTAAAAAAATGTGCGCCTCTCATTTTGTGACGGCCTAGCTGCAAGTGGCTGCGAAAGCAATGATCGACAGTGCACTACTTTAGCGTGTCGAAAAGAGTTAGAGCTACCAACTACAAGTTATCTGCTGCAAATATAGGCTATTTCCCTCTCGGTAGGGGGGAAAGTTTGAGCATGTCTCGCACTCAAGTGTTCGCTTTAACGGTGGTGGCCTCTGTACAGGGGACGTTTGCGTAAACATGCGGAGTGGACGAATCTTCGAAGTTTTAGATACGAACCGAATATCACACGCTAACTGTTCGTATTCGTATTGAAAAAGGAACTACATTCGGTTTTTTTTTTCAATATCGAAATTAACCGAATATTGCGCTGGAACCGACTCCTAATGCCTCGCTAAGCTAAATTTTGCAAATTATGCTCAAAATATTGCAAACCCCATGCTCAACGCGGTAGCTTAGTGGCTACGGCATTGCTCTGCTCAGCTCGATGTCGCGTGCTCGGTCAATCGTGCACAATCGTCATGAGCTTTTCCTTTTATATACAGCGTCGGACATACTACTAAACTAAATGACTAAACCTGCATCGGACATATGCGCGAACAATCCAGTTTGTCGCCTTAAAGATGCGGTGGATTCATCAGGAGAAAGCGCTTCCGCAACCGCATTCTGCGAAGCTTCGCGCAACCTTCAAGCTACGGTGGTCATACCCCAGAGGTGCTTATCATATCCGCCTACCTTCCTGTCACGAAATGTGCTAGGTGAAATCTGGCGAGGACCTACGAACAGTAGCACACCTCCATGGCAAACAGCGCCAGCGCGGTGAAAGGGTCGTCAGTCTAACGAAACAGGCGTTTGAGAAGTGGCTCCGGGCGTTAAATATGTTTTTAGAACAAAAGGTAGGAGTGCAAGGCATGAAACGCGCCCAAGAATTGGCCTTCTAAACGCCGAAATGAACAAAACTAATGCGCCAAAAGCACGAGCGATTGCGAGGCATTCGTAAATGGGACAAGTGAAAATTTATTTCGTGAGCGGTACTGGTGGCGCAGCAGATAGCGTCTCTGACTTGTCGCTTTATGGTGTGGTTCCGGGTTCGACTTCATGTCGGGGCTCATTTCTTTCGTCTTTTTGTTTTCAGCGGTAGCCGGTCTGACTCTTCGAAGACTATTTCGACACTTAGATTTGCCAATTTCCAATGAAAGCAACGTGCTCGTCCCCCACTGCCGCTCGACAGTCTAATCTATTGCACCACCGGATCATGCTTATTAGAAAGCTTATTGCACTGTCCATGCACTGCGTTAAACTGCACTGTCCTTGCATGAGCGCTGTAGTGCATTCAAGAATGGTGCAATGAGTATAGTTAAACACGTGAACCAAGTGTCCGATGCGTGCCGCAGTCCGGCTGCAGCGACGACGCACTGCTATGTCATCCTCACTCGTCAGATGTACGGAAGTGGCGTAAGAATTCCTCGCCGCGTCTTGCATACTGTCACAGGTAAAAAAAGAGCAAAAGAAAAAAAGAGAAACATTAGTTAGTAACCATTCCAGGTATCCAGGGCTGTAATCGGAAATCTTATAACGCAGCGTATACAAAGCGGCCTACTTGCGATCGCATGCGCATTTGTAATATTTAATCACTGACTAGCTGAACCTTTCGGTTTCCTCCGCATAATTTTTCGTCCTATTTCGGTGCCTGTTAGAACCAACTCTTGCGCGCGTCCCATGGTCCACACTACACTCTCACCTTTTACGCGTTGAACACAAAGAGCCGCTTCCTGTTTCGGCAGGAAAGTGAGCCCCCCCCCCTCCCCCTCCCTCCCCTTTGCCGCGCCGGCACCGGTTACCGTCGAAGTTAGCCGCTGCATGTATAGTCTCCATCGCATCTGCGCGGAACCCCATCTGTACAACATTTCACTACTTAAAGTAGACGAAGCAGCATCAAACTGGGAGTGTGTATGCCATGCGGACGAAGCTGAAAATGCTTATAAACGTATACGCAGACCTACGAAGTCTCGTACGACGCCATAACTCTCGCTACCAATTTTCAAATTTTTATTAGAAGTCTGCACAGCGATGTGATTAAAACAATCTCCCGAAGAAGCGTCGACCAAGAACTGATTTGAAGCTTCAAAGCAATCGGCATACGGCAACAATCACTGGCACCTGTTTGTGAACAATTAATGAAGGCGACTTGAAGAGCGGTCAGTGGAGCTAACTCTTCGGAGAAAGAGTTATGCTCCTCCGCTTCTGTTAACGTTTCTGTTGCTTTTAGGATCGCCGAGTCGACTTCGACATCTTTGTAATTGCGAAATGCTGCAACACGGATGCATTTGAGCCAATCACTTAAGTGGAATCACTTCAGTAGCAGGGCACAATTGCATCATTGGTCTATTTGCCAGAAGCACACTTTGCCTTAGTATCGCGTCGGGGGGCACTGAATGGAACGGGTTTTTCTTGCTGTGAAAGCGGCGCATCAACGCTGTGGAAGCAGATGCGGTAATTGTTTTAGCTGTGACGGTACGCCGATCTGCGCTGCCTGCGGTAACTCAGACAGGTTTCACCGCAATACGCACTGTATGAGCGCTGACGCGAGGGAAGCATATAGGGACCTGTTCAGAGTGCTTATGCCCGACGTGTCTTAACGTGAAACAAGCAAAGAGCACCTAAATACGTGGAGCGTAGTCATATTGTAACACTGCTGGATGCGTCTAACGTACCTGCAAAAAAAAAAAAAAAAGCTGAAGGGAGACGTTGGGCGTAATTATCTTTAGCCACTTCCACTGAGAAAAGTCGATATTTGCCCAACTCTAGTAAATGAGTCTCAGCGTACACGGAACGAAACTACAACTCTAAACATGTTGCTATGGGGTCTAAAACGCTCACATGCAATTATAGTGACGTAAAAGTCATTTATTCGCATTCACTCATTCTTCCTAATTGACGTACCCGTCGTAGCATGTTCTCGTGCGTAATTTATATGCTGCATTACAGTTAAGATCTGAACTCTTCTTGTTGACCTGATCACGTGCATCTTATTATATTGATGCGAAAGCATCAAATGGCCCATTGAGCGAAAGAGCTGGCGATTGTAGCAGAAAAAAAGGCACCAAAATTCCCATTGGCTGCAACGCCAATTCGCGTGCGCGCCTCGACGGAGCAGACGGGGCGAAAGGAAACACCTGCTGCCCTGCTTCCACGCCAGGTGCTCCGTGAGGGGAGAGGGCATCGCCGCGACTCCACGTCACCCAAGCTGTCGGAAGGCTGTGTTATCCGCGCGTTCTTTGTCCGCGCAAGCTCTCACCTGCATTCTAACTTCGCCTCGATAATCGCTACAAAGAAATTAATTTATAGAAAGGCAGAATAAATTCCAAAGGAAGACCATTGGCGGTAGTCGGAAGCCGAGTGTCTTACCCACTGGGGTAAGCCGGTTAGCCAACCGTATCAACGCGCTCGCTTGGCCGCCAGGAGTTCATAACTCGAAGTACCGCTCAGTGGCGTTTAATTGGACATTATTGCTTTCGCATTCACAACTCGTAGGAAGTGCTTAGGTGTCCTGGGGGTTCTTAAAGGGGTAATTGTGGCTGAAAACTAAACACGACATACCTGTCAAACAGCTTTTAGGATAGCGTATATGGAAACACACATTTCTATAATTTCGAACTTCACCGCAACATGTAGCGACAATTCATCGCTTACCTGGCAATGTTTCCCTTCGCCCAGGAAACCGTGGACGAAACAAAGAGAATGACAGGTGATTCAGAGCATCCGAAAGGACATCCACCAACCGGCAGCATAGATACGTCTGCGTCTCCGCAACCTCCGAGTTCCACAGTAGAGCTACTGAATTTTGTAAGGACTGCATTGTTTGAACTTCACTTCTAAACTGTACTGATGTCACTGTGCCATGAGTCGCATGCGAATTTTTGTTCTTTATTCATTCGCAGGAGAAGTCACCTCTGCCAACGAAGGTCATAGAGGAAGATGAGGAATTACCAACAAACGAGTCCAGTTCTACTGGATCTCCATTTACCTTCAGCAGCATAGTAAATGCTTCGCCTTTTCCTTAAATTCCGCTGAGGGAAAGAAATAATGGGGCGCTTGGAGTCTGCGTCTCATGGGAGTCTGCATGCTGACAGGATGTGCCACAGGCCATTGCGGAGCCGGACACACCTCGTATACGCCGTGTTTGTGACGCCACTTGTACAACACGGAAGCTCTAATGCACTTAACTAATTAAGAATGAAGAAGCGCGAGTATCGATAGGCCGTACCATATTGCCATTCCGTTTCGATCAAGGTGTATTTTGTAGGTGCTTTAGAGAAAATGAGAGAGGCTTTGAGGGGAGATGCGTCGACCTGCACCACTAATATATCGCAGCTGCTTTACAATGGCCACAGAAGGAGTAAATGAAGGACATAGCCGGGAGGGGGGGGGGGGGGGGGGTCGGTTTCGGTACACCTTTCGACCACTACTTCGGGGATACTATCGCTTTCGCCTGAAGGAGTACTCAACCAGCCAATCAGCTCATTCGATTTTGCTCAACCAGCCAATTAGCACGCGCTTGACGACCGAGGCGATACTATCGCCAAAAGGGATCATCGCAGAACGTACGTCCCCACCCACGCTTCTGCCCAGCAGGAGTTGCCTCGCGAACTGTGCGGCGCCAGCATGACGCACGCGGGTATAGTTAGAGCTAAACCTTGCCATCGCTGGCACTAGTTTGCCCTTTGGGCGTAATCGCAGTGTTTGGTCGTATGAAACTTGTTAAATGCGCAAACCCGCCGTTCAATCTGTTTTCTTGCATACTTGAACAGTTTACTCATTCACACAGCATGTCAGAGCAACATGTCACAAATAAAAAAACAACCTCGCCCCTTCCAGTCCGTGAACATGGTCGAAGAGCAAAGCTGTGTTAGTTACACCGAGGGTTACCCGATGCAAGTCAAACTTCGCAAGCACTATATTGTGAAGTTTTTGTTTCACCATTGTTTCACATCATTTTCCCTTTCGCGTGCTTCGCGTGGTGAACATGCTTTAGCAGTTCTTTATTTATTTTTTCTCCCAGTGTTCTTCTGTTCATACTTTTTTTTGCGCGTGAGGCAGGCCTTACGACAACGAGCCCGTTCAAGAGACAACTCTCGCTGACGCTCGCGGTAGGCAGTTTCTTCCTCAGGAGTACGCACTACTCCTCGTCTTCCCATAGTTGCAGCTGGGATGGAATGTGCGGAACCACTAATCCAGGTGTGCTATAACGTAAAACTATTACAGTTTTTTTTATTCCAATTCTGCAATCAGCTCACCGCGATCGCGATCACGCGACGTCACGAAAACCGCGATAGCTCCCGATTTGATATGACGTGTACACACTGATTATGCACAATTAGACCAAAGAAAACAAAAAATTGTTATTTCTGATTCGATGCCTGTTTGCCATTAGCCCTCGGCAATTGCTCAAAAGTTTTCGGGCTGCACCCACTTCACCTGCGTCTCACGCGACGTCATAAAACCGCAAAATCTTACCGCGTCAAAGTGACGCGTACGCGTTAAAGATGCGTTAATAGGCCGAACAAAACTGAATTTTCTTCTGGATAGGCGCAGACTTCCCCATTCCGAAAGGAATAAAAGATGGCTGCCGCCGATCGCTCCGACACTGGCTATACTCGCCCCTGCTGGAGAACACGGGTTTGCTTGCGTGTAATAAAACTTTTTGCGTGGCGATGTAACGTATTCGAGACTTTTCGGCATGTTTACGACCGTGATTTTCAAATAAACTTCCAGTTGGCAGTCAGCGCTTGTCTGTGGTATTTGTTTCCTTGTGTCCTCGTCTTTTTCGCGCTGTTTCACCTCAGTTCTAAGTATGAACCAACTAGCCCTCATCAAGATCTTACTATTACGACCTCGCTTTGTCAACTCTTCTTTGCTGAGGATCTGTTTTAGCGGCATTGTTAACTTTCCGTTGCATGCCGCCGCAATTTTCGACCAGCCACCGCAAGCTAAGTAAGGGAAAGCGGACTAATCGCAGACGCCGGCGCCACCCTCTTCATCCGGTTATCATTTTTCAGTGCACTGGCTCCGCCCCATTAAATACGTCTCCACTTGAGCATGCTTCTTGCCTCTTGTCAGTCAATTACATAAGGCAAGCCGCTCAGTGTAGGCAATGTTATTCGTTTTTAAAGTAAATAAAAGTTACCTCTTCTTTTAGAGAGCGTTTGCTTGGTCTGTTCTGACAACCCTGCGGGTCACCACCCTAACCTTACGTCGGCGGTTACTCAAATTTGACGTCAAAACATTGGAATAAAAACATATTGGAATAGTTTTACGTTATGCCGCTCCAAAGCTCCGTATATTGGACGCAAGGCCCATTACTGGAGATGCGGCGCTGCAATCGTTTTGACCATTGGTTGGATTGATTTGACGATTGACGTCTTTGTGTTTCTTAAGGGTGTTACGCACACGTTCGGCTTCGACGGAGGGGACAACGTCAGTGACGGTATGCCCGCAGTCCTCCGTTGTCGCTTGCGTTCGATGTTTTCAGTTAGCTCGGTGGCGTGGTTAACAGCATCCGCCCGGCCTTGCCGCTTGCGATTCTTGAAAATTTAATTGCTCCGAAATTGAATGTGACCGTCACGTAAGACAATGAATGGCTCACACCCCTGTAAACGCGGCATCCTCTTTACGACGACCGAAGTGAAATGCTACGCTGGATTGACGAGCGGCAATGGAAATGACGTGGAAGAAGACGACGACGCTCGAGCCATTGCTGATGATGATAGCTTTAGCGAAATCCAATTACTACGGCGCAGGGTCCGCACAAACAGCTTCACTGATTGACAGATTTCTAGTCTTACATACGGCAGTACGTTTTTCAACCATTTAGCATTATTAACCTATTTACATAAAGCTGTCGTAGTGGATATAGGCGCCTCTTCACCTATTGTTCTGTTTTTTCCTCATCTTATTAGGTAATTCAGCTTTCCACATAATATTTTTATCGTATTTGGTATTCACACTATGCCCTTTAACTGAACACATGCGCTAATCCTCTTCAAAACACAAGAAATGGTACTTTGCAGTCACAAAAAATTTCGCAACATTGTAATGTCCCGGCTCGCGGAAAGCACTGGAAAACCATTTGCTCTTAATTTGTCACTACGTTGGTCACAAAGGGTTGAACGTGCCATAGACAACAATTTTGGCGCTTTTGGCGAAGCGTTGAGATTTGTTGTTCTTCTTAAAAAAATTTTTTTCAAACAAAGGTGTAGGGGGCACGCAGGCCCCTGGGCCCCCGCACGACCGTACTGCAGTCAAGTGTTTATGTTCCGTAGGTCCATAACACTGGCAGCCCGGCTGGTCGCGATGGTCTGCGTTGCCGAGTCCTCAGAGCGGAGCATGGTCTCCCAGTCCTCCCACGATGCCAGGTGCTCCAGGCCCCGCGGGGGAGGGTCCGCCGGGCAAAGCGAGAGGATGTGGATGGCGGATGCGAACGGTTCGGTACAGAAGGCGTAGGCGGGGGTGGGGAAAAAGGGATGGTAATGGGATAGGGTGACAGGGGAGGGGGAGTCTCTGGGTCTGGAGTCGCCTCCAAAGTGTCGCATGTCTGCTGTCTAGGGATGGTTGAGGCGGGGGTAGATCTGACGTGCGGCTCTGTAAGCCTGCGTCAGATCGCTGAAAGAGTGCATGCGCTCTTTCGTGAATCCCGGATCGGAGGCCACCTGCGCCCGGTTAATAGAACCTCGGGCTAAAAGGTTGGCAGCCTCGTTTCTGGGATTCTCGGAGTGCGCAGGCACCCATATCAGCTCCACATGGCGGGGTGGAGGTGCAACCGGCGAGTCCAGTATGCAAAAAGCAGGAACATGGACTCGGCCTCGTGCAAAATTTAGTATAGCTACTTTTGAATCTGTTGTTATGTACCGGGCTTCCGTATGGGGGGGAGGGGGCTCTCCCCCTCCCCCCCCCCCCCATTGCTACGCCACTGCCGCTCTGACTTCCGTCTCCGTTATGTCCGTGTCGAGTGTGGGGTTGGGCTGCCCTGTATAGGGAGGCAAGCGAGTCGGTGTGCCTGGGGAGGTGTAGGTTTTTTGAAGTGTGTCTATAAGGCTGTCAGGGTTGTCTATGTGTGCGTGGATGAGTCTTGTTACATGGTCTTGTGTGGCTGCTTTTGTCTGCGTCGAATTTATAAGGTGGCGGAGGGGTTGCCAGGCCCGCTTGGTGGACAGGTTCCCAGCAATGCCGTCGCATATCGGGCCCCAGTTGGACCGGCAGAGCTCCTCAGAATGTTGTTGGATTTGAGTTTGCAGCGCGGCCAGCCGCTTTTTAAGTGTCCTGTTTAGCTTATTCCTCTTCCACCGTTCTAGGAGGCTGTGATAGGCCTCCCAGAGGTGGGCGAGTCGGGTGTCTAATGTAGGGGTCTCTGTAGAGGTTTCAATGATTTTTGTGTTGCGTTGGACGTCATCCTGGAGTGATTTCACGCAGGTGTGGATATCGGAAATAGGGGTATCAGAGCGGGCCGCGCGAGTGGTGTGGAGAGAGTCCCAGTTTATGAGTTTGTGTGTCATGTAAGCGTGACGAGATTGTTTGTATGGGACAGTGACCTTTATAATGTAATCATCACTGCCTGGTGTGTATTGTGTTCTGGTCCCGGTGACGCCTTGAAGAGAGTGGGTCAGCACCAGGTCCGGGCTGGTGTCCAAACTGACGCTATTGCCGATCCGAGTGGGCGTCAGGAAGTTGTTGTGTATGGTGAGGTGGAGGTTCTGGAGGAGCAGCCAGAGCTTGCGACCTCGGTGTGTTGTTGTTTTGTAGCCCTAGTCTGCATGTTGACTGTTGAAGTCTCCGCCGACTAACAGGGGGTGCTTTCCTGCCAGCCGGTGGACCGATCGAAGTGGGGACTCTAGAGACGCCATCGGGTGTGATGGGAGGAGATAAATGTTGACAATAAATATGGATGTTAACGTGTGTTTATGGTGTATTATTTCAGTGATCACTCAGGGCGTCTCTGAAGCGATATGGTGTGCCCTGTGAGTGATGCTACGGTGTATGAGTGTGGACGCCCTGGGTTTGTCTGGGGCGTCCGAATGTACCGAGGTGTCACTGGGAAGTGTTGCGCTATGTGCAGCGTCTTCGAGTAAAAGTAGTTGGGGCTAAGGAGTGAGTGAGGGAAGTAAAAGCTGCAGAGGTGTACGCTTGCCCCGGAAGCCACGGCAATTCCAAGTTAGAATTTGTAGGTTATTTCCCCGCGCCGCCATACCGGAGCGTGGGGGGGAGAGGGGGAGGGGTTAGTTGCGTGTCCATTGGAACGTGTTAGTCAGGAGGTGTGAATTGTGTAGGCTGAAGGGTGGGTTGCGAGGGTATGGAAGGGCGCATTTGTGTGAAGCGGTGTTCTATATTTTCGAGCACCTTGTTAAGCATAACATCCATGCGTTGCTTTAATTTATCCGTGAGGGTTTCTACCAGGTCAGTGAGTTTAGTTTCGAGGCGTGTTTCGAGTTCTTGTAGTTTACGATCGAATTTAGACTCAAGTGCTGCAAGTTTGGCATCTATGTCTGCCAGCTGAGGGGGTGGTATTTCCTGTGTGGTTCGCTGTTTTTTCGTGGGAGGTGTGCTGGGAGGCGCACCAGCGGCTGGGAGCCGTTGTTGGGAGCCGTTGTTGGGAGCCGGCTTGGAGCCGCCTTAGTTCAATGATTTGCCAAGATACGACGCTACCCAAATGGTGCGACTAGGGTGCCTCAATGTCCTCCTCGCCCGCCGCTACGGTGAGGAGGACATTGAGGCACCCTAGGCGCGACTAATTTAGGTACGCCTGCCTGCCAAACGCGGGCGTCTGAGCGCGCGCCACCGCAGTTCCCGATGAGAAGTGGTGGGCGCTCCATTGGACGCCGCCAGGGGGCCAGCGAGTGCCAACGCGCTTCGCATCGGCTCTGTACAAACACGGCGATTTCGTTCGAATTTCCACCCACGCAGTGCCCATCTCTTCACTACACCGTTGCTAAAGGTGAGCGCTACCATCTGTTCAAATTTGGTGGCCGTCGGTCCCCCCTAAGCGGGCCCACGGCCGAAAACCGCCCTTTGCCGATCAGCTGCCGCACTAGGCCTCGCGCCACCGTGCGCTGAGCCTAAGCCGCTTCGACCTCCCCTACGTCGACAGTATGGAGTCCCAAGTGATCGGAGTGACCATTGACCCAAAGGACTATGATCCCAGGGGCTGGAATCATATCCTGAGCCTACCAACCCGTCAGAAAAGAGCACCGAAAATCCAGGACCAGCCGAACGCCGCCACCGGCTCGCGACCTGCAGATTCCGTACACCAAGCGTCCCAGCTGCGCGCGACGCGTCTCGTGGCGCAAAGGTCGCAAGGCCAGCCGCGTTTGCCTGAGGATGCCTACAAGATAGTGTTTCGTTCAACCGGGGGACTTACCTTAACCGACCTTCAACCGCGCCAGCTTCGCCTGGCCCTGCCTGTGATGTTGCGATATATGTTGTATCTGGAGATACACGATACATCCTTTCGTGTATCGGAAATACAGATACTGACACACGTCTTGTCAGTGCTATAATGATACTGATACAGGATACCCAAAGGGTATCTAAGATGGCACCTAAGTTACATGTATTTTCGATACTGCCCAAGACCAGGACCTGTGCACCGCTGTTTTTATGTGCTGCCGTCGTGTGCTGCGAAACTATTTGGAGATGTCTCAGCTCGTTCTTCGGGAAATTACGCAATGTCAGCTCACACCAGATCATTGAAGAACTACTGTGAACAATTTCGTTACCGCAGTAACTATAGCATGTAGAAATGTCCTCTGTTGCGGCAAACATGCGACGCTGCTGTGATCCGGGTCTGGGTAGTAGTTTGGACTCAGGCGTCATACAGAGGGTCGTTTGCTTACGCCTCCGCAGCGCCTAAAGCAAGGCAGCTAAGCCACGCTAGGCCGGGGCCTCCCATTAAGCTTGCCAATAGCGGACCCGTGACGTCATCCGTCGCCTTTGCCGAGAGTTGCTTGTTGGTCAGATGAGGTCAGGATTTTGAAGGAAATGATAAACGGGTTTGTTTTACATATTTAATAACTGCCTCAAGAGAATGGAGCATACTCCATGTCGAAGCACCTTAGATCACTACGTGTCAGAGATCGTACATGTCAGCAGACACATCATGACCAAGGTTATCCGCTTTTAAAACAGTCATTTTACCTTGGTAACTAGGCGACGGTATCTTATGCCTGTGTCCCGTCCAATCGTAAACGGCAGAACTGCTCGTAAAATCCTACCCGTGGTCGCCCCAACTTGCTGGACTCCACCTCTCATGTCCAACCTTCGAACCCGCCTACGAAGCAATGGCGAGGCAATCTCGAAACGAGTCCACGTCGTTTCCCCAAAAGTCGCTCCGTGACGGTCAGCTTGTCAGCCTTGAAACCGGCCTTCACGCTCGTTACCGCTTCCACGGAGTGCAGCGGTTGTTGTCGCCTCGAAGGGAAGGTCTCTGTTTGGCCGTAAAAAGTGGAGTCTGGCCCCGTCGCCGTACCTGCGGGCGCTGGTGAACGGGCTGCCTCGTGGGAAGCACCGAAAGAGTGCGCATTAATGCGCATTGCCGTTTTGGGACGTAACAGCGTGCATCACCAGCCGTGGTGTTTGTGTGTTCTGATCTATTTTGACTGTATCTTGACTGATTTTATGCAACGAAGAGCAGCAGCATCTCTGAAATTCCAGCATGAATTGGAAGATCTCGCTATCTGGTTGCTTGGCTTAAGAAGTAAAGCATAAGAGTGCTCGTGTACGGCCAACCTAATGCAACCCCGAAACATCTAAGCGCCACTCCTTATAAAACATGTGCATCAGACACCGGATTCGTTCTTGGAAATCTGAAGTCTAGTAACCCTAGAACCACTATGCTGTGTGTACGTTAGCCTCCTGTACGACCTTCAGTGGCATTGCGTTGCTCAACACAGCGATCACTGCAATTGGTAGACCAGCGTGATACATATACGTTTCGTGCTTCGACATTCGCATTCGGGCCCTGTAAAGCAGTAATATACAAAGGGGAACGCATAAGAAGAATGAGACGGCTATTTGTGAGAACAGAATAACCGTGACAATTGGTGAGTGTATCGTGAGGGACGGGACGAACAAGACCAAACAAAAAGAAGGAATCGGTTTTCATCCTCTTCTACCCAAAGGAAAAAAGAACATTGGCTAACGCCGCAAATAAGACCTCTTGTGGTCGTGCCACATGCTGGCACCGTGCGCTATAAAGCACTTACCTATATGTAACCCAGCATCTACCACTGCTTCGGACGCTCGCGCAGTCCGCAGCAGGTCGCTCGACCACCCAGTAATTGGCGTTCACAGTGTACGGTATGCTGTTGTTAGTATTCGAAACTATGTTGTTCATGCGCGGAAAGCTCGTCCAACAAACGATGTAGTCGCGCAGTGTATGTACAGATAACAACTTGAACTCTTGTCGAAGTAAACAGCCCAACTTATTCCGCAGCAGAACAATACCCACGCTGTTACGATCATCTTATGTCTCGTAACTACTCCTTTCCGCTAAACTACAGCTTAGAATTACAGTGAGGGTGCTGCAGAAACGTCACATTCACGAAACAAATTTTCAAAAAAATGCGCAACTGCTCTCCGAGAAGGATTGCGTGCTCAAACACGCACACACGCAACGCACCCAGTGCTCCGTCCGCATCAACGCCAGCAGGAACTCCGGCCATGCGACTGAAATTGCAGTACGTCTCACAGAACCGTTTCCAACATGGAAGACGTCACGTCATACTATATATACAACGCTAACTCGAAAGCTACCACTAGAAAGTGCCGTCGAGCGTGCACCTGAAATACAACACGGAGCTCTCACCCAAGCCAGCTTGCCGGCTTTCTATAGATAGCGCCACTTCCCATGCAGCATGGCGGCGCCCTTAAAGAAAAAAGGTCTATAAATGTTTCGCGCGGAAGGTCCGATTGTACATCCGTCTCCTTTTCCTGTCCAAGTCACAAAATATACGAGTATCAGTCACACTCCGATAGTCTGACGCACGTGCGCAAGTCAGTCTCTGCGATGGATGTTTGCATTTCTTCGCAGTGTCAACGTGCCACTCATGAACTTCCCGGAGTTCGCAGGCGCCTTCAAGTGCCCGACTGACTCGCCCATGAACCCGAGCAACAAATGCAGCTTCTGGAACTAAGAAGAGCAGAGCTAGTGCTACCTCACTTGTCACAAAACGGAAAGGCAAAAAAGTGATGATTCTTTAGACCACTCTGTTGCCTTCTTTTTTTTTACCCGCCGTGGTGGCGTAGTGGATTTGGCGTTGCGCTGTCATGCACGAAGTCGCGAGATAATTGAAAGTCACCACTATGAGTTAATTGTATTATATAATAATTAGTAACGCAGTTAATTATGTTATCAAATTCTTCCATGATCCTGACAATTTTTAATGTATTTTGCGTGCTTCTCCACGTATACCGAATCTTTTTCGGCGCTGCGCTGCTGAGCACGAGGTGGCACGCGTTCGATCCAAGCCACAGCGGCCATATTTCGAAGTGGGCGAAATGCGAAGAGACCGGTGTACCGTGCATTGGGTGCATGTCCAGGAATTCTGGACACTCTCCTTCGGAACTTCACAGCAACGCGCAAGTGTAACTCAATGGGAAATTTTTTTTTCAAAATTATATTTTAGAATATCGGCTGAGGGTCAAAAAGTTTCAACTGACTACAACAAGAGGGTGTTCCCTTCTAACAACATATTTATTTTGGCGCTTAGTCAGAACATTGGTGGTGCATTAAAGCAGTTAAAACAGGTCAGACAGGGGTGGTGAAGTCCCACTACAGGAGGAAATCGTGTTGCACCCTCCCGCCAGAGGGCATAATGACTTGAAGAAGCGCCAAATTTAAACCATAAAGCGATTTATTAAAGTTGGCATTGAGAAGGTAATGGTAATTTGATTAGGGGGTTTTACATTCCAAAACCCCTTTCTGATTATGAGGCATGCCGTAGTGGGGGACTCCGGAGATTTGGACCACCTGGGATTCTTTAACGTGTACCTAAATCTAAGTACACGGGTGTTTTCGCATTTCACCCCCATCGAAATGCGGCCGCCGTGGCCAAGGTAATGGTGGAGGGAGTGTTATGCAGCAGCCTGTTAGCACGCGCAGGTTTTTGAGAGGCAGCCGAGATGGTACAGGGTGGTTATGCGTCTGCATGTCTTGAGCGCGCCTGGGTTGTATGCGCCCGTGCGCTGTATGATTGTGCGGGCGTGTGCCTCCGTATTTGCGTTTGCATGCGCGCGAGTGCGTGTATGCGTGTGTAAGCGTTCGCGGCGTGTGTGCGTGCGCGTGTGCGCGCGCTTGCGATGCATGCGTGGCCGCGTGTGAACGTGTACGCGTGTCAACGTGTTTTAGAATTTCAGCATGCACGATTGCGAACAAATGTGTGCGTGTTTGTGTGCGCATGGATGCCTGTGCGTGCGTATAGTGTGTGTGTATGCGTGTGTGTGAAGGTGTGTGCGCGCCGGCGTATGACGGATGGAGAGGGAGTGCGTGCGTATGAGGGAGAGTGCATTTGTGTGCGGGGGAGACAGAAAGTGTGTGTGTGTGTGCGTGTGTGCGAAGGAGAAAGAGCGTGTGTATGCGCGAGGGAGAGAGAGACTGTACGTGTGTATGCGTGCAAGGGGAGAGTGTTTGCGCGTGCTAGTGCCTCCATATTTGCATATGCTTGCACGCGAGTGCGTGTATGCCTGTGTGAGTGTTCGCAGTGTGTGTGCATGCCTGCACCTGCGTGTTGGTGCATGTGTGCGTGCGCTTGCGTGCTTGCGGCGCATGCATGGCGGCGTGTGAATGTGCACGTGTGCGACCATGCATATTCGTCTTTCAGCATGCATGCCTGCGGACAAAAGTGTGCGTGTTTGTGTGCGCATGGATATATGTGCGTGCGATGAAGAGAGCGTGTGAGTGCTTGTTAGGGAGTCTGTGTTCGTGCGAGGGAGAGAGAGTGCATGTGCGTGCGAGGGTGTTTGTGTTTTTCCGGGTGTGAGCTAACATTTTCCTGCTTACACCTACTCTTGGAAACAAACGCGATGTGGAGACCATTAAAACCCGTGTTTAAATCTCCGCGACAAGAACGAATGACACTGAATTTGTAGCATTATCTCTTTCTGAAAGCGAAACCGACAACAATAAAATGCGCCTGTGACGTCAGTATTCCCGCCCTTGGCTGGCACGGCCCTGTAAGAAGCTGCCAAGCAGTTCAACTTCGTTATTTTGCTTCCATTGGTGGCAGCGCAATGCCTTGAGAGCAGTGACGCGCTATATCTTCACTATCATTCAATCGTGCATCGTTTCTGTGACCAAGCACGCTTTCGGCAGCACACGTTCGTTGCTACATTGACATTTCAACTTTAAGCGGCTTGCCTTGGGAAAAAGGATGTGAATAAATATCGACACTCGTCTGGCCGCAAAGAACATGCTCACTGAGCCGTGCCATTCATCGCAATATTTCGAAAGGCTGGAAGCGGTCTGGTCGATGTTACCCACCATCTTTTTCCGCGTCAGTTAGGCTTTCAGGGAACGCTTAATTACAAAATGTTTGTTCTTAGCTCTTACAGAAGCATGATTATTAAGCATATATTCGCTCAACTACAATATTTCGAAGACAGGCTCCAGACTGCTAATTTGCATTAGCCACCCCAAAACAATTAAGTGATAATTAACACACATTCGAAAATTGCGCACACAACTGCTCAACTTGCTCCGTATCCGGAGGTTACCACCTGAACACTCGAATGATAACAATTATGTCATTAAGATTTACATTGATCTATTCCTTAATATTTGGTGCGGTTAAAGAAGACCACCTGCATATTGATGGTGCAGTAGGCACCTAATAAAGCAGGTGCGAATACTCGGACAGGTTTTCTTGACGCAATTCAAGTTGATGAACTTAGAACAGATGCACCCAACCGTGCACCTCTGTCTTTACAATGTATTCTCCTACATTGTACAAGAAACGCCTCAGCGCCACGGTACATCAAAAAAGGTGTGCGGGAGCATTATTTGCTCTAACTAATAAATTTCTGAGCATTCGTGGCATCAGGCTTGGTTTCCTTGCGTCATCAGGAAAGAAAGTGTGCGGGAGCATTATTTGCTCTAACTAATGGATTTGTGAGCATTCGTGACATCACTGCAGGCTTGGTTTCCTTGCGTCATCAGGAATAAAAGCAGCACATACCTAGGGGCCCAAGCAGGTAGGCTACTTCCGCAGACCGTAGACTACGGACGGACGGACGGACGGACGGACAGACAGACAGACAGACAGACAGACAGACAGACAGACAGACAGACAGACAGACAGACAGACAGATAGACAGATAGATAGATAGATAGATAGATAGATAGATAGATAGATAGATAGATAGATAGATAGATAGATAGATAGATAGATAGATAGATAGATAGATAGATAGATAGATAGATAGATAGATAGATAGATAGATAGATAGATAGATAGATAGATAGATAGATAGATAGATAGATAGATAGATAGATAGATAGATAGATAGATAGATAGATAGATAGATAGATAGATAGATAGATAGATAGATAGATAGATAGATAGATAGATAGATAGATAGATAGATAGATAGATAGATAGATAGATAGATAGATAGATAGATAGATAGATAGATGGACGGACGGACGGACGGACGGACGGACGGACGGACGGACGGATGGATGGATGGAATCGAAAACAGTTAATTAGGGTCTGATATATCTTTCATGAGTAGCAGAGAAATCGCGCAACAGAAGATCCCCGGACTGATGTGTGATGACGACATTCTGCTACTAGCGGACAACGTATGTGATTTAGACACTTGCGAATATTTGTGGAAAGGCAGCGACAAACCTAAACCTCAAGTTTAGCACAGAGAAATCTCGACTTGTGATCTTTAATGAAAGGACGAATAATTACATGGTGTCAATTCAACAGCAACTCATACGCATAGTCAAACAATGTATATACCTATGCGTATATACAGGGTGTCCCACGTAACTTGAGCCAAACTTTAAAAATCTGGGCTGCTGAGCACGAGGTCGCGGGATCGAATCCCGGCCACGGCGACCGCATTTCGATGGGGGCGAAATGCGAAAACACCCGTGTGCTTAGATTTAGGTGCACGTTAAAGAACCCCAGGTGGTCAAAATTTCCGGAGTCCTCCACTACGGCGTGCCTCATAATCAGAAAGTGGTTTTGGCACGTAAAACCCCAAATATTATTATTATTATTAAACTTTAAAAATATGTAAATACAACGTAGCTGAACAGACTCAAGGTAACATTGTTTGCCATCGCTTGGTGAGGCTCAGATTAATTTTTATTCGACTTAATTAAATAACTAGCCCTAATTAATTAATCAACTCAAATATTATAATTCGGTGAAAAGTGTCAATGAGAAAATTGTATAGCAGCACGAAAACTCCCAATCAAACAAAAAATGCAATGCCTCATAGCCCCGTAAGACAGGGGCTACAAGCTCTCAGCAAAGTCAAGCGAACAGTGCTTAAATTCTTTCTAATCACGCAAACAACGTACAAAACGCACGCCGAAAAATGTCATCATCAATGGCTCATACCCCAGTAAGCAAGCAAAAAATGCAATGACTCATAGTCCCGTAAGTTTCAAGGCTACTCACTTAGCGTGAATTAGCTGCGATGACGCTACCTCTATTGTCGTTGTCGGTGATTTCAATGTGTATGTGTGGGTATCGAAAAGGGAGTGGTTTACGCGTTCCGTGTTGCAGACACATCCCTTGCGACGCCACACTGATCCGGCCCAACCGTCCATCCAGCGGCGTACGTGCACCGATTTGACATTCTCAAAGAATGTGGTTGCAGTTGCGAGTGAACTAACTACGACCCTCAAGGGAATAAATGAGTTTGTACCTTTTCTTCAAAATTATGTGTCACCTCCGAGTCATGTGCTAAACAGCTTCGCTGGTCAACCACCTTCACGGAGTGAAATGGCTCATGATTTTTTTTTCCTTTCTCTCTGTCTTTCTTTCTTCGTTGCTTTCTTTCTTTGTTTTCTCTTTCATTCTTTTGATCCTTCTTTCTTTCCTTCGTTCTGTTTTCGTTTGGTTTCTTCATTCATATTCAGCCATTGCATCTTTGCTTGCTTACGAGGGTATGAGCCATTCCTGATTATGTCGTTATTTTTTCGGGAAGGAGCCATTGCTACTGGTATTTTTTGTACCATTCCTCTACTTTTCTTGTATCACTCTTCTACTTTGTATCATTGGACTAGACACCGCTCTTTGGGGGAGTATGAGCCATTGCTACCAGCCACTTGAGCCCTTCGCCTTAATAAACCGTGTTCCAATGTAGCCGTGCGGTTTGGGGCGGCTTCCACCTCGGGCACTAGGTCGGAACTCATGTTTCCCTTGACTGCATACGTATATCAATATTAATTCTAAAAAAAATCCGGTATTTTTTATGTGTTAACAATACAGTAAAAATATATTCCGCAAAGAACTCACCCCAATACTTCAGTACTTTTTGTTCTAACACACACGTGCGTGCTACTCTATTTAATACAATGTACTAAAAAAAATTATCCATTGCTTTCCGCCCGGCAGCTGTTTTTATTTTTATTGACGCCAGGAAACCGAGCCGGATGCCACCAACGCTCATATATGTAATCGGGAGCGCGCACAATGCACTCGCTCGCCTTGCGTGATATACCGTAGCGCTGAAGTGCTGATTGTATAACGTAGGAGAGTCCGTCGTAAAAGCAGAAGTGCACTGTTGGGTGAGTGTGCTTAAGTTGATGAACTTGAATTGCGCCAAGAAAACCCGTCGAAGCAATCGCACCTGCTTTTTAAGAAGCTCACTGCACCATGAATATCCAGGCAGTTATTTTTAACGGCCCCAAACTTTAATAGATCAGTATAAATCTTGCTGACATTCTTGTTATCATTCGAGTGTTGAAATTGATAGCCTCTAGATACGGAGTAAGCTGATTAGTTGTTTGCGTAATAAACGACGGTACGATAACTAAATTGTCAATAATTGATTTTAGGCAGCTAACGGACATGAGTAGCTTGGAGGCAGTCCTCGAGATTATCTAGCTGAGCGAATAATTGTTAAACATGCTTCTGTATTGCACAAATGTTTTTTAAGTAACCTCTTTGAAAGCATAACTGATGCTGACAAAGAACGTTTATAAGGGCGACCTCACTGAGCCCAGTTTTTTGTGATAATGTGATCAATGGCATCACTCTGTGAGTACTGTACATTCCTTGCGGCCAGTGCGCTTTCAATGTACATTCGTTTTTTTTTTCGAAATCAAGCAGTTTAAAGATTTAATGTCAATGCAACAGCGAACGTGTGCCACCGAAAACTTGCCTGGTCGAAGGAGGGATGCGTGATGCAATGATGGTGCAGATTTAGCGCGTCATCGCCGTCAAGAGGCAAGGGAGAGAACGAACGCGAACCGCTAGCAGCTCCTCGCGGGACCGGGCCGATGGTGATAGTGCCGTCGAGACAAAATACAGGGCGGCAGTACTGACTGCACAGGCGCTTTCACAGCGAAGCTGTGTACCTCTGGCCCGAAATGCATTTGTCGTGTCAGGGAGCAAAAATGCCGGCCGATCCCGGTGCTTGTGGAGTAGCGGACTGTCATGCGGCGGAGGTGAAGCAGGCTTCGAGTGCTCCACCAATAATAATAATAATAATAATAATAATAATAATAATAATAATGATAATAATAATAATAATAATAATAATAATAATAATAATAATAATAATAATAATAATAATAATAATAATAATAATAATAATAATAATAATAATAATAATGAAGATGCATTGTTTCCCGTCGATGGGTATGCTGGAATCGCACATGGCCTCACGCGCAGAAGGCATTGCCATATATGCAGAGGAGGAAATGCATGAATACTACCATACAACCTTAACTCGTAAGAGGAGAGGGGCACCGACTATGGGGTTCTGTGTGCTGTACAAACGAAAGACGGAATTATGATATCCACTGTCTATATACATTCAGGCACACCCAACTGTGATATTAAGAAGTTCATGACCACGCACTGTGCATTGGTTAGCCGTGATGACACTACCCTTGTGATCACCATTGGAGGCTTCAATGTGGGCATCTCAAAACCAGAAAAGAAATTGTTCACTCAGCTTGTGCAAGAAGACTGGTTTGAAGTGCTAGACCAATCGAAGTAACTCAATTAAGTAACAACCGTCGTGCATAGATTCTACTTTGGCCAAGATTCTGTCTACGGTTGTAACCGGGCCAACCCGTATATATCACAGTATATATCACAGTAATCACAAGGCTATCGTCACTACCATTACCGAATAGTGAAAATAAATACATGACCCCTTGTCTAATCCTGTCTTATGTGCTACAGCTTAGCTGGTCATCCATCTTCAGAGAGTGGAATGGCTCCTAATATATTTCTTTTCTTTTTCCGTCGGTTTCGCTTTTAGAAAGTGATAATGGTATAAAGGCAGACCGTTCAATCTTGTCTCTGTGGATATAAATGAGATTCAAGTAAACTCTTTATCCGCGCCGTGCTTGCTTAGTGTCTGTGATGTTGGGCTGCTAAGCACGGGGTCGCGGGATCAAATCCCGGCCACGGCGGCAGCATTTCGATGGGGACGGAATGCGAAAACAGCCGTGTACTTAAATTTAGGTGCAAGTGAAAGAGTCGAAATTATTCCAGAGTCTCCCATTACGATGAGCCTCATAATCATATTATGAGCTTGACACGTAAAAAGCCCATAATTTTAACGTCGATATTTCATTTGCATGCGAGAATAGGTACAAGTAAGGAAATGCTAGCTTCTCACGCAAACCTATACACACAAACATATTTCACCTCTCTCTCTCTCTCTCTCTCTCTCTCTCTCTCAAGCAGACAGACGTAAAGATAACTGGCATCTTCACCTCCACGCACATTTACACGCACCCACGCATGTACACATACAGAAAAATGTGCGCACGCACGTACACTGAAATGCACTCATACACAAAAGCGCGTAGGCACGCAAACGCATAAACGCGGTCGTTCGTACGCAGATTGAAATACGGAGACACAAGCGCGGGCGAACACAGAAACTCAAGTACACGCGCATGCACATTCAAGACGTGCACACGCATATACACTCCCTCTCCCTCCCTGCTGCCTCTGAAGACGCTACTGCGTGCAGAGTGAATCACACTTGCACTGCAATTACAGTTCCAACGCCAGCTCTAATAAATCACCTTACGGTTTAGATTTCCGGCTTCATGAAGTCAATAGGGCTTTGTTTTTATCCATACTGACTACAAGAGTGTAGTTATTGCAGGAAGTCGCCATTTTTTACTTGGCTTAATATAGTTTAGCTCCACCTACCTACCGGTCCTGACGCTCCTGAGGAAGTTCCCAGCAGGCTCTGCTTCGCTGAGCACTGTCGAGTCGCCTCACAAGCCTTGACCAGAGTCCTGCTTTATACATGTACACCTGTGCCTTATGGTGACTGCGTTGTGTCTCATCTCGCGGAAGTCCTCCTTGTTCATCACCTTGCTCTTCAGCAAACCGTAGTCAGTATCACCAACAACTCTACCAGCCTTCAGCTCGTCATCTTCGGAATCAGTCACCACGTTCTACCACAAGGCGTAGCCTTAGGCAGTCTTCCTCCCAAGTTTGCCTATTTTCAGCCTCGGCTGCTTATATTACGTCGTCTCCCGTTGACTCTTCTTCTTTGCCGGCTGTTCTTCCTCAGCTCACAAACGTTATTGCTCCCGAACTTCCGCCTCACTACGGCAGCTAGCTGCTCTCCGCGTTCAGCGACATTTCTGACCTGGGCCGCCCTTTCGGCCAGACCTCTTTCACGACACACCATACTGACATGGGTGACGCACACCCTATTCACAGGCGACCATACCGTCGGTCCTTGCATGAACGACAAGTCATTCAAATAGAGGTTGCGAAGATTCTCTCTCGATGAATCTTTGAACCAACATCCAGTCCTTGGGCATCCCCTGTCGTTCTAGTTAAAAAGGACGCCAGCTGATGTTTCTGCGTGAATTACCGGCAGCTCAACAAGATCACCAATAAAGACGTTTATCCCCTATCACGCGTTGATCACGCCCTCGACTGCCTCCATGGTGCGAAGTACGTTTCTTCCATCGACCTTGGTTCCGCTTACTGGCAGACTGCGTCGACGACATGGACCGAGAGAAAACCGCCTTTATAACACCCGATGGCCTATACAAGTTCAAATTTATATCATTCGGCTTATGTAATGCTTCATCTACTTTTGCATGATGCATGATGAACATGATGAATGCATGATGAACACACTCCTTCATAACCTCAAGTGGTTCATCTGTATTTGTTACTTAAATGACGCCGTCGTTTTTGTTCCTACATTTGCCACGCACCCGGAGTGCCTCTCGCTCGTTCTTTCTGCTTTTCCCAATGCTGGCCTTCAACTAACTCGTCTAAATGTCACTTCGGACGGCGCTAAATTACTACCCTCGGTCATATTGTTCATTCATCTAGTGTGCGCCCAGACCCGGGAAAAGCTCGTGCTGTACAGAAGTCTCCCGTGCCAACATGTGCTAAATATGTCCGGAGCTTCGTGGGCCTGTTCTCATATTTCCGCCGCTTCATGCACAATTTTTCGGAAGTTACTCATCCTCTGCTTTTCTGAAGGCAGATGCTTCATTTTCTTGGGGACCTGAACAAGCAACTGCCTTCTCGAAGCTTATCTCTCTCCTTACATCTCCATTTCTTCTTGCGCACTTCGACGAGTGCGTTAAGAGAAGTCAGCACTGATGCCAGTGATCATGGAATCAGTGCCATTTTTTGCCAACGTCAACGATGCCACGACCGCGTCATTGCCTACGCCAGCCGTCTGCTTTCTCCAGCTGAGCGGAATTATTTCGTTACTCAACGTGAATACCTTGCAGTTCTCTAGGCAGTAGCGAAATCACGCCCTTACCTATGTGATCGGCCCTTTACATTCACCACAGACCACCATGCACTCTGCTGGCTTTCATCCCTCAAAGACCCTACCAATCGCCTAGGTTACTGGGCGCTACGCCTAAAGGAATATTCACCCGCCGTGGTTGCTCAGTGGCTATGGTGTTAGGCTGCTGAGCACGAGTTCGCGGGATCGAATCCCGGCCACGGCGGCCGCATTTCGATGGGGGCGAAATGCGAAAACACCCGTGTACTTAGATTTAGGTGCACGTTAAAGAACCCCAGGTGGTCGAAATTTCCGGAGTCCTCCACTACGGCGTGCCTCATAATCAGAAAGTGGTTTTGGCACGTAAAACCCCAAATATTATTATTATTAAAGGAATACTCGTACACAGTTGCTTACAAGTCCGATCGTTTATACCAAGATGCCGACTGCTTGTACCGCCACCCAGACGATGTTCCTGCGACCTATGCTTCCAGTTTGTAATTTTTTCTATCTGCTTAGCTGACCTTGCTACCGAACAGCGCCGAGATCCAAGCATACGTGGTATCATGGAAAAGTTCACATCTAGGTCATGTCACCTTCCTCTTGGTATGTTCCTACTCAAGGACGGCATTTTATATCGACGTAGCATGTACCTCAGTGGATTAGATGGTGCTGGTTATTACGCGGCATGTTCGCATTGCTATTCTGTCCAAGCTGCACGATCTACCAACTTTTGGTCACCTCGGGGAATTAGTACGTACGACCGCGTCCGGCGACGATTCTTTTGGCCTGGTATGCACCGATCTGGCCGCCGCTACGTCGCGTCTTGTGAGTTATGTCAACGCCAGAAGAAACCATCTGAGCTCACTGTTAGTTTACTCCTACCTCTTGGCGATCCTACCGAACCCTTCTATCGCGTTGGTGTAGATCTCTTTGTGCCTTTCCCCAAATCTGACTGATGCAACAAGTGTCTTGCCGTCGCAAGACAATATACAACTTGTTTCGCGTTCACCAGAGCCCTTCCAACTGACATAATTTAATTATGGGGTTTAACGTGCCAAAACCACTTTCTCATTATGAGGCACGCCGTAGTGGAGCACTCCGGAAGTTTCGACCACCTGGGGATCTTGAACGTGCACCCAAATCTAAGTACACGGGTGTTTTCGCATTTAGCCCCCATCGAAATACGGCCGTTGTGGCCGGGATTAATTCCCGCTACCTCGTGCTGAACAGCCCAACACCACAGCCACTGAGCAACCACGGCGGGTAAACTTCCAACTGGCGTAGCCTACTCACTGTTGTAATGCACAACGTCATTGTTCGCCCCGGCGCTCCTTGTCAACTACTTACCGACAGGGGTCGCTCCTTTCTCTTTATCTCGGAGGACGAGGCCCTCCGAGGTATGTGGAAAGGTGTAATGGTTCCAGGACTTACTTTTGGAAAGGTGGTTGTTTGCTCTAAATCAGGGGTACAATCAGGACTCGGTGGGAACCAAAGGTCATGGGTCGCCTCGCATTGGGCGCTCACGGGAAGACTACAATTGAAGCTGTGCAGGGTGATATGGGCTGGACTAGTTTGAAGTGAGGGAAGCTTGCAGTAAAATTGAGTATGAAGAACGGCTGAGGAAAATGGAAGAAAATAATTGGGGTGGGATAATGTTGGGATATCTGTTCAGGAAAAACATTGATTCGCAGTGGAAGAAAAGAACTAGGAAACTTACCAGCAAGTATGCGGCCTGTAGGGTGGGCAACACAGCAACAAAGAACGTCAAGCTGAAAGTCAGAGAGGCTGAAATAATGTCATGGGTGGCGGCAATGGAAAAGAAACCAGTCATGAGTAACTACTTAAGAGGGAAAACGAACTCAGGAAAGAAACCATTCATGATAACTCAAACGGAAGCTCATTGCTTTTCGAAGCGAGATCGGGATGCCTTAGAACACGTTACTATAAAGCCTGATATAAGAAGGAAGAAGAAGCATGCGCTTGCTGCGGTAAAGCTGGAGAAACTATGGAGCATGGTTTATTAGAATGTGAAGACGTCTACCCAGCAGTCGATTTAGGCACCACTGGCCTGCTTGAAGCCCTTCGGTTAAGCGGGAGCAGTGGAAAAGTAAACATGTCCGCATTAGGCATTAGCAAGAGGCCATAGGAGGATTTGTGGAAGAAAAGTAGGGAAACGACAAAAAACAGAGACGTACAAAAGCACAGTTCGCAATAGGGGATGAGAAAATTTGGGTGTGGTAGTCCATAGTGTTTTTTATTGGTTAACCTAGGTAGGACATTAGGCAGTATAATAGCAAGAGCTTGGTGGCGCAACCCACCGCCCCGTTCCAAAGGGAATGCTCACAACATCCATCCATCCATCCAGTTGTGGGCGACTTCCTCCGTCCTTATTCTATCAAGCACAAATTTACTAATGCATGTCATCCGCAGACCAATGTTCTTACGTAGCGGCTTCATCGAATATTAAAAGACATGCTCTTCATATATGTTTCTGATGACCATCGTGACTGGGTTACTGCTCGCCCGTTTGTCATATTAGCGTACAATTCATCATGCCACGACACTGCACGTTACTCGCCATTTTATTTGTTGTGCGGCCTAGATTCAGTATTGATTTTTAATACAATACTGCCTACCCCTCAAGAGTCCGTATCTCAGTATACAAGCGATGTCATTTCTCGAGCCCAAGAAACACGCCAAGTTGCTCACCATCGCCTTTGTGCTTCTCAGAACAAGAGTAAAAGCATTTGTGACAGTAGTCACCGGGACGCCGGTTATATTCTCGGGGATCTTGTCCCTCTTCGATCTCCCACCCGCCGTTTCGGCCTCTCGGAAAAACTGATATCCCTCTACTCCGGCGCTTACTGGGTCCTCTGTCAGGTAACCTACGTAACCTACGATATGTATCCGGTCACACCTACTACTCGCTCCATCCAGACTTACCATGACGTCGTTCAGGTCAGCTGCCTAAAACGCTACCAGTCCTTTTCTGCTTAAAAAGCAGCGGGGCGGTGCTTCCACGCCAAGTGGAAATATGTTGCGCAGCTCTGCACAAAGCTGAGGAAGATGAGCACGAGCTTAGGTGTGAAGAAGTGAGCGCTTTAATGACTAGCCTGCTGTAGGCTTGGCTTTGTCAATTACTGTAAATTACTGTACATTCTGTAAATAAAAAAAATATGGGGTTTTACGTGACAAGACCACGATCTGATTATGAGGCATGGCGTAGTTGGGGAATCTGGAAAATTGGACCACCTGGACATCTTTAGTACACCTAAATCTAAGTACACGTGTACATTCGCATTTCGCCCACATCGAACTGCGGCCGCCATAATGTATATTCGCTACTCGTTTTGCTTGTTCTCTCAGCAAAAGTATTAGTCTAAACCTAACTCAACGGGAACCGTTAGCTCCTACCTGGGAAATCATCAATCCTCTCTTCTTACAACCACTGCAACGCAGTTCATGAGTAATGTTGAACCTAAAAGAAACAGTTAAAATTAGATTTCAGAAAGCCAATTTTTATTTAGCTTCTACATTTTTAAATTCTAAAAAATGCGAAGTCTCAAACAATACTCAAAGTATACTACTCTGTACCTCAACAAATAAACACGATATCGGAATTCTCTAAGCTGCACCTAATATTTCATTTAATGCAGACAAAAATGATATATCATATGCCACCCTGAAATACACCACTAACTCTTGAATATGGTATTCGCAATATCTTAATAAAAATACACCACTAACTCTTGAATATGGTATTCGCAATATCTTAGTAGGCATTGTGACTTCACATAAGTTATAAATTCATACATCGAATTTGTCCGATTGATGCTCCATGGGATGCAGTTTAGAGGGATGCGAAATCAGTTTTTATGCGAACTATCGGATTTGTAAACTTCGTACTTTTTTTTCAAGTTTGCCGATTTCCGATAATTCTTGTCAATAATGCCATGGCCTAGATCAATATTATTATTGCAGCGATCACTGTGATCTAACGTTCTCTTTTGAATGCAACAATTCTCATTCATATCGGTTGAGCGATTTTCTCATAAAATCCTTTATGCGTTTTACATGTATTTGAGCAGCTGGCATCGGAGAAGGGCCCGAGCTAAAGCTTCCTCTTATTGAATCACACTGGTTCTTATGCTACCTTCGGCTGGTCGTTTCTGAGCGCTCTGGAGCGCTCTCGCGAGCGGCGTTGTCTTCGGCTGGTTGAAAGAGGGTGCCCGCCCTGCGTTCGGCTGGTTCTTCTCGATTGCTCTCCTCCACCTTCGAGCGCTCTGAGGCGCGCCGAGCCCTGTCGTCGGAGCAGTCATCGAGATTGAAACGTCAACACAGCGCCGCGTCGCTGCTGTTGGCGACGGCCCACCGTAACCTTGGCAACCTAGGCCGCTGCATGCTGGCGTCTCGACGAACGCTCGTCCCGCCGGCACGTCTGCCGGTTTTTCTGGCAGTGCCGGGAGCTTTGGATAGGCGAATCATCGGACGTTGGCAGTAGTCACGTGGTTTCGCATCGGCAATTTCATCCTCCGAGAGCGAGTCGCACGTTCGGCTTGCGCGCTTGTCCTCAACCTTTGAGCACTTTGAGTTCGGGAAACGCCCGATCTACCCGACTCTGCTTCGGGGCATACAGGCGACCAGTCGAAGATACCATTAGAAAACACATGAAAAATAACGCTGACTATACCGAAGCCCGCAGGCCGCAGTTGTGCACAAATAAACAGAAAAAACAACGAAGAAAGGGAACCCAACGGAAGCTTTGCGGGAGCTGTTATCTCGGCCAGACACCTCAACCGGAATGCCGACGAGCTGTCTGGCAAGGTGTCTAGCAAAATTCACGATTCATTGCAAGTCGAGCAAGTAGCAGGTTGTCTTCAAGATAACGCTGATACATAGGCGCACTCGTTTCCATGTGCCGAGGCGAAGCAACAGTCTCAGGGTGTGCTTCTTTTTATTGCGTTTTCTTTAGTTGTGCGTCATGGCATACGTCATGGCGCGAATTTCAAATCTTTAAGTTTGACACGCCACGTGGTGGCGAAAAAAGAAACTAAACGCATGTCCAGAATTCCTGGGTATGCTCGTTAAAAAAAAACCTAGCTGATCAAAATTAATCTGGAGTCTAACGCTACCGCGTATCTCATAATGATATCATGTTTTTGGCACGCAAGACTGAAAATTTCAATTCAATTTCGGTCTTCTTGCTTGTTTGTTTGTTTGTTTAATTTTTGTTTGTTTGTTTGTTTGTTTGTTTGTTTGTTTGTTTGTTTGTTTGTTTGTTTGTTTGTTTGTTTGTTTGTTTGTTTGTTTGTTTGTTTGTTTGTTTGTTTGTTTGTTTGTTTGTTTGTTTGTTTGTTTGTTTGTTTGGTCGGTCGGTCGGTCGGTCGGTCGGTCGGTCGGTCGGTCGGTCGGTCGGTCGGTCGGTCGGTCGGTCGGTCGGTCGGTTGGTTGAAATTGCGAAGTGGTACAGACTAGAGCGAAGGACTATGCCGCCACCTCATCCGGGCTTGACCCGTAAGGAAGGGGTTCTATGCCCACAACTTCAAACGGGGTCGTCATTCACCCCGGTGCTGATGAGGCACGTGTGTCCAAGTGTTTATGTGAGTCACAGCCGCCAAACATTCCACATTCACACAGCCGTCAAACATTCCTGCGCGTCACCGTCACGGCACCGGTTTTCGTCAAGGGAAGTAGTTTCCCAGTCATTTTTTCCTCGAAAACGGGTCGCCCGCGACGTAGAGTGGTGCTCTACGTTTCCATCGTCAGCACGGTTACGGCATCCCGCCCCTACAAAATGGACCAATCAGAAATTAAGAGGCCGTCGGTAAATACTTGAATGAGTAAAGGCAAGGCGCAATAGATCAGAACCGAAGAAGGACACAAACGGCAGGACCGGCGCCACTCACAACTAAGTTTGTTTCCGCAGCAAGTCTGCCCTATGTTGGTCAATCAAGCCGTTTGTGTGTGTGTGTGTGTGTGTGTGTATGTGTGTGTGTGTGTGTGTGTGTGTGTGTGTGTGTGTGTGTGTGTGTGCGTGCGTGTATGCGTGCGTGTGTGTGCGTGTCTGTGTGTGTGTGTGTGTGTGCGTGCGCGTGTATGCGTGCGTGTGTGTGCGTGTCTGTGTGTGTGTGTGTGTGTGTGATTCAGTTATGTAAAAGGCGTGTACTGCAGCGGGATTCCGTTTTCGCGCTGCCCTAAGAACACTCGTCGCCGTCTAGCGCCGCCGCCGCGAGACCTGCGCCTGGCCTCGGAAATGGCTGACGCGCCGGTGCGTGTGAACGCTCAGAAAGGCGTCGTGCGGCAACACGACTTCTCTATCGCACTTCTTTCCGGACGTGCTGCGCCATCTAGTGCCCCTGCTGAGAAGTCCGCACGTGGCGTCCGAAACGAGAAGCGCAGCGCGCCGGTGCCTGCTAACGCTGAGAATCACTCCCTCGCTTGCCGCACACTCAGCGGCACATACTCAGTGATCCAAGTTGGTGAGAAGTTCATTGAAGAGCGACACGCACACAGGGCATTCATCACACAGATCGCTAAAGCGCTGGCATGAAAGGCGTAGCATGTCGAAGCGTCGGATTGCTGTCCTTGAGGCACCCTTGTGACATGGGTTCAATGCCGCTCAGCATCGAAGAAACTTCAGCGATCTTTTTTGTCATTGAAGAGCAGCCCATTCCCAGTGGCACATATACCTAGCTACCCAACTTGGCGTTAAAAGCGTTCTAGGAAGAGCGGCACACACTTATTGGCAAATATCCAGTGGATGATCATTACAAACCTGCACAGACCTTGTGGCACATACCAAGTACTCCAAGTCTGCGTCAAAGGTTTTTCGAACAGAGGTACCTGAGTCTACAGAGGCTCGCTAAAGAGCGGCACGTATGTACAAATTGCCACGTGCTCAGGACCCGTCTTGATTTTCGTAGTTAGGTAATTAGTAGAGCATGAGGCTGCTCTGCTCAGGGAGCTGGGTTCGAATCCACCCGTTGGGCCAGCTTGAATCACTAAGAATGTGTCACTAGGTATATGTCCCACCGGGTATGCCCTACACATTTTTCTCAGATTTCTGCAGGAGGCTGAAATAATTAACTCATGGCGACATATTTCGTGCGGAAAGAGATGGTCAGTGACCATGCCTGCCAGGCTAATCCCGCTTGTGGCATCATCACCACCACCACTTCGTCTTTGCCACGTTCGCCCTCTGATGGGACATTGATCCGCCCAATTATTTTAAACACTATACTGTCTGTACAAACCGCTCCATCTGGACCGGAAAATGTGATAGGAAAGCAGTTCACACCGTCATGGGCGGATGGCGTGATCGCATTCACTCTGTGTCTGGATCCAGCACAATCGGTAAAGACAGCGCGAGCTCGAGGAATCGCTGCGAGCGAGAGCACGACCTTCCTCCCGCGTGCCACAGAAGAAGAAGAAGCTGTCTTCAGCTCGGATCGATGCAGCGGACTCTCAGACCGGCGTCCCTGCGTCATGGTCCTCGACATAATTGAGACGTTGTGCATCACCGTTTACTGCATCATCACCCTGGTCGTCGGCGTATGGGCGGGACGCAAATTGCACCTGGGCGCGCGCCGGATTTCGGCGCCACCCGCCCAGAAGGGCGGCGGGCATCCGGCGAACGAGGGCGAGTACTTCCTGCTGCGATACTTCATCTACGACCGCCAGATGTCACTGCTGCTGGGAGTATTCTCCATGACAGGTAGTAATTGGCGACGGATTGCATTTGCTGAATTTGTACCTCGCCACTCTTGGGTATTGCAAAGTTTACATCGCGGCGCGATGATGACACGCTTGCAATCGCGTCTGCAGACTATGAAACGGCTGCACGGCGCGAGAACAGCTGAAATGTTGAACAAAGCCGATCGCGTCCTTCCTCTCTAGGGAGCCCCGCTTCCTGTCGGAAGAGCAATGGCGTGCACAAATGTCTTTACGTAAGGTATGTTGCCTGCAACGTCGCAGAATGTGGCACGTGACTTGGGTAACGCATTCAGTAGGCTTTCGAACTTGGGCAAGGCGGCGCCACGGTCGGTGCTGAGCAGCACCGCTGGCGGTAACAAATGAAAATGTCGCCAGGCAACGCGGTCGCCTAGGCGTGTTGTGCACGTGAATACGGGCTGCGAGTTGTGTCTCCCGCGCATTTGTCGGCGCAAGCCTATCTTTCAGTGCCACGACAGCCTCGAAAACGCGAAGGGCCGACACCCACCCATGATGAAATTCTACCTATATCTCTGAGCTGGTATAGCGCAAAAACTAGAGGAGAAAAGCACGCACCACTGCTGCTGTTGGCAGAGTGAAGTAAGTCGAGCCTGTTCGCTTCCTCATGCCAATTTATTCAATGTCTTCGCAAGCAAAATTATGACCCGTGTAGCGCAGTCACTTAACGCAGGCATGTAATTGTGGTCCATTTATTAAAGTGGAGTCTGGGGCTCGTAGCCTCCGCTGAGTGCCACCGCTGGGCAACGATAGGAGCGGCAGCTTCGCACAGGCGGAGTGACTGGCGTGACGTGATGCGATATGTTACAAATGTTCTGTTATGGCATGTTACGATATGTTATGTTCCTTCGAAAAGGGAGGAAAACAACTTTGGCTGGCAGATGTTAGTCAAGGCAAGGAGTGCCTAGGTCACTAATTAATGAATGAATGAATGAATGAATGAATGAATGAATGGCTTTTTACCTGCCAAAACCACGACTTCATTATGAGGCACACCATGATGAGGTACTCCTGGTTGTTTTTGACCAGGGGGGGTCCTTAAGGTGCCCCCAATGCACTGGACACGGGCGTTTTTGGATTTCGCCCCCATCGAGATGCGGCTGGCACGGCCGGGATTTCATCCCGCTGTTAGCAGCGCAACATCATAACCGCTAAGCCACCGTGGCAGTTTAACAATGAAGCTCACTTTTACCAGCATAGCAAGGCGACCTTTTCATTCCTGCTATCTCATCTAATAATGAACCAATGTGAAAAATTCTTGCGGCAGAACAATCCCTAGACGCCGCCTTACAAGTCCCAGCTGATAAAGAAAAATCCAGTAAGAACCGATGAGGAGCCCTTTAGGAGACACTGAAAATATTTTTTTTTAGGTTCTAGTAAATTAGCCTAGTACAACACAAAAAGAGATACCCTTGTCATGAGAAGAGGTTTGATGTGCCAGAAAGGAGGCATAATTGAAATACTGACCATGAAGTTCCCATAACAGATCGGTCCGAGGTCATAAATTTTGACGCACGGTATATGATCGAGTCTAGTTAATATTTTATGGGCAAAGAATAACTACGTGTTTTTTTTTACAGACGCACACACTGAATTTAACAAGCTTCAAGAGCATTTACCGAACCCGAACAGCGTAAATGCGAAAAAAAATACTGTGAAATTCTTAAAAATGTGAGGTTTAACGTGCCAAAACCACTGTCTGATTATGAGACACGCCGTAGTGGAGGACTCCGGTAATTTCGACCACCTGGGGTTCTTTAACGTGCACGTAAATCTAAGTACACCGGTGTTTTCGCATTTCGCCCCCATTTAAATGCGGCCGCCACGGACGGGATTCGATCCCGCGATCTTGTGCTCAGCAGCCCAACTCCATAGCCACTGAGCAACCACGGTGGGTATACTGTGAAATTCGTGGCAACACACGAATGCGCCGGCACCCGGGTTTCGTCGCAAAGTTAAATAAATATAACTATCACCTACATTTTCATTTCTAATAATCAAACAATTGGCGCAACGTTAACGACAATAAAATTCTACAAAAATGTAGTATCAGTCTAACTAGATTTAGTCTTTCTACATGCTTTCCATTCATACGTTCTGTCTGTCGACGCCGTCAAAAAGAAATTTCCTCCCGCTGCACCCCGGTTAGTATACATGTGTTCTCTGTCCACATTAGGTCTGTCTGTCTCCTAGGGCCGCCACTCCCACTAACTTCACCAAATTCCTGAGTGCCGACAGCCAATAAAGTGCGTATGCTTAGCGAAGTGTGCCACGTGACATTCTACCGAGGTTGTGCACGACACCGCACATGAAGCAACCACTCGTAAATCAGCGCCTCAGTGAACATCTCGAACCCAGATCACAGAACGCAGAAACGTTACAGGAAGTTCCTTCGGTCTCCAACGCTACATTCACGAACTCTCGTACCGTTCCGAGCGACACTTCCCGCGGGAAACGAATTTGTTTCTTTACTTGTAAACATATCCTTGTAGTCTGCCTAAGCGTTCAGGCGTAATTACGAATTCAAAAAATCGCAATCTCAAGGGTTCCGTATTTGACAACGGGTTGCGATCACGCGCACGTTGGTATTCTGAGACAGTGACGCTGTCCTTGCTTGCCATGCAGTGACCTGGGTTGGCCGCGGGCTGCTGATCGGCGCAGCGGAGACAGTCTACAAGTACGGCATAGTACGGTGCCAAGCTCCTTTCGGCTACGCGCTAAGCCTCTTGGTCGGTGAGTACTGTGTCACAGGGCCCGACGCAACATCTCGTGTCGTTGCAGAGTGGGTGTAAGCTATTAAGAATCACAGGCGACCTCTTGGTTCAGCTAGAGATTATCCATTATCCGGCAGTGTGTGCGCTCCAAAAATGCGCAAACTTCGGGCTGAAACTCACGCATAGCCCCGGCTCCTTTAAATAAACTTTAAAATTAAATTATGGGGCTTTGCGTGCCAAGACCACTTTCTGATTATGAGGCACGCCGTAGTGGAGGACTCCGGATATTTCGACCACCTGCGGTTCTTTGACGTGCACCTAAATCTAAGTACACGGGCGTTTTCGCATTTCGCCTCCATCAAAATGCGGCCGCCGTGGCCAATAAACTTTCTGCAAAGTGTTTTTGAAAATGAATATTGCACGCTTCGAGTACGAGTCCAATAATATTTGCTATTACAATTGCGACACTCTAAAGTGTCGGATATTCGTTTCTGTTCGGGTTTGAGGTACACCGGTGCGCATTGGAGTCTACACGTGGAGAAATACTGATTGAAACGGAGAGTGTTACAATATATTCTACTGCTGGAGAGCCGCAGTTTTCCCGCTTAGGCATCCGTTCCTGGAGCAAGCGCATAGATCAAATCATTTCTCGATCAATCAATCGATCGTTCGATCAATCAATCAATCAATCAATCAATCAATCAATCAGTCAATATTTATTATGCTTTAAGATGAAATTCGTAGATTCACATAGACGAGGGTACCGTTGTCGGTGACTGTATCGGTACATTCGGTATTTTTGCTCTGTAATATCCAGTTGTTTAATTAGGCTCCTCGCTTTAAGGCAGCTTATTATGTATTGTCTCAATTTTGGCACAACAGTTTATTTTGGGGGGCCAATGTCACCATGTTTCTATTGTCCTGTGGTGCTAATCAGGATGTCGTCAGATTACGCCATATTGTTAAATTCTGCGTAGCCTGAATTTTGATCCAATCAGGAAGGCCGTACCAGCCCTCTAGGCCAATCAGAGCGGTGAAAATGGCGTATTTTACAATACGGTGGAATTTAACAATATACAGACTAGCAGCGCTGTTCAATGCCACAATCTTTACAAAACGACGTACAGTTTACGCCAATTGAGGATCAAGCGGTTAATACGTGCGCTCTGCTCGCGCCTGTGCAGCTGCCCGATGAACACGCGTTTTGTCTGAGCAGTTCAATATTTTAAAAAATCACCGCACAAGCACTCCGTGCAGATGGTTAACCATCGAAGCTGAAACCTGCAGCCCCGGTGTTTATCGCTGTGTTAATCCCGATGGTGCATCAAACGACAGCTTGGTAGGCTGCCGGATCTTCGGTACGCAGTTTCTGCTTGCGCTCGGCTGCACGAGCGCAAGCAGAAACTTGTGCCAGGGCTGTGGGACCAACACGGCACAGAAGAGCTCGTTCTGCTGGCGGCATTGGTGATCGAAAGCTGCCTGCTTCTCAGAAGTATGTATGACGTGCGACCGACCCATTCGGAGCCGAAGTGAAACTGCTGCGCGCACGCGCGCTCGGCTGCGACGGAGAGCAACAACGTCACTACAGGCGCAGCCAATCGCGAGCCTCTCTTTCTCTTTCTTTTTTCGTGCATGCGCATGGGGTTGCGCCGGAGGAGTTTTCGGCGTACAGGCGGACGGACGGACGAATCGGCTAGTCATATACAGCTTCGCTGCAATACATACTCATTGCAGGTTGAATACATATCCTTAAGAAACGTCTGTTTATTTACGTACTCTACAAAACGTGGTGTTTGGCGATAGGCACCATGCAACATCGTCTGCAGACTCCAGAATGCGCGCGACGGCGCGCATCGGCTAGGGAGCAGCGGCTCCAAGCTTTGGGGTATTATGTATAGGCCGCTTGTGCAGACCGAGGGCACCACTCCCGTGCGACGATCAGGAGCGTGCCGGGCAATCTGTCTTTTTGGACAGTTTAACGATGTTATTCGCACAATGGGGTGATTAGGTTCTTTTCCACCTGTGGACTTTCTTTAATTGCGTATACGTGTACCGATGTGTATCAGTTTTTGCTCTCATTTCTTTGACTGCATGCCCGTACGTTTTCACAGGTGGCAGCCTGTTCGCATCCAAGATTCGCTCGACGAACGCGCTGACCATGATGGACCCCTTCCAGCGCAGATACGGCCATGTCGTGTGCTTCATGCTCACGCTGCCGGCCATGTGCGGCGAGGTCATCTGGTCGGCAGCCCTCCTGGCCTCACTCGGTGAGAGTGGCGTCACGACGTCGATGACGTATTCTCGGCCGATCGCTCAACGCCAGGTCCTACGTGCCAGATGCCTGTACCTCCGCGTACGGAGTCCGGTTTACCGCGTTTCTTCATCAGAGTGACGGATATTGTCGTCTCAACTAAACAGTAGAAAGCAAACGGGCCACGACGGGTAGGTACGGACACACGAGCGCTCATTAAACACAAGTGCTCACCACTCCGCCAGCGCATACGGCAACCACGTGATATCAAAACAAAGTTGGCGAGAATAGTGTCGAGTTGCCGGGGGAGGGGGGGGGGGAGGTGACGGTGGAGAACAAGACGCTGTCAAAGCATGACTTGAAAACGTTAGCTCTTCATAGGGCCAGAAAAACAAGTTGCACTCCTTGCCCAACGGTAGCGGCGAGCCCAGTCGGCGATCGTCGAAATCTGGGGCGCTATAACGCAAAGCTATTCCAAACTTTTCTATTCCAATTCTGAAATCAGCCTTCCGCTATTGGTCAAAAACTTCTTGGAACCACCCCCACTTCGCCTGTCTGTCAAGCGACGTCAAAAAAAACCACGATAGCTCCCCATCTGATATGACGCGTATACGCTGTAAAGAACGGCGGGTTGCACAACAAGATTGTCACCTTGCCACCCGATTACGACAAGGGGTGCTAGACGCGCACCTCCCGCTCTCCGCCGCTGCAGCTGCGAGGCGTTCAAAGAAGCGACCTTTGCGCTGGAATCCGCCGCCTTCCTCCAGCCCGCTTCGACATTGTGACAAGACGAGTTTGGTGTGTGGACAATGATTCCCGAGTTCCTCAACGCGGCGCTGATCTGACACGCCTGAAGAAGCTACCGCGGGAACGTCTTATTTTTGCGCTCTCACGGTTCAGCATGTTGCAAAACAACGAGCGTCCCTCGAGCGGCGTCGATTTTCCGGAACGGCACCACCTTCAACGCCGTCGCTTGGGCTTCGGAATGTGTGTGCCTTTGTGTCTGAAAACTGGTCTTCAGAGCAGCTGCGAGTTGGTGGTGTGTAAACGAACAGCCACCGCGTCGTAGGACCAGCGGATCGAGTGTATAAAAACTGTGGTTGTGCGATTGTTGGACACACTTCTCTTGAGCAGTCATGTTAGACTGGTTCACTTCTCTCATGCAGTCCTGTTGGACTAATACTATTTTTCTCAAACAGTCATGTTAGACTGAGTTAATTTTCTGTAAATAAACCCCTTTTTCCTCGTTCTCGATGAGAAGCAGTTCTTCACTTCATCAACGATCTCAGCGTAAATAAGTTGGACGACGGCATGGGCCAGCTACCTTCGAATTCATGCCGTACTCCAATCTTGGCAAAGGACCACGGACGAAGGGATTGAGCCCCCAATCCTGACAACACACTGATTATGCATGTCTGGACCGAACAAAAGAAAAGTAGTTATTTCTGATTGGACGCCTTTCCGCTATTAGCCGTCGGCTATTGGTCAAAAGTTTTCGGGCTACACCCACTCCACCTGCCTGCCACGCGACGTCACAATATCACGAATACTCACCGCGTCAAATTGACGTGTACGCGTTAAAGATGCATTATTATGCCGAAAAAAAACTGGATTTTTTTTTCTGAATAGCCGCAGGCTGCCCCGTTCCAAAAGGTATAACAGATGCCTGCCGCCGATCGCTTGTGCACTGGCTACTCGCACCTGCCGGAGGGCATGGGTTTACTTGCGCATAATATTTCCGTGGCCGTGTAACGTTATCGAGCACTTTCGGCATGTTTATGACCTCGCCCTGCCAACTCTTCTTTGCTGAGGATGTGTTTTAGCGGCATTCTTAACCTTCCGTTACATGCCGCCGCGATTTTCGACCAGCCATGTCAAGCCAAGGGAGGGAAAGTGGACCAATCGCAGACGCTGGCGGCACCCTCTTCATGCGGTCATCGATTTTTAGTGCACTAGCTCGGCCCCATCGGGTCCCTCACAACTTGAGGTGGCTTCTTGCCTCTTGTCAGCCAATTAGATTAGACAAGCCGCTCAGCGTAGGTAATGTTATTCGTTTTTAAAGCAAACAAAAGTGACCTCCTATAAATGAGGAGAGTGTTTGATTGGTCTGTTCAGAAAACCCTGCGGGTCACCACCCGATGCTTGCGTCGGCGCTTACGCAAATTGGACGCCAGGAGATTGGAATAAAACATATTGGAATAGTTTTACGTCATAGGGCCCCTGATCTACGGGTGTGACGCGTCGGCTATTTATACGTGATTCTTCGATGGTTCCAGTGCAATCGCTCGTGCTCGTGTACATACTAGCACAACACTATTCGTGTCGCGCATGCATTCTGATTCCATAAGGTCCGCGTGGGAGAAAGAGACAGAAAACGTCTTTATTGCGCATAAGTATGGCTTAAGTTGCAGTAGTAGTTTCCCCTTCCCGGGAATCCATGCGCAGCCTCAGCTACGACCGCCCTCTCAATCAACACGATTTGGTCCGACAACATATACAGCTCAGAGAATCGGCTACAGCAATCGTGAATGCTCTGAAACATGCACGCGTTCCTTCCGCCGGGCGATAGCTTCTAACACTTGTTAGCCGATGAGGGGAAAACGATGAAGATGAAGGGCCTCAAAAGTGATTGCCCGAGGTTGTTGCACTTCCAATATAGTTGCATCATTCGGCGAAAACTGACGTTTCTGCAAAACTGATCGATTAGAAGTAGGATGCGCTCTCGAGCATTACGTCTAAAACAATTTTCTGCAACGCTTTCACGTAATGTTGCCCCAAAATCTAGGGAGAGGAGAATTCCGCAGAAAAAATAATTCATTGAACTTGTCATTTTTCTGTTACGGTAACCACCTCGACAAGCCTGGCAAGCTGGACTTTCTTTGGACAGAATTCGCCCACTCTCCACCACCCTCTACACTCCTTTTCACAGTCCAACTACCGGTACTGAGAACAGTGTTTGACCCCGTCTAAAGCCCACAAGAAATCTCCGCCTTAAATGTTATATCCACACCTAGGGTTCTACTCCAACTACTGCCTACAGTATTGAAACCCGTCCTACTTCTCAGAGAAGGTGTCACTTTATTGCACATACGTCTTATTTTCTAGCTTACCCACATGCGTTTTTTGGCCCCCTGAGAAACGCTCTTGGTATTTATTCTATCACATTTTGCATCCTTTATTTACTTCGTATCACCGGTTACGCTTGACTCGTTGCAGGTGGATACTGTTTTTTGGCTTCTTCGTGTAGCGTGCCATACACTACGACAGCTACCTCGTGAATTGTCAAGGAGGTAAAGCAGGCTAGTTGGTTGCTGGAGCTCGTATTCCTATTGGCGGTACAAAACTGGAGAACGGACGTACACAAATACCGAAACAAAACTGCTCGTACAAGCGTTTTCCCAGCTATTTGATTTCTTTGTGTGCGCGTCGTCTTCAATTTTGCGCGGCCTATATGAATGCAAAAGAATAGAAAGCTGGGCGAGTTGGTATGGCGAGCTTGTACAAGATTAATGCAAACTCGTAAGCCATTGTTGTCATTCCAGTCTCGAGGTTGATAATGTGCAGAAGGACAAAAATATCGTCATCCCCGTACGAAGAGAAAGGGTTCAAACACTGAACCCTTTCTATAGGGTCACGCTCGGACAGACGTTCACCAACAATACCAGAAGTGAAGCACAGACTAAGCAAGAACCTTTTACCATGTAGAGGTACCGCTGAGAAATGGATAAAAATAAAGTTTGCAGGGCAGGATAACATGTGAAATTACAAAAGGAAAATATTATGGGTTCACCGCTGCTCGGTAGTGAGCCTTAATGGGACTATAGTGTAGTTTTAATCAGAGTTACTACACAGAACATGAATAAAACATGGTTTGAACGAATGATGCCACGTAAATGGAGAAGCTAGGCACTTTATCAATAGTTGCCACAAAAAGTCAAAACATACCGAGAGCTTAAAAAACATCTGCGATATTGTCATCTTTTGTTTTGTTCAAATGTTTGGTAACTGTGTTAGCATCAGCGGTAAGGAACCGAAGCGCAACGGGCAAAAGACACTGACGGCGGAAGCAACACTCGTGACGTCTGCATGGGGTTCCACTTTTCAGCTAAATCTGTTCCACAGTTCTACTTTCGTGGTTGTCTAATTGTATGTGTTACTTAGCTTTCAAATTGCGCTGTGCAGCACCCCCCTTTGTCTTATGTTTTGCCACAAACGCCCAGTGGAAAATTTTTACGAGAGGATGACTGGTCGATAACACCCAAATCAGGACCTAAAACCCCTGTTCTACAGAGGTAGCTGCCAGGTGAAGCCATTACAACAAGCGGATCGAGCATAACATCGTGCTCTACAAGCCGCACAATCTGCCAAACGTAGGTAGCACTCTTGTGCCATTCGTTAAAAGTTTTCGTTGAATGCGTCATGCGCCGAATTTCACCGTTGGTTCTGGCAAAACGGCTTCGTATCCCCGAGGAGAGTCTGCAGTTGTGTGTAGTTTAGACATAACGTGACCGAGGCTTTTACATGTCCGCCCAGCTTTCGCCGGTACATTTATTTGCAAGTAGATCAACGAAACAGCATAGCCTTTTCTCGCGGGATCGCATTCCATGTAGTGATGCCTCGTCATTTCCCATGGTAGCGCTAGACCCCTCTTGTTGCAAACAGTCGGTAGCTTGATCGACCCACTCAGTTGCACGGACAAGTGCGTGCGTCCTTCGGTGAGTCGTCATAGAAAGGGAACGGGGGTCCGAAGGGAAAGAGTCCGTGTCCCGGTGACTATCGTTGTTCAACGATCAGCATGGCATTCGGTCCCGTGCGTTGGAACGCGAGCATAACGCAAGCTGACTTGAGCCCTCTTATAGCAGCGCCTCATTGCTACTCTATGCCCTCGACCAGAAAGCTAGCGCTAGGTGAGTACATTCGGCTACAAAAGTTTATGCGACATGGGTTCCGCGGCAGATGGGAAGTTCGCCGATGTTATAAGGTATGGCGCTTATTGTTCAATCGATCAATGGGCAGCCTGCAAGAACTGCTACAGTCTGGAACTTTGAATTCGAGGTTGTGCAACCAGGCGTCGATGGAATTCAGCTTTCTGTTTGCGCAAATTTTGTGTCCCGTAAAATTGAGTGACCGACTGCCTGTTCAGCGGTCAGCAACTTCCCGCCGCGATCCTGTTGTTGGGACGCTCATTGCTGCCCTGAAAGACGGGCGGCTGAACAGCGTGCCAAAAAGAAAGCGCCTCTATGTACCCAGTTATTTTGGATAAAAGTCCAATTTCTGATCTTCGTAGAACGTGATAAATCCACATCGCTTCTTACGCCTGCCGTAAACTTGGGGACAAGACAGCCAACGAGCGTCTGTAGCACCCGTGCGCTTGCGCGTCACCCTCGTTCATGAAATGAAACGTCACCGTAATTTTTTTAGAGCGCAGCTCTTTGGCGTCCGTTCCTGGGTTTCGCGTCGTCGTCGTCGTTGTCGGCGTTGTCGTCGGCCTCGTAACCAGCTCGCCGACGAATCTGCTGCTCCGCCGCCGCGCATGCGCGCTGTCGGCTCTCCGGGCGAGGGAGGATGATGGAAGGGAGGAGGAGAGACTGTGGAGGAGGGCTGGCTACACAAATGGCTCTTTGGCGTCCGTTCCTGGGTTTCGCGTCGTCGTCGGCGTTATCGTCGGCCTCGTAACCAGCTCCGCCCCCCTTTCATCCCCCCAGCGCTAGCAGCGACCGACTGATACCGCTTTCGTGAGTCCGCTACCGCACTCACAAAAGACGTCGTGCACTTCCTGCAACTCGCATTAACCGTCCATCGATCCACACCGATGTTAGTAGTGGGGGACTTTAATGTTGACATAAAGACAAACAGCAATTTCCTAACACTTATGCGGGAGAACATCCCGTTCCTCTCGCTCGTAACGCGTCCCACGGCTGTGACAACCTCGCGAGGCACTTGTATAGATCTCGTCTTTGAGAATCAAGCATTGGTGTACCAAGTCGAACATATATCAGTCTATTTCTCCGACCACAAAGCTTCCTTCATGACTGTCAAGAACTGTTAGTGGAGTCTTTGTTAAAGGAATACGTGTGAAAAATAAAAAAAAAATTCTGTGATAGCGCATACATGTGTTGCTCGATTTCTTTGCCTCAATCTATCGAAAAGGTGAAACAGCTTATTTGCTGCGCTCAAATTTCGCATTAGGAAGTAACGTAATCGTCGGTAATTTTTTCCTTCTTCTTTCCCTAATCTTTGGCCAGTCTTGATGCGCACACATGGATGCAGGCTCGTCGATGCGCGTGATCCTGGAGGTGAACATGTACGTGGCGATCGTCATCTCCGCGATGTTCACCTTCTTATACACTGCACTGGGCGGACTTTACTCAGTGGCCTCTACGGACGTCGTGCACGTCGTAGTCATCGGGCTCGGACTGGTATGAGAAACTGCTTCTTTTTTTCCATGCTCTCAAGTTCCACGCCAGCACTGCATTAAAGAAAGCGTACAAAAAAAAAGTGTCTATGCATATGAAGTTAACAACACAAAAATACCGCTCTAGGCAGCCATAACAATGAATTAAAAACGCAACTTGTCGCCTATCGGTGCTCAATAACCATATTATCGCACGAGTGGATGTGCTTCTGCTTCATGTCGACGTGAGGTCGGATATGAGAAGCAACTATGTGACGCGAGCTGCCGGTGTAGCTCGTACAGGCGCGAGTGTTTTGCGTAACTGCATGGCTTTTTGAAATAAAAAAGACACTATTTCTCTTCATAAGGAACTCCATGTACGAGGACAGTATGACCCCTGCAAATTTGCTTCTGCATTCTGTTGATACTTGATACAAGATATGTATCTTGCATGTGCGGAGTACGACATAACATGTCACGCTTTCGGTTTCTGCATCTGGCTTCAGACTATAAACGAATGATGAAGCAAAAAAAAAACACGATCTGTGCGGAGCAAGCGGAATCTTACGGAACAGAGATACATTCAAAGCACTCCAAACATAAATCTCGAGAGCCGTACTTAGGATACACAGAAGGGCATGTTCAGTTTAACTATCATAGAGCATGTATCTTGCCCAATGCATCCGCTCTGCACAACCTCTTATAAGATATTATGTTTAAGTTTATTTACGACGTATATATACGGCGATTGCGCCTAAAAGAAATACAATTCCTTGTCTCTCACCATTAGAGGGAAGAAAGACAGAATGCAAAGAAAGCTGCAGTTTCGCCAGAAAGGCGGAGCATCGATTGCACTAGGAAATTAGTAGATAGCCTTACGAAGTAAGGATTACGAAGTAAGCATTTCGCATGCTAACTAAATTAACAAGTATGGTGTCAGCACGCACAGCAAACATGAACACATCACACTCGATGACCACGGGCACTCGCTGTCGAAACGCTGGTGTGAGAAAGCGTCGCATCAGCAGCGAGCGAAGTGAACTTCCTGCTGCCTATCGCTTCAACGCAAACTGAGCACCGAGAACACACAGCACGCACGAAACCACGAGCCGTCGACCCACCTAGATTCTGACCCCTGTTACGGCTGGCGTCTAGCACCTCGTGCAGAAAGGACTTTCTCCCACCATGCCTCGTCAAAATGAAGCCTGACTTCCTAATTCGCCATGGTCATCTGGAGTGTCAGCTGGTCTGGCGGAAGCACCGGAGTGTTTTCAGGCCTCTTGTGTGTGCGTGTGTGCGCGTGTGTGTGCGTTTGTGTCTGTGTGTGTGCGCGTGTGTGTGCGTGCGTGTGTGTGTGTGTGTGTGCGTGCGTGTGTGTGTGTGTGTGTGTGTGTGTGTGTGTGTGTGTGTGTGTGTGTGTGTGTGTGTGTGTGTGTGTGTGTGTGTGTGTGTGTGTGTGTGTGTGTGTGTGTGTGTGTGTGTGTGTGTGTGTGTGTGTGTGTGTGTGTGTTGTCACTGGCTACGATATGTTAGTAGTAATTGTTACTGCATCTATGACACACGACATAAATATCCAATAAGGTTGACTGAGGGCGAGCCGTCTTCGTTGCTCCGTTTGCAAAACACCGTATACGAGTCATGCGAAGGATCGGAATACGAAATCTATTCTCTGTGTGAATGTAACCGCCTATGGCACATAGATTATAGGGATACTAAAGACAAAAGCTAAGTCGACATGGACGACTTAAATTACATTCCAGAAACCTCGCAAAGATCGTTTCGTGCCAAGAAGAGACTTAGTTTACGAGAAAACTGCATCTGAAGGGTCCGTATATACCTTTATCGCAATTCAAATCTTCCGCCATCCAACCGAGGAATGGTGACGTTGCATACGCCATAACCGCCATTTGCTGCCGTCGATGACTAAAACGGCGACCGAGAGAAGGCGGTACGGCTTTTTGCACAAAACGCGAACGTGCGGCCACGGAGAAACCGAGGCAAAACAGAGCGGTGGATTCGCTGCTACAGCTGCTTTTCGACAATTGGCGCAGACCGTTTGGGGATCCCGCGACACCGCATGGTAGGGGAATTCTCTGCTACTTGCAGCTTGTGCGAGTTTCGCGAGCCAGCAAAACCAGCGCATGCACTACTCGATAACGAAACTACTGAAACGCCAAAGCACGGGCGGCACAGAGTCGAGCGAAAACGAATCTTTCGATCGCCCGTGTCGTTGTCAAGAGTGATCCCAACGAGTTCTTTTTTCTAAAATTGAAATAGAACTGGACAAGTAGCATTTTCTTTCGTCTTATAATGCAATACAATGATGCTTTTATAACGAGTGGTGGAGTACTAGTGAAAGAAATTAAATGAGGAGCGCCTTCGTCATCGGGCAAGTACTTGAATGTCCAGGAGGAGTCTCATAGTCGTGCCCTGCATTTACTTCAATTTCTCGATTACTAAACCTCTGGTCGCAATAGTATTGACGCCTTAGAATTTCTCGAGCCCTACTCGACTTCTTCGTTTAGATTTGTATTTAGTGCCCATTGAAGTCAATGGAACCACTTATACCTGAATCCTTCATTTATGTCACATGTGTGCATTGCTCGTACCTCGTCTACGCACGCAGATCGAAGGCAAAGAAGAAGAAGACGGCTGTCTCGTGCTACTTTACGAAATCACAAGCCAGTTTCCAGCGAAGCTATTTCTTACGAACAGCTAAATTAAAAATTTCAGTCACCTGTAATAAGACCACATACCTTAAAACAATTTTCCCATACACTTCGCACCTTTGAATCCTTGTCCGCGTATGACACTTTCGAACACTTGGTCAGAAATCTTTTTTCATCCGCAAGAATCTTACGTCCCGATGACGTTGGCTATAATGTTCTCCTAATTTTAGCTAAATTTTATGCCGTTCATAGTTCTCCAATTGCAGCGGGATAAATCTTATGTTGCTCGTAAAATACAGCTATAGCACTCCAGATTGCATTCACACGTAATTCACTGCGAAGCCCGTGATTAGTCCACACACTTTGAACTTCACTTACAGATTACCCATAACTTGTCTATATTTTTAAACAAACCTAACTGATGCGCCTTCTTTAATTCAAAGAGCCCACCGGCCGGGGAAGCCTATTGCGAAGCGCATAATACGTATAATGTTCGAGCGAAAGAACTGTAAGGGTTCAGTAGTTATTTGCAATGTTTGTAACTATAAGCCAGGAGCAATAATGTTTCACCACACTAAACATTGAACATGACTCCATTGCCACCAGATACAAGCTTGGCGTACCGTAGATGTGTCTCTGGACGTTAAAAAACATAGCCGGACCAAACGGCCATGTAACACTTTCGAGCACTTTGTAAACAATATTTTTTTGCAATTAATGTATTTGATACGCACCCTTGAACTTCGCAAACAGATTTGGCATAATTCTTCCACAGTTTTCTTTTTCCTCACTTTTATCTCGGTGATATTTGTAGACCAGAAAGCTGGGTGCATTTATCGCTGCTCTTAAAACAGTCTTATAACGCTTCGGAACAATTAAAGCTTATTTTACACCAAACACTTCTAAAACTTGACATACACGTAACCCATGGCGTGCACCTCGTTTTCATAAAATATAAAGTTGGTATGTAGCAGTCTTCTTCCAGGCGATTAGCAAACATAAAATATGGTTAATTGCCCTGATAACTCTTTCAATCACTGGCTTAGGAATTATTTTACAGGTACTACATCAACTTCGTACGCTCGTTTTCAATAGCGTTGCTTTCGTTATCACTAAATTTGATCACGGTGTCTTTAGTAGTTATGCCAGGGCAGAGCGCTAGGGTTTGTGCAGCTCGCTAAAAAACGCTGATAACGCTCCGGATCGGTTGTATGTGTACTTTATTGCAAAGACCGAAAGTACCTCAAGCACATGGAACTTTGCCTCCTCGTCGCTCCTAAAGTGCTCCTTCTTTTCAGCAAATATAAACAAGGTTATATGTTCGATGACACCTGAAAAACTAACTGCAAGCCTCGTAAAACACACATCATAAAATAGGAAAAACACGAGGGTCTATTTATTATTTTCAACGCTTCTATTCACGCAACGAACGTGAAAGTTATGTCGCACATTGCAGCGAACATGCATGCACCTTATTTTAAGTGAATTTGAATTTGTTGTCCAGTACAATGTTTTAGGACTCCAGGAAGCATTTTGTACGTGTAACGGCAGCTTGCACTCTTGGACGCTTTCTTAAGTAAATTTCCACAAAGCCTACTTCGATGAAACACGGATAATTCGTCACTCACAACATGCGTCATTCTTCAATGAAATATAAAGAACGCCTTTTGCATTATTATCTGAGGAAACCAAGAAATTAACTACACGCCTTCTGTAACGCATAAAAGTGAGCAGAAAACGGGTACTTGCTAAATATTTTACATACGCATAATTAACCCACATACTTAAAGCTTATTGTACGCTTCACTAAAAAAGATGGTCCTCGTTTCATCTAAGTATGAAATTTTCATATTTCAGGGAAGCATAGAACCTTTATAGGTGTTTTGTAAAACGCTTCTGAACGATCCGAAAATGAGGGTGTAACAATTTTCATTTTACCTCTAATTAACCCAAAGGACGTCAGAGCCTGCCTGCCTATCGCCTCTAACATTTGCCATGTTGTTCATATATCTATGTAAACTTCGCGAGTGGTCTTTTTCTTTTTTTTTAGAGAAGCGTGAAAAACGAGCAAATTACGTTTTCTTCGGCGCTTCGTGTCATACTAGTAGCTTCGCTTATGCTTGCACCTTATAGACACGTGTAATGTAGCACCAACTATTCGCTAAAGCGTCGTGATCAAAAGCGCGTTGTTTCTAGAAAATGGTGATCGATATACCGAGCTCCGCGCAATGAAAAAGTCTGCGCGAACTCTCCGCAGGCGCTGTGCGTGCCTTACTGCATCACCAACAAGGCCGTCGGTGCAGTTCCGTTGCCCGAGGGCGACTGGGTAGGCTCAATCAGCGTGGACCATGCAAACTCCATCATCGACGAATTTGCCACCACTGCGCTAGGGGGCATCCCTTGGCAGGTGGGTGGTCGCTACGCTTGGGAATCTTGCACTCTTTTGGCCGGTTTATTTGTCTCCATATCATTTTTTTCATGGAGGGAGGGGGGGGGAGGGCATTCAGCCATCACAGGTTGAGCCTTTCTTCACGACCCGGCATCAACACGCGAAGAGATAAACGAAGAGAAGTCCTTTGACGCGTTCAGGCAGTGCTCCGAGTGTTTGAGAATGCCATTCATAATGGTTGAAAAACAAATACTATACCTTAATATTGTGGCTACTTTTGGTACTCTAGGTCACCCAGACATGATGCCTGCGCCGCAGTAGAATGTGTGTGGTTCTGCGGCTTTCTTTATGGGACCGAACGCGCACAATTTCATGATATATTGAAATTTCAAGGTGAATGCGGCAGTATAATCCAACTGATAAACGTTATACATAGGCTGATGTGATGCAGTGATGCGGTAATGTGGTGTGGGGGCGAACTCTGGTCCATGCTGTGACGAGTCACAGCGAGTAAGAGCTTAATGGTTAACTGGCATTAACGACTGAACGCTGAGCGGTGCAGCGTATTGATATACGCTTAGAAAACCATATTTCTAGAACCCAGCCATATCTACAGCACTCAGGTCAACGCCTTTAACCGGCTGTTCAAAATGTACCCTTGTACTTCTATAGGCAGTAATGATGCAATGGATTTCATGCCAGCAACGATGCAAAGGTGTGCGGGCTAGCATGCAAAAGGGCAGCAGCACACTCTGTTCCCATTTATCAGTGCCTTCCTCTATTACGCTCTCAGAGGTACAATTGAAGCGGCTTGTATTACTAACCGTAAATTTGTGGCGCTCATGACCGCGAAAAAGCCGACACTAATGCGAAGTGATGGATGTGCGTAATGAACAAATTGTAACGCTCAATTATAATAATAGCGATGTTCTCAGCATGATATAACTGCGCTGAACGAATGTAACAATTCTATTCTAACTTTTGTATTTTTTTCTCGTTTCTTTTTTCTTTCGCACCTGCGTAAGCAGTCAAAGCGGCACTCCACCTTTATGCTATCGCCACGATCGGCTGGTCGAGAGCGCTAGATGGTCAGAAAGGAATGGAATGGAGCAACGAAAGTCTGTGCACTGTCTCGGCCCTGATTACGGCATTGAGAAATTATTGGATCAAGCGTACTGTGCGTAACAGCTTCCTACTAAAGTAACAACAGGGAACACTGGTGCTGTAATCACTCAGCTGCGCCACGTGAACAGTTTGTAGTACACGCGTTCGTTTCATCTTCGTGCTCGTGGCTTCCAAGTTTTGTGGCTTTATTTATCACTCTGTATTTTTCTTCATTAATAAACATTACTTTTTTTTCTAAAAGTGTGAAGGCGATACCTAGGTCTCTGCGCACATGTTGAATTATTGCTCATTCTTGCTTTTATAACGCAACGTCTCGTTGAATATGGTCAGTTTCCCCAAAGTAGTTCGAAGTCAGAAGGACAAAGCTTACACATATTCCTGTATACAACGCATCGTTCCCACCGCTAACACCTTCATCCTTAAAGGATAAGATCAAATCGTTGGTGGGCACCGTTGAAGATATTTGGTTTGCGGACTTTTCCTTGAGAGTAATAGGGATTGTACCTGCGACAGACGATACGAAACGTGCATGAAATAAACGTTCAGTGCTATCACTGTCAAATCCTCTCGTCAGACATTTCTGTGCCTTCAAGGCTGTAATACTGCACTGCTTTCAACCATGCCTTTTCGTATCGCACGTCTACTTACAGCTCGCTGTCGTGCGCTATAAAAAATCTTTAAAGCTTTAACGGTTGGGTTGGTTACCCATGGTACAAGACAGCAGCCTTACGGCAGTGCAAAACTTTTAAAGCGCACGCTCCCTGAAGTGCCATGCTTCCAGCTCCCGTAGATACCAGAGCTATGTTTTCCTCTAGAAATTGTTGAAGGGAAACTCAAGGTGGGGCCTCGATTGGATTGAAAAAGAAATACTGAACAAAGGTCACCGTCCACGGACCATACCCGCATCGTTTCTTTTTCATGACACTTAAGTTTTTTCTCGCTGTGCACAAACCGCGGAAGCGCAATGCCATTCGCCAGTGTCAATGCGCCCAGCGTTGGTGCCTCTTGCGTCAACGTTGAAGCACGGAAGAGTTCAGAAGACGTGGAAGGACACAGCTGTGGCGAGGTTGTGCCGGTAGTAATTAACTTCAAGGTCGTGTCTCTCTCCCCTCCTTCCCCCCTCCCCTTTCAAGAGAAGCTGTGCCAGTTGCCAGTAACCTGGACGCAAGAGGCCCCTCGATACGCACCACGGCCTGGCACGCATTCACGCTCTGCTGCACAACGATAATTTGTTTCGAATTTGACGGCTGTGAACGCTTATCCGATTGGGCCATTTATAACTCGCTGCGGGCGCTCGTCGACCTGTGGTTAAGGCTGTCTGCCACCAGTTGTCGTTACGCTCCTCTTGTACCTTGCAGCCACCTCGCAGTGCGAAGCCTGAGCGCACGCTTCCCTTTGCGATAATTGCAGGTGTACTTCAAATTCATGCTGGCCTGTAGGAGCGATTTCGAGGCGCAACTGGTTTCCTTCTTGTCCGCGCTCGGCTGCCTCTTATTGGCCTGCCCGTCCATGATCATCGGCGCCGTGGCCAAGACTACAAGTACGCACGCATACAGTCAGCATTGGTGCAGTATAAAAATTATGAAGCGGGGCCAAATCAATCAACATCAATTAACAAAATTAACCGCAGAGGTAACAAAAACGCCACGCCGAGCAACAGAGCAAGAGAAGGACGTGTGACTCATACCGTGAAATCTTTATTTGTTGTTGTTGTTGTTGTTGTTGTTGTTGTTGTTGTTGTTGTTGTTGTTGTTGTTGTTGTTGTTGTTGTTGTTGTTGTTGTTGTTCGTAGATGACACAGTGCTACTAAATAAACATGCAACTCACGCGAAGGCGATTAGTTTTCTATAAGAGAATGCGTGCTATGCAGTGACACGGCTAGAAAATAACGGTCTTACAGTCAATTCAACAAAAGAGAAAGTTGTTTCAGAAATGCGCTGTAGGCAGCAGTAATACGGTACCGCTTTTTATTGCGATAGCAATTACATGGACACATTAAGCGCATTTCTGCTGTCACCATTGGCGTCGCCATAACGTTCCGCATAAAGTCCAAGGGCGATAACACCGTCGCCGCGCGCCCTACGCTGTATGCGCGAGTAAAAGTTTGCGAGGGCAGCCGACGATTGCCCAACCTCGCCTGGGCGAAACAGAGGGAAACAAATGAAAAATGGAAATTATGGGGTTTTACGTGCCAAAACCACGATCTGATTATAAGCCACTCCGTAGTGGAGGACTCCGGAGTAATTTCGACCACCTGTGGTTCCTTAACGCGCGCCTAAATCTAAGCACACAGGTGATTTTGATTTATTTTTATTTTATTTTTTGCATTTCGCCCCCATCGAAATGCAGAGGCCGCGGGCGGAATTTGATCCCGCGACGTCGTGCTTAGCAGCGCAACACCAAAGCCACTAAGCAACCATGACAGGGATGAAAGGGGGAGAGCGCGGAGGAAGCGCGCCGTCTTCCGCCGCGCGTGAGGCACCCAACGTTGTGAGACACTGGAGGGAGGGCAGGGACGGAGGGAGTGGGGGAGGCAGCGTTCTACTGTGGCTGTGCGTGGTCGCGTGGCTGTGCCTTGAGAGCGATCTGCGTTGGGGGCAGTCTAGGGGCGTCGACGGCTCGTAGCCTTGTGCGCGCTGTGTGTTCTCGGTGCTCAGTTTGCGTTGAAGCGATAAGCACCAGGAAGTTCACTTCGCTCGCTGCTGCTGCCGCGCTTCTTTACGCCAGCGTTTCGACAGCGAGTGTCCGTGGTCATCGACTGTGATGCGTTCGTGTTTGCTGGGCGCGCTGACACCATGCTTGTTATTTTAGTTAGCTCGCGAATATTCACAAGTTGATACGGCCGATAAAAGCGCTATCTTTAGTTGGTATGGCTGCCCGCTAATTTGCTATCGCAATCGGTGCTTCGCCTTTCTGGCGAAACTGCGACATTTTTGCACTCCCGCAACAAATATCTTGGTAGTTGCTTTCCAATAGTGGGTGTGGATTAGATAAGATACTTCGGATTATTTATTCATAATTACCTATCCTGGCACCGCCATTTACCGTGCATCAATACCAGACTCAGGAGTGTTGCGCGGTTATTATTTAATAAAATATTTTCTTCCGTTGTCGATTAAAAGAACAGTCATGCACACGTTCATATACAGTGTTTTGAGGTACGGTATAAGCGAGTTTGCATTTTTTTTCTGTTCGTTGGCAGTGCAGAATCGATGCCATATTAAGGAGTATTCAAAAAAACACCACTTACATTTCTCCTGTGGCGAATAGTGCTGATCTGTTTTCGTCTCTTTGCTTGCCTTCCTTTATTTCACTGTTGGCGCAAACTGTTGTCTCGTGCCACTTTTGTAACTCCAATTTCAGACATGCCTACACTGCGTCTCCATCGCTATCAAATGGTCCTCGTTTTAGTGTGCCCCGTTGCGCTACAAGAGATGGCTAAGCTAGAAGGTGCGTTTATGTTCCCCAAATTTTCAATGAATTCCCGGATGATACACTCGGTGCGACCTCGAAGCGCACCCTACGGAATGTGTTAAATTATATCTTTGACTCGTCTAACGCTGCCTTTTTATTTTAGACTGTTACCTCGTTTTCCTGTTATAGTATCACGTAGCTTTCTGTTTCTGTCTCGTTGACTAGGTAGCGACGACTGATTTCAATTCTGTTCAATGTCCTTTACAAGTTTTCTGTTGACGATGTTTTGGGGTCCTGTCGCGCAAGCCTCTCTGTGGCTTTGGCCGAGAAGGAAATGAAAATTTATTATTATTATGATTATTATTATTATTGCTGTTGTTGTTGTTGTTGTCGTTGTTGTTGATGTACTTTTTCGCACTTTCAGGAAATGCACAACCGTGGTTACAGACGGAACGTTTCTAACCACCAAGCTTGATATATATGTGCGCCCGTAAGAAAGAGAGTGTGTGTGTGTGTGTGTGTGTGTGTGTGTGTGTGTGTGTGTGTGTGTGTGTGTGTGTGTGTGTGTGTGTGTGTGTGTGTGTGTGTGTGTGTGTGTGTGTGTGTGTGTGTGTCTGCGTGTGTGTTTGTCTGCGTGTGCGCGCGGGCGCCTGTCCGTCCTAGACGGGGCCTCCGTTTGCCAACCATAGTCTCACTGGCGCAGACTTCACGGCCGCCGGCTACACCGGGGGTCACGTGCTTCGCGAATCCGAGCAGGCCGACGTCTTGCCGTACAGCTTACACTACCTGGTGCCTGTCTACGCGGCGGCCATGGGCCTCGCGGCCATCGCGTCCTCCGTCTTTTCGTCGGTCGATGCGTCGGCGCTCAGCGCAGCCTCGCTCTTCGCCAGGAACATCTACTTTAACTTCCTGAGGCCTAACGTGAGTGAATTTCTGCAAGCCGGCTCTCTTAAAGTCCCGGCCCTCTCGTCCTGGACAGCGAACGGCAAAGGAGCACTGGGAACCTCGGTGTTTTTTGGCTGCTGCATTCTGTCCAGGCGATTGCATAGCACAACAGCAACCCCTCTGCTGCGCTTGGTATTCAATAACTGGCGGGATAGCACAGTGGCGCGCGAGAATCGCCAGTATCTTCAGGTCACGTTACAAATTTGAAGCAGCCTGCATATGCGAAGATCAAGTCCTTGCGCGAGCAAACGCAGACACAGATTTACGCTGCCTTGCAGGAAATATGGGAAAAGGATCTGTTTATCCCTTTTTCATACGAATCGGCAGCACACGAAAGTGAAACGTGTCTTCACGGAAGCTGTTGCGTGTTTCCTTCGCGAGCCCACGGTCCGCTGCAGCGAAAGTCGCGCGATTCGCGGGTCGGTGACCGTGTTGCAGGTTTGCTCGGCGAGTGACGTCCTGCTTTTGAGTCGCTTCGGTGAAGGTAACACTTTTTATGCGAAGCATATTACGAGAGCTCAACCCAGCTCCTCAGGCGCGGCGGTGTCGCCTTCAATGCCACGTGACACCGTGACGTCACGACAGAGGAGAAGTGGCTTTGGCTCAACTCTTGCAAGATGGGCTGGGTGGGAATCGAACCAGGGTCTCCGGAGTGTGAGACGGAGACGCTACCACTGAGCCACGAGTACGATGCTTCAAAGCGGTACAAAAGCGCCTCTAGTGAATGCGGTGTTGCCTTAGAAACGAGCTGTTTCTCAGGTGTGCGTCTCTTGCTCAGGCGCACAATTCGTTGCCGCGCCGAACGCTGCGTTGCTCGACGCTCACCGCGTTCAATGCGGGGCGCGTATAGTCGCTGCGCCGTAGCCCATTGTCGTACACCCCTTGGCGGGTCGACGGGAACGCTGTCGCGTTCCACTCTTGAAGGCAAAGCAGAGTAACGCATGAGTGTTTCTTCGTCTAGCCGAACCAAATATAGCCAAGCAACAGCAGTTCATCAGGCTAAACAGCGGTTCAACAACTAAAATAAAGGCTAGTATGCTTCGCATCCTGGGCTTAACCTTAGCTAAGCCACAGCCATTTTTTAATTCTTTAATAATAGCACCTATCACTGCAAGCATGTTTGTGACATATAAATATACATATTCCCAAATGAGTGAGAATGAAACTGTACCAATTGCTTTATATTACATGTCTCTGCTGGAAGACATGTAAACACACACACACACACAACGGCTAACTTTAAATATACAAAAGGGTATATCTCGGACCATCATCACTAAGTTTCGCAACAAAAAGCTCAGGAAACACCTGAAAGACAGAAACATATGATATGCATACCAATTTGCACAAACGAAAACAATGTGGAGGGAAATGCGCCTAAGGTACGAAATGAAACAATATTAATGGCTATTTTGATGTATTTTCAAGCTGTATAGCGTGTCCGTGACAAGTATTCAATAGTTCGGCCAGTTTTCATCATGCACTGCCTACAGATGTTCTACACGTCTCTATATTCCATATTGTCCTACTACGTGTATCATATTGCTACGGAACAGTATTTGCGATGACGAAGAGGCGAGCAGTGTGAAGACGCGGTAGCTCAATTGGTAGAGCATCGCACGCGAAATGCGAACGTTGTGGGTTCGGCTCCCGCCTGCGGCAAGTTGTTTTTTCATCCACTTTAATTTCCACTAATATATCGTTTCTTTACTTCATTTATTCAGCGCAAGTAATTTCCCCTATGTTGTCCTTGGTGTCAGTGTTTGTTGGCTTCTTATGACAATGCCTTTCGCTGTATTTCGTCGCATCTCACGCATCAGCAATGAACGCGTCTCTCGGGCATGTTCGGCATTTTGCGGAAGCATGCGCAGAAACGTGTCCCCGCATTCTTGATCGCGGTTTAAACTCAATTTCTCATAGCTCGAGAAACGCATGGATCGTCCGAGCACCGCCAACCACGAGTCGAACCTCCGTAGTCGTAGTTTACCGCGGAGGTATAGTCTCCCCAAGACCAGGAAACCTTACATATGCTACAGATAATTTGCAAGTCTTTTTCTCGGGCCCTGATATCACAAAATCGGTGTTAACGGTGGGCCTCTTTGATTTGTCGTCCGGGACTGTCCGGGATTGTCGGCGAGGCGGCTTACGCAACGCTCATTGGAGGAAGACACCACCTCGGCCGGTGAGGAGGTTGTCGGGGACGGATAATCGAAAAGGCCCACTGTAGAAAGCAAGATTCGGCGAGTCCTGTGCTGTGTTGCGTGGTACAAAGTTCCCACCTCCGTGGCATCATTTATACGAAAGCGGCATCTGAGATCGGACAGTGTGCTCGGGCTTTAAAGCACCGCGTGCACCACCTGATCTCGGAGGGCATGATGCGGTTCTAGAGGGCATTTATTGTGAGCATTCTCAAATTGTCCTCCCAGAATGTCCCGCTCTATACGGTAAACAACGAGACGCCAACGCTGATTTCCTGAAAACTGCGCTTGGGCCACTCCTGGGTCAATATTTTCAAGCAATCACCTTCGCGGAGGCACGAACTGTCGCGATATATCGCGTGACTAGCGCGACGCCTCAGCGGCGGCGTCCCTGGCCGGTTCCTGGCACTATTCGAATGTCGCCGCGCTTGGCCCTGCGCCAAAAATTGCTGCCGCTCGTAAACATATCGATGCGTCTGGCGCTATAGTCATGCGAAATCTCCCGAACGTGAATGTCTTCCCGAAAGTGATTGCCTGGAAATACCGCTCGTGGGCAATCTATATACGACGACAAATCGAAGACACCTTACCCCTGAGACTTCGCTGCAACTTCCACGCAGGCGAGCTCGGAGGAGATGGCGGCGGCTGCTCGCATGAGCGTGTGCCTTTTGGGTGCGGTGACCGCGGCCATGGCGCTAGACGCGCAATCCGTCTACATAATGCGGAGCCTCTGCGCCGACATCATCTACGTGCTGCTCTTCCCGCAGCTCCTCTGTCTCTTCTACCTGGCAGAGCTGACAAACACCTACGGTGTACTTGCCGGTATGCCCGTTTTCTTTGCCCGTATGAAAGTACGTGACCGTGTTAGGTGTGTCATCCATGATGACAGCGCGAAAACTAGACAAGGACAAGAAGAACATGATCGCGTCCCCCATGCATTTGGAGTTCTCCACAACAACACGCTGTATTTTCATAACCTCTAGATCGAAGCTTGGCGGGTTAGTCGTAACCGACTAAATGTAATTCACTCCGTGTTGCGAAGTAAGCTCTTATTGTCTCATTTCATTTATTTGCTCTCAGTGCCGCCTTCTATGATGTCTCTCAATGTCGTAGAAGAATTATAGGTAGGAGTCGTTATTGCGAACACATAAACAAATTTCATGAAGCAACACGTGGTTCCAAACAGAAGTCCTCAACACCTCAGGATATGTGAGGGGACCACTCAAGCGGTCAGGCCATTCCAGTCTCCGCCTGTTTTACGACTCATCTGATACGCTCAATATGATCTTGGCAAGTTAGACTTCACCGACATGGGGGCTGCCTTCCTTATGCCGACAAACATAATTTTGTCATAGAACTGTGACTAAATATGTGGCACCCCTTTACACCCTCCCTTGTCCTTCACGCTCAAGAAAGCGTTGAGTCTGAGAGTCATGTCCTTTTGTATATCTATGCTTCTTATCCAAATATTGTGCGCTATTATCATATTTCCACTACAGCGCATATGGAATGGTCACGCTGTCTGACGCAGGGGACGAGCACCTTGGCGCAATTGGTGCAGCATAGCAACAAACGCGCCTCTGGAATAGAATTGAAAAAGACGCCGTTCAACTTCGTCGCTCTCGTAGCTCCGTATACGTTAGCGACATGTCACAAAGTCGGAACAGAATTATTTGGCCTAAGAATTGGCTTTATTTCCCATGCAACAATGCCCATGACCCCTCAGGAAGTCCGAGGCAGTGTATTGAATCGCAAGAACTTTGCGTTTTTAGCCCGTTCCTTTCATGGACATTCAAGAAATGTATGCTTACCCGGAGTTCCTTCCCACACTTCACAAATCGTTTCGTTCGCAAGTACGCATTGCCATTGGCCGGTCCAACATAGGACGGGTCAAACGGCGGCGTTCTCATCAAATAAATTTGCTGAATATACATAAACTGATGTGGACACTACAGTACAGGTGGAAGAGGAGGACATTGGCACATTTGCCACGGAGTTGTCCGCGCGCTCCGCCATGGCGCGCTCGCTGCAAGCAACTGCGAACTCTTTCGCTCGCACGACGTAAAAGCGTATTATGCGGAGGGTGCCGCGGGCACTCATTTATAAGCTGTCACAGATCAGCGCAAACACTCCACTGCACCCTTTTTTGGACCCCGCAGGCTTCCTGGTCGGACTCCTGACGCGTACGTTGTGCGGCGAGCCGCTCATCAACGTGCCGGTGATAATCAGTCCGCCGCTGTATCGCACGTTCTGTATGGTCGCTAGCTTGAGCTGCACCGTGGGCGTCTCGTACGCCTACCAGACATTGTTCGCGCGTCGCCTGCTGGCGGACTTCTTGGGCTGCTTCGTGGTGGTCGGCCAGGACGATCGCGGCCGGTACCTGGTGCGCAGCGGCCTGGGCTCCGTCTCGGAGCCCCTGCCGTCGAGAGGTGCAGCCGCCGCCACCAAAGCCGATTCGCCGGCCAGAACAGTTGCTCCCGACTCCAACAGCAAGGAGCCCAGACCCGTGAGACATAACTAATTCTCGGAGGGAAGATGCGTTTGACGCGTAGGGCAATTCACTTGGCCACGCTGAACTTATAAGGGATTGCGCGCGACGACAAAATAACAAAACAGCACGATAGCACAATAACGAAAAAGAAACAGACAAAATATCAAGCAAAATTTTGCTCCACGGAAATATGCCACTACTACCTGTTCAGCAACAGTATAGCGCAGTGTACGTATAGCGAAGTGTACGTGTACATTGTGAATCACACTTGTCCAGAGTAATCAAGCAGCCGATTTGGTCACCATCCTTTGCGAATGAAGCAAAGGCCACAGCACCATATGCTCGGACCGCACCGTATGCTCGGACCCTATAGCGCACATATTCTCGGTCCTAGGCTCGGTCCGTGCGCTATAGACTAAGCAGGGCTAGAATTCACAAAACGTTCTTAGGCTAGAATCATTCGTAAGAGCACATTTCGTCCAACTTGATGATAGACATATTATTAGCGAAAGCGACCGGCCAATGGCAGCGAGCAGTTGCTAATGAAAACCTTTGTGAATTGGGCCTCAGATCTGGAGACAGATTCGCAGAGCTTTTTGTTCGTAAGTGCCATCTGCCACTGGCTGATCGGCTTCGTAACTAAGTGCGTCGTCATGATTGGGTGACATGTGATCTTACAAATTGTTCTATCATAAGTATTCTTTTTTCTGAATATAGACTCTGGGGCCGTAATCACAAAGCTTTTATTCGTAAGTGTTCATTGCCATAGGCCGTTGGCCTTCGCTCATGATACGAGTAGCTCACAATGGGCTGGCACATTATTTTGCGAAGAATTATAGCCTAAATGTTTTCGGGAATGCGAGGCACTGAAACCCAGAATATGCCGGTACCGTTATGTAGCTTCTGGGGACGATTGCGGACTCGGTATACAGGTATATATCCCGCCAATCGAACACTCTATACGAGTGTTTTCACACTGATCCGAACGGCAAATATAACTTGCTGGCGTTTTCCAAGTTCAAGGCCTCACATCTAGAAGGGCCGTGGGTACACTATTTAACGTAATGGACAACATTTTGGATACACCACTCCTGTCCTAAAAGAACAACTAGATTCGCTATCATTATTGTATATGCTCTAATACCGAAGGCAAACTTTTGCTTAATGAAGGCAATGTGTTGAGAAAACTTAAGGTTAGAATCTAATTTGATGCCCAAAAATGATACACAATCAGAGACGGGTATGTGATGACCATCTAGAGTTATCTCAGGCAAGCCGGGTAGTATTGTTTGGCAAGAACGGAAAATCATAAATTGATTTTTTGAAGGATTGATAAGTAAATGATTGGACGAACACCAAGCAACAATATGGTCAAGCTCATTGTTTAGTTTAAGAATTAAGGTAGTTAAAGAATTGTCACGCATCGATATAGTAGTATCGTCTGCGTATAGTACACAATGTGCCAACTTAAGACACTGGGTAAATGATTAATATAAATAGAGAATAGTAAGGGACGTAATATGGAGCCTTGTGGTACACCTTGGTTAATGACTTTAGTATCAGAATAAGTACCTCCAAAAAAACTGTTTGTTCTCTATCATGTAAGTAGCTTCTTAGGAGGTTTAGTACTGCACCGGTAATTCCCAGGGCTTCTAGCTTAGTAAAATTAATGTTATGATTAATTGTATCAAAAGCTTTAGTGAAGTCCAAGAATACCGAACCAACGAAGTTGCCTGTATCAATCGAGTGACGAACGTAGTCGGTTAGGGATATTAAAGCCAAGTTAGTCGAACTGCCAGCGCGAAGACCAAATTGAGAAGACCGCAACAAATTGAATTTGTTTCAGTAATTATTTAGGCGCTTACAAAATAACTTCTCAACAACATTACTAATCGATGATAGAATAGAAATAGGTCAATAGTTAAACACGTCTGTTTTATCACCTTGCGTGTGTACAGGAATAATCTTAGCCCTCTTAAGCGAAGTGGGAAAAATGCCACATTTAAAAATATTATTAATTATAATACAAAGTGTATCAGAAGTAAGCGGTGCAACAAGTTTTAGATGAAATACAGCAATGTTATCTAAGCCAGGGCTTGTATTCTTTAGAGCTAATATCATGGAACATACCTCATCTGCAGTTACGGGAAAGAGAAAAAAAGAATTATTGCAGCGATAAATGGGATAGGTAGTAGTCATATGATTGCTGTATATATTATGGAAGTAGACACTGAAACTATTTGCTATGCCAGAAGAATCAGTATGGGCTTTAATGTTGTAGTTTATTTTATCAGTAGTATTACCGGACTTATGTAAGTTCATGAATGCATTAAGAAGTTGCCATTGTTTTTTTTTTGGGATTGTTCTTGTGTTTTGTAAATTCATTTTTGTAATACTGTCGTTTAGACTTCTTTAGCTAGTTATTCAGAATGTTACAATACTTTTTATAGCGTGCCGCTAAGCGTACATTAAAAGGTTTCTTTTTAATCTTTTTGTATAGGTTTCTTTTTTTCTGACACTATCAGTAAACCTCCCGTCACCCAAGGGTTACCGGGAAATTTAAAATGTTTCTTACATCTGACGGTAGTGGTGTTAGCGCGAACGGCTTCTAAAAAGATGGAAAAAAAACTATTGTTTGTCGTGTTAATTCAATATTATCGGGAACCAATAGGACTCGATTTCTTGCTGCAAACATGTGATGCAAATTGGCAATGAAACCAGAGGAAGCATGGGAGAAGATAGCTGTTATACTTGCTTGAAATGTTGAAAAGAAAGTGAAAGTGGTTGAAACACACAAGTTGTTGCAGCTGGAAGCCGAAACCAGATATTGAGCTTTATGGTAAAGCAGCGGCCATGTCCTGGAGTTCATTTTCTTGGCCGTTCATGCATTTGTGACACGATTATCCATGGCAGTGTTAGCCGGCACCACTGACGGCCAGGGTGGCGTACGTGGAGCATGCTTGCGTGGATTTCGTTCTGACATCGTTAGGCACGGCCCTCGCTTGCAGGGGGTTGTCTTTTTGTTCAATTACATTTCCCTTTTACTCGTTGTTTCTATTTACTTGTATTAAATATAACGGCAAATGTTGCCCTGCCTTCCCTGGCTTCGTTGTCTGTCGGCTTCACGTGGTTGTACATACGCCCACCAGTATCGGCACGTGCGGCACGCGTGCCGATACTGGTGGGCGTATGTTGAACGAGTGGCATAAAGCGCAGCAACTTTGTCTTAAAGGCACGTTGGTCTGGATGCAGGGAAACGAGCATAGGCTCGGGGATACGGGGGCGCATCATGGCAGTGGCTTCGGGTGAAGAACGCAGCTTTGTTTCCGGCCACGTTCTCTGCGGAATTCCTCCTTGATAACACAAAATATACATAAATACACACATCACAGCAAACATCATAAGAAAGCATTTCGTATTTCATATGTTAGAGCGAACCTTTCTAACCTTTATGTGCCTATATTCCTCGCCACGAGGTAATATTTATTCAGCCTCGTAGGGCCATTTCAGACGCAGGTGCCGATTCTGGCACTTTTCGCTTGAGAGTGCTCTTTTTGGTCTGTCGATTGTTCTTATATGCAAGCGCTTTCTGTGGCCGCACCGTACGTGTCCCCGCACTCGTTTCACCAAGTTACCTGTGACGGAAATCTTCACTTCGGATAAAACGAACCCGCTCGCTGTTCAAAAAGCTTTATTGGACAAGTACGTGGACCGCTAGACAAACCGTATCGCCAAGCTTAGGCTTTTGTGAACTATGGCGAAACTTCTGACCAATAAAGGCAGATGAAGCCTAGTACAAAAAGCTACAAGAATGCCTGAAACGACAACCACAAAGGTCCGACGGATCCATGTAATAACCAGGTTTCCTATGGTGGCTGAACAATCGCAGCGCCAGAGTGCCCACCAGGGATCTTGCTCAGAAACTCTATGCTTCCCGCAGCCATAAACACCTCCCTCAAGACAGACCCTATAAAGTCGCTGGTAGAGCGGCTCGGGCAGAAGCAGTTTACCTGTTAGTCGTGACAGCCAAAGCCCATTAATATTTTTAAAAAAACCATGGGCGCTATAACATATAACTATATAGGTAACGTAAAACTATATAATTTTAGAGGGGCCCTATAACGTAAAACTATTCCAATATGTTTCATTCCAATTTCCTAACGTCAACTTTGCGTAACCGCCGACGCAAGCATCGGGCGTTCACCTGCAGGGTTGTTTTAACAGACCAATCAAACGCTCTTCTCGTTCATTGGAAGTCACTTTTGTTTGCTTGAAAAATGAATAACGTTGCCTACACTGAGCGGCTTGTCTTATCTAATTGGCTCACAAGAAGCGTGGAGCACGATCAAGAGGGAGAGGGATTCGATGGGGCCGAGCCACTGCACTGAAAATCGATAACCGGATGAAGAAGGTGGTGCCAGCGTCTGTGATTGGCCCGTTTTCCCTTACTTCGCTTACGGTGGCTCGTCGACGATCGCGGCGGCATGCAACGGAAGCTTAATAATGACGCTAAAACGGACCCTCAGCAATGAAGAGTTGGCAGAATGAGGTCGTAAGCGTGCCGAAAGTGCTCGAAAACGTTACACGACCACGCAGGAAAGCTTTATTATACGCAAATAAACCCATGCTCTCCGGCAGGTGCAAGTCGCCAGTGCCTGAGCGATCGGCGGCAGCCACCTTTTATTCCTTTCGGAACGGGACAGCCTGCGGCTATTCAGAAGAAAATTCAGTTTTGTTCGGCATATTAATGCATCTTTAACGCGTACACGTCACTTTGACGCGGTGAGTTTTTGCGGTTCTGTAATGTCGCATGACAGGCAGGTGAAATGGTGGAGCCCGAAAATTTTGACCAATAGCCGAGGGCTAATGGCGAAAAGGCGTCGAATCAGAAATAACTATTGTGCTTTTATTCGGTCAAATCATCATAATCAGTGTGTACACGTCATATCAGATGGAGAGCTATCGCGGTTTTCGTGACGTCGCGTGACAGGCAGGTGAAGTAAGGGTGGTCCAAAAAAGTTTTTCACCAATCACGGAGGGCTGGTTGCAGAATTGGAATAGAAGAGTTTGGAATAGCTTTACGTTATAGCGCCCAGGGCCCAGTTATCGCTATAGCGTCCACATTATCACTCTTATTGGAAAGGGTCTTCCGTGCTTACAATTACCACAGCATGCTGGCCGAGTTGGAGACTGAACATGTTTTCACGGGTGAGCAGCGCAACCCGGACGAAACACAAAAAGGATGTAAACGATACGAGCGCAGACTAAGGATGTTTTTAGTCTGCGCCCGTATCGTGTACTTCCTTTTTTCTGTTTCGTGCGGGTTGCGCTGCCCACCCCTAGGGACATCACAAGCTTCTCCCGGACGAAAGTGGAAGGCGCAGGCTCTTTCGCCTACGTGGGGCGCTTCTTTTCTTTACAGTAAAGCTGTTAGCCTCTAGTTGGTCAGGAGTTTTTCTTGGGCTTGCTCTGCGCTCACCCAAAAAACAGTACCGCCGCCTAGCGGCCGTGGTCACTCAGGCAGACCTCAAACAGCGGCTGGAAAAGGGCTTTGTCTCTGAGTTTCCGCTTAACAGAATTATGTTTTCTCTATATTCGAATTACAATCCAAAACAATCATGTCTGCAGCTTGTGTGTTAAGTCGCATTTTAAGCGTTTTCTCACACAGTTTACTGTGAGAAATTCCAGTATTTCAACAGCGCACTTGCGGTTGGTGGAGGGCCTAGAAGAATCAGAATGTATGCTGCACTTCTGCACAAATGCGTGTGCGCGTGACGTATGTGTGTACATGATGTATCTGTCCTTGATGCCTTGGCACTCCGCGTGTGCTGCGGCCGTAATCGACATTATGGCAAACATTATGCAAAAACAGTACCGCCACCTAGTGGCTGCGGGCACTTGCAGACCTCAAACTGCAGCAGTAAAAGGGCTTTGTCTTTCAGTTCCTGCGTAACAGAAGTGTCTTTTCTCATATCTTCGAATTACAATCCGAAGCTATCCCGTCTGCAGCTTGCGTGTAAGCCATACTTTACAAACTGGCTGACGCAGTTTGCTTTGAAAAATTCAATTATTTTAATAAGTCACTTGCGCTTGCCGGAGGGCCTAGACGAATCATAATGTATGCTGCACTTCCGGCGCACACGTGCGCGCGCGTGTCACGTGTGTCACTTGGGGTGGTGGTGCTTGTCTAATGTCGGCGACAGCTTCGCTGTGCATCCACTTTCACAGGGTGAAACGGAGGCTGATTTTCTATAGCCTTCCAAGAAGCCTCTCGCACTGTATAGAAACGAAATTGTTGACCGCATATCGGGGCGCAACCTGCAGCAGCCGTCATGTCTCGACTCGCCTCGACACGAATGTTCGTCGTGGATGCGAGCGCTGTGCGCTTCGGGAAGCGATGCAGTGCAGACAAGCCTTGCTTCTAGCTCTCTGGTCTATTGAGAGCTTCAGTGAAGTATCACGATCTCGTTTTACGCTTTCATTAGGACGCCGGGACACCAGTGCCGCCAACTAACTCGACCGGGCGCCCCGGCTCCGGACCACGCGCGGACTGCGCGACGCCAGCCGTGGCAGCCGAGGCCGCGTTGTCGCAAACGCCACGAGCCTCGACTATTGTCACCCCCCGAGGCTCCGCGGCTGTGCCGAGCGTGGTGACACCGGGTCCGTACGCCTTCCTCACCGGGCTGGCGGAGTCCGCCAAGCAGCACACCTCGAGGGTCGCGGCGATGGTCGGCGCCTATGATCAGCACCAAGGATTGGACAGCGCCGCAGAAACGATCAGCGATACCAGCAAATTGACCAACGTAACAGCTGATCCCGAACCGCGCAAAACCTTCGCGTTTACGCCGAAGCAGCCCAAAGCCGACAGAAGCCGTTCGGCCAGTTCGCTTAAGAAAGGCACACGGCTGCGACGCCCTTCCAGTAGGTCCTCGTCGTCGACCTCGACCAAGTCCAAAAGTCAGAAGCAAAAGGCGTGATGGCGGACTTCGAAATCCCGAATAATAGGCCACGGTGGACAAAAAGCTTCTTGAAGGGCCACCGTGTGCGTGTGTGTGATTTGTACATAGTCTGCTTTGTAAACTGTGCTTTCTTATCCTGCTTCATATTGTTTTGCATAGTGTCCTCCAGCCCTGCGGCATATGTACTTTTCTCACGAGTGCATCTGCTTCTTTAATGTAAAACGCCATAAGACAGCCAGAAATTGACAGGCTAGATTGTAAATTTCGCTTTCCAAGTTTACGGCGCTTAAGTGCCATATTCTCCAATATATTTGATGTGCAGGCACTCATATAAATCAAACCTATCACTGGCTAAATGTGGACTGATGTTGAATAGTCCCGAAGGACTGCAGCAGTCGCCAAACACGCACCGTTACATCTTTCAACTAAAGTCACTGAACATGAATTATTGTGCTGCCGAAACTCGCTCGATACCGAAGCCCACAGCTCAATTTTCGCTTGCCCGTTATAGTTCGTGGGTGCGACAGTGTATGACCTACTGTGTGTTTACTGAGTTTAAGAACAATCAATGTATAAACAAAATAGGTTTTTCAAATATGTTTTAGAATCATGTTCGTGAGTCCACTGTGTGACTGTCAAGCAACAAATGTTCTAGGGGAGGTGGCTAAAGTTTGAGTAGTCACTAGCACCCAATGTTTTCATCCTCCCTACTGGCCTCCTCGTCAGAGGTTGTTGTGTCCTCCCCTTAATTGACAACGACTGGTTGTTGTCGACAATATCGTCCACGATAATGATGATGATAATGAAGCCTCAATAGCACATACCCAATATGGGGTATAGGCCACGAATCACCCGTAGTGCGTTTGATGTGGTCCATGTCTCATTTTTTCTTCTTCCTCAATCACATGTTTAACACAGTTCTTCCACCTCTGGGGACTTACTTGTGCAGTGACATCTGCAGCATGTTCTTTCAGCTCTTTCACTTTGAATCCCCGGTTCGAAGAAGCCACAAAACGCTTCATGCCGCTCCACACTAGCTCTGGGCGATTGAGCTGGCAGTGATATAGTGGCAGCCTTAAAGCGAGGTGTCCAGCAGCAACAGCAACACAGCCTACACAGTATGTGCTGCCATCAACTTTCAGTCTCAACAAGTTTCATCAACTCTGCCTTTACCATATCGTCATTCAAGGGAACTCCGTTTTGTGAAAGTCACGTCTGCATTTCCTTTTAAGAGTACTCCTGCGGGGAAATGTTTTATTGCCTCACCGAGGGGTACGGCGCGTTGCCCAGTACTATCATACTGTGCGGAAGAAGGCGTGGTAGTCATAGTCATCTCTTCATAGTAGTCACCTGTGCCTTTATTCGCTTGAAATATTTCTCCGGCACCTTGGACAGAGCCATTCTCGTTTCCGCAATAGATCCCAAGATCCCAAACAATCGGGCCTATTTACAACTTGGGTTCTGCAGGTCAACTGAGAGTCCCGCCCTTATTGTTTGTTCAGCAGTTTTAACACTCTAAATGATGTACGGAGTTTAATGGTGCAAGGGCCAAAGATGGCCAAAGAGCGGCAGGAAATACGTATGAAGCATTCGATCAAACGTTCAATGGCAAACGATAGAGGTGTAAGTTATCTGTATAGTGGCCTAAAACATTGCCTGTGAAATACCTAAAAGATGGCGTATATGTACGAAAACGATGTCGTGTGAGGTGAGCTATATACAGCATATATATGTTGCGAAGTGGTTGTGAGATTAGCATGTAAGAATATTCGGGTAGCACTAATGCCTCACGCGTGCTCTTGTACGCAAGGGAAGTGAAGCACGTGCTCTAAACACTATAATCGTACCAGCAGCCTCCGATAAGAGATTGTGCTACGTATAACTTATGTGTATAACGTGCAGTAAATGTACAACATGCATTTTAAGAGGCTAAAACTTACTTGCTATCAAAATATGACTCGTCGTCAAAGAACATTGCTGGATGGAGTGGCATTGGCTGATGGTATGGTAAACGAAATTTTCTTTCTTCGAGCTTCCATTTCATGACATTCAAGTAAGACGTGCAGGACAGTCGATGTATCACCACATTTATCACAGATATGTAGCTCATCGCCGGTCAAGAGGTAAGAGCGTGTGCGGCATGTCTGTGTGATTCTCAGTCGACACTTGATGATGTCGGTTCGTCGTGTTGTTGTTTTGGGTGGCCAATTCCCCGACAGCGGCTTAATAACATGAAGCGTATTAGAGGTTTCAGAGTCCCGTGATTGGTGCCAATGGCTTCTAGGCTTATTTCGTAAGAAAAGCTTCAAATCTATGGCAGGGACAGCTGCAAACGAGTTAGTGTCTTTTTTTACTATTGATGTGGCAGTTTTAACACTCTCGTAGACCCACACCCTATCTGTCGTGTACCCTACGTGAACCCATGTTTCGTCAGCCCAGAGAATGGGCCTGCCTTGCTGCCGCAATTCTGTAACTTGATGCAAGCACTTGTGGTGGCACTAAACTATGTGAGTAGACTCAATAAGTAGGGTGCTGCGGGACCAGCTATTAAAGCGAAAGCTTATTTTCGTAAGCATGCGATGTCGTTACGTGTGAAAGAGAAGGCAGCGTTTCATCCTCCTTGAAGTGAGACGCAAGCTTTGGCACCATGGAGAGTTCGTTCCTCTTGGCATAGTCTTGTCGCAGCAAATCGTCGAGATGTTTTATGCGAAGCATATTACTAGAGCTCAACCCAGCTCCTCAGGCGCGGCGGTGTCGCCTTCAATGACCTTTGACCCCATGCCATACCACGTGACACCGTGACGTCACGACAGAGGAGAAACAGGGCTCCAACTCGCGCCGTCTCTCGCGGCGTCGCGGTGGTATATAAGCAGCTGCGCTTGTTTCTAGGTGGCTTTGGCTCAACTCTTGCAAGATGGGCTGGGTGGGAATCGAACCAGGGTCTCCGGAGTGTGAGACGGAGACGCTACCACTGAGCCACGAGTACGATGCTTCAAAGCGGTACAAAAGCGCCTCTAGTGAATGCGGTGTTGCCTTAGAAACGAGCTGTTTCTAAGGCTCAGGCATGCGTCTCTTGCTCAGGCGCACATTTCGTTGCCGCGCCGAACGCTGCGTTGCTCGACGCTCACCGCGTCCAATGCGGGGCGCGTAGTCGCTGCGCCGTAGCCCATTGTCTTACACCCCTTGGCGGGTCGACGGGAACGCTGTCGCGTTCCACTCTTGAAGGCGAAGCAGAGTAACGCATGAGTTGTTTCTTCGTCTAGCCGAACCAAATATAGCCTAGCAACAGCAGTTCACCAGGCTAAACAGTGGTTCAACAACTAAAATAAAGGCTAGTATGCTTCGCATCCTGGGCTTGAACTTAGCTAAGCCACAGCCATTTTTATGCGAAGCATATTACGAGAGCTCAACCCAGCTCCTCAGGCGCGGCGGTGTCGCCTTGAATACCACGTGACACCGTGACGTCACGACAGAGGAGAAGTGGCTTTGGCTCAACTCTTGCAAGATGGGCTGGGTGGGAATCGAACCAGGGTCTCCGGAGTGTGAGACGGAGACGCTACCACTGAGCCACGAGTACGATGCTTCAAAGCGGTACAAAAGCGCCTCTAGTGAATGCGGTGTTGCCTTAGAAACGAGCTGCTTCTAAGGCTCAGGCGTGCGTCGCTTGCTCAGGCGCACATTTCGTTGCCGCGCCGAACGCTGCGTTGCTCGACGCTCACCGCGTCCAATGCGGGGCGTCCAAAGCGAAGCAGAGTAACGCATGAGTTGTTTCTTCGTCTAGCCGAACCAAATATAGCCAAGCAACAGCAGTTCACCAAGCTAAACAGTGGTTCAACAACTAAAATAAAGGCTAGTATGCTTCGCATCCTGGGCTTAACCTTACCTAAGCCACAGCCATATTTTTTTTTCCGGAAACCCACTTGTACAGGAAGCGTTCTCTTGCGTTTGTGAGGAACGCGTTTCTCTTTATGACAGCATCGACGCTGGCGCTCTTACCTAGTTCTCTTTTGACCGCAGCAAACACATTTAGCGCTAGTAACCTTGATTTCTTAGGAAAGCATTTTTATCTTTGTCCAGTAGCGTTCTGGAGATTCATCGGAAGCTACTTCGGCGGCCATCACAAACCGTGCCGGAGCGGAGATCCAAATTATTCCCGCAGTGAACAATGATGCTTTTAGAGCGTTCCGCATCGTCAACGTGCCGCGGGCGCTAAAGTTGGGGCGCCAACTGCTAAGTAGACACGAAACCACTATTACGGCTCGGTACCGCCTCGGTATCGCCTTGGTAGTCCGAGCAGCATCAAAACAAACAACTTATTTTAATAATAACGACAAATGATGCCTAATTATTTGCCCTCAGCGTGAGATGAGACTACGCGATGACGGATTTTGGCACTTGTTTCTTGCGGTCCCGATGGAGAGCCAGTAACAAGCACGAATTCGGATCAAAACGGACCGTCTCGCCTGTATGCCGGCTACCGTGCTGCTTGCTGTACGCCATCGCGCCTATTAGGGTGGCTATTACGGTGGCCAGCCGGTAACCGGCACAATAGTTCAGAGTACGCGACCTGCATGCGCGGAGGGCCTAACGTATCAAGTATCGCTGTAAGGCATCATGCAAGGAGTAAAGCTAAAACCTTCTTATCTCGTTAATATTCAGACAGTTACGCCCGGAACTACATTCTGCTGCGCAAGCATATTGCCTGTGTACACCTCATATCTCCGGCAGTGCATAGCAGTGCTGCAAGTTAGTTGTGAGATGGAGTATAGTTATTTCATCACCTCCTTTATTTTTTTTTTCAATGTCAGTGCAATCGCTCGCTCCCCAATGGAAGCCGTTGGTCGCCTTAGTTCTGTGAGTTACAGCAAAGCGATGAGATTGGGGCGAACGAGACTGATCATATCCAGCTTTTCTGGACACGTACCAACTAGCGCCCCAAGCGGGCCCGGCACGAAGCTAGCGCGTTTTCAATGGAACGAGCGGGTTTTTTGCGAATAACAAAAGCTGCAGGCCGATTATTGAAAAACGCAGGTGACAAACGTGTTCTGGATGACAGTCCACACGAGCCAAATGCAGTGATCACTCTATGGCACGTAAAAATTTTGTTCCCACAGCACTTAAAGTTTTAGCAATGGAAGCCTATGGAAACGACGAAAATTTGTGCTCGATTTTTGAGGCAAGAACGATGACTGTAATAAAACTATCCCGTCTATCGTAATACGCAGTGCAGCGTATGTAGTCCGGAGACTCAGCTTTCGATTGATGCCTCTCTCGACTTTCCACATATGGCGTAAGACTGTTCCCGAAAGCGATTTTTGCAACACTGTCGTGAAAATTGCCGTGGTATCTATAAAAACATAAGCGTACCCCTCGGCGAAGCCTCGGTAGCCGTGGCCGAGCGGTAGAATAGCGAGCACCTATCGTCCCGCATCACGGGCGGCCGTGGTTCGATTCCCCCTTCGCAGCGTTTTTTTTTTAAAGCAGCATAGGACCTAGTTTTGTAGTCTCTCACTAGATGGCAGAATCACAAAACCCAAGATTTGCTTTCGGTTTTGGTTTTTCAGCTGCGCATTTTTTGAAAGCCGCATAGGGCTCATAGTCTCCTACCAAATGGCATAAACACAAAACTCAAGAATTGCTTTCGGTTCTGGTTTTCCTGTGGTGCTCTTGAAATATTATGCTTTCTGTTTTTCCTTCATAAAACGTAGCAGTATCGTGTTGATTTGTTAAGTCATCGCTTTTATGAAGGTTTTATTCATTGGATAACCTAACTAGAAGCTTGCGCATGGCTTTGTGTTATGAAAAAAAAATAACTTTCGTGCTTGTAGCGTGGAACCTGCAAGAACAAGATGGCTATTCTTATTGCGTTCTTCTGGAAGGTCCGTTTTCTTCGACTTTCGGCTGTCCTTAATGGCACACATTCCGAGCGAATGACGTCCAGCTGTGCCACGATGTTACCCGGTGGCCAGTGCCATTCCTATGCAACATTCGTGTGGAACAAAGGGTCTGCTAGGCTGAGTCGCTGCCCGAACATTCATTATTTCTAAATATTCATCCAAATAAGAAATGCACCAACTAGGAGATGTGCAGCGTCTGGATTAGTAGCTACGGTTAATGTGTTCCCTACAGCCAAGTGGTATCAATCCGTAGGTGTGGCCGTAAAAAACCATTTGAATAAATGTCCTTCGTTCGGTGCATTTGCTTTTAACGCGCAGCATTCTTTGTCGAGTACCCCAGCAATTTGGTAGCAAAATCGTGCAATATCGTACCTGTAACGCCAAAAGCTTGACGGATTTCCCATATAAATATATAGGTCTTCATAAAAAGGGTTGGGGTGACCAACTTGAAATTGGAAGTGGCATCAGCATAAATTTGGGCCAAGGTGAATTTAGCAATGATATGGGAGTGGCCCTACCTAAGTTTGGGGTGAAATGGTAGTGAGCCAAGCTGAAGTTGAGGCTGATATGGGGGTGGCCCAACCTAAATTTGAGGTCATATAGGGGTGGGTAAGCCTAAGTTTGGGGGAATATGGGGGTGGGCCAGCCTGGATTTGGGGATGATATGGGGGTGGGAGAACCTAAATTTGGGGGCGATATGGGGGGTGGGCCACCCTAACCATGGGCGTGATATGGGGCTGGGCCAAGCTGAATCGAGGGGGAGGGGGGTAGGGGGGCTAACCTAAATTTGGGAGTGATTTGCGGTGGGTCATCCTAAATTTGAGGTGATAGACGGGTGGGCCAGGCTAAGTTTGGGGCTGATATGGGGGTGGGCCAACCTGGATTTGAGGATGATATGGGGGTGGGCCCACCTAAATTTGAAGGTAACATGGGGACGCGCTAACCTAACCATGGGGGTGATGTTTGGCTGCGCCAAGCTGAATTGGGGGGGGGGGGGGGGGGGGAAGGTGATGGGTGGACTAACCTATATTGGGGTATGATTTGTGGTGGGCCATCCTAAATTTGAGGTGATCGAGGGGTGGGCCAGCATTAGTTTGGGGCTGATATGGGGGTGGGTCAACCTCGATTTGCAGGTGGCATTGGAGTGGGCCAATATAAATTTGACGGTGTTGTGGAGGCGGGCCAATCTGTATTTGGGGGTGATATGGGGTTGGTCCTACCTAAATGTGGGGGCAATCTCGGGGTCGGTCAATCTGAACTTGGGGGCGATATGGGGGTGGGCACCTCAATTTTGGGGTGCGTCGACTGGAATTTCGGGGGACGATTTATGGAAATTCATGGGTGGACCAACTTGAAAATTAGGGGTGGCCCAATTGAAATTGGGGATGGGCCAACTCCAAGTTTAAGGCTGGGCGAAAAAAAATCGGGCGTGGCCGACTTAAAATTGGGGGGTGGGCCAATTTTAATTTGAAGGTGTGCCAACTTGAAATTTGGGGGTGGGCCTATCTAATGTTTGGGGGTGGGCCAATTGAAATTTGGGGGGCCTGTTTACGAATAGTTAGACAACACCAGTGGTGTTTCTGCATCTTTTTCATCATCGCAAAGTATGTATATTAATAATTGTTACCTAATACTCCTCAAGGTGAGCTACCACTCGAGCCTTCCCAGCCCACTGGGCTGATAATGTCACAGAAGTACTCTCATCGTGACAACTGCGACGTTCAATGCGGAGATCACATGAACAAATCGCAGACTGAGCTGACCATTTTCACACCAATGTCATTGCTAACACTACTCGCTCGTGCTAGAGGCACCACAAGCTGACAACTATCATAATTCAACTTTCACTCGCACGCTAGTCGACACGCTCTCAGTGCACTATTTCGCCAATCATTGGATAGAGCCTTGCTGGATGTTTTACTGTCATGTTGCGTCGTTTTTCACGTAGGCCATCTCCCGAAAAGAGAATAGATTTTTGAGATTGACGAGGCAAGCTAGTATATAACTCATACGAAGCAAATGTATAAAGGGTTATAGTGATTTTTCAAAAATGAATATAAGTAAATAAGATTTCAGATGGTATTGTTTCGGCCGGGCATGACAACGAGTTTTACCCGCCTGTCACAGTGCTTTGACAGAAAACCTAATCATTTTGCTCAAACGTGTTGCCCAATACAACATGTGCTAAATGTAGAAAAGTGCGGTGCGTGGTCACAGCTTCAAAGCCAGTCTATTTTGTGTACGGTTGTTGATATTGTAGTAATGTGGAGTTTTCTTCTTTATAAGAGCACAAAAAGAAAAATATAACAGATGGTAGCTAAGCGCAAAGTAAATTGGAAGATCTGAAACCAGCAATTATTTTTAATTTGTGGATTGGTCTTCTCCGCCGGTAGATCGCTGTCGCATTACTTCAAAGAATTTTGTTTGTGTGCAACTGCAGAAAAAACGAAAATACTACCATTTCATTGCCAGGACCTTTATGCCATCCACACACACAAGAAGGACACCAGATAATTGGCAATATCAGTTTATAAACTGACATTGTTTTGCTAATTTCAATGTGGCGTGGTGCCTGCGGCCGGAGTATTTTCTTAGTATCAGTCCAGTGTTAGCAGTGAGAAGCAGTTCGGTCTACCATTCCCATGAGGGCATACTAGCCATTGTAGCGCTTTACTGTAGGACAAATTAAGTGCTAAAAACTTGGTGTGCCTTGTCGTTTCCGCAGGTCGTCCATCCATTCTGTTATGGTGACGATCAACATTGTGTCCGTCAGGCCTCCTCCTCATTTTTAGCTTCACCATCGCGAGAGTGGACAGAGAAAGGAAGCTTTCTTCACAATCAGCCCCAGCGGGATTCCACCACTCGTAACTGCTGCAATTTGTATTCAGTGACTGGGCATGCTAAGCACATCCTTAGTTTCACAATGACTAGAGTACGCAGAAAAAGTAGAGCTTTGGTCGCTATCACTACCACGAACCCATGTCAATGCAGATATAAATACGTGCAGGGGCTGAGTATGCTAACCTCTCCGCTACCACCTGCTTCCACCACCTTAGATTTTCCAGGCATACCTGCTTCTTGTTTTCATCGCAGACGCATGCCGGATAAACGCGGATAACTAAAAAATCTCAGTGCCCTTCCACTCTGTGAAGAAACATGACCTGCAAAGCTGTGTATGTGGGTCCCTTAATGCTGAACTGCACCTCCACCGTATGTCGGCCCCGCATTGCACTGTCTTCGGGATCGGCCCACGTATGGGGAGTGCTTAACGCCTGCTTCACCTCCGCCGAGGCTCTCCCCGGCATGGCGTTACATTCGGGATCAGCCCACATATGGGGAGCGCTGAACGCATGCTTCACCACCGCTGCGGGTCGGCCCGGTATTACGCTACCTTCAGGATTTGGCTCTACACGCGGACGCGATGGTGGAGAAAGTAGCCCTTAAGAGGAAGCTTTAGCTCTGGTGGTCCTATCTAAATAAATGTAAAAGGAGAATTCGTTTTTCTCGACAGCCACTGCATCTAATTTGATAAGGTTTGTTGCATTTAAAACAAGAACTTAAAATCTAGTGTCTGTTGGTTTCGAATTCTTGAATTAGGTCATCATTTGTTTATTCAAAATTGTCCAAAATTGCAAATTTTAAGAAAACGAAACCATCAAGTTTACAACTCTCTTCCGGCAAAAAAAACTGATATCAAAATTATGTACATTGCATCTAGCAGCACATCTAAAGCAGAAAAAATTTATATATTACGCATGAATCTTAAAAAATTTTGTAATATGGAAATACAGCTTTTCCACAACCCTTGTTCACAGCGTAACGACTTATTTGGAATTGTCTAATGGATGCTGTTTACAGAACCGCGATATCAGTTCTTGATCTGGAGTTAATAATTTGTAAACTTCGTGCTTGTGTACTTTTCGCACTTTCGAATTGTTGAATATCTTTTACCAAAATTCAGGCCCTAAATAGAAATTCCGCTTCCAATAGTCACTAGAATTTACCTTTCTCTCCCGAAGTCAACAAATTTCATTAAAATCGGTCCAGGGGTTATCTAAGAAAATTGTTTCGGCGTTTCACATCTATTTGAATAGGCCGAGTCGGAGTAGGGCCCGTGTTAAAGCTTCCTCTTAACGACTTCGCTGTAAAAAAAGAATGAAAAATAGAAGAATACAAAAACGCTGCATCCATCAATATTGCTGGCTCAGATTTCGTCATGATGGCACCGTCCCCATCGGCACGGCTCCGTGAGCAGCTACCAAGCTGTTCACTTTCGTTATCTTCCTTCCCTCGGCGGCCGCGCATTGTCTTGATGCCAGCGGCGCGCTAAATCTGCACCATCATTCCGTCATGCATCGCTTCTGCGACCAAGCAAGCTTTCGGCGGCACACGTACACTGCCGCATTGACACCAAAACTTTAAACTGCTTGCTTTCGAGAAAACAGCATGAATAAAAATGGAAGGCGACTATAAGGCCACGTGGAATATGTTCGCGGGGCCATACTATTGATGACAGCATCCCGAAAGGCTAGATGTGGTCAGGTTGGCTTTACAGGTTTGGAAGGAATGACTGACGGTCTAGCTGCTTCATTATCACATAAACAGCACTTGAAGTTGTTAGCGCAGTTTGTGTGTGGTTCCTCTTTGTGTCCCGTCGTGAACTGCTGTTCTTTCTGTGGCTTTACAGATGTTCCTTTTCTGCGTCAGTTACGGCTTCCAAGAATGTTTACTTGGAAAATGTTTGTTTGCATGGCTCTTACAGAAGCATGTTTAGTCGAAAGTTTTTCGATTGGCTGCATAATCCCGAGGACGGGCTCCAAACTTCTCATTTTCTTTAGCCACGTAAGAACCATTACTGAAAATTTAATTAACGTAGCTTTGTTAATTACGCAAACAACTTCTCACCCTGCGAGGAAGTCGCCCAAACTCATGATAAATAAATGTTTTCTCTCTCTCTCTCTCTCTCGCACCTTACTCCGCATCTAGAGATTACCAATCTGAACACTCGAATGATAAAATGATATTAACATTGTTTGTATCATTTCAATAGTTTTGTTTCGTGCAGTTAAAAGCAGCCGGCATATTGATGGTGTTGTAGACTTCTTATAAAGTAAGTGTGAAAGCTTGGACAGGTTATCTTGGCACTAATCAACTTCATGAGCTTAAGCACATGTGCCCAACCTTGCACGACTGCCTTTACAACCGCTTCTTATATATTATACAAGAAGCACCTCAGAGCTACGGTACATCCCACAAAGTGTGCGAGAACATTGTGTGCGCTCCCGATTAAGTGCCTGAGCGTTGGTGGCATAAGGCTCGGTTTCCTGGCATCATAAGGAATAAAAACTGCTGCCTGGAGCAAAGCATTGGGTACATTTTCAGTACTTTTTAACATATGGATCAGCACGGATGTGCACGTTAGAACGAAAAGTACTGAAATATTAAGATGAGGCCTTCGCTGGATGTATTTTAGCTGTCTAATGATAAGATCTAAAGAAAAAATACTGTGATTTTGTGACAAATAATGCTGACATGAAATATGAGCTCCGACACAGTAGCCGTGGTGGAACTGGCCCCTGGACTATTGGGATACATTGAACCACGATACGCTGGTTTGATAGTTCGCGCTTGAATTTCCTGTATGTCGGCGCCGCTGTGCAGTGTTGGAGGCCCTTTTTAAACGACAAGCACTATTTTTCAGCTAATATTGAAAGCAACTGTATTCCTTTTTTAGGGGGGGGGGGGGGGGTTGAGCTTTTTTTTAGCGCCTAACTACAGTTCCAAAGTTATCAGTTAGCTCAAGATGCGCCTGCATGTGTTTCTAATATCCAGTATGTTGTCACGGATTCAATAGCGAAAGAGCGTTATCTTATCAGATTGCGCGCGTGAAGCGAATACTGGCCTACATTCGCCGTCACATTTGAGGACCTACGAGCATTTCAGTCTGACGAACTGAGGCCTTGATCCGTAGATCGGAATCAGAGGAAGCACTTTGCGCGCAGCCATCGTTGCGCTTTGAGCGTTTTCCTTTCCAGCGCAAGCTCACCTAATAATGAGATATAATCGTGACTCACTCTTTGGAAGTGTTTTGTTCTTGACATCCCTACAATGGGAGAGTATAGAGGCGCTCCATCTTCATTGGGTGAATACTTGGAAACGGACTAGGGCTTTTCTTGCGTCTGCGTTTACACACTTACCGCATCAATTTGTTTTTTATACCCTAATTTAGGAGGCTGTAAAACACAGCAACCTTTTATTAACAGGATGTTTTAATAACACAGAAAATATAAATGCTTATTAGTCGGCTTTCACCTCATGGTAAGGAATTTCAATAAAGATATCTTTATGATAATTAAAAGCCTATCCTCTTTACAACGTTTAATCTGAGTTCCTCTTTGCAAGCTGATACAGACTTGCAGGTGGTTCGTATCGGGGGCCCTCAACATATGTCTAACCGTCAAACAAAGAGTTATTCCGAATGTTTCATATCAGGAAGGCGTGTTACCCTCCTGTCTTTTATTGCCGTTCGCAAACACGCATAAGATGAAAGTGCTGCGTGAAGAGCGTCGTTAGTCAAAACCAACGAACTAGCGTAACTCACCTCGCTTATATCGATGTCATTTAGGCTTATATAAGAAATATATATATCTTATATCGACGCATCACGAATCGAAAAAGAGTTGTCCGTGACCAGCCCAGCTAGGTTTCTTTCATTTCGTACTTCGTAGTAGCGGCTAATAGTAGCTCACGAAGCAGAGCACTCAGTGTGGATATTGCAGAGAAGGTGTTCTATATACTGTCTCGTCACCCACCAAAAATTGCCCGCCGTGCTACTAGCCATTCGTAGAAAATTGTATATGTGACGCCCAGCCATTTGCAACACCGCAACCTTGTTTTGCGATTGGAGAGTCCAGGTGAGAGAGAGGGTGGTTATGTAGATAAAGACACGCTATTTTCTGCAGTCACATAGGAATGCATGAATGAATGCCTTCATTTATTGAGAAAAAAGAAGAGCAAGCATCAGTGGAAGCACGTCTCAGCAGATTGGGAAAGAAGCGGGGGACAAAGAGGAAAAGCTGGAGGTCGGGTGGCAGGCAACGTCGCAGTGTAGGGGTGAGAGAATATAAGCAAGAGTTGGTGAAACCAGTTGAATTCTAGTGTAGATCTGTGATGTGGCGAGTAAATGATTGGAGTCACCGCCAAGCATCCGTCATTTACGGTAGTATAAGCACCCGCCGTTCTTGGTAACAAACGTTTACTGAAAACCAATCTTCGCAATTACTTATTCATCACCCATACCTCGCCACGTATTTCTTAGTGGCAGGGTCAGTGGATTTCAACTTCGCTGTCGCGACAAGTTACGACTATAACGTGACGCTTGCGGTTACGGTTGCCATACTCGTGACTCTTACTATTGCGCGAATACTATAAACATGGGTTTACTGCACAAGTTAGTGAACAGACATTTTAGAACCGCGTTTCTCACCTTACATACGCTCAACGCAAGCACCATTGCAGTATGTTACGGTGCGCGTTCCTTCAAGACAGAGACGAAAACAAAAGAACGCGTTAGAAGACAGGGTACCGACTTGGGCCTCGTGCCAAACATATCCAAGCCAACAATATTTATTTTATTTCAATAACCTAAAGGCCCAATGCGGGCGTTACGTAGGGGGGGGGGGATTCATCAAAGAAAACTTAACAATATACAACACAGAATATGAACGGCTGAAGACAGGAATAAACAAATTAATAAGGCAGGTACAAGTTGACAGGGGAAAGAATGGCTAGGAACAGGTACTGAAATAATGCACATGTAGCAAATCTCACAAAACAAAACAAAAATCGCGCCTTCAGAAGTTACAAAACATGTCATCTAACATTCCACGGAACGTTACGGCCCACACGCACACAATAAAAAAAACGAAAAAAAAACCGCATATCATTTTACAGTGGAATTTTCTAAGCATGACCAAAGAGCTGTTTGAAATGATGATGTTCCAGCGATAGCCGCAATGCTAGAAGGAAGCGAATTCCACTCTTCAATAGCCAGGACCAAAAGTGAGTATTTGTATCGTTCTGTCCGAGCGAAAATGGGTTAGTCTTCTTCATGTGATCTACACATGCCGGTGTGTGCGGCATCGGGAGAAGATGTGAACTTGCGGATGGTGTGTTGCTGTGGTAGAGTATGGAAAAAAGATAAACGCCTGTGTTTTCTGCGCATGACCAGAGGCGGGAGACGGAGCAATATTTTCAGTATTGTTACACTTTGATACCGAGAGTAACGGAAACGGATGAATCGAGCAGCCTTGTTTTGTATAGATTTCAACATGTTAACAAGATAGGTATAATGACGGTTTCAGATCACGGATTCGTATTCTATCACAGGCCTGATTAGCATGTTGAATGCGTGTAGTTTTGTGTCCTGGTTGGCTTGGTGTAGTCGGCGTCTAAGAAGACCAAGTTTTTTTAAGTGTTTGGTAGTAGTCAGTTCAATATGAGTGCTCCAGGATAAATACGAGCTAAAATTTACACCGCGGTATTTTACCAACGCTGAAGTTTCAATGATAGCATTATTAAATGTGTGGGCATTAGGAATCGCCTTAGCAGCGGAAGTAAACTTGAGATGTATAGTTGTGTCTGCGTTAATTACCATCTGCCCTACCGCACCAATGAGTTAGCTCATCAAGATCAGTCTGGAGAGCAATGATGTTAACAATCATGCCGTCGTTTCTGTGCAAAGAGGTTATGTATTTAAACTTCTGGAGTGACAGTCCAATCCGCCACCTACGGAAGCACTTGAAGCGCCGGCGGCCATATTGTTAGAGGAAAAGGAGCACGGTTACAGTACGTGGCTGCAAGCACGCACGACGCAACTGTGCTTGCGATTCTGCGATGAAAAATGAAATGAGACCCCTTTAGGAAGTATATCAGTCCGGCATTGTGTGTCGCTGTTGTCAAAAAAAAAAGAATCTCATGGTGGTGGGTGCCTTGTGTTGTGTGTACAATATGTTGCGAGAACTGAAAAACAGTCGTTTCCTGTTTTCTTCATTCAGTAACCTGTCGCGTGCATCGGCACTGTGATGCCCTTTCGTCGATACGTGGTGCCGGGCCGTATTGGCAAAACATGACCTTGAAATATAGTATCCTTATGCCATTTCTTTAAAAAATCACTATTTGTGTTAATGAGCGTTTTTGATTTAAACCTAGAAAACAAGAAAAATATTCAACGGTAGGTCTCATTTTTGTCCGGCGTTTCAGTTCTAGCTGAAAAGAGTTGGCGAAAGCAATTTTAGAATAAAGCTAAGGCGACCCACCATCTGTACAAAGCCGCAAGCCTACATGCGCTCCAATGAGGGTAACCTGCCAAAGTTAAAGTCATGCGTCACTGGCGGCTCAAGCAATCTTTACTTTTTTTTCGTTTCTGCATCCGTTCTTCCTGCGTCTGCGGCAAAAACGAGAAGTGGGAAGGCAGATAAACGGAAATTGGTGGAGGCAGGTGGTAGCGTAATGGTTAGAGTGCCCATCTCCCAAATGCAAGATGCTGCATTTGGGAGATGGGCTCGAATCCCCGTGGTTTGTTTGGGAAGACAGCTTTCTGTGCACTCTGGTGACTGCGACGCTCAGAATTAGGCGGCAGCCTGACGACAACGGTCGCCGTCAACGTAACAGAATAAGCGGGCGTGCAAGGTCCCACTTAAAGCCGAAAGTACATTCAGAGGAGATACGCTATAATCTTGTCGGCAAAAAAAAAAAAAGTGATGAGTAACGAGCGGTGTTGTTGAGCGACGCTGTAGACCGATAATGGCACCATAGACAGGACCATGCTGCAATCCCGGTGCTCAGCGGAAATATACGTCGACAGCATTTCAACTAGCGTGTTATTGATACTTCATTAAGGTCGTTGCGTGTTTGTGTTGTGTCTTGCAGGAGCGAGTAGTATAGGAGATGACATTGGAGAGAAGGCGGTGAGCGAAGTCCGCGAAAATTAATTGAGGATAGCCATATTGAACGTCGACGCCGTGTTGAAGAAAGCCTGCGACTTCAGTTGCTCAGCCGCCAGAAAGGCTTGAGTGGTAGCATACCGCTGGGCGTATTTGGTAACCACAGCGATAGACACACACTTTGCGGAAGTAAACAGAGGAAAGGCACGTAGTGAGTTGGCCGCCCTTTTCAAGCTCTGGTATAGCTTGAAAAATGAATGTGGAGAAGTATGACGCACCAAATAGTATACGCCAATCCAAATGATTCAGCGTGGTCATACTTGCGCGACATGCCATGGTGGCCTGCCACCAGGACACCATGAAGTTGCAGCGATGACAGTTTTCATTGGGTACTTGAGAATAAAAACGAGCACATCAGAGACGTCCGAGGGAAGTTTCTACGGTATAAGAACACATCGCCTTCGCCCCCCCCCCGCCCCCCAATAACTAAATCACGCATATAAGCTTACAAATAGGGGCATCGTAAGATCGAGCACTAGGGCGCTTGTTGATCTTGTTCAGGATGACGTCAGCGTTTCATTCAGCGTTTATTTCTGAGAAAATGAGTTGGAGTTACGTTTATTTGCATCACAATGCCGGGCGTAATCAGGCAAACATTGACAGCATTTCATTAGAGGGTGCCTGACTACTCTGTGGAAATTACGTTTAGCAATGACAACAAACACAGAAAGCTTTGCTTACATCGATTCGCACATACGTGGGATACGCATAATTTTGTGACTATCAATCAGGCACGTACCCAGGGGGGGGCCCGGGGGGGCCCGGGCCCCCCCCCCCCCCGAAGTCGAGTGGCATACCCCCCCCCCCCCTCCCCACCCACGCCACCACTCCTCACACATTCCTAAAGCGCCGCCAAATCAATGTTGAGACTTGGCAGCTGTTCATCAGTCAGCATTATGCTCCCTTTATCACTATTTTAAATGGCGGTAGTTATCGGCATCTATTGTAATGTGAAGGACAGTTTTCTCATAGATTCCGCACCCGCGCGATTAAATCGAGATGCGTTCAGTTGTCGCCATCTATTCACCCGTCACGCGCTTAGCTGTTGCTTTTGTTAGTTCAACCTTTTTTGTTTAGGCTTTTCCTGGGACCAGGAGAGGGATGCAGCTCTTACTCAGCTGGTCTGTACTCTCATGGAACGAGTTGCGGCCGGAGAAAACGCCATTTGCGTTTAACTTTTCCCTTTGCTTCATTATTTCCTGGAGTTACGGCTCGCCGCGGCGCTGGCAGATGCCCGGAACCATATTCACGTGATATGGGTTAGATAAGGTGGGAAATAAAATAATGTGAAAGAGCGCCCATCATGAAACCCTGCAATCACCCTTAAACCCATAAGCAAAATGACTGTCGCCCGTTACCTCGTCTGTTTTTCCATAATTGTATAGCACCTTTCGTGCAAAATTGGCAACTGGAAACAAAAATCGTAAGGAGATGAGAAATTAAGCGATGTACTAAGGGAGAGAGCGAAGGCAACAACCAAACTGCAAGCAAAAGCGAATAATAAAAAAGTTAAAGACTGAAATAAAAAGTTCATGAGACTATTTATGGATCAACATCTTTTCATTTAAAAAGGAAGTAGAGAAAACGCCGCCGGAAGTCGAGAACAATTACTTGTTTTGAATGACGCTTCTACAGTTATCGGTCGAACCGCCTCACGTAGCCACTTCTCTGCTGTGCTTATGTGGGTGTCTTTCTAACCTTTCGCGATGAGCGCAGTACGTTCAGAATCGCAGAGTCCTGCGCTCCACGCGGTTGTATGGGACTGGCGGCCGCACAGCGTTACGCAATTCGCGGAACTGTCAAAACTGATCAACAAGGCGAAAGTAACTGATATTCGAAACTATAAAACGAGAAACACTGAAGAAGCCGGAAAAAATGAACGCAGCCTGAAATCAGTAAAAAAGAAACCTGGCATAAGAGAAACCATGATGTATGCACTAAAAGATAGGAAGGATAATATCATCAGCAATCTCGAAGATATAGTAAAAGCAGTGGAAAATTCTAAGCTGACCTGTGTACAGTACCCAGAGAAGTCACGATACCTCACTTAGAAACAGTAATGAACAGGATACAGAAACTCTCCTATATCTAGCGATGAGGTCAGAAGGGCCCTGCAAGACATGAAACGAAGAAGAGTGGGAGGAGAAGGTGGAATAACAGTCGATTTATTCAAAGATGGAGGAGACATAATGCTTAGAAAACTGGCGGCTCTTTATACGAAGTGTCTATCGACTGCAAGGGTCCCAGAAAACTGGAAGAATGCAGACATTATACTAATCCACAAAAAAGGAGACGTTAAAGAATTGAAAAATTGTAGGACCATTAGCTTGCTCCCAGTATTATATAAAATATTACCTAAATAATCTCCAACAGGATAAGGGCAACACTGGATTTTGTCAACCAAGGGAGCAGGCTGGCTTCAGGAAGAGATACCTTACAATGGATCACATCCATGTCATCAATCAGGTTATGGCGAAATCTGCAGAGTACAATAAGCCTCTCTATGTGGCTTACATAGATTACGAAAATGCATTTGATTCAGTAGAGATACCAGCATTTATAGAGGCACTACGTATTCAAGGAGTACAGAATGCTTACGTAAAAAGCTTGGAAAATATTGCTACATGCGTGTGGTATTTGTTTGTTTGAACGAGGCGCGTGGGCGCCATCACTCCAGAAAGGAGGAGGAAGAACGAACTGGGCTCGCGCTGTGAATCTAACTGGTCAGCGCTGCAACCGTTTTTTAAATATAATCTGTAAATAGTTTCTCGTCTTACTGATTCGTCCTTCGCGTAAGAATATTTACAGAGGTTCTACAGCTACCTCAATTCTACACAAGAAAAGCAGGGAGATACCTATAGAAAAAGGGGTCAGACAGGGCGACACAACTTCTCCAAAGCTATTCACTGCATGTTTAGAAGAATTCAAGCTATTAAACTGGGAAGGCTTAGGAGTAACGATCGACGGCAAATATCTCAGCAAACTTCGGTTTGCCGATGACATTGTTCTATTCAACAACAATGCAGACAAGTTACAACAAATGATTGGAGACCTTAACAGAGAGAGGGTAAGAGTGGGGTTGAATATTAATATGCAGTAGATGAAGATAATGATAAATAGCCGGGCAAATGAACAAGAGTTTAGGATCGCCAGTCGGCTACTAGAGACTGTGAAGGAGTACGTTTACCTAGGTGAATTGATCACAGGGAACCCTGATCATGAGAAGGAAATTCACAGAAGAATGAAAATAGGTTGAATCGCATACGGCAGACCTTACCAGCTTCTGACTGGAAGCTTACCATTATCATTGAAAAGTAAGGTGTGCAATCAGTGCATTTTGCCAGTGCTGACATAAGGGACAGAGACTTGAGAGCAAGTTAAGGACCGCGCAAAGAGCGATCGAACGAAGATTGCTAGGCATAACGTTAAGAGAGAGAAAGAGAGCGGTTTGGATCATAGAGCGAACGGGTATACACGATATTCTAATTGACATCAAGAGGAAAAAATGTAGCTGGGCAAGTCAAGTAATGCGCCGGTTAGATAAACGTTGGACCATTAGGGTTACACAATGGGTACCAAGAGAAGGAAAACGCAATCGAAGACGACAAAACACTAGGTGGAGCGATGAAATTAGGAAATTCGCGGGCGCTAGTTGGAATCGGTTGGCGCAGGACAGGGGTAATTGGAGATCGCAGGGAGAGGCCTTCGTCCTGCAGTGGACATAAAACATGATGATGATGATGATGATGATGATGGAGGTGGTTGGCCCCCCCCCCCCCCCCCGAAAAAAAATCCTGGGTACGTGCCTGCTATCAATTTAGATGCTTCAGAACGGCGCCCATTAGCCCAACATTTCCATCCACAGTGAGCAAAAGCGGCTGTCGTATCCACAGTAAAATTGATTTAAATGGCTTTAATCTCAAGGACATATCGTCGCCAACTTCCGTGGGAATGGAGTCGTCAAAATTGAATACAGGTGACAGGGAAATCAGGAGCTTGATGAACGGCAAGAAGGCGGAAGCTTGCACAAGACCTCAGGGATATAAAATGACTTCTTGAGCAGCTTGGTCAGGGGGCCATGCAATGGTTTCCACGTCTATTAAAAATCCTCCAAAATATTAACAGAGGCCGACAAAAATGCGCGAATTTTGGGAAAGGTGAAACCGCTGGAAATGTCACGACAGCCTTAGCCTAAATATAAAAGATGACTTAAAAATAAGAAACCATAACGTTGACAGGGTGGCCAAATTTTGGCACAAATAAATCGGCTGTTGAAGCAGTTCAGCTGAAACGCAATGGTGCGAAATAAGGCGAGAATGTCGGCAAGTGTTGAAGAAAGGTCAAGTAGGTCCTGCGGCCGACGCCAGCGCTTGGCAGCTGTCAAACGACTGCACGTATTAGCGAGATGCCTGGTCGTCAGTAATTACAGTATGATTCGGGTCTGAAATATTGGACGCGGACTCCATCACATTGAATACAGTGCATTCTTGGACAGATGGTACCCATTCTCTCGCAATGAGGATGGGAAAAAATTGTCTCACGTGCCGGCTGTCACCTTCCTCCTACTGCCAACATTCCTTTCCCACCGTAGTTGCTTAGCTTTTATTGGGTTCGGCTGCTAATCACGAGGTCTCAGGATCGAATCCCAACCACAACAGCCGTATTTCAATGGGTGTGAAATGCGAAAACCCGCATACTTAGGGTTAGGCGCACGTTAAAAATCCCAAGTGGTCTAAATTATTCCCGAATCATCCACTATGGCGTGCCTCATAATGAAATCGTGGTTTTGGCAAGTAAATCCTCATAATGCGTCATGTAACATTCGTTAAGGATGTCCTGGGCAGTCGCACAACTCTTGAATGCAATTAAGTGTCAGGAGTTGCGCGCGAGGTCTTTGGATATGTCATCATCATCATCATCAGCCTGGTTACGCCCACTGCAGGGCAAAGACCTCTCCCATACTTCTCCAACAACCCCGGTCATCTACTAATTGTGGCCCTGTCGTCCCTGCAAACTTCTTAATCTCATCCGCGCACGTAACTTTCTGCCGCCCCCTGCTACGCTTCCCTTCCCTTGGAATCCAGTCCGTGTATAATAGCTGTGTCTTCCCAGTACTCACCTACGGGGCAGAAACTTGGAGGCTTACGAAAAGGATTCTACTTAAATTATGGACGAGGCAAGGAGCTATTGAAAGAAGAATGATGAGTGTAACGTTAAGGGATAAGAAAAGAGCAGATTGGGTGAGGGAACAAACGCGAGTTAATGACATCTTAGTTGAAATCAAGAAAAAGAAATTGGCATAGACAGGACATGTAATGAGGAGGGAAGATAACCAGTGGTCATTAAGGGTTGAATATGTGGATAGCCTTTATGGCGTTCGATAGCTGCTAGTCTACATTGCGGCTATATAATAAAGGCGGAACGGCAACATGGTAGCGAATGTGGAGAACATACAAATCCCGCATATATTACTGCACAATAATTTTAAATAGCGTTCTTGCTTCACGCACGTGGATAACCGCCATAGGAGACTACTTTGGAAGCTAACTGCAAGTACTGTATATGTCGTACCCAAGGGTGTACCTGGCCTGGTGGCCAGTAAATGTGACGTAATATTGCGAGCAGCTTCGGCCATAGCATGCTAACGGATGACGACATGAAGTGACTAGCGCAATAGTGGACAGGGGACACTAAAGACGCTACAAGGACAAGCGCCCAGTTGGAAGTTTGCGCTTATCCTTGTCGCCTCTTTAGTGTCCCGTGTCCACTCTTGCGCTAGTCACTTTAGCATGAAATACCAACTAGCCCCCTCTCACACCCTGCGACGACACAGGGACAGTTTGCTCAAATCTTGTTTCGTGACTTTTGTGTCAAGGTGAAAAACCAACATATCCATGTATATGTCTTAATACTTAAGCACATCTAGATTTGCAGCTTCGGCGATAGCCCATGAGTGCGCATTACAAAGTCGCTAGTGAAACAATTGTGTGCACCTTAACGAATTCGATAAGGGAAAATCAAAATCCATCCACGACGGCGTCTCTAGTAGGCGCTGGGCGATGTTCCGACGTTAACAATGTATGCCGATTGAAGAAAGGCTGCCCCGAAGTGCTTCTGACGGTTAGGCTAGCTTCTTTACTCCGTAGAATGAAAAAAAAAGAAAAAGAAAAGGAAAAGAGAAGAAAAAAACAACCGAATCAAAAGCCCAGAATGAACAATTGCTCGTCGCGAGTAAACGCTGGATGACGAGTAACTTCCAGGTGGCGAGCGAATACGCTTGATCAAGAACACTGATAACGCCGGCGGGACAAGCATTGTGGCGAAGTTCAATGCGCAGGGATAGCATTTACTTTTTTATTTTTGTTTGGTTGACGTCATCACGCGTCACCGCGGGAAGTTTGAAAAGTTCAAGGTGAGTACGCCACGTGGTGGCATTCACGCGAACTAAACCCTTGTGTCCAGAAAAGCTGGATACGTGGCATCGAGGTGAGGGCGAGCGGCTGTAGTGAAGGTTCGGAGGAGGAGCACCAGCGGCAGTGGGTTCATGGCGGGTAGTACAGGGAACAGAAGGCCCGAAGGTGCGCGAATAAGTGGCGGCGTATGTCCAAGGAGGTGGTAGCCATCGGTTGCGGCAGTGACGAGCGACGTAGTCGATGCGACAGCAGTGGAAGCAGATCAGCCTGCCATAAGGGGTACGCCATTCGGACGGGTTGCCGCAAGATGCAGCAGAAAAAGACTGCCGAGGACGAGGAGGGTTGGTAGAGAACTGGGGAACCCTGGGTTGATACGTTGAACACATGGAGTTCAGACCCATGTTCTCAAATTCCTGTCTGACTACGTCCTGAATCATCGCAATCGTGGTTGTTGGCGGATCTGGAGGCGTCACGTAGAAAGCTGACGAAAAGGTGGCCTCGGGCTCGCGGCGAACAATACGGGTTACGTCGTCACAAGTGGTAGTCTGACGTGGTCGACCCTCACATGTCGACGTAGCAGCAGTGTTGGGTAGCCGCGTGATGTGGTGTGTGATACGGCGGCTCTTAGCTTGTTCAAGGCGACGGCATGCATTCTTTTATGATGGCGTCGATAGTCGATACGTTGCCGAAAACAAGCAAATTGAAAGCGTCGTTGGCGATGCCTTTCAGAACATGTGACACTTTATCTGCTTCGACATAGCATCGTCAGCTTTGCGGTATAGAGCCAAGACGTCCAGGATGTATGAAACGTACGGCTCTGTAGATATCTACGGAGCCTGAACACTGAACACGATCTGAACACGAGACGCAAGAGCCTTTTTCGCGGGAACCTTGCGGTCAATGGGGTCGCCGAACAGTTCCCGTAGCTTTTCTTTTAAACTGCCACAACTGGTTATCTTGTAGTCATGCGTTTGGTGCCACACGCGTGGGATGCCGCGGAGATAAAAGATGACATTGGTGAGCATAATCGTTGGGTCCCACCTGTTATTAGCACTGGCGTGTTCATAAAGCTTGATCTAGTCGTCAATGTCCTGTCCCTCCAGGCCAGAAAATACACCAGGGTCGCGATGTTGGGCAACCGTGACGATTGGGGCAGTTGGACAAGCCGAAGCCGTTGCAGAGGCGGTCTCGTCACCGGGAGGCATGGTGACAAGCTCAATGTACCGACCACTTCGGTGTTCCGTGGTGAGGACGGGTATCGCTGACCTCCACCAGAATGTTACGTGTAGAAAGACACAGATGAAAGAGGCTATTTACAGGCCAGCGCCTCCTCTATTTTTTCAATGCCCGTCAGAAAGGGTACTGAACAAAGGGAGCGCGCGGGACGCCACGTTTCGCACGCTGGCCGCAGTGCGGCGTTGCTGGCTGACACTATCGCGAGTACAGGCAAGCGCAGGCGGTAGGCCAGGTGAGGCCGTGCTTTTTCGCTTGCGCTTGTACGATGATGGTCTATGCTGTCGAAAACGCACTTGTGAGTTTGTCGAAAACGCAGACGGATCATTCTTGCCGCAGCGGCGGCTCAGTGGTTATGGCAACCGAATAAGCAAATTTTGGTTGCGGTGGCCGCATCTCGATCGACGCGAAATACGAGAAGCACTCGTGCACCGTGCGATATCAGTGCACGTTAGATTACCCCAAGCGGTTGAAATTTAACCGGAGCCCTTTACTACGGGCCTGCGTTCATCCCATCTCTCAAAGCCTTTGCTCAAACGGCGCGGTTCTGGTGTTCATCGTTAGCTGCCGATACAGCTTCTGCACCTGGTCCTTGCCTGCTAAGCACTGTATTGGTATTAAATATTTTTATATCAAGCAAGAAAGCAGCTTTTACGACCTGAGGACGCCCGTTTCATTTGCTTGCTGTACAGTTTTAACCCCTGAAGAAATGCTTCCTTATAAGCATTTTTTGAGGCAACCCTATTTAGCTCCCAAAAAGTACCCTTAGTTTTTTTTATGACTTCTTTAGTCCAACTATGAGCAGAAGACTTAAATGCGAGGACAAAGGGGGAATAGCATATATTTTTTCCACAGTGGATCAATCACATAATAAGGACAAACACGTTAGAAGTGCTACAATTTTAGCACTTTACGTGACAGTGGTTTTTTCGCATACATTTTCATCACAGAGCTCTTATCTGTAACGTTCATGGCATGGTTGCTGAGCAATGGTTTAATAAACTTGCGGCACAGAACTTCCAGGAACTGCTTCCTGTGACTCGCATCTTGATTTCTGCACTGCAAGATTGGAGCATCCATCAAAATGGCAACAGCACGCTCCACGCTGGCTTCTAGAGGTTTTTCAATGGCTTTCCTGTAGTATAACACAATGTCCACAAACCTCTGGAGACTGATCAACACTGTGATTAGTTCTCTTGTGGGATACTTCAGTCCGCCCCTGTCCTGATAAGCAATAAGCCCATCTACAGGAGCATTTCCTTTTGGCTTTTCGACTGTATCAATGCAGTACTGGCAGCTCACCTTCTCTGCTACGACACGGGCTATATATCCTCCAATCAGGGCTATGCTGGCAATCTCTGGGTTGGGAAGCCACTGGTTCGGCCAGGTGCATACTTCTCGCAACCGATGTTCTGTTGTCAATGGAAAAAATGGCTTCTCGAGGCGGCTGACTTTCTGGGTGCTCGGGCCCTGGACTGCCGTGGCAGCACAAAATGATGCCGATGCATTGACATTGCTTCTGAATGACGAAGAAACAATACCAGTCTTCAGCATTTTTTCAATGCCACAGAGCACACTTCTCATGTCCATTGCGTCGTTGCATCCAGCTGTTCTGCGTAGAAAACCGAAGAATACCTCAATGGGGTCACTAGAGAATTTTCTTGTGAGGACGAAAATGAATTTCTTTTCATTCAAAAGAAACCTAATGCACATGACATTAGAGAGTGTCGTAAGCACAAGTGCAGTGTAGGTTTCCTTGCTCAAAAAATTGTCGGGGTGACTTTCACCTTTTAGTCTCTTGAGATATGCTAGGAAGGTTTCTTCAAGCCACTGCAACCTTGAATCATTGGGATCACTGAAGTGCCTCGTGTCTGGGTCTTTCTTGTGGATGTGTTGCTGTGTGTTGCTCACATCCATAAAAACAAACCATCTATGTACTGCTATCATGAATTCTACAGTAGGGCCCACTGTGGCAAACTGAGCATCACACGTGTGTCCAGACTGGTCTTTCATATACTGCAGTGCAGCTGTGACAGGGGGCGAGAAAATCTGCACAGCATGTCTGACACCCATCTTCTCCAGATTAGTAGGGTAAAGGTGTTTACGTGTCAGGAACCTCACTGGTTTCACCGTGGATCCTTTCTGCATGTTATAGAGCTCCTTCAAAGGGGCTGAAGTAATCTCCTTTTTTCCGCCTATGCATTTTGCGAGAAACTGCGATCGTATATTTTTCAGAATATGGCACTGGTCGAATGCTAAGAAGAGGCGTCTTGATGGGTCAGATGGATGTGGGGCTGATATCTGTGCCTGCCCTTTGCACAAAATGTCCATTGCTGAAACATTGGTTTTATGGTTGTCGGCCACAAGACGGACAATCTCGAATCCTAATTCTTCTGTTTTCTTTACAACATGTGCAATCGTCGCAGCGAGGTCGGATCCTGAGCAGCATTTTGTGAAGAAATAGCCTACTGGTATTTTAAAATGACCAGCTAGGCCACAAAGGAGGAAGCAAAGGAGTGAGTTTGCAAGGTGGTCGTTATTGTTACTTGGCGTCAAGTGCTCTAAATCAGCGCTCATGCTGACGTCACCAATGAATGCATCGCGCTGCTTGTTGTACTCCAGTTTCTGCCTTATGTGCATTTCATCCACAATCAAGCTGCACACTTTCGACTGATCTGCAGGTAAGTTTTCAAGCTCTGTTTTAAGTCTTAAACGCACTAGTGGACTGAAGCCCACCTCCCCAGTTGACGTGCCTACGTATTTGTGCAGTGTATTCCTGCATGGCAAGCGCAGCAGCCCTTCGGAACGGATGTATTCGTAGGCTTTAGTGGATAAGTTCCTCAGAACAACACAGTATCTGACAGTCGTTTCACCCCATGTTGCTCTCTTCTTGCTGTAATTCTTCACTTGATCTAACATAAATGCAGCTTTCACTTTTTTCTGCTCAGCATCGGCAGCAACAACCAGAAAAGCACTCACGCTTGAATTATTCTTCAGTTCGCGCAGTTCCTCCTTATATTTGTCGACTGTCTGCCTCAGTCTCGCAATCTGGAGCCGTAGGTCGCGCTCCTTTTGTCTACACCTCCTGTGGTGGACAAAACTGCTGGAGCTTGTTCTGGCAGAGTCCGTCTGAGTTCCAAACGTTCGCCTTGCGAACGCAGATAGCCGGACACGAGCCGGTGCGGTGTGCTCCTCGTTGATGCCGGAATCCAGCGGCGGATGAGCCGAGGACGACGGGGCTGGGGCCGTACTGTCGCACAGTAGCGCGTTGCTTGGCTCCACGACAGCTGCTGAGGCGTCCTCGGGCTCCGCAGTACTGTCAACGGGTCCTAAGGCGCTCACGTCGGCTGAAAGTGCCGCTTTGATTCGTTTCTTGGCACGGCATCCGCTGGTGCCTAGCTCCGATGCTCGCTTCCGAGTGCCAGGGTCACTGCGCCGCTTCGAAGGTGCAGGCTGCTTGTATGAAGGATAGGAGGGGAACACACTTGGCACTGCTCCCTTCTTTAACTGGCGGATTTTCACATTCTCTTTAAAATCAGTGGTCACGAAGTGTTTACTGCACACTACTGAATAATTTGAAGTAGAATTGGGCTCCCAATCCTTGCGTGAAATCACCTTGATCCACTGCTGTCGAAGTTCGAGGTCAGCCGGGATCTCGTGAAATGACACTCCTGGGTCCTTCCGTCTCGCACTTGACGCGCACATAGGCACACAACAGTACCGCATCGTGAATGCGGCGGATGGGAACCGTCAACGTCAAAAAGATGCACGTTTCTTGCGCATGGAGAAAGCGTGCTAATGCAGCGAAGCCTTGCTTTGGCGAACAGGGAAGACAAGAAAAGCAGCGATCCACGCGTAGCCGGGACGGCCGCTGCATGGTCCCATAGTGTCAGCCGGCAGCGCCACTGGCGGCAAAATTTGGTGAATAAGAGAGGGCGACAGGAAAGGGGTCGCAGGGTGACGGGGAGCCCTTCTGCCGGGCATTGAAAAATAGAGGAGGCGCTGTACAGGCTATTTACACTGCAGCCAGACAGCCAGGCCGTCTTGGTTTGGTTTGGTTTGGTGCCTGTAGATGTAGCACAACCCACTACGGGGTATTGGCCGTGAATCGGGTGGCAAAGGGGCGGATAAGAATAAATACCTAAATAGGGTATTTTTTTATTGAAAGTAAGATATGAAATGAATTCTAATCGTTAATAATAATTTTCATGCTATAGTAACTCAAAATTAGAAGTTAATATTTTCGCTTTCTTGTTGTGGAAAATAAAACAGTAAAATTTAACATGGAAGTCTCCTTGTTTCCATTACAAAATTATATATGGCATCACATACATTCCTATTACAGTGTCCTAGTGCCGACGCCCCCAGAGAAAGAATGGTAGGTAGCGTAATGGCTAATCCAAGTTGGCGGAAGGGACCTTCTAGAAGTCGTTTTCTATGCATGTTGAACATACGACACTCTATAAAGGAATGATCCATAGTCTCGGGTTCATTGCAGTAAAAACATTTAGGAGAAGGTGCCAAACCAGACCTATGGGAATAGAAACTAAGCGTTGGTATTCGGCAACGCATACGCGTAAATGAAACTTCAAATGTTCTTGTTGCACACTATCCGCTTTGCCAAGAAAATTTGAGGTGCTGAAAATCGGCGTTATCTAATACGCATGATTCGGCATGTTCTTCTTGAATGGAAAATTTTTTAAAATCTTGCAGACGTGACGTATGCCGAAGGTCTTAGGATCCTCAGTACCGGGCCTTTAAGAGATGCCGCTGCTAGTGTGTCTACTGACTCGTTTAAAGTGAGCCCCACATGCCCTGGCACCCATACTAGTTGGATGAGACGTAAATGTTGGGGAATGAATGAATGAAATTCTCGAAGAATGATACTTGAATTGGGCACAGATAAAGCGGAGCAAACAGACAAGGAGTCGGTTAAGATTACGGCTGAAGAAATAGATCTCGGAAGTTTCCGTAGAGCTGGGATGATCGCCAATAACTCTGCTTGAAATATTGGCGTAAAGTTGGGTAGTCGAAGATAGAAAGACCAATTTAATGATGTTGAAAAAATGCCCACTCCGGCCTTCTCATCACTGACAGAAGCATCTGTGGCTATTACTGCTTTTATTTGGAGGTTTTCAAGGGGGTCATCTAATAAACCTTTTTGGTATCGAATAGGCAGGAGCTTAGCGTTATTGGGAAATATATCACCAAATTCAACACATACTGTCGAAGTAGGTAAATTTTGAAAAGCCACATCGCGGAGATTGATATTTGCAATGGCTCTAATAGCTTCTGCACAAAAACTACCTGGGGACAATGCAGTCTGGACCATTGATTCTCGAAGAATGCAGTTGGTTCTCGCATATAAATATAGTAGGAGCGTCTCTGGGGAGAAGCATAGAAGTTTAGAAATGTTTGGACTCTCAGTATACGAATTCGAGTTTGAAGAGAAGCCAGGTGAGTTTCATGATATATAATATTATTGGCTACAAGTTTTGGAAGGCCGAGACACAGACGTAGGGATTCGCATTCTAAAAGAACCAGAGGACGTAACTTATACGTAGAACCTCCTGAAAATAATACGCATCCAAACTCTAGAATGGCCCGGACATACAAAGAATAAATTATCAGCAAGGTCTCCCTGCTCATTCCAAAACGACTGCTGCAGGCTCTTCGTGATAAACCAACAGCGCGTGCTCCTTTAAATGCGATGTATTCTATGTGTGTCTGCCAATTGAGCTTTTCGGTATAAATTATTCCCAGATATTTCAAAGAATGTACCTGCGGAATAATCTCCTGGCCATACGGCAGTGTTATTCGGATAGGACAAGTTAAGGGAAAGACAATGACCGCACTTTTGTTGACATTTAGAGACATTTGTATTCCTTTTAGCCAAATTTCAATCTGATTCAAATACGACTGCAAAGTTTTATATAGGCTACGTATATCATTCCATACCGTGAAAAATGCGATGTCATCAGCGTATACGTATACCTGTACTTCATGATGTGTCGGGATGTGATTTAGTAAAATATTGAATAATACTGGGGAAGGTACTGCACCTTGAGGGACGCCCCTTGTCTGTTTGTAACTTTTAGAAGAAACACCGTTTTGATAGCAATAAAATGTTCCTCCGCTTAGAAAATTTTGAACCCATGCAATTATATACTGTGGAAGATTCACACTATTGAGTCTGTTGATTAAAGTACTGTGGTCGACACTGTCATGCGCCTTCGCAATGTCTAATGTCACTAAGGCCGCGTACTGGTTGTTGCGGCGAGCGAGTTGAATTCTACTCTCCAAGTCAACATGAGCACACCAAATTGAGCAGCCGGGTCTGAATCCTATTTGAGAATCACTTAATATTTGGTTCTCGCCTATCCACCGATCGATGTGGCCATACAGAACTCTCTCGATTAACTTTACAAGATTTGAAGTCAGACAAATAGGTCTAATGTTGTCTGTTGTATATCCATCGCCTGGCTTTTTGAGTAGTGGAATTATTTTGGCAACCTTCCAATCTGGATGAATCCATGCATTTTTGCACTCGCCCATGTCAAGGCGCAGATCAACTTCAACGTCGTTCTCGCGGCGGCTCGTCTCTTGAGTATCTCCCGATAATAATATATACTAAGACTGTTTTGCAATGCAGCGCAACCCCATGCGATATTTCACTGCAAAGGGATATAGCAAACTCCTCAACGAAAATAGACTTTACTTCCAAAGTATTTCAGCATATTTCGCTGTGGACAACATACAAAAGTGCCAATACATTCATATTTAGGCCCACGTTAAATAACACAGGTCGATGTAAAATGATAAATTCTAAACTACACTCTGCCTCATCACATTGTGTCTTTAACACGTAAAACTTCAGAACTAAGCGATTACAATGCCGTGGGATTAGTAAAAGCGCGTGACATATGCAAAAGTACACAACGCAATGTTGCGGTGGCTTCGGCGACTGTGTTCAAATTCACGTGATGTCTTACACTCCGCTCACGTAACCCTCACTCGCATCACTCTCGCTGCTCGAATCCGATCCGAGTGAAATTAGAAGCTCGTCGAGGCTTGCGTCGATGAAACCGTGATGTTGCCGGAACTCCTCTTTGATATTCTGAACGTGAGCACACGTCCGAAGTCACTTGCCTGCAGTCGCGAGATTGATGCTTTCAACCAGCAATTTTTAGACGCCCTCAAGGGTGAATGTGGTATTGTTAGCAGCGACGTAACCTTTCACCTGGCTCCACATCAGTTCGAGAGGATTGACCTCGAAATGATATAGCGTAAGCCTCACGACGTCGGCACCGGCATAGCGACAACATCCACGCGGTAGGCAGAAAACATCTTTTTGTGTTGGTTCACTAGCTCCAATAACTCTGCCTTCAATTTCTCTTGGGAAAATACGATGTATACCTTCTCCGTTCGTCAAGACTGAATGCCACTCTTACCTGTTGACGACGCTGGAACTTTCTCGAGGCAGTGTCCATCGGTATGACACTGCGCAGTTTGATGTTAAGCAAAATCTGTTCAGTGGACCACTTCTCGAAGCGCGGCCCATCCATTTCCTTGTAATAACCAGCGCTCCCTTTTCCCTGCACGGAAAACGAGGCACGCAGAATTTAAAAAGCGTTCCTCGCTACCGGCGTGCAGCAGGATCGTCTTGTCACCTTTGCCTCTTGGTACGCGAAGCCCTCGCCGAAAACCATCTTCCAGTGTGGTGACGTTCGCGTCCTCCCATACTCTCTCCTTTGTGTGGCCGGCATTGACCGACGTTTCGCCGAGGCAGTATATCGGTCTGCAAGAACAAACAAACGATAAAAATTAATTGAAGCGTGTCATCGGCTACAAACAGCGCATATTCACATGATCGGAGAAGCGATGAGACAATCGGCACTGTTCAGCTATTATGATCAAACAATGTGCAGAGGCCGCTTGTTCGTGCTATACCCAACAAGCAAAGCATATCATTTAATGCATCGTAAAAACGCTGGCCAGTTGAGCGCAGTGAGTGGCTTTGCTACCGTCGAAATACGATGATTCACGGCGTGAGGCTGCAAGAAACAGCGGCGTTTGCAACTTCCACTTTAGTGTGTGTTCCGCTGAAATAGTGCACTCAAAGAACTGGCAAGCAAGAACGCTTGTGTTTTTTTCAGTCGCGAGCACCGAAAAGGTGGACGCTGCCGTGTCTTCGCTGAAGCGTATTGGGCAGGACGTGACGGCGCATCTTTTACGATTCCGCGTGATTGGAGCCGAAAGCGCGTCGAATCTGTTGCGTCTCGAGAGCAATGTTCTCATGGTGTAGGTTGTTGGGTGAATAAAAAAAATTATCCATCTACACGCTACAAAACTTATAAAATCGACCGGCTCTCGTACGTACCTTCTTTCGGTGCTTAGTTCTTGGTGGTACGCAGGTACTGCCGTCGCCACATGATGACGTCGTTTCTCTCAAAAAGCGCACAATCGTTTTCCGTTTGCGAAAGGAAAAGCTGATATCACTGAGCAACATTTGCATCGCTCGCACGCTCACTTTAGGCATGTTCGTGGCACTCTCACTGGCCACATCTTGAGCGACTTTAGCAGCTGTCTGAATTTCGTTACGCAAAAAGCACTGATGCACTTCATAAAGCCGCGAGGGAGAAGCTGTCATGCAGTTGCAATCTTGTCCTCCCCGTTTTCGCACGGGCAGTTATAGTTGGGAGACGCAGGTGGCCTGCGCTTCGGTGACTTCAGGGTGCCACTGTTTACGTCCAACTTAATCCGGAAGACTCTGCGTTCTCACAAATAGCTGCGGGGCGCTTTTCCTTACATGCGCGTGAACGTAGTGCACCAGTTTTTTTGGCCCGTATGGACAGCTTTTTGGCTTGAGAACTCTTGGTACTGCAACGCTGGTGGACTCCCGAGACGCGGTGGACGAGCTGCAACCAGGGCCAGGGGACGACTTCTTTGTTTGAAAGTGATGGAAAAGACCTATGGAAGTAGGAAAACCACAAAACCTGAAGAGCGTGCAACGAACTTTCTTGTACTCCGCAACATTTTTACTTAATAATTAATAAATAAACTGCATAAAAAACTGAGTCACTAGTAAATTTTGATTTACCCTGAATATTCTACACATGTTTTCATTAGGGGACAACATGTCGAGGCGCAGTAAAACATGCTCGCTTCGGCTCCATAGCCTTGGCCGTGCTGCCACAGGAAGTTGTCGCCAGGTGTAGGCGCCCGTTCCTGGGTTGAGCGTCGTCGTCCCTCGGCGTAACCACGCAAACGCGCTCATGCCACTGTTAGCGCATTCACCGTCGTCTTGTTCCACAGCTGGCTCCGATGCCGCTCATCAAGCCAGCGTTCTCATCCTGCCCCTTCCTTTGCGAAAGCGCTGACGGCACTGGCGCACAGCCAGTCATGCGGTGACTTCGGTCTCAAATTATTTGCTTCGACGTATCGCGAAATGAAAGCACGAATACAGCTGTGCTCAAATTTCGCATGAGGGAGTATGGTAGTCGTCGGACATTTTTTCTTTGATGCGAGAGCGTTACCTGGCTCATTCATTGTTCATTCATTGTTCATTGATTCATTGGCTCATTCAACTCTATTATCGGTACTGGGAGTGCTGGGCTCTGTGGCCCCACCAGATGGCCCTCAGTCGGTGCTGAAGGCGACCTCTTGGGCTTGTGCTGTGACCCGGATTTGTTCTTCCGGAGCACAGCTTGCCAGCAGGGTCTTCCCGTTTTGCGATGATGGCGGGGTCGCACAGTGGGCGAAGAAGACCCCAAACAACTCCAGAAGCTCGTCACATTCCGTCCTAAGTCACGGTTCTTTTCCTCTTTAAACATGTCGGAACAACTGGCCCAAAGTCCACCCACCCCCCCTCTTGTACCCTCAATTCAAGTTGGCCCACCCCGAAAGTTAAGCTGGCCCGCCCCCACATTTCAATTTGGCTCGCCCCCAAATTTCAAGTTGGCCTGCCTCCAGATTTCAAGTTGGCTTATCTCCAAGTTTAAATTGGCCAACCCACAAATATAAGTTCGCCCACTCCCATATTTCAAGTTGGCACACCCCTACTATAAGCTTTCCCGTGCATTTTCTAAGGAGCCCTATGTATCGCTATGGGTATCCTCTATTCGTTTAGTTCTGGGGGGTAAAATTGCTCCTGATTGCTTTAAGGGTGCCATTCATCTACATTTACACTATTATAATGATTAAATGTCTTTACAAATTACGCATTCTTATGCAGATAAAAGGCGTTGCACTTTTCGCGTGACAAGGCTAGGGTACTCGCCAAAGAATTCTTGCGCATTAAAAACTCAATTAATTATTAAAATATGGGGTTTCACGTACCAACAGCACCATCTGATTATGAAGCACGCCGTAGGGGGAAACTCCGGAAATTTTGACCAGCTGGGGTTCTTTAACGTGCACCTAAATGTAAGTACACGGGTGTTTTCGCATTTCGCCGAAATGCAGCCGCCGTGGCCGGCATTTGATCCCGCGACCTCGTTCTTCGCAGCCCAACACCATAGCCGCTAAGCAACTACGGCGAGTTAAAAACGCTATGTAGACTAGCTAGCGTTTATCACCCGCAATCCACCAGCATACTTGCCATTATTTTTGAGGGCCTGCATTCGTTCTATTTAAGTGCCTGACGCACACATCGAAGTAAGCTGGAAAAGGAAGCTCCTCTACAAGCCGCTATATCGCTTTTCAGGAAAACAGGCAACGGATCTTAACAATCACGAAACGTGCGATCGAGAGGCTGTATCTTGGCACATAATTGTTCACCGCGAAAGGAAGAACCCATACTATTGCATTTCCGACTGAATAAATGTTGACGATGTGTGACATGTTGAGTCCCAGCAGAATATTCAGCATACTGAGGACAACCCCATTTTTATGCAATGCACAAATTGTCACAGCAAAAATGCTGATGACCAAGCCGTAAGAATTAAATAAGTGGAGCATTGAGGGATGCTTTGATACGAGCAGTCAGAAAGGCGCCTTACCTCGCAAACAACACTGATCTTTGTCGGAACAAAGTTATTTCAGCCAATGTTGTACAGCCGCTGCTTCTTGCGCAAATTGTCACGCTTTCCTTGTGGTATCATAAAAACTACATTGCCAGCTTCAGGAGTCTTGCTGTAGTTATACGCGCTACAGCACGGCATTGCGCTAAGCACAACACCGCAGGAAACGCAGCGTGCAACGTTCGCTGCGCCGAGCCAGCCGCGAGCTAAGGAGAAAAATGGCGGCAACAAAAAAGAAAGACACAAGTAAAATGCAAGATCCGCGCGTTTCCAAGGGCGATGGCACGGAGACCAATCGTTGTGCAGAAAAACGGGGGCAAAACTGTTTCCCGTGGGGGGGAGGGGGGTACGCGCAAGGGGCGAGGAGGAGGCGAGGGGGTCAGGCGGGGGCGGCAGAGTTCAGAAAGGGGCGGTACTTTATAATTATGAAGGGACTTTAGCGTAGAGTGGTTTCTTAGCTGTCCTCTTGCTGCGTCAGGTGTCAGCACATACCTTACTGGTTTGCTTTGCCTCCTCATAGAGAGTGCGGGAGTTTTGAGGTACGGACACTGAAAAAATCTGTTGGGTGGTAGAGATATGCAGCTCCGCTGTAAAACAGATGCACACATGCTACCGAGTCGAACGGACGGTAGCATGTGTGCTACCGTCCGTTGGACTCAGACGGTAGTAAAAGAATGGGTAGAAAAAAAATGGGGCAAACATATACAAGCGTCCAGAAGCGGAACCCACTCAGGCTGCACTGTACGTCGCGTTCAAGAACATACCACGTGCAGTGCACGAAGGAAGTTTCGACATACTACTCCAATGGCCATGCTATTGTCATCAGCTTGACCCGCAGATGCCATCGCCGGAGCCTATGGAACGAGGACGAATATTATACAATGCGCGTCAGGTACCCATCGGACGACGACAACAATATCCTCCCAGAGCATAAGGTAGACTTCCCCTACCAACCCGAAAAAGAAATATAGTGTCAAGATCATGGTTCCGCTCGGGAAAGTATTGTCATCGCTCGGCAAAGTGGTGTCATCGTATTGAAAAGTGGTGCATTCGAGAAAGAAGTAGCGTGAAATACTACTTTGATGAGTACTCCGCAAGTAAAACTCGTCTGAGCGATCGCATGATGACCGGCTTGTCATCTTGCGTTGTTGCGACCTAATAAGCACCAACATTACACTCGGAAACATAACGCAGCAGCAGTACACTCAGCAGCATATCGCCTAATAATTGCTTAGGTGCCCCCATAGTTATTTCGACATCACCTATTTTTTTCTCTTTAATGCGAGGGTAAATGCCTCAGGGCATACAGGGGAATGGGATTGGGGTGGATAAGGATGATTAAATGAATGAAAAAAGATTTGCTGGCCTAATGAAGTCCAAGAGGGATCGATGATGCGGTCCCTGCGTCCAAGCAGTATAATCGCTAGGATTACGCGGTGAGAGTCCCGCTGCTGCAAGGTGCCGGAGACTCGTCGGTTTCAGCGCAGGGCAAACCCACAGCAAGTGGTGGATGTCGGCTTCAGCATTTCGCGACTTGCAGAGTGGACACTCAGGACGAGAATATAACGGGCGAAAGTGCGGCCACTTCTAGTCACGGCAGGTGTGAGCGCAACCCCGACCCTGATCCTCCGAAGCACAACCTCCTCTGCACGGGTAAGACCGCGGGGGAGGTTTACCGCACACGGAGGTATGAGAGCACGTGTGCGGCGCCGGGGGTGCTGCTTTCTTGGTAAAAGGAGGTTGGCATCATCTAGATGAAAGAGTTCACCTATTTCGCACGGGTCACAGGGTACGGTCACAGTGCAGCGGTGGCGTAGAGGTAGAACACCCGCCTCGCGTGCAAGAGGTCCGTGGTTCGAATCCCGGTGCCGGCAATTTTCCACCGGACTTTAAAAAAAATCCGCGTGTAGATAAAATTGCACGAACAGGCCTGGAGTGTGGCCTGATCCCGGTAACCAGAACCGGGTAACACAATCCCTCATCAGAGCAGGATTGGCCACCCTGGTGCAGTACTTGGCCACAACCTCCTATATGAATACAACAATCAAACCCCGGCCCTCAGTCCCCAGCAGCTTCGAAGCAACTGACCACGGTGGCGGTCAGACCTGCAACGCAACAGAGGGTGCTAAGAATCACTGGCTCCGGACAGGCCGCCAATGGCATATGAACCTGGCAACGTTTAACGCTAGAACGTTATCTAGTGAGGCGAGTCTAGCAGTGCTATTGGAGGAATTAGAGGGCACTAAATGGGATATAATAGGGTTCAGTGAAGTTAGGAGGCCAAAAGAAGCATATACAGTGCTAAAAAGCGGGCACGTCTTGTGCTACAGGGGCTTAGCGGACAGAAGAGAACTAGGAGTCGGACTCCTGATTAATAAGAATATAGCTGGTAACATACAGGAACTCTATAGCATTAACGAGAGGGGTGGCAGGTCTTGTTGTGAAACTTAATAAGAGGTACAAAATGAAGATTGTATAAGTCTACGCCCCTACATCCAGTCATGATGACCAGGAAGTCGAAAACTTTTATGAAGACGTGGAATCGGCGATGGGTAAAGCCAAAACAAAATACACTATACTGATGGGCGACTTCAATGCCAGGGTAGGCAAGAAGCAGGCTGGAGAGAAGTCAGTGGGGGAATATTGCATACGCTCTAGGAATAGCAGAGGAGAATTATTAGTAGAGCTTGCAGAACAGAATAATATGCGGATAATGAATACCTTTTTCCGCAAGCGGGTTAGTCGAAAGTGGACGTGGAGAAGCCCGAATGGTGAGACTAGAAATGAAATCGACTTCATACTCTGCGCGAACCCTGGCATCATACAAGATGTAGACGTGCTCGGCAAGGTATGCTGCAGTGACCACAGGATGGTAAGAATTCTAATTAGCCTAGACTTGAGGAGCGAATGGAAGAAACTGGTACACAAGAAGCCAATCAATGAGTTAGTGGTAAGAGGGAAACTAGAGGAATCCCGGATCAAGCTACAGAACAGGAATTCGGCTTCAACTCAGGAAGAGGACCTTAGTGTTGAAGCAATGAACGACAATCTCATGGGCATCATTAAGGAGTGCGCAGTACAAGTCGGTGTTAACGCCGTTAGACAGGAAACCAGTAAGCTATCGCAGTACACGAAAGATCTGATCAAGAAACGCCAATGTATGAAAGCCTCTAACCCTACAGCTAGAATAGAACTGGAAGAACTTTCGAAGTTAATCAACAAGCGTAAGACAGCGGACATCAGGAACTATAATATGGATAGAATTGAACAGGGTCTCAGGAACGGAGGAAGCCTAAAAACAGTGAAGAAGAAACTAGGAATAGGCAAGAATCAGATGTGTGCGTTAATACACAAAGCCGGCAATATCGTTACTAATATGGATGAGATAGTTCAAGTGGCTGAGGAGTTCTATAGAGATTTATACAGTACCAGTGGCACCCACGACGATAGTAGAAGAGAGAATAGCCTAGAGGAATGCGAAATCCAACAGATAACGCCAGAAGAAGTAAAGAAAGCCTTAGGAGCTATGCAAAAGGGGAAGGCAGCTGGGGAGGATCAGGTAACAGCAGATTTGTTGAAGGATGGTGGTCAGATTGTTCTAGAGAAACTGGCCACCCTGTATACGCAATGCCTCATAACCTCGAGCGTACCGGAATCTTGGAAGAACGCTAACATAATCCTAATCCATAAGAAAGGGGACGCCAAAGACTTGAAAAATTATAGATCGATCAGCTCACTGTCCGTTGCCTACAAAGTATTTACTAAGGTAATCGCAAATAGAATCAGGAACACCTTAGACTTCTGTCAACCAAAGGACCAGGCAGGATTCCGTAAAGGCTACTCAACAATAGACCATATTCACAATATCAATCAAGTGATAGAGAAATGTGCAGAATATAACCAACCCTTACATATAGCTTTCATTGATTACGAGAAAGTGTTTGATTCAGTCGAAACCTCAGCAGTCATGGAGGCATTACGGAATCAGGGTGTAGACGAGCCGTATGTAAAAATACTGAAAGATATCTATAGCGGCTCCACAGCCACCGTAGTCCTCCATAAAGTAAGCAACAAAATCCCGATAAAGAAAGGCGTCAGGCAGGGAGATACGATCTCTCGAATGCTATTCACGGCATGTTTACAGGAGGTATTCAGAGACCTGGAATAGGAAGAATTGGGGATAAAAGTTAATGGAGAATACCTTAGTAACTTGTGATTCGCTGATGATATTGCCTTGCTTAGTAACTCAGGGGACCAATTGCAATGCATGCTCACTGACCTGGAAAAGCAAAGCAGAAGAGTGGGTCTAAAAATTAATCTGCAGAAAACTAAAGTAATGTTTAACACTCTCGGAAGAGAACAGCAATTTACAATAGGCAGCGAGGCCCTGGAAGTCGTAAGGGAATACACCTACTTGGGGCAGGTATAGTGACGGCGGATCCGGACCATGAGACCGAAATAACCAGAAGAATAAGAATGGGCTGGGGTGCGTTTGGCAGGCATTCTCAGATCATGAACAGCAGGTTGCCATTATCCCTCAAGAGAAAAGTATATAATAGCTGTGTCTTACCAGTACTCACCTACGGGGCAGAAACCTGGAGGCTTACGAAATGAGTTCTACTCAAATTGAGGACGACGCAACGAGCTATGGAAAGAAGAATGATAGGTGTAACGTTAAACGATAAGAAAAGCGCAGATTGGGTCAGGGAACAAACGCGAGTTAATGACATCTTAGTTGAAATCAAGAAAAAGAAATGGGCATGGGCAAAACATGTAATGAGGAGGGAAGATAACCGATGGTCATTAAGGGTTACGGACTGGATCCCAAGGGAAGGGAAGCGTAGCAGGGGGCGGCAGAAAGTTAGGTGGGCGGATGAGATTAAGAAGTTTGCAGGGACGGCATGGCCACAATTAGTACATGACCGGGGTTGTTGGAGAAATATGAGAGAGGCCTTTGCCCTGCAGTGGGCGTAACCAGGCTGATGATGATGATGACAGTTTCATGAGGTCCGCATCACCGAACCACCGGCTTTCCTGGCCGATATCCCTCTTAGTGGGTAAGCGTCACGTTTCAGAAAGCAAGGAACCGCACAACAATGAATGCCACAAAATTTGCTGTTTATATAAAATTATAGTCGATCTTAATTCAGCCTATACCACGCAAGTCCATTTTCTAATGATCAAAAATTTCTACCTCACCCAGACTTGCTTCATTTTTCAATTTTATCTCTTCTTCTTCCCTTTAAGCTTTAACCGCCGGCTTCTCGCCCAATCCCCCGCAGTGGGTAAGCGCCACAAGATAAAGAACAAGGCAACAAGCAAAGCAACGGTTTCGCAGCCATTTTTCTGGGAGGTGCCACGATGCGGTATTCGAGAGGTGCCGCCGTCCGTTATCCAAGGTCCTCGACATCAGCGCGTTCGGCGCTTGAGCAGCCCCTCGGTCATGTGCCGCTGATCGACCTGGGAGGTCCCGTGCAATTCGATCGAGCTGGGTTCTACCCGCCGCGATCACCGTCCTTCGGCCGAGAGCCCTCTCCAGGACCATCGTACACTTTCGTGGCGGCTTCAAAGTCGGAACCGCAGTTTACCGTGGTCTCCTTCGAATCCTCGCACAAGCCGTCCTCCACGGATTCGCCCCCGGAGACTTCGCAGTCTGCTGAGTACGCCTTCGATTTATTTACCCCCCAAATTTACCCCACCGTCGTCACGTAGGAGCTCTTCGGAATACAGTTTAACGCGAACGTAACGAGCCCCGATAAAGCGAATTATTTTTTATGTAGAACACGCGAAACACACTGAACTCTCTCCTAGCGAACTTGTCATGGCGAATAACGAACTCTGGGCGTCTACCGCAAGTGCCATAAAGCCGTGAACAGGTAACTTAATTTGATCAGGAACAAGCGAAAAGTTGCTGCCTACTACGCGTAGTTTCCTATTCATGAATAGATTCCTCCATTGTTTCTTTTCTGCAATATTCTGCAAGATCGGTGATAACTGACGCAGAACAAAGTTTGTTTAACTTTTTTAGAGTCGAGTTACCCTATACTGAAATATGTATATATTGAATTATCTCAGCGGAAAAGCGTGTGCGTTATAATTGGCTTCATATACATTATCTAAAGAAAATTGTTAGATGAGAGAGAGAGCTATATGCCTTTGTATTAAAGGCGGAAGGGTGCATCTGAGAAGGTGCACTCTAGCCTTTTCCTTTGCGCTGGAGGCTCGGGAGAGAAGGGGAGTAACAGCAGTGAGTAATGACGATGAGGAGAGGGGATGGAATGCATGGCGCGTGCGCCATCAGCATCAATCGAAACTCCAGTGGGAAGTAAGTAATAAGACCTGTTACGCATAATTCCATAGGAGCGCATTGGGCTGTCGCATCCTGGCCCGTTTTCAAACTTAATGTCGTCCCAAGCCTACCTTCTCTCAACTGCGCCGTTGCAAACAGCTCGAGCATGAAAACTCAATTACGCATACCAGTAGCTTTCAACTCGTTCGCCATTAAACTTGTGCTGATAGCGCATTACAAAGCGGCCCCACTAAAGTCTAGATGCCAGCCCCTTGGCACGCAGGATCTTTAATGAAGCTCGTGTTGTCAGCCTCTCAGTTCTATAACATCAACGCCATACGCCGAGAACAGCGCCCGTCTAAATTGGTAGTCTGTCGATGCTGAATATAGGAAACCGTCCGGTCTCCATCGCTCCGGCACAGAGGTTGGACAATTGCGGATGTACTCCAGCATTTCCGCTCTGGTTTCAGCACTTGGAAGTGCTTGCAGTCGGGACTGTTCCCGCGACCTATGAAAGGAGCATAGCGCCTAAAAGCAAGGCCAACTTGAATCCTGTGTGCAGCAACACCATAACTAGCTTCATGTATAACCTTCGTGGGTATGTCACGTTAAACTGCAAGGGAATCGCGTTGCGGACACGAGAGCGTTTCTTTAATATTATCACCACCTGCAATAGCAGCAGCAGCGTAATTTCCACTGCGGGACCAAGGCCTCTCCCACCATGCTCCAGTTATCCCTGTCTTGCGCTAGCTAATTGCAACTTTGCAAATTTGCAGCTGCAAATTTCCTTATTTCATCACCCCATCTAATTTTCTGGCTAGTTTTCTGCCGTATATATCGGCTAATCACGTTTGCTCTCTGGTCCAAACCGCTCTCTTCCTGTCTCTTAAGGACTCACTTAGCACTTTTCGTTCCATCGCTCTTTGCGCAGTCCTTAAGTTGTTGTTGAGCTTCTTTGTCAACCTCCAGTTTTCTCTCCCATACGTTAGCACCGGTAGAACACAGTGATGGTACGCTTTTCTCTTCAAGGGTAGTGGTAAGCTCCCGGTAAGAAGTTAGTAGTACCTGCCGCAGTCCAACTCATTTTTATTCCTCTGTAAGTTTCCTTCTCATAATCAGGGTCCTCTGTGAGGGGAACCTAGACCTATACAAACGCACTCTTGCGCAGACTCTAGAGACTGACTAACGATGATGAATTCTTGTTCCCCTGCTAGGTCATTGAACATTACTTTCGTTTTCTGCATATTAATCTTCAACCCTGCTCTTACACTTTCTCCGTTAAGGTCCTCAATCATTTGTTGCAATTCCTTCCCAGTGTTCCTGAACAACACAATGTCATCTGCAAACTAAATGTTGTTGATATATTCGCAGAAATCCGCATTACTAAGCATTTCCAGTCTAATGGCTTGAATAGTTCTTTTAAGCATGTAGTGAATAGCATTGGGGAGATTGTGTCCCCTTGCCTGATCCTTTTCTTGATATGTAATTATCTATTTTCCTTGTGGAGAAGCAAGGTAGCTGTAGAATATTTTAGATGTTTGCAAAGATATTCACGCATGCATGCTGTCCTCTTTGGCTAAGCGATGCCTCTATGACTGCTGGTATGTCTAGCGAATCAAATTCATTTTCATAATGTATGAAAGCCGTTTAAAGAGGCCGATTGTAATCCGCTGGTTTCTCAATTACTTGATTGATGACAAGGGTGTGAACCATTGTAGAATATTCCTTCTTAAAGCCAGCCTGTTCTCCCGGTTTATTGAAGTACTGCCTTTATCTATTTCGAAATTATCTTGGTGAATACTTTGCATAATACTCAAAGCAAAATAATGGGCCCATAATTTTTTTCAATTTTTAACGTCTCCCTAATTTATTAGCTTATTGTTGTCATTCTTCCAGCTCTCTGGTACACTTGAAGTTGCGAGGGAGTGCATATAAAGAGGCGCAAGACTTTCAAGCGCAATGTCTCGTTCATTTTTGATTAAATCGACTGTCATTCCATCACCTCCTGTCGCTTTTACCGAAAAATGTTTGGCAAGGCTCTTCTGACTTCATCGCTAGTTTTAAAAGAAGCCTCTGTATCCAGCTTATCACTACTTCCAATGAAGGTTGCGTGTACATATCAGTATAAAATACTCATAAGTACTGTACAGGTCAATATAGAATACTTCATCTCCTTTTACTATACCATCAAAATCGCTGATGACATTACCCTGCGTATCTTTCACTGCATTCATCTTGTCCTGTCCTATACCAAGTTTTCTTCTGATTTCGTGCTGCGACCATTTCTTACTCCTTCCTTCATCTTTCCAACATTGTAATTTAAAATATCGCTTACTTTCTTCTTCTTGATCAGTTTTGACAGTTCAGTGAATTCTATCTGATCCCTTGAATTGGTTACTTTTGCGCTTTTTCGTTTTTTACTGGGCCCTTTGTTACTTAGCAGATCTTACCTATTGGTTGCTTTCATGTAGTACCTCCCACTTCAGTTTCTGCTTCTGAAATCAGTCTAGTTACGATTTCATTCATTGCCTCTATGTCATCTTCATCTGCCGATTCGCTAGCCCGAGAGTTTATTACCCGGGCCGACTCCACTGGGACGGTCCCAGGTAGCCACTGTAAGGACCCCAACCAAACGAATTCCCGGGAGATTCTCGCTCATCAGCGTGTAACCACAAGAAAATGCCCTCACCCTCACCCACAACTCAGTGAAGAGGAAGCCGCCAGCTGGCGCAAAATTCAGGCCGGGGTATTCCCCCACCTTAAATTACAGAATGCCATGTTCCCCACTCGCTACAGGCCCGACTGCCCGTGGTGCGGCAGCATACCAACACTTCAACACATTACATGCGATTGTGAATCGCACCCGTTTGATAAAACATACCTCACAATGGAACAACGGGAGGCACAGCTGACCAGCTCAACACTCTTCACACACTCCTTCATAAGACAGGTCAAGGGGGCGGCCGAGGCCAGCGGGGCCTTGGACTAAAGGGGCTCCGACCACTCCACGTAAATCGTTTAAGTCAATGAAAGTTTCTCTCTCTCTCTCTTTCTCTCTCTCTCTCTCTGTGTATATCTATCTATCTATCTATCTCTCTCTCACTCTCTCTCTCTCCTGTTCTGAAGCTGCATTTAGTTTGCGAGCACCAGTCTGAATTCGTATGATTTTACCCTTACTTCGTCAAGGTTGGCCTGCTTCTTCGTGACTAATTTTGCTCTTTCTCTCTTCATATTGAGAGCAATTCTAGACCTCGCTAACCTATTATCACTTCTCTTTACCTCATCTCACGCTTCCACAAACAAGAACATTTATATAGCAATAATCACTAACATGTTGGAGTACGTGGCAACGTGAAAAAGATTTAGTGTACACGAAAGCCGGAAGTGCTGTCCGTTCCTTCACGCATGTTTTCTTCTTTATCATACAGTGCATATTCTTGCGTTAAGTAACCAACTAGCTAAAACTTCTAGTCTTCTCGGGAGCACTCCAAAAAGTTGACACTCTTTGAGGCTTATGTCATCCGCAAACAATAATCATCTGTCTTGTGCGCATTTCCTCTCGTTACGACTCTGCACTTGTGTGTCATTCATAGAAATAAAGTTAAATAACATCTCGAAGGTGAAGAGCGTTCAGAAAATCTACAAGAAAGGTTTTCAGCGCACACCGCTAGTTATTGCTCTGTGTAAAGAGATCAGGCAAACATTACTCTCTACAAATCGGCCGTGTGCATTAGGAATAAAGCTAGAATAAAGCGCTTCGCTAATCGATAACTCTCGACCCATTGAAAACGGCAGCGAAATTTTAAGTGTCCTGTTTATGCGGCCTGCTTCTTCGAGAACTTGTTCATACAATAGCATCGCTAGAAGCCTAAATAAGCCGAACCTGCTACTATGTCATGATGTCTGCTACGTGATATCACGTGCAAGCTGCACAAAGGCGGGAAGCGACCTGTTATCACGCTCAGCTGCGTTCTGATAAAGGCAGTGCAGAATATTGTTAATCGTAGGTGCAATATTTTTCCACATTCACAGTGGCTATGCGTTCCGGGTTCGATCGCGGACATGGTAACCGCATTCCCATAGAAACGGCATGCAAAAACGCTTGTGTGCCGTGCTTTGGGTGCAGGTCAACGAACACTAGGTGATCGAAGTTACTCCGGGGACCTATACGCCGTCCCTGACAGCCATATGTACAGTTTCGGGACTGTAAACCCCCTCCCTCCCCCAATTAAATTTTGAAAGCAGGCTGCCTCTTCCATCCCTTTTTCCTAGCGATGGCTGCTGTCTCGCACGATTGGCCAGTACCGGACCAAGTGCAAACAAAAAAAATTGGTGGTTTAGCTTTGGTTAAACGTAGTCTAGTAGCGATAGCTACAGACCCCCGGCTGCGCTTAGGCTTCGCTTGTAGTTAGACATGTTGTTATTAAACTTAGGGGTTTCCCACTTAGTGGTTTCCCCCAACAGCAGGAACGGTGGCCGCGCGGCGACCGCGACGACGGAGTCGCCGGAGAATCGAGGCCCGTGGTGTGACGTCACTGTGCGGCCACGGTTCGAAGTGCGGCGACGGCGAAGAGGCAAAAAACTGGCTTAATGTACAAAAACACTGAGTGTAGTGTAAATCAAGTCGGCTCCAGGTGGTAGGTGATTAACGTAAGCGCGGACGCGAGCTCAAACATCAATATGCCGTTGTCGTCATGTTGTCGCCTTTAATTTATTGCCTTCAAGCCATTGTGATCATTCCTTCGTTACGTCATTTTTTTCTCTTTCAGCCATCCATTGTCGTCTCTGCATTGTCGTATCGTCGTCACGAGGCCGCCATCGTCAAACCGTTGTCATCATTTTGCCGTCGTCCTTCTGTAGTCAGAGCGGTATCGTGATACAGTCGTCGTCACGACATCGTGGTCCTTCCGCTGTCGCCATTCTGTTGTAGTGATGTAAGCGTGTCTCCAGTGCGATGCCATGGTCGTCGTGCCGTCTTCTTCACGCCATCGTCGCCATTGCGTCGCAGTCATTACGTAGTCGCCGTTCCAGCTATGTCATCCCATCGTCGGCATACCGTCGTCGTCATACAACCACCGTCTTTACAGCGTGGTCATATCATTGTCGTTGTGCCATCATCGTCACGCCGTCGCATGTCATACCGTCGTCGTCATGGTGTCGTCATGTTGTCGTCATGTTGTCGTCACGTTGTCGTCATGTTGTCGTCACTCCAGCATCGTAATCCTACTGTCCTCACGCCATTGTCGTAATTCTACCGTCGTCGCACCACCTTCGCCATGGCGCCGTCGTAATGCCGTCGTGGTCGTTCTATTGTAGTCATTCAGTCGCAGTGATTCCAGAGTCAGCAAGCCATTGTTGCCATGCCGTCAAGGCCGTTTTCGCAGTTGTCATTCCGCGAAATGCAAAAACTACGGTGTGCTTAGATTTAGGTGCACGCTAAAGATCCCCAGGTGGTCGAAATTTCCGAAGTCCTCCACTACGGCGGGCCTCATAATCAGAAAGTGTTTTTGGCACGTTAAAGCCCATAATTTAGTTTTTCATTAGTTGTCGTTCCAGTGTAGTCCTTTCTTGTCATGCGTGGTATGCGCATGTCACATCAGCGAGACGTTTTCCGGTGAAAAATTATTCAACAGTGTTGTTTGCTCTATACTTTCAAATGGCCACTCAGAAACAACAGCGTTATCCGCATACACGAGTTTCAGCATTGATTAAACCGATTTCCACAGTGCGTGGGATGCGCATATATTTCTCCTTATTTTCATGCAATTTTATATCATTCGCATGTAAGGGGGGATGAGCAATTGTTTTGGATAGCGCATCATTACCGCGCTTTCCGTATAACGAGTGCTAGGTAAACAAAGTTACTGTGCGAGGCGTACGATGTATGAGAACTCTCAGCTTGTATTTCATCCACAAAAGTATGAACTGTAGGTGCTGTTACTACACTTGCGATGAGGTTTATTCTCGTTCACGACGTTGTGGAATGCTAGGCAAAACAAGGCACTGCAAGGGCTGTCCGAAGCACGGGGTCGCTCGAGATCACGGCACGGCCCTTCGTCTTCCTCTTCAGACGGCACATACACAGGGGCGCGTCTGCTTCATTACAATGCCCCGGGAGCTAAGCGTAGCCATCCTGGCGACTCAGGGCGCGGAGAAGATGAGCGGGTCGTAGTACGGTTTCAGGCGGTTGACATGTACTGTCTCTCGCCCACGACGACGCAGGTCTGGTGACACGGTGAGCGGCTCGACGATGTAGTTGACCGGTGAAGTGGCCTCGATTATACGGTATGGACCGTGATAACGCGCCAGGAGTTTGGAAGAAAGGCCAGGAATGTTGGCTGGTATCCAAAGCCACACAAGTGAACCAGGAACAAAGTTAGGCGGTGGTTGATGAGCACGGTCATGTCTTGTCTTTTGACGTTCTTGAGTCTCACTAGTCAGGGCACGTGCCAGCTGACGGCAATCTTCAGCATATTTGGCGACTTCGGAAAGCGGAGTATACTCTGTAGCGTCAGGTTGGTACGGCAGTATGGTGTCCAAAGGGCATGATGGCTCACGGCCATACACAAGGAAAAAGGGGGAAAAGCCGGTGGTCGCTTGCGTCGCGGTGTTGTACGCGAACGTAACAAAGGGGAGTACGGTGTCCCAGTTGGAGTGGTCGGATGAAATATACATCCGCAACATGTCGCCATGTGTGCGATTGAAGCGCTCGGTAAGACCGTTGGTTTGGGGATGGTACGCGGTCGATTTGCGATGAATTATCCTGCACTCAGCGAGGAGGGCTTGGATGCCCTCCGACAGGAAGACACGGCCCCTATCACTCAGTAATTCTCGGGGAGCACCGTGGCGAAGGACGAAATTGCGAAGGATGAAAAAACCAACGTCACGGGCGGTCGCTGCTGGCAGTGCTGCAGTCTCAGCGTAGCGAGTAAGGTGATCTACGCCGACAATAATCCACCGATTTCCACGCCCGCTGCATGGAAACGGGCCGTAGAGGTCGATGCCGACGCGGTCGAACGGACGAGACGGGCATGGCAGCGGCTGCAACGGTCCTGTGAAACGCTGTGTAGGTGTTTTGCTTTGTTGGCATGTAGTGCAAGACTGAATGTACTTTTGCACAAAGTTGTACATGCCTCTCCAATAATAGCGCTGACGCAACCTTGTGTAAGTTTTGAGGACGCCGGCATGAGTGCTTAGGGGGTCAGCGTGAAAAGACGCGCAGACGTCAGAGCGCATATGACGAGGTATAGCGAGGAGCCATTTGCGTCCGTCGGGCATGTAGTTTCGGCGATATAGAATGTTGTCCCGCACTGAGAAGTGGGTTGCTTGGCGACGCAGTGCTCGTGTCGAAGGGACATCAGACGGAGCAGCAAGGTAGTCGAGTAACATTGCAAGGGATGGGTCCTTGCGCTGCTCTGTGAGCATGTCAGGGATGGGGAACGGTGACAGGGTGGACGAGGAAGCTGACAAAGACGCCAAATCAGGCGTCAGTGGGGAGCGAGAGAGCGCATCAGCGTCGGAGTGCTTGCGACCAGAGCGGTACATGACGCGGATGTCGTACTCTTGCAAGCGAAGCGCCCAACGTCCCAAGCGTCCAGACGGGTCTTTCAAGGAAGAAAGCCAACAAAGGGCATGGTGGTCAGTAACAACGGCGAAAGAACGGCCGTAAAGGTATGGGCGAAACTTGCTTAATGCCCAGATGATCGCTAGACACTCCTTTTCTGTGACGGAGTAATTTAATTCTGCTTTCTTTAGAGTACGGCTCGCATAAGCGACGACGTATTCATCATAGCCAGCTTTCCGTTGCGCTAAGACCGCGCCAAGGCCAACTCCGCTGGCGTCAGTATGGACTTCCGTGGGAGCATCAGGGTCGTAGTGGCGAAGAATCGGTGGTGAGGTCAACAAATGGCGCAATTGCTGAAATGCTGCATCACATTCAGGTGACCATGCTGCTATGCCGTTACTGGCGGAAAGTAAACTTGTCAAAGGCACCATGATGGATGCGAAATTGCGTACGAAGCGACGAAAATAAGAACATAAGCCAATAAAACTTCGGAGGGTTTTGATAGACGTGGGCCTTGGGAACTCTGCAACAGCGCGGAGCTTGTCTGGATCCGGGAGGACGCCGTCTTTTGAGATAACGTGACCCAATATGGTTAGCTTGCTTGCAGCAAAGCGGCACTTTTTGAGGTTAAGCTGTAGACCGGCAGAGGCGAGACAGGTCAGAATGTCATGCAGGCGAGCGAGGTGCGTCGGAAAATCGGTTGAGAAGACGACGATGTCGTCGAGGTAACATAAACAGGTCTTCCATTTGTGGCCACGAAGGATGGTGTCGATCATACGCTCAAAAGTAGCAGGCGCGTTGCACAACCCGAAGGGCATGACGTTAAATTCGTAGAGGCCATCGGGTGTAACGAATGCGGTTTTCGGACGGTCAGGCTTGGCCATGGGAACTTGCCAGTACCCGGAGCGCAGATCCAAGGAACTGAAGTATTCTGCGCCTTGTAAACAGTCGAGAGCGTCATCGATTCGAGGCAGAGGATAAACGTCTTTCCTCGTTATCTTGTTTAGGCGTCTGTAGTCGACACAAAAGCGAATGGAGCCATCTTTTTTCCTCACCAATACGACAGGTGAAGACCAAGGACTTTGAGAGGGACGGATGACTTTACGTTGGAGCATGTCGTCCACGTGCTCCGTGATGATTCGGCGCTCTTCGGCAGAGACACGATACGGGCGCTGTCGCAAGGGGGAGTGGGAACCAGTGTCGATGATGTGAGAAACACCGGTGGCACGGCCCAGTGACGTCTGATGACAGTCGAAAGAAGAGACAAACTTGTGAAGGAGAGCGAGAAGTTGGCGGCGATGAGATGGGGAAAGTGCAGGGTCGATGGCCTTGTCAAAACCCACTGAAGGTGATGAGCCGGAGACCGAAGCGATGGCGTCAAGGTGACGGAGGGAGGCGGCAGGAACATCGAAGTCGTCGACGTAGTCGACCGCTTGAAAGTATCCTACCGTCTCTCCACGCAGTAGGCTGATCGGGTACTGGTAGTAGTTGGTGACCAGCATCACAGTTGAGCCAGAGGTTACAGTAAGCACGGCAAACGGAAGAACAATGCCCTTGCGTTGAGCAAACACATCGGACGGCGTGAACACTACGGTGGCGTCAGATGCGGAATCAGACGACAAGACAACAGCCATCGACGACTCAGGAGGTACGGTTGTGTCGGCATCAACAGTGAGTTTGTCGGCAAAGTGAGGAGGGCTGGTCGGCAGTGATTCACATAGTGGTAAAAGCGACACTTCTGCACGTGAACAGTCAATGACAGCATGATGACGTGATAGGAAATCCCAACCAATGATGAGGTCGTGAGAGCACGATGGTAGCACGAAACACTCGATTATGTACAGAACGTCGTTGATGACGACACGGGCCGTGCATACAGCTGAAGGGTGGATTCGCTGCGCGCTGGCAGTGGCGAGCACCAGGCCAGAGCGAGCTGTAGTCACTTTTCGTAGCTTGCGGCAAAGGCCCTCGTGAATGACGGAAACGGCTGCTCCGGTATCGACTAGTGCGACTGCTGGTACTCCCTCTACAAAAACGGTAATTACATTTTGCGGCGAAGATTGAGGTCTTGAGAAAATCGACGTATTTGCAGTTCTTGCCTCAGGAACTGCAGCAGTCAGTTTCCCTCTTCAGTGGGAACTCGACGACGCAGGGGCGAAATCGAACGCCGACGAGGGGAAGGGGAACGCCGAGTTTCCAATCGGCGATCAGTGTCGAGACGTCGCGGTGATAATGGAGGCGTGGCGGCGTATTGTGGTGCGTAGCGGGGCCTGTCAAAGCTGGTACACGCAGTTGAGGCGCGGCGGCGACAGAAGCGTGCCACATGGCCAGCAATGCCGCAGGCGAAGCAGATAGGCCGGTTGTCTTGAGTGCGCCACGTCTCGGTGGGACGAAAAAAGTGTGGTGACGGTCGGGCAACTTGAAATGAAGCCGGATTCATGGGCGATGGAAAGGAAGCGGTCTGCGCAGGTGGCCGTGCAACCACGGCGGCATAACTGAGCGGCAGCGACGTAGGGTGGTTGGCAAAGTTGGTATGGGCCAGCGGCACACTCATAGGGTTGGGTGGGGGGGTTGTAGGAGCTGCAGGAAGCGCTTCAGATATGTGATTTCGGATGGCTTCCTGCAGCGTTGGAGGCAGAGCTGCCGTAGGTGCGTCACTGTGAGGCAGCAGCGAGAGCTGCCTGGCCACCTCTTCACGGATAAAATCTTTGATATGCTGCGAGAGGGTCGAGTTGGTGAATTCGGTAGAAACCGCGATGCTGGAGACGGAATCGGCGTGCTGGATGTTCTGGCGGGCGATGGAACGTTGGCGGCGCAGCTCGTCAAAGCTCTGGCAGAGGTTAATGAGGACGGATACGCTAGTTGGGCCTTTGGCCAGCAACATCTGGAATGCGCTGTCCTCGATGCCTTTGAGGATGTGTTTGATCTTGTCATCCTCTGACATGCTGGGATTGACCCGCTTGCACAAATCGAGAACATCCTCGATGTAGCTGGGGAATGTTTCTCCAGGCTGCTGTGCGCGCTGGCGTAGACGCTGTTCAGCGCGTAGCGTACGCACAGCTGGGCGATCAAACACTTCTGCAAACAGAGTCTTAAAGGCGGACCAGCTTGTAAAGTCTGATTCGTGGTTGAAGAACCAAAGTTTGGCTACGTCGGCGAGGTAGAACGGCACGTTGGTCAGCTTAGACTGGTCATCCCATCGGTTATGGGCACTTACACGTTCGTACGATGAGAGCCAGTCTTCCACGTCGTGTTCGGCGGTCCCACTGAAAATGGGTGGGTCGCGCTGACGAGGGACGCCGGCGCAGATGACAGTGGCAGCCGGTGGAGCGGGCAACGAGGTGGCGGGATCAGGCATAGTGCACGGCGAACTTGTTGGCAGGGTTCGAGTGCGGAGCTCCAGGACGAGGCGAAGGATCTCAGCAACCTCCACCAAATGCGATGAGGTTTATTCTCGTTCACGACGTTGTGGAATGCTAGGCAAAACAAGGCACTGCAAGGGCTGTCCGAAGCACGGGGTCGCTCGAGATCACGGCAAGGCCCTTCGTCTTCCTCTTCAGACGGCACATACACAGGGGCGCGTCTGCTTCATTACACACTCTTTATTTCATAGGATTTTGTTTTATATCGCGTTGCCTGTAAATGCACATCAATTCCTAGTCGCCATCGGCATCCTCAACTGCATTTAGCTTCACGGCGCACTTTAAACGGGATTCATCCGCTGAAATATATAGGTCGCAACCCCAAGCGTATTTATTTTGAATGACTTAGAAGATCACGCTGTTCATTACCCACACCTATAGCGTGCACGGGAGTAGTCGCACTTCTGACTCCCGCTCCTGGTAGCGATGTAGTACAGCTGAAAATTTTGTGAATTGCCAAAGCCCAAGTTTCTGCAACGTCTATTGAAGGCGAGAGGCTCATTATCATGTGCGTACGAGATACGGGTTCAAAATTTCAGCTTCTCGCAAGTACCCAACGTTAAGCAATGCGCGAACTTAAAGAGAGATCGACTTAAGACGCACATTTCTGCCACGCCTACATTAAACGGTAATGAACTGGAACATGAGTATTCCATGCGTGTTTTGTTTGCAAAGTATTCACTGCTCCCCCATCCCCCTCCCGGATGTGCCGAGCAGCACTTTGTAAGGGAGTACACAGTGACGTCTGATTTGGCGGAAAAACTAGCCGAGTGCACGAATCAGAAGAATAGAACTTGCAGAGTCAACCAATGCGCCATCAGCATTTCCACCAGCAGCTCGATGACGCCACGCTTGTTGGGGGAGGTCTGCATGAAAGGACCGCGTTCAGCCGAATAAGGGAAGTTGGCTTGTAAATGAGTGTTGCTGTATGGTTCGCGCTCGCAGCGCGACAGGATAGTTGTAGAGGTCCAGCATGTAATTATTCCGCCGTACTATTTATGCACGCATCGTCGTACGTTACAGATCAATCTGCCCGCATTGTGCTCGTGTTGTATTGGGAATGCGTCTACCACGTTCGTGGCATGCGCACCTTGTGCCACAAGCTTGTATCGCGCGCTTGAGTGGTGCTCCTAACCAGCGAAGGAGCGATACATTTGTTTCTTTTTTTTCTATTTGGCAATTGAAAGAGATTATTTGCGAGGCAATGGCTCACCTTGGGCACATAATAGACACAAACGCCGCCGCCGTCGCCACCGCTGTCGCGGCTGCTTACACTGCGCAGCATCAGAAGCTTAGTATACGTATTTGCTTTCCTCTTCACTTTTCTTTACATTCTGGCACTCGAGCGCTCTACTATAAGCAAGCGGTTCGGGATCGCTGGTACTCCACCAAACAGTGCAGGAACGGGGCCAGGACAGAAGATGCGACACAAGCACGGGTGTCGCCTCTTCAACGCTTACCTCGTTCTTGCACCGGTACCACTATCGCACTCTTTCGTGCAACGGCAGTTTGACGGCAGCGATCGCCGGCAAATAGTTAAAGAACGCCGCGCGTCGCGACATTCGCCGCAGGAGGTCCCTGGTGCCCGGCGGGCCGGGCCCCTCTGGTGCTCTGGCTGCGGCCGCGACACCTGGCGCGGATGGTCAGCCGCTGTCTCTCCCGAGCACTATGATCGCTCTGTGCGTCTTCTGCCTGGTGACTGCCAGCGCCATCGCCATCACGGTGCTCGTGCAAGAAACCCTGGCCCGCAGGCGGGCCGGAGATGAGGGTCACGAGGGCACCGGCACGGACCCGCCGCTGCGGCTTCAGACGGGCCCGCCAATGGAGGCGGACCGCGCTGGCTTCGAGATGCACTTCTCGCACCGCCGGAGAACCGTGGCCGCGGCGATGTCTCCCAAGCAGCCGCCCTTCTTAATTGTACCTCGATATACTTCGTTTTCCATGTTTTCTTTTTCTTTTCTGCTTCGTCGTCAAATATCAGCGTTCGTTTGTTTTATCTTCTAGTGATTTAACCTTAACTTCTTGTCGCCCTCAAGATGTGATTTTGTTTTTATAAAGTGACGCTGTTCATGCCGTCGCAATCAACAATGCCGTCTGAACGCACAATACCAACCACTCTCATATCTGGAAAGTACCCGTGTCCGCTTTTTCTGTGCACATTTGTAAGAAGTGACTTCTGGCCTCCACGATTGCGCATGGCGTGCCGGTTAACACCTCGAAACTGAATGACATCGTAGAATAAACAATTGCTTCAGGTGAGCAGAAAGGCCTTACCGTTTGCAACTTCATGGTTATATTGCGCTCACTTTTACACAGTCGATATTAAGGAAGGACAGGACGTAGACGGGCGTAGCGCAAACTACCTACTGCTTAATGCTGTTAAAGAACGCGCTTATATACAAGGAGATATGGCGCGGCGAGGTGGGGGGGGGGGGGTATAAAAGATATGACAAGTTGACGAAATGTGATCATAGTTCGGGTCAGGCATACATCGTTCACTTGCACCCGTTCGCCCTGGCAAACTCGACCTCAGCTTTGAAAAGCGCGATGGACGGAGTGCTTACGCACATTTCTTTTTCTTTAGCTATCGCAAGCACCTCCCATATGGGAGGCGCTTGCGATAGCTAAGAATATATATATATATATATATATATATATATATATATATATATATATATATATATATATATATATATATATATATATATATATATATATATATAATACCCAAGAAGGTGGATGGGAGAACGGCGCCGGCGGTAGCTCAATTGGTAGAGCATCGCACGCGTAATGCGCTTTGGATCGTTCCCCACCTGGGGCAAGTTGTCTTTGCATCCACTTTCATTTCCATTATCATATCTTTATTTCAATTATTAAGTACAACTTCCCCAATGATGTTCTTGGTATCATTGTTTGTCGGCTTCTTATTATATTATTAATAATAATCGGGCCCCTTGTTAACCCCCTTTCTTCTCGTTTATTGCATAACGAGCATCTCGAATCAGGAAACAATGATGCCTTCACGACGTAATCAGGACGTACAATACAATACAAATTATGTAATTAAGCTGTCACACACCATGCTTCAGGTTATGCCAGATAGAAGGATCCTCCCTTTTTTAGGAAATAAAGATAGAAAACACGCTTAAATGAACACGCAGTGACACAAAAGGACTGCACCCATTAACGATGCCGCAAGAATAGGACTGTGCAGAGGCCAGTAAAAAAAAGCAAAAATCTACGTGTTCTTGTACAAAAACAGCAGGTCTTCCAGGCTCTCCGGCTTCAAGCAGGTCCTCTTCTGTTGCAGCACGTACTCAGCTGCACTTAAGTCGCATTCGCTATTGGCGCTCTCGGATGGGACATAAACAGCCTTTTTTTTTTAGAAAATTGAAGCCCACGTTATTTCCTACTCTGAGCTCCCCTCCATTCAAGCAGTTCCTCAATTCCCTCACATAAGTCGATGTCAAACTGCCAAGCTCGCTGTCGGCTGGCTGAATTCCCGCAGTATAGTGCCGCTCCCCAAATTCTTCAAGAAACATACACTTCGCTGAAGGTCCGTTATTCGGGTGTTCCATGCATGTTTCTCCTTTAGGCAAACTCAGATGTACATCAATCAACGATTCGCGTACCCTGTCGTGAACAGTTTTTCTCTCCTGCTCATCAAGCACGCGGAGATTGCGCAAAAGCGGCCACAAGAGCGTTAGAGTTTTGTGAAGCTCTCCTATGGGCAACTTTATTTCAAGAAACTGTAGCGTCCTCGACTTGAGCTTCCACGCTTCTGGGCAGTCTGGGGAAGCAGCAGTAAGGTGCTCTTTTTCAGTTTTGCGCGTCATATCAATATAAGGGACAGAGTTACTATTTTGCCCTGCTCAATATTTTCGCTGGCCTCCTTGAAGGGCTCCAAGAATTCGACGACCTCCGTCAACAAGGCCTTATTGACGTTTCCCAAAAGTAGATTGCACCCTTGAATCCAGGAGGTTCTCTATCGCATCGTACTGCGTTTGCACGGACTTGACCATGGCGAGCTTCGAATTCCACCGCGTGCATATCTCCTGGCACACTGCGTGTGGTAGCTGGCTCGGAAGACCGCTCTGTCATTAAAAAAATTAAGGCAGCCGTCACTTTTTGCATTTTTTGCAGGCGCATTTCGGCGTCACCGTCGGCGTCGGTGTCGCCGTGATGTTGCGAATAAAGTCCAAGGGCAATAACATCTTCGCCACGCCGCATGCGGTATGTGCGTGTGAAGGAATGCACGGGTGAGCCGACTATGCCGGCTCAATCTTGCGTGCGCAAGGCAAGAAAGTGGGTAGGAAGTGCTTCGTATTCCGTCGCGCGCAAGGCACCGGGGAGAGGGGAGGGAGGGGGGCGTTCTGCTCCGGCTCCTGCTGCGTATGTCGCGGTCGGGCGCGGCCACACGGGCCTTGAAAGCGATCTGCGATAGGGACACAGTGGGCCGGGTGCCGATAGCTTCGTGTGTGTTGTGTTTTTGCCGCTTAGTTCGTGTTGAAGCGGGAGCCAGCACAAAGGTCAATTCACTCGCTGCTGCTGCCGTGCTTCCTCACTCCAGCGTTTTGACAGCGAATTTCCGCGGTCATAGAGCGAGTTGTGTTCATCTTTGCTTGTGCGCGCAAGACACCATGCTTGTTAATTAGTAAGCGAATGGTTAGAAGTTTATACGGCTGATAAAACTATGATTACTTCGTATAGCTGTCTACTAACTTGCTGTCGCAATCGATGCTTCGTTTTTCGGGCGAAAAAGATAAAACTTTATTGTGCCCTTGATGGGGTCCGGGGTTGGCGGTAGTTGTGAGACTAACCCCTAGTACCCCCCCCCCCTTTCCTCAGACGGCGGCCAGTGCTTGCTTTCTGGCGGCTTATTCGGCCAACCGGACTGCCCAGAGCTGCTCTTTTGGATCCAAGCTGAGCAACAAAGTGTGCCACTGCTCGACCGATACTGCGACTTTTATTGATTTATCCTACTGTCAGGCTCTCATTGCCACATATTTTTTTCTCACTACCACATATCGACTGCGTGCACGGCTCTCATGAACACTCCTGACGGTTGTTGTTGTTGATAGCTTTAGTATAGGAAAATGCATCGCTTTGCACTTTCTATGCAATTCGTAAGTGTTTCCATTACCATTACGCGACACGTTACACAACTCCCTACCTAATTCCAATTTGATGGGGCCCATAATTCGAGCAAATGATGATACCACGATTGCTTGTATACGTAGTCCATAGGCAGATTGAAGCAGTTATGACGAGATTTCCACGTCTGCACGCTCTTGAAGGTGACGCTTAGGCCGCGGACTACGACGCCTTCACCTGAGTGGCCGCTTACTTGGCCACCCTTCCCGGAGACGCTCCCGCCATGGGAAGAGGACGAGTCTGAGGACAAGAAGTCTTCCTCCGAGGCGTCTAGCGACGGCGTCACCGTCTCGACCGTAGCTGCGACCTCTGCGGCCTCTGTGGTCCTGGCACAGCAACAACTGACGGATGGGGTGGACGAGACCACACCCGATAGCTAAAGAGCAGGTAATGTGATCAGCATTCCCGTTAAATGGTGTTTTCGTGCTAGTTCATAGCCTTATTGACGTGTAAAGCATATTCAGTGCCTTTCAGACTTGCTTTCATTGTGCCCATTGACTACATGCTTAGAAACATCACGCACAAAATGTTGTGTTTCCGAAGGCCTGTTTGGTGCTGTACTGCACGTTAGTTAATTTATGTTTGACTCAGGATGGCGCATCTAATAGTATATCAAATCAAATTATGGGGTGTATATCGTCTTTATTTAATGCATTAGCATTAGAAGTGATAAAGTGTATGCGTGTGAAGTGTAGGAAACTGGTCAGGTGGTAGAGAGGGGATGGGAGAGCTTCGAAAAACGTGTATGCATGTGTGTATGTATGTTGCAACTGACGCTGGTTTGCTCCGGGCAACCGTCAACTGCATCTCGCTCCTGCAGGAGGCAGCAAGTGTGTCGAGCGCGCTCCTGAACAACAATTTGAAGAGAGCATTCGCTGCTGTGAACATCTCAGCCACATTTTGCAGCCGTGGGCGGCGCGTGGATATCGCAAGCGAAACGCGAAGTCACCTTTCTCTCAAGCGCTCTTTTAACGCGAGAGCGTTAAGGAACTCGTGTCGCAGAAAAGCCGGTGTGGTCGGTGTGAGTGTCGGCGGCGTTGGCCGTGAGTGGAAAATCACGGAAGGCAATTCATAAATAAAAACAACTTGCAAGATGGGCTAGGTGGGAAGCGAACCAGGGTCTCCGGAGTGTAAGACGGAAACGCTACCATTCAGCCACGAGTTCGATGATTGAAAGCGGGACAAAAGCGCCTCTAGTGAATGCGGTGTTGCCTTAGAAATGTGCCGTAGAAAGTTATACTGCAATGTATATCGGTAATTATGAGCATGTAAATTACAGAAGTCGCAGTTAAACGAGTAGCAAAGTACGTTTCCGCGACATTTCTTCTGCGCTTGGGGCATACGCAGAGCCATCTTGCGGCAAACACAGAAGACCCCCTCCTCGCAATGTACGGCGCTGCCCCGACAGGTGGCGTGCCACTCGCCCGCTTCTCCCTTTCGTCTCGTTTGAGCGCATTGTGACCATGCGGGGACCGGTGCGAGGATGCCCCAATGCCCTTGCGTTTAATAAGTTTTCTCGCTCTCTCCCCTTCCAACTTCCAGGGTGCGTCATACGAACCCTCGTTGCCCTCGTGTTTAGGCGACGCGGCTCCTCTCTCCGCTCACACCGCGATTCCTAGGTGCAGCGTCCGATGCGGGGCGCCTCTGACGTGATCGCTGCGCCGTAGCGCGTCTAGTGGGAAAGCGTCCCTTGCGATCTGTGCCGTGCTGCTGGCGAGGAGTCATGCGTCTGCGTGGTGCTCCCAAGCAAAATAGAGGACGATCCCATCGAGGCGTTAGCCCCATGATCGCGTCCGCCTTCATGGCGCGTCGCGGCCCGGCTGTCCGTGCCGATCACCACATTTGGCTAGCGTAGATCGTTTCTCTCTCCGAGACATCGAGAGAGACATCGAGAGAGGTGATCGGCCCGGCTGTCCGTGCCGATCACCACATTTGGCTAGCGTAGATCGTTTCTCTCTCCGAGACACCGAGTTCTTTGGTTCGTTCTGCTTGCTCAGGCGCACGTTTAGTTGCCGCGCCGAACGCTGCGTTGCTCGGCGCTCACCGCGTGATTGGTGGGTGCAAAGTCCGATACGGAGCGCCTCGTAAGTGATCGCTGCGCCGTAGCGCATTGTCTTACACCCCTTTGCGAGTCGACGGGAACGTCTTGAAGGCGAAGCTTAAGCGTCCTCCAATTTTTTTCAACAGAAGCCTGTTTACGTGGTTCCTATTGGCCATTAGCTGACATCAATCAAGGATGGCGTTTTCATCAATGCGTTCCTTCCTACTTTCCTGTGCGTATTCACTGACGCAGTTTATAAAACAGGCCGAAGTAAGTGAAAATCTGCTTTCGAATTTCGATAATAGTTACGTACTACCGGAAGAAGCCGACTATCGTTTGCCCACGCAGGAATTTAACTGTGGCCGCCCTGCTTATCGGTGTCGTAGCCGATGGGTCTAGCTAATTTCGAACTAGTTTGGAACACTGTACTATAGCCTCGAACCACGCGAAACGTAAGGTCAGACCGCACGCACGCACGCTTGCCAGCGCGCGCTCACTCCTGGCCGCTCCTGGTTAGACGCCCTGGCAGACTTCGCTTCGTGCTGATCGCTTGATAGCACGTCAAAATGCGCAAGTTGGATGTGGCCATCGGTCAGTCATGGTGCAAAACAAAGCCGCTTCCCATAACGTAGCACCGCCAGACTGGAGCATGTGAGCGCGAGCGCGCTCTCGAGCCCTGCCGTGCGCAAAGCAAACGCTGCGCATGCGCACTACAGGTGCACGTAGCTGCGGTCTACTACGTAGCGTAGTAACACACCGCCAGTTCATCATTCTTTCATTACTACTGAATGTCCTGTACGGCGCAAGATTAAAGACACGTTTCTAACTACGCTATTACACCATTCTACGCTCTTCATGCCCGCTGGCTTCGAAACTTATTGTGCGAATACTTTTTTTTTCTTTTCGTGACTAATTAAGTGACTCGGTGCTAATGCAACCTTCTCCTTCATTTTTTTATGCAAAATGCCTCAAACAGTTCTCTCTCTCTCTTGAAGTCCTGAAACTTCCGAGTATACAAGTGCCTCTGTACACTGGAGTACACGGGCACTTTGGGTGCACAGCTTTCGGCGCCATCCTCACAGGTCCCCGGGAAGGGCCCGTGACAACGGGCTGAAGCCTCCCGAATTAGCAGCCAGCGAGGTCCCGGTAGGCACGTGGAAGCCGAAGCCAACGGGGAGATTGGACGCTGGTCGCGCAGCGAGACCCACGAAAGGAAATTTGGCACCTTTCGACGAAAATTGGGAGTGATAGCAATTGGTTACCCTTTGCGCTCGGCCTCCTCTGAGTTCTAACTATACGTTGGTGCGATCCATCGCTGGGTGCGACCTAGCTTACGCAGGGCAGAAGGAACGGTGTCCTTGCAGAGCTGCCGGGCTTCTCACAACGCTGGCGCGATGAGAAGCGTCGCCGTTGGCGTCGCAGGCGTCGCTTCTCGACGGTGCACTAGATAAGACCTATACGGGAAACTGCTTGGGCCTTAGTCAGCCCCCAGGGAAGATAACGTTAGATGGACATTTACTGTCCGTTTAGCTCAGTAGCTCAGACCAACACATACAGACAAGCAGTTCAGGAGGAATGCTATATAGCGGGCTCATTTGATGTTATTCGTGTCATAGGTGTTATTCGTGTCCCTGCGGACGCGTAACGCTCATGGATTGAGCGCAGAGTTGACGGCGCGTCCAGCTCGCTTCGTCGTTTTTTAGCAGTTAAATGCACTCCGCGTATCTGTAGACACCCTGTATCTGTATATATGCCACACTCTTAGGCCAAGTTACACCCTTTGGGGTGTATCTCTGCCACACAACAATAATCGTCATCTGCCTTGCTTGCGTTTCCTTTCTTTAAAACGCCGCGCTCGCTACTTTCCTGTCGGGGATGCTATGCCATGCTGATAACGCGCATGCCGTTCGTTACTGGAAAGTACCGGGCTCGCCGCGTTAAAGAAAAGAAATGCGGAAAAAAAGAACTATGGGGTTTTACGTGCCAAAACCACTTTCTGATTATGAGGCAGGCCGTAGTGGAGGACTCCGGAACTTTCGACCACCTGGGGTTCTTTAACGTGCACCTAAATCTAAGTACACTGGTGTTTTCGCCCCCATCGAAATGAGGCCGCCATGGCCGGGATTCAATCCCGCGACCTCGTGCTCAGCAGCCCAACGCTTTAGCCACTGAGCAACCACGGCGGGTTAAATGCGGACAAGACAGATGGCGTTTATTGTTGTGTGGCAAATAGGCACCACAGAGGGCGTAACCTTTTCTTAGAGCGTAACTCTCCACGCGCCTGCCTCGCGTGCGCCGTCTGTAACCGGACAGCACGGCGGTGGCGGCGGCGTAAATGTGCATCGAGAGCCCGTATACAATTGCTATCGAAATAAAGGAAACTGCAAGCAAGTGCTTTTTTCTCGTAGTGGCGGCTGTGCGATAAGGCACCGCGCTACAGTAGCGTGCCTATATACAGCGCTTGCACGTCGGCTCCGTACGCTATATACTGATGTCGACTCTCACTTTTTGCAGCGCTGATGCCCACCGTTAGGCAGCACGTCGACTCGGAGTGAACCCTTCTGCGTCCAAGTCTCGCGCGTCTCTCGTGCGATTGCATTACGTCCACCGTTTGTTCTTGTAGAAATAAAGAGCAGCTTCACTGCTCCATTTGAGTATGTGGCATGTCTGCATAATGCCAACACATATGTATACATATTAATTCATTTGTTTATATAGCTTCGGGTTCTTCCTTTTAACTCTAGCGTAAGGAACCTGAGAAGACTTCCGAGTTGGCTCGTCCCACAGGCAGTGTCGTTGCCAAGATTGGACTCGTTTATTGGTTCTAGTAGTAGTAAACATTCTTTGTTGGGGCCCTGATGAGCTAGGCAGGAAGCCTGCTCGGTAGGTCCCTGCCCAGCCGTTGGCTAGTCCTATGTCGGAACAGAGAAGCCATGCCTCTCCCCCCGTTCATGGGCCCTCTGGCCAGCCAGCAGCTGGGCGTCTTTGTTAAGGGTCTGTGATGACCTTCGTCCAGTCTTCTCTGTTAAAATCCTGTAACACAGGGCCCAGCCAGAGCATGTGACTTAATGAGCAATATTCAGTGCCACAATCTGGGCAGAGTGGATCAATGTCCGGGTGGAGCATGTTCAGAAAGCCCCTAGAGAGGTAGGACCCCGTCTGGATCATTCGGAGCGTGCTAGCTTGTGGTCTGTTGAGCTTATGATCGCTGAAGAAAAAACTCTGCCAATTCCCTCTGTAATGAGATGTGATTTCGTGAAAAGCAACTAGAGGACCACTGTGGACGAGCTCTCCGGCACTCACCCGAGACACCATCCCGTCGCGGCATATGAAACCTTGTGTTCGATCGTGGGCTGTCTCATTAGGGTTCAGGTGACCCGGCAATACGCATGGTCCTATGTGAGCTGGGAACCGGACTATGTGGTGAACAATGTCAGCCGTTCAGAATCCTGGCTGCTTCTTCGGCTATCAATCCCTATGCGAACGCTCTAACGGCTGCTCGGGAGTCCGTGTACACCGTAGTAGGCCCGACGATTGGTTTAGAAGCAAAAATTAGGCAACCGCATCCTATCTATACAAGTTTAATAAAGATATGTTTTATCTCTCTCTAATCCGAATTTTCATCATAGCAGCGCGATGCTCAAACCACTAGACCATGAACCACCCAGTAACCCAGTGGCCCAACTGGGCGGGAAAACGATTAGCCCCGCCCAGCCCAACCACCCGCCGGAAAGTGCGGGAAGCAACCTAATCATGCTAATCGCATTAGAAAATATCTCGAAGTAGTATTACAGTCAGGTTAATATCGTAATTTTTTTAAAGAACCGGAGATTGTTGACAAAAGATGCAGTACACTTCAGATGAAAATGTTTCCAGGGAGGGCAACTGTGCTTATAGCCTCTCTATGTTGCAACGTGCGGTGAAGAAGAGGAGAAGAATGTGACGCCTGCCACGTGCAGCACATCAGGTCGGTTTCGAGAGCTTCGAAAAGCCAATTGGGGACGCAGGTACGTCGTTCCACGTCTCCAAATCTAGACCCTACTTGGAATAGTGGAAGCCCACCCATCTCGGCGCTCTGGGTGCCTGCTCCCTGAGCACCAACAAGCCCTGATCGCGAGCAGAGCGCCCAAGGCGAGCTACCGGCTGGCGGATACGGCTGGGCGATACCGTGCTGTTGAGACCTAGCTGACTTTGCTGGCAAGAATGGCGACAAGGCAGGGCTCTAAATTCGCTTCCGACTCGTCGGCGAGAAAGAAAAAAGCTCAAGCGGTTGCCGAAGCAGCACCGGAAGCTCCTTCGGACGACGGCGGCTACGCCCCACCGGGACACGTCGGGATCGAAGCTTCAGCTCGGAGCGAGACCCGGGACAAGTTGACACAGTCCCGAGGCGTCATCCAGAACCGCGCCAACAATAATTGCCAGGTGCGACATGCGCTTAGCCAGGAAGCGACCATCGAGAACAACAAAGCCTGTCACCGAGCAGAGACGGAAGGGGCAAGCATAGTACTGCAGGAAAGGTTCGACGCCGAAAAAGCGACTTGTCCGGCGCCAAAACAAAGCTGGAAAAATGGCATAGCCAGACGGATGCACGCTTCGAGAGACCGTTCTTCGGCAAGTGCCAGTGACACGAGCAGGACTGGGCGACACAGCGCTATAAGGCACCCGTCATCGAGCAGTGGCGGTGGACACAAGCGCCGGACTCAGAAGGCACGTCACTCAAGCGGAGCGAGCCGACACAGCCGCCATGCTAAGAAGGCTCAACGACTAAGGCGCCCGTCGTCGAGAAGCGGCGGCAGTCGGCTTAAGCGCAGAACGAGCCGGATCTCCGTTACAAGCAGGTCCTCGAGCACCACCAGAATTAAGCGTGGCGTTAAGAGGGACCGACGATCACGGAGCGCGTCGTCAAGCGGAATGAGTGGGCACAAACGAAAAACCAAGATGGCGCAGTATTCGGGCGCAGTATGCGTCAAGGGATCGCACAGGCAAGAGAGCAGTTGGGGCCAAAGCACAGCGCAGGCCGAGGAACATGTCGAGACAGCAGCCGCAACAAGCACGGGGCACAAGAATTGTGTTGGAGAGTAGTGCGCTTAGCGCAAGTAAATGTCATGAACGATAAGGTTGATGATTCTCCCAACTATATAGCCTAGAAATCGGCAAAATGATGCAACAATTTATATTATGTTCACCCTTATTACAAACCTATAACAGCCACAACGCAAAATTCCATAACTTTTCTTATATTTCATGTAAGTGCGTTTGTGAGGTAGGGGAAGGTGGGGGGGAGGGGTCAAAAATTTGTATGAAGACACCGTTTCAGAAGAAAGTCCCGAAAATAAAGATGCTATATCTTTTTTGTTTTCTACTGTAGCCTACTCGTAGGACAGGCTAAATTCTTTCTTGCGAAACGTGAATATACGCAAAATGAGTATTATGGAAGCTTATCTGTATTGAAGAGCAGACTAGGCGGCACCTTTTCAGAGCTTCAGAAATTGTGTTTGACAAGAAACAGTTCAAGTCGACAGCCGTGACAATTTGCGCTTTTTGGTACGGGGCCATTACTACGAGGACGTGCTCAGGTACGTATAGGGAAGAAGAAACAATAACCGAGATAAAAAGCTACAGTATTTCAACAGCGTTTTACTCTTGGAAACAGCTATTCATAGATTTCAGTGATCACACGTTACATGCAATAAATTAAAGAAATCCAACACATTATCACTCAAATGCACGGAAGGCCTGCTAACAGATTTTGACACCGGTCTCAAGATCAGCTTCAATAATATCGCATGACAGCCTGTCATGGTCCTCACAACAGATAGTGCATTAAAGAGGCAATTTAACCCAGCTTGTTGGCTTAGTGGCTACGACACTGAACTGCTACGCTCGAGGTCACGGGTTCGAGTCTCAACCGCTGCGGCCTCATTTCAATGGGGCGGAATGAAAGAACGCTCGTGTGCCACGCATTTCGTGCACGTTAAAACACTGCCGTCTAAATAACCTCATCTTATTGTCCTAAACTATTATCACGACATCACCGTCATTACGTTGTCGTCATGCGTTCGTTGTCGCCGTCGTGCCGTCGTGATCGTTTTAACCTCGTCATTCTAACTTCGTCAGTCGACTGTAATCGTGTCGTCGTCTCAAGCCATCATTGTCGTCTCACCAGTGTTGACATGTCGTCGTCCTACAGTCGTCGTCATGCCGTCGTGCTCATTACCGGCCTCGGCAAATGAGTGTCATAGTGTTACGTAAGAAGACGCAGAAGAAAAGTTACATACAAGTGTATTTACAAGTAAATACGCCGCACTTCGCCAAGAGGCAGCAGCCCGCGCAAGCCACTAATCGTCGTCGTCGTCGTCTTCACACTGCTCGCCTCTTCGTCATCGTAAATACTGTTCCGTAGCACTAAACCCGGCGGCAAAAGCGCAGTCCTGCAGCAACTAAATGCCGGACTCAAAAGCAGTGTAGTAGGCCTTGAGCCTACTGACGTGCACGACATCACTAGATGCCAGAGTAGAGGACGAGGTTGAACTCACAGGAGCAATTTCGTACGTCACAGGCGTCACCTGGCGCAGCACGCGGTAGAGCCCTGTGTATCGCGAAAGGAGCTTCTCTGAAAGTCCGACGTGACGAGAGGGCGACCACAGGAGCACAAGCGCACCAGGCGAAAACTGTACGTCACGGTGGCGGGCGTTGTACTGACGCTGCTGAGTGATTTGCGAGGCCGTCAGTCGAGTACGGGCAAGCTGGCGTGCATGGTCGGCGAGGGCGATGGCGTCGCGCGCATACTCGCTTGTTGAGATCGCAGCAGAAGGAAGTGCCGTGTCCAGGGGCAAGGTCGGTTCGCGACCGTACAGTAGATAAAATGGAGAAAATCCGGCGGTGTCATGGCGGGAAGAATTATACGCAAATGTGACGTAACGAAGGGCAATGTCCCAGTCGTGGTGATCCTTGGAAACGTACTTGGACAGCATATCGGTAAGAGTATGGTTTAACCGCTCTGTCAGGCCATTGGTTTGAGGATGGTATGAGGTAGTCAGCTTGTGTTGAATGGAGCAGGAACACACAATGTCCAAGATAACTTTCGAGAGGAAGTTACGACCACGGTCAATAAGTAGCTGTCGCGGGGCGCCATGAATCAAGATAATGTCACGCAAGAGAAAGTCCGCGACGTCAGTAGCGCAACTGGTAGGAAGATCCCGGGTGGCGTATCGGGTGGCGTAATCAGTTGCGACGGCTACGCATTTGTTCCCAGAGGATGACGTGGGAAAGGGACCTAGGAGATCTAATCCAACTCGAAAGAACGGTTCCAAAGGGACGGTGATCGGCTGGAGATGACTGGCAGGTAGCACCTGAGGTGTTTTCCGACGCTGGCAGGGATCAAAGGCAGCAACATAGCGTCGGACGGAGCGAGCGAGACCAGGCGAATCGGAGCGGCGGCGGACGCGTTCGCACGTGTGGGTTACACCAAGATGTCCTGCAGTGGGTGCGTCATGCATCTCAAAGAGCACAGCCTGTCGTAGATGTTTTGGCATGACAAGAAGAAGATCGTAGCCGTCAGGGAGGAAGTTCCTTTGGTACAGAATGCCACCCAGGAGGACATATCGGCGAGCGGATGCGTCGGTAGGTGTAGAGCGCTGACGCTCGATGAGTGCTCGCAGCGATAGGTCTCGGTACTCCTCATCGGCGATGTAAGCGAAGGCAGACACAGAGAAAATGATGTTGGCGCTACTACTGTCGGCGTCGTCAACGTCCTTGTGTAATCGGCCTGATTTGTAGATGACAGAATACGAATATCCTTGGATGAGTAAGGCCCAGCGACAAGTCTTCCGGTAGGATCTTTCAGTGAGCATAAGCAGCAAAGCGCGTGATGGTCTGGGACAACGGAAAAGGGTCGACCGCACAAGTATGGGCGGAACTTCGCAACCGCCAAAACTAGGGCCAGGCACTCACGCTCAGTGATGGAATAGTTGCGCTCGGCGGGTGAGCGGAGCCTGCTGGCGTAAGCGATAACACGATTGTGGCCACGCTGGCGTTGTGCCAGTACTGCGCCAATTCCGTGACCGCTGGCATCAGTATCAGCTTCGGTAGACGCAGAAGGATCGAAATGGGCCAGAGCGGGAGACGTTGTGAGAAGGTTGATTAGATGCGAGAATGCAGAGGCCTCGTTATCGCCCCACTGGAAAAGGGAGTCTTTTTTCAAAAGCTCGGTTAGTGGTCGTGCTATGGCGACGAAATTTTTCACGAAACGGCGGAAGTACGAACAAAGGCCGATGAAGCTGCGCACATCCTTGACACACTTCGGCACAGGGAAGTGCGTAATATCATGGATCTTGCCTGGGTCCGGTTGCACTCAATTCGCGTCAATGAGATGTCCAAGGACGGTAATCTGGCGACGGCCGAATTGGCACTTCGATGCGTTGAGTCGCAGACCGGCTCGACGAAAAAACGTCCAAGACTGCTGAGAGGCGCTCGAGGTGCGTAGCGAACGTTGGGGAGAATACTATAACGTCGTCCAAGTAGCACAGGCACGTGGATCATTTGAAACCGTGAAGAAGGGAGCCCATCATGCGTTGAAAAGTGGCAGGAGCGTTACATAGACCGAACGGCATCACTTTGAATTGATAAAGACCGTCGGGTGTTACAATAGCAGTCTTCTCGCGGCCGAGATTGTCCACGGCAATCTGCCAGTTACCAGAGCGAAGGTCAATAGAGGAGTAATAGCGAGCACCATGGAGGCAGTCAAGGGCGTCATCAATCCGATTTAGGGGATACACATCCTTTTTGGTAAGCCTGTTAAGGTGCCGATAATCTGCGCGAAAGCGCCATGAGCCATCGTTCTTTTTACCATTACAACAGGTGACGGCCATGGACTACATGACGGTTCAATAATGTTCTTGGCAAGCATTTTGCGAACTTCTGGAATAACTTGACGCTCAGCCGGTGACACTCGATAAGGGCGGCGATGAATAGGAGGGGCACCGCCGGTATTAATGCGATGTTTAACAGCTGTAGTTTGGGCCAAAGGACGATCGTTAAAGTCAAAATATCGTGGTAGCAAAAGAGAACGCGGTAGAGCTCACGAGCGTGCTCGGACGGCATGTAAGCCGCAATCATTTTCTGTAAGTCGGCGATGGTACAAGTCGCCGACTACGATGGTAGAGGAGGATCGGCTGAATTTTTGTCTACTGCAACAGATGCTACTGAGTGGTCATCCAATGGGCAAAGCTGGGCCAGACACATCCCGCGTGGCAGCACTTGTGTCGTCAAGCCAAAACTGACCACTGGCAGGCAGACGCAATTCGCCGTAATAGATAAAACTGTATGAGGTACCGTGATCCCGTGTGTAAGGAGGACGTCCTGTATAGGAGCCGCAATGTTGTGACCATCGCGGCCTGGTGAGGATGACACTAAGTCAACGTAAGTCAGTGCTGAAGGCGGCAAGCGAACGAAGTCGACGGAACTGAGGCGACTGGGGTGTGGTTCAGCGGGATCCAGAAAAGGCAGGTCAAGGCGGAAAGTACTGGCGGAACAATCGATGAGAGCAGAATGAGCGGTGAGGAAGTCTAAGCCGAGGATAATGCCGTGGGGACAGTGGGCCATGACTGTGAATAGCACGATAGGGGTGCGATCGGCGAAGGTGACGCGGGCGGCACACATGCGGGGGCTGTTCCTCCATCGGCGACACCAACTGGCGACGTGGTGGGCGTGATTATTTTCTTCAGCCGGTCATTAAGGTCCGCGCTCATTACCGACAAATGCGCTCCAGTGTCTATAAGAGCAGACACAGAAACACCGTCGACTTGCACGGCAAGAAGATTCAGATGAGTGGGCAACGTCAGTAGAGGATTTGGCGGCGTAGGGAGCAATGCAGCGTCACCTCGAGGCGCAGCATCGTCTAGGGTGACACTTGTAATACGTAGATACTTAAGTTCCGAATGCCTACACGCGCCTTATACAGTCCGTGTATTGTTCGCGTGCGGACCTTCCTTGCAAGTAAACTCATCGAAGGGACTGTACACTTCAAAGTTGGACAGTGCATTATTCCTTGCATTACATCGACCTCTTCTCATCCTCCTCTCCTACCGCTTAGACCTTCCCCAGTCTACGCTGTTTAGAGAGTTGTAGGCCAAAAATATAAAGGCTCTTCGGTCAGTAGTTTCGCTAAACTATCTGCTTTTCTTATTATTCTATTTCATTTTGCCAGTTGTTCTTTGGGCCTGTTATGCTAACCGTTTGCTGAAACTCTCTCCCGTCGTGTAAAAAAATGTAAAACAAGACAAATTTACTGAACTGTTGCTAGTAATTTGTTCTTCGGAATAAATAAGCATGAGAAGTAACCCACCGAAATACGTGTCAGCGCGATCTGCCGCGAAAACAACGTGTTCGGGCCCTCGCGCAGGGAAACACCAGCGAGACCGAACGACTCGAGGCCAGGCAACAACAAGACCGAGTGCCAAGATGTTAACGCTCACGCTAGTTCCACTAGTGGCAATAGCTGAAGCACAAGATCTGTTGGTAATCACGCGATATATAAACAACGATACATAAACAATGTTTTTGCAGCGTCAAGTTCAGGCACATACGCATGTACAGTCGCGGACAGAATATTATGGACCATGAAATCTAAGAAAAAGCTGAATATCTCCGCAACATCACAACGCAATCTGGTTTTTGCATTTTCGACCTCGACTAGAATGTGCTAACAACGTTGTCGTGGGCAGTTTTACTGGTTACTGCTACAGGCTGCTCGGGAATTGAACGTTTTCGGAGATCCAGTGGTCCATTTTATTCTGTCCGTGACTGTACATGGCAGAGCGTCGCAACGTCACTGACGCAACGCCGCGCCGTCCCCATGAACATCATCATCTACACAAAAACGATAGCCCTAGTTCACAAAGACGGCGATGCCGGAAAGGTGGCACCCGTCCACAAGCTGGCAGTCCTTGCCAGGCCAACTTGATCGCGGGGCGCCCGTCCTACGTTCACCCACGCAGTCCTCTCGACCGGCTTCTTCGCCAGCTCGGGGGCCATAGAGCGTGGCCAAGCCGGGGCCTCGCTGAAATCCGAGACTCTCTCCAGCGTCGTCGCCCACTAATAGCGGCTGAGCATGTGTTGGTGGGCTAGTTGGTTAAGCATAATTACAAAGACGGCGCCGAATAAAACAACACACGAAGGGAAACACGAGACAGCACGTAGGCGCACGAACAACTGAGTTGTTCGTGCGCCTACGTGCTGTCTCGTGTTTCCCTTCTTCGTGTGTTGTTTTATTCGGCGCCGTCTTTGTAATCACTAATAGCGGCTGTCGGCGTCGCTTGCGCCGACAGCTTCCGATCTGCGGTGGTCAGTGGCTTCAGGCCGGCGACGTCTGCCTGCGCGTAATGTCCGTATATTCTGTCAGTTCACTTTCCCTGGGAAAGTGAACACATGAAACGCGTCTTTTTTGTTTAGTATTCTCATCATTTCAGTCACTCAAAGTGGAGACAAAAAATTACATTAGTATTCTGTGGTCTTACCACGATATGATCATCAGGCACAACGACGGAAAATAAGCGCGCAGGAAGATACACACGAACAGCCGAGAAAAACAGGATAGGGGATGGCGCTTGTCCTGTATCTTTCTCGGCTGTTCCTGCGTGTCTTCCTGTGCGCTTATTTTCCGTCGATTGCAGTGCACCAACTATGGGCCGTCTGCAGGTGTTGTTAAATTATCAGGCACGCTGTAGTGGGGGACTCCGAATGAAGTTTGACCACCTGGGGATCTTTAACGTGCAGGCAACGCACAGCACACTGATGTTCACCCATTTCGCCGCTATTGAAATGCTGCCACCGCAGCTGCGATTTGATCCTGCGTCCTCGGGCTTAGTAGCGTAACACTGTAGCCACTACGCCACCACGGCAGGAATACTGTATATTGCAGACACTTTAACGTTTCTTCAAACTTGTAAATTGCTTGTTTTAACTGTGCGGAATATTACCTGTAAGATATACCACTTTTATACAACCGGCGCTTATAAAATCACCACATAGCAATCTCCAAAGATGCTGCACTGATGCATAATGACGATGAAAACACGACGAAGAAAGAAATATTATGCGAAGCATATTACGAGAGCTCAACCCAGCTCCTCAGGCGCGGCGGTATCGCCTTCAATACCACGTGACACAGTGACGTCACGACATAGGATAAACGGGGCTCCAACTCGCGCCGTCGCTCGCGGCGTCGCGGCGGTATATAAGCAGCTGCGCTTGCCTCTGCTAGACACTCACGAAGTGAGATGCCTCCTGGAGACAGAGCTGCTCGTTGGAATGAGAAGCGAAGGTTGCGGCGTGCTACAGAGACTGATTTTCTAGGTCGCTTTGGCTCAACTCTTGCAAGATGGGCTGGGTGGGAATCGAACCAGGGTCTCCGGAGTGTTGAGACGGAGACGCTACCACTGAGCCACGAGTACGATGCTTCAAAGCGGTACAAAAGCGCCTCTAGTGAATGCGGTGTTGCCTGAGAAACGAGCTGTTCTCGTGCGTCGCTTGCTCAGGCGCACATTTCGTTGCCGCGCCGAACGCTGCGTTGCTCGACGCTCACCGCGTCCAATGCGGGGCGCTTAGTCGCTGCGCCGTAGCCCATTGTCGTACACCCATCGGCGGGTCGACGGGAACGCTATCGCGTTCCACTCTTGAAGGCGAAGCAGGGTAACGCATGAGTTGTTTATTCGTCTAGCCGAACCAAATATAGCCAAGCAAAAGCAGTTGACCAGGCTAAACAGCGGTTCAACAACTAAAATAAAGGCTAGTATGCTTCGCATCCTGGGCTTAACCTTAGCTAAGCCACAGCCATTTTTTACTCCAGCCTAGTGTTATAGAATGTTTATTTATTTATTTATTTATTTATTTATTTATTTATTTATTTATTCATTCATTTATTTATTTATTTCAAAGTACCTTACAGGCCCCAAGAGGAGCTTTGAGTAAGGGGGGCGTCATTGAACAAATGACAAGAGAAAACATACATATGGGCGCTAAAAAATGTGAGAGCTAAAAATGTTTGTAATGATCACATGCTTGCAGAACAGTGTAAAAAATAAAAAACGCTAAACCAATACAAAGAGTTATCGGGAAAGGAATGAAAAGTACAATTCACGGTAACATAAAAAGCGATGTAACACTCCCGCAAAATAACGTACACAGCGCGAGCACATAAAGCAAACAAAATTGAAACAACAATAACAAGAAAAATAAAGTCATGACCCGTATGTGACACGTATTATATGACATGACATATGTACAGATGAATATATTTGTTATGATGAAGACTGTAGGCTCAGTAGTTGCCTGAATTTATCATTGCTCATCTGAGCGGCAGTGCTATTAGGAAGCGAATTCCATAACCGAATCGCTCGGGGTAAAGCCGGGAAGTTAAATGCGTTAGTGTTGCCATAAATGCGAGTGAGGCTTAAATCATTATAAAGTCGTCGTGATGTGCAAGACGCGCGTTCCAGTGGCAAGTTTGATGGCTTGATTTGGTCAACATATCTATGGAGCAAGGACAGGAGTGCTATGTCATGTCGGCTACTCAGTGATTGAAGGGAAAGGTCGAGTTTTATTTGAGTAATGCTTGACTGGTAGCTGTAATTTCGACAAATAAATCGTCTAGCTCGGTTTTGGATGGCTTCTAACATGCGGATTAAGTATTCATGGTAAGGAGACCATATAGAGGACGCGAACTCAAGCTGAGGGCATACAAATGATACGAATGCTAATTTACGGATGTTAGACGGGCAATTACGCAAGTTGCGACGAATATACCCAAGAGATTTGCAAGCGTTTGCGCATATGGTTGCAACGTGAAAGGCCAGGAAAGGCTCGGTGTAAGATTTACGCCTAGATATTTATATGCTGATGCCTGAGATACTATATTTGAGTTTATATAATAGGAAAACCTATGATTCGATGTTTTTCGCGTGAATGTCATTAGTTGGCATTTATATGAGTTAAATTAAGTTTCATTAGCCAGTCTTCACACCATTTGGTAACGAGATGAAGGTCCTCTTGAAGAATGCGATGGTCATCAAGGCTGCGAATTGGTCCATATAATATACAATCACCGGCGAAAACACGCATGCAGGATGAGATGTTATTGGGCAGATCATTGATGTAAATAAAAAAAAGCAAGGGTCCTAGTACGCTACCCTGCGGTACACCGGAACTGACATATGCAAGGGGTGACGTAAAATTATTAACGACTGTAAATTGCCGACGATTTGTTAGGAAGTTACGAATCCAGGATAGCGTTAAGCAGTCTAATTTGAGAACAGATAAGTTGGAAATTAAACGGCAGTGAGCCACACGGTCGAAGGCTTTGGAGAAGTCGAGAAAAAAGCAATCTGTTTGAAGATTATGGTCCATGTTAAAATGCAAGTCTGTAGTGAATTCTAGTAACTGCGTCTCACATGACAAACCTTTCCTAAACCAACGTTGGTTAATAAAGAAAAAATTATTTGATTCCATATGATGATATATGTGAGATGCAACGATATGTTCAAGCATTTTGCCGCAAATACTTGTCCATGATATTGGACGATAGTTTACTGGGGAATTCTCGCTACCACTTTTGTGGACTGGTATTACTTTTGCAATTTTCCAGTCTAAGGGAAGCTGGCCTCATGATAACGACTGGCAGAAAATGTTGCATAAAAATTTGCTCGATAGCGTGACTGTATTCTTTAAAATTTTTGAGTTAATGTTATCGACACCCGAAGAAGTAGTCAACTTAAGGTTATTTATGAGACCTGTGATACCATCCTCTGTTACATCGATGGATTGCGTGTTCTGGTAATCTAGATCAGTGACTTCCGGCAGATTAGAATGGTCTTCTATTGTGAATATGGATGAAAAAGAATGCATTAAAGACGACTGGGCATTCCTTGTCACTGATTGGAGCTTGATTACCATCACTTAGTGAAATGTGATGCGAGCCACTATTGGGTGAAATCACCTGCCAAAGTTTCGGGGGGTAGTTTTTAAGTAGTAAAGGCAGATCTTGAGAGTAGTATTTTTCTTTAGCCTCTCTTAAAGATGAGCAGTAAACTTTCAAAAATGAGCTATATTTATCCCATACCACGGGTGAGCTTGTACGCTTTGCAGTTGCGTATAGCCTTTTCTTCTTGTTTCTTAGCCGTCGAAGGTACTTGGTGAACCAAGGGTTCTGTCTATCGCCTGTTATTCTGATTTGGGGAATGCACGTTTCCACTAAAGCACACAGCTTTTCTTTAAACAGAAGCCAGTTTTCGTTGACTGGCCGAGCAGAAAACGAAGCTAAAAAGGTGCCAGAAAGAAATGTCTCAAGTTCTTTGTTAATATTGCCATAGTCTCCCATGTTGTTGAGAGCATCATCCGGATCCGTAGTCTCTGTGGTTAGTTTTGCTACCATGCCATAAAAGCCTGCATAAATTGAAATCCAAAGCTAAAAGCAAAAATGGGTAATCTAATATATATGACTTCAAGTGACGTTTTATTGAAGGAACACCATCACTTTTTTAACGAAGCTGCGTATTTCATTCCAGATTTTTGCACTGACAAATGATAGCGAAAACTAGGCCAGATACGTTCAGAGTTTTCGGCAAAGTTGAATTTGTTATGCTCAGCCTGTCTAGTATCTCTTGACGACGTGAGAAATATTGATGGCTTGTTCGTGGATAAGTGGCATCATATTTAGAGGTGCAAAAAGTTGTGCAGAGGGCGCTTCCTTCGTGGCCGATGTAATTATTCTCACCGTCATCTCCATAATTCCACCGTCCATAATCTAAAGCGTGAATATTTCAACATTTATCTGTTACTGCAAGTAAACGGGCATTACGTAGAGTATGGGCCACTCTATACTGGCGTGCGTGCGTGCATACGTGCGTGTGCGTGTCTGTGCGTGTGTTCAGTATCTGCATTGGAGACAGCATTCTGGTTTTTCAAAGTTCTATATTTGCAGTCTTATCTGTGGCATATACTTACTGTAAATAACGGTTGCTCTATTTATGTGCAGCCATCGCTTATAACACGCATCGGGCAGAAGGCCTAATTGATGCGGGAGGCATGATCTTAAGCGTATCATTTCTGAAATTTTACTATTTTTTCGCTTTTCTTTGAAGGCAACAAGCACGCCTATTGCGTAGGGTCTTTAGCACATTTTCTCTAGCGATATGTTCTGTCATTTGCTTCTTATTTGTTCCCATGTCCAATCTTCATTTAAGGCATTATGAGCCCTATATAGATAATCGAATCAACAATGATGAGTGGTTTGCTGTTTATCAGAAAGAGCTGTGTGCCTTTTGGCCAGCTACCTTCGCTAATGATGCGTGAAACATCACAATTAGCTGAGACGTGCTCTTATGAACAACTAGCTCTTGCATCAAGACTTTTGCGAAAAAAGACCAAACGCACAAACTCATCTGTATGTGCGCTAGTTCTTATTCACCCTTGTTTTCTTCTTCTTTTGTTTTTGCACCATTCATAGCTACGCAAAGAAATTTAGCTTGAAAAATGTTGGAGCACAAATAATATTTGAAAGATGTTGAAGTACAAAGCACAACAACGTAGTTCATGACAGAAAATCCTTAACGTTAACAAATGTACGAAAACTTGTTTCGACGTGCAACGCAGACGCGCTCCAGCTAAGTTTTAACGAACTGCGTATAACTAGCGCCTGTATTAGGCAAGCCCACCTTTATATTAACATCATCACACAGTAAGTCTAACAACTGAGCGAAATACAGCGTGCTGGTTCTCGGCAGGAATAATGCGCCACATTCAATGTCACACTCACGAACGTCGTGGGCTCGCCCCTATATTTTCGACGCATGCATTTAAATTGCAGCCTGTTCATCGTCCCCCAGTTTTGGCCGTCCTACAATATTCGGTAAAATGTTCGGACTCACGAGAGTACGCCTCCGTTCCGCCGCCATGGAAGCTTCCGACTTATATTGGTCACATGATGTGACCAACATAATATTGGTCACATGTGTCACATATTGGTCACATAATATAATATTGGTCACATGATGTGACCCTAAATTGGTCACATCATGTCATTAACTTAGCCAATGCCGCGAATCGAACCCTCGGTTTTCTCCGCCGGAATCTAAGACTTGCTCCCCCAGGAGTAAAATTGTTAGCTTATGTTACATATGTCCGCCCTAAGTTAGAATATGCATGCTCTGTCTGGGATCCTCATAAACATAACCTGTCTAATACACTGGAATCAATTCAAAACCGTGCAGCCCGGTTTGTCTACTCTGAATATTCTTATCATGCAAGCGTGTCTGAACTAAAATCCCGTGCCGGTCTTACTAATCTAGAATCGCGACGCCTTATTTCTAGACTGTGTCTTTTTCACAAATTCTATCATTCACCACTCCACATTTCAGCTATATTACCAGCTCATCGTCAGTCCAGCCGCATTAACCACAGCAAAGCCGTGTATCCTCCCCCGGCGCAGACTACCTCTCATCTACGATCATTTTTTGTGAAAACCGCCAGGGACTGGAACGATCTGTCTGCCGACATCACGCACCACTCCGACACTCATCACTTCAAGGCTGCTCTCGAATCACTGTTTTGTTAAAGCCCATCCCTCATGTAATACCCAATCTCTGGGGCCTTTGCGGTATAATAAATAAATAAATAAATAAATATAGAAGCACAACTTTAAAGTAAGCCGATGGTTTGGCATAAGCTCTGTTTGGGCCATGCAAATTACTCAGCTGCCATAAATCGACCGAAATCGGTCGATGATTTTATCTATCAAAAAGTCTAGAGATGAGGAACAAAAATGTGGTGGTGGTGGTGGTGGTGGTGGTGGTGGTGGTGGTGGTGGTGGTGGTGGTGGTGGTGGTGGTGGTGGTGGTGGTGGTGGTGGTGGTGGTGGCGGCGGTGGTGGTGGTGATGATGATCTTGAAACAAGACTATCTCACCATAGAGTTTCTCACTATAACACCTAGAGGGTAATCTGGCGCCACCGTCTATGGGAGTTTCTTAAGGGGGCACCGTGCCGTCATGGGAATGACGGTATATGTGTCTGCGAGGCTCGCGTTGGCTGGTGTTGTAAGAGGCTTCGTCTAAAACGTGGATATGGCTACGCAAATAACGCGTTCTCAAAGTAAAATCTTCATAAAATGTTTCCATTCACGCATATTACATGTTTACTCACCCACGATGCATGACCAAGCGAAGAAAAGCAAGAACAGACGACCAACTGTTTCAAAGCGAGCGCGAACCTTGCCGTCTGTCCTCCAACTTTAGCGGCCCGCTGATACTTTTTACGTAACATGTAGTCCTACACACAATAACAAGTTCTCATAGTTAAACAAAACATGTTTTCGCGTAATAATAAAGCTAAAACAGCTTTTCACGTGCAGTTCTAGTAGAAAATGAATCATTGTGACAGACGGAACGGTACTTGCCAAGCGCGTCTTCAAGGTGTCCTGTCTCTACGAGAACGATGCCAATCCGAATCCACAATATACCGGCATTCCCATGCATACAACAGCGCAGCAGCGCCAGATTTCCCTCTAGGTATTGTAGTGAGAAACTCTATGTATCTCACCCCGCGTTCTTGGGTGGTTTCTTCTTTTACGCACGCGTCACGCACTCACTTGCGGTGGCAGCATCGCCTACGCCGTAGAGCACTAAGCTTACACACGGCCCGTAAATGCATGATGTAAATCTAAGGGCCTTCGATAAGATTTATTTTAATATGTAGTAATGAAAATTGCAGGTAACTTTCCGGATACCGGTTTTACGCAGTGGTTATCTCATTTCCATACCTGTGAGGGGTTTCCTTTAGGTAGTGGAAACAAAATCTATAATTTCATGTGTATCAGCTGGGGAACCTGCGGGTGGTGCTCTTGGATCCTTTCTATTTCTTGTATTTGTTAATGGCCTCCCAAACGGCACAGACACACCTATCAGATGTTCTGCACATGACTGCCCATTTTTATAGCAAAAAAGAAGCACATATATGACCAAAAAGTGTTTAGCCTGCTGAACATCAATACATCAACATCAGTACAATGGCTCTCAAATACACCTAAATCAAGTCAAATAGAACTTGTGACTGTTTCTACAAGGAAACCCGTTCTGGATGACCCGTACAATATTAATAATCATGAACTAAATGAAGCTCTCCAGTACAAGTACTTATGGCTGTTTTGGCTTATGGTTGTTATGGCTTATGGCTGTCAAAGTTCTGCGCAGCCTCAAGAGTAATTTGTCTCTTACAAAGAAATAAATAAAAGGAGTAGCAATAATAGTAGCAATAGTAATTATAGCAATAATTGCATACGCGAAAATTGCCTTGGACCCGTACGCACTAACCAATACCTAATGACTTTGTATTGTCGTTTTTTTCAGTTTCTGTATCAATGACGGGAATTTTTGCTAGCTTTTCGTGACACAACCGCTCATCTTTCAAACGTCATATTCTGCACGGAGGCTTCTGTATGCCTACGTTATCCTAAACTAGGCTTTTGCGCGGTGAAAAATTTCGTCACAGTTGGCCTCTAAATGAAATTACCGACACACTTGAGCGTGCGCCATCTTCCCGGCCAATCTCCCCGTAGTGGGTGGGCGCCATGGCTTGAGAAGCAAGCAAGGAACCAAGCACGTACGTCTACAGTTTCGGAGGCTCGCTTTCACAGCTCAGTTCCCCTTAGCACGGCGACAGCGTCCCACCATGCAGTGTCCGTCACCGTCCGACGTCACCAGCAGGCCTGGGACGCAACCTATGGTGGCGCACCCGGAGCTCCCACCGGCACCCAAGCCAGAACCGATGGAGACTGACCACACACCAGCGTCGCCGCAGAGCACCACCTTTACCAGCGCCTCAGCCCAGACCTCGGCAGCCGATCAGAGCCCACAGCAGCGGAAGAAGGAGCGCGACCTTCAGCGGACGCTGGCAGAGGACAGGGCGCCTCTGGTCGTGGCTGTGTTCATCCTCTGCATCGTTCTGCTGGTCCTAATCTTCCACTCATGGCTGTACTTCCAAGAGAACGAGTTTTCACAGCGCCGCCGCGGTCGAAACTCGCTGACTGTCCGCGTGCAAGTGGCGCCGTCTACCGGCAGGGCCCACGCGGGGATGACGCTCGAAGACTCGACGGATGCCACGCACGAGGCCACGGGCGGTGCGACGAGCACCCGCAGGACGCCGGACGGCAAGACGCGTGAACGGAAAGAAGCGAGAAACGATACTTCTACCGGCGTCGAAGAGGCTTCGGGAACCATGGCGGCGTCGCAGGACGCAGTCGAGGGTCTATGAGCTGACCTTCCGTGTTAACAGTCTGAATAGGACACGTACGCATCGTTTATGGCCAGTGCTAGTGTCGTCGTCTTTTATTTTACGTTATATCATTATCCTTGCTTATATGGGCTAACGTCTGCGTCTAAAGGAAACCACCTCGAAATACAAACTGTACTAGGAACAATGATGGTCGTAACTAATAAATACGTATGGTTTAAGGGTGCATGGTGTCATCACGTGTATTTCTTCTAAAGCGAGTAGCCTGCTATAGTAATATAGTTTTTCGCCCGGTAGAGTAATGGTGGGTGGTGGCCCGACTTTCTCTGCCAATGCGAAAGTGCCCATACAAAGGACGCATGATCTCGTGCTACCGAATCTATAGGACACTTTCTTTATCTAACGCACGCACTGTCACACGAGAGAGAGAGAGAGAGAGAATAAACTTTAATCAAGAATCCCGGTCTGGGTTCTCCCGCTTTGTTCTAGTGTCTGTGCCAAGCCGAATTTCGTGTTGCAACTCGAGCATCGATTTAATTAACGTCGATTTAATTTGTTAGCAAAGCTTTGTTTCATGCACTAAAGCACACAAGTAACTGGAACGCCGATGCATTTTCCCGCAAAGTTCGGTAATTTATATCTCAAAACTGGTGTCGTCCTGAGAATTCGTGCCAAGAGGCACGAATTCTCAGGACGAAGTCCTGCGAAATCCTGCGAATTCATGACCTTGCGAAGACTACTGCTAGAATTTGTGAATTGCGATATGGGCCATGAGATAATTAGCTAAAAGTTAATTAGTGAAATCTTGTTAATTAGTCGATTTTGCATTTCCGTTTTTTGTGCAAGTAGGGTCCGCCATTTCGAGTAGACCAGCTCATAAACTAGAATTGAGCTATGTGCCACAGGCAACCTTTAAACACAACCTATGTGATCATCGTTGGAGACTTCAATGTGGACTTTTCAAAACCAGACAAGAAAGGGTTCACTCAGTTTGTGCTTGAAGAGTTTAGTTTGAAGTTCCACACTAATCCAAGTGACTCAGCTACTCAACAACGGCCGTGCATAGATTTAACTTTGGCCAAGAATCTGTCTAAGTCCGTAAGTGAACCAATCAGTGTATATCATAGTAATCATAAAGCCCCATCGTCCCGCGGACAATAAGGCAAAAACATCTGCTCCAGATACTAACCGGACCTCCAGATACCACTGGCTTTAAAATTATGAATACCTCTACGCACTGGGGCAGTCGGTCTATAAGCGCAGCCGTGGTTAGCCGGCCAAGTCGAAACGGCGCATCTTGACAAGAGACGTGCAGCGGCTTTTGGTGACGAACGCAACCCGCGACCGTCATCCATGGCTGCAGAGAAACGTGACACAGCCTAACCAACGGCCGCAGCATCTAAACCTTCAGACCAAGCTCTCGCGTTACAGCACCTGCGTCTGGAAGAGCTGATTGTACAGTTGGCGCACCGCAACCAGGTGGCGCGAGAGATGTGGTCTTTGTAATGTCCCTAGATAAAAATGGCTGTGGCTTAGCTAAGGTTAAGCCCAGGATGCGAAGCATACTAGCCTTTATTTTAACGCGACAGCGTTAAGGAGCTCGTGTCGCAGAAAAGCCGGTGTCATCGGTGTCCGTGTCGGCGTCTGCAGCGTTGGCCGTGAGTGATAAATCCCAGCAGGCACTTCATGAATAAAAAACAATTTGCAAGATGGGAATCGAACCAGGGTCTCCGGAGTGGGAGACGGAGACGTTACCACTGAGCCACGAGTTTTTTTTTTCTTTATTTCACTGAGCCACGAGTTCGATGCTTCAAAGCGGTACAAAAGCGACTCTAGTGAACGCGGTGTTGCCTTAGAAACGAGCTGTTTCTAAGGCTCAGGCGTGCGTCGCTTGCTCAGGCGCACATTTCGTTGTCACGCCGAACGCTGCGTTGCTCGACGCTCACCGCGTCCGATGCGGGGCGCGTAGTCGCTGCGCCGTAGCCCATTGTCTTACACCCCTTGGCGGGTCGACGGGAACGCTGTCGCGTTCCACTCTTGAAGGCGAAGCTTAAGCGTCCGCTTTGCAGCTGTTATGACGTCATATGGTAGCGCAGCAAGGAAGAGCGTGGTTGTGCGGCTAGTATGCTTCGCATAAAAGAAACTTGTTTTGTCAAGGAACCTTCGCTCTTTGCGGAGAAAGTCCAAAAGCGAAACAGCCGAAAGAGCCAAGCAAAGCTATTCACTCTAAAACAGGGGGAAAGACCAAATAAATAGCTTTGGTTCATTAAAGTACTTGTGTGCTTAACGCTGTATGCTTGTTGCAGTGAGGATATTTAGGTTGCGTTTTCGTGGAGTAATGCTCGCAGAGAACACAGCCGTCGGCCGGCGCATCTACCGCGCTAGTACAGATGGCTGGCTATACGTATACGCCGACTCGTTATACGGGGTGATTATTTCTAAGTTTTCCGGATTTTTTTAAACGTCGACTGTTGCAGATAACGTAATTGTAGTCCTTGAGCTGGATCCGTGAGTCGTCCTTGAGTACTCGTTGAGAGAGGTGGGCATTACTCGCACGGAAATGGAAACACATATTCAACTAATAAAAAAATAATAAATTAACTTCTTAATTGATTACCTTGCGACACGTATAACAATTTACGGATTGTAACCGGGGAGTTCGCAAGGCGTGTCCCCTAACAATGAATTTCCCCCCGAATGACACCAGTTTGGAGATATGCGCTGTCAAATTCGCCGTAGATATGCACTGTTGTTCCACTTACTTTTCTAAAACTTTATTTTATGCATTGAAGCACAGAAGTAAGTGGAATGCCTATGCATTACGTCCCACACTCTGAGAAATATCTCGAAACTGGTGTCATCCCGGAGCTTCATTTGAAGTGTGTACGTATCGGGAAACTCACCTGCTACAATTAGTCAATTGCCTAAGGTGCCGTGAAGTAAATAATTGGGAAGTTCAATGAATTTTATTAACTAGATGAATATGTCTTGGTTTTTCGTGTTCTCATTGTCCGCATCATTGAATAATCCAGCTTTAGGACAAGGCTTATGCTACCTGCCACAGACAATTTTTTAAAATTCCCGAAAACTTAAAATGATCACCCCGCTTCTGTGCATTCCTCTGCCCAGCATGCATGTCGGGCTATGATGTAGTTTCCGTACAACGAAACTGCGCGGGAGACCTCGAGAAAAACCGCTTCTGCTTTAATAACTGTGACCAGATGGTTAGAGCACTGCGAGCTGCTGCACTGGAATTGAGAGGTTCGAGCTGGCCGCGCATTCATTTTTATTGCATGAGCAGGTCCGAAACGAGGCCAGACAGGAACCTATCTACCTACCTATTCACCGCAAAGTGCCTGGAATGAAGTAAAGAAGGCAGCGCATTAACATATTGTTGTTGATGCCATTACACCTGGCACATAGTTTTGTCGTCGTCGTCATTGTTGTTGTTGTAGTTGTTGTTGTTGTTGTCGTCGTCGCCGCCGTGGTCGTCGTCCTGAGTGGCCGTGGCACATACCCCACTGTGGGTGCTGAGTTCCCCCACTGAACTTTTGCCTCCACAGGTCTGGTCTGGTTATATCGCCTTTGTATTCTTTATGCAATGAGAGTGAATTTCTGCAACAAATCTTTTTGACATGCCACTGGTTCACTACTCAAATGAAAACATTTTTAGAAGAACCCTTCTAAAACATTGGCTTGAATTTGGCTCTTCCAGTAATGCTATAAAGCGAGGATATACCGTACTGGGTTAAAGTCACAGAAACGTTTGTGGAGCCCTCTGCATCTTCCTGCGGGGGACAAAAACAATTGCGTGCTAAAATTTTTCTTTATGCTTATTATGCTCACATAATTTTTACTGTAATGCTTGAATATTTCAACTTTCATCTCTGCAACAGTGGACACTTTAATTCCCATTTACAAGGTACTTACATTATCTCACCTTATCTCCCTAAAACAAATTGATAACCTTCTCACCGCTAGACTTACGACGGATCCCCCAGAGTGGGTAGCGCCATTTTACTAAGTAACAAGAACAAGATGGGTACCTGGCCGCAGAAATCTTTCTAAACGAAATGTCTGTTTCACTGGAGAAGTCTTCTCTTTCTGGAAAATTTTTTCTGTGCTTCCGCCCACAAGGTTTATCACTTCCGCCAGGTTGCAAAGGTATATTTTTTTACTGCGAAATCCGATTTGACCTAAGTACCAGAGCATGGCTGGGCCAGAAAATTCTTTAAAACTCGGCAGACGGAGGTGACGCTCACGATGCTGCGCTGTGTGCACAATATTCCAGGAATAATTTTTTTTTATAAGTACATATCTGGCCTGGCAGTCTCATCACTATGTCGTTTGGTGAGGATTGAATCAATCGGTCCTTTTTACCGACTCGACGGCGCTTCTCCTCCCTAAGGAGGATTGAGTTAGAAATTCCGCGACGCTTGTTTGGCTTGCCTGACTTGCCTAAAGCCCGACTTTCCCTTCATGTGCCGCCATTTTTTGGAAGAGCCATACTGGGGCACACGCACAGAAACGCATGCGATACCTTCAAAGACTTCATTTGGGACTTCCACCGACTAAATTGTTAACGTTATTGTTCCTAACAGTGGAAGACGGCAAGCATTATTTTAATACCAAAACCCGGAAAGCCTCCGCAATTGGAAAACTTACGGCTAATTTGCTTCACTTCATGCGTGGGGAAATTGATAGAGCACGTCGTCCAGACCACACTGATGGGCTTTACGGAGCAGGGCGATCTGTGGCCACATGAGATGGTCGGGTTCCGACCTCACTCGTGTACGCAGAACGTCATGCTCCAAATCAAACATGATATAATAGACTCAAGGTCTAAAGATGCAAAAGCAATTCTGGGACTGGACCTCACGAAGGCTTTTGACAACGTAAAGCATGAGGTGGTCCTGGAAGGGCTGAACAAGATTCATGTAGGTACCAGGACATATCGATACATCAGGGACTTCCTGACGGGAAGAACTGCTTGCATGAGGTCCCAAACGCTGGAATCCCCCACAGTTGAGCTAGGGAGTAAGGGTATGCCCCAAGGATCACTGCTGTCTCCCCTACTCTTCAACGTGGCTATGAGAGAACTCCCCGAGCAATTGGCAAAGCTCGAGGGATTAAAATTTAGATATATGCGGATGATATCACCCTCTGGGTCAACCGGGGAAGTGATTCAGCCGTCGAAAGCCTGCTCCAGGCTACCACCGACATCATAGTCGATTACGCGGCCGAGAGAGGCCTAGCATGCTCACCGCAGAAATCAGAATTGTTTATATACAATCCGAAACACTTAAGGTGCAAGGCACCGTCGGAGATCAAAATTAAGGTGGCGGGTAAAGAGGTACCAATAGTCGAGCAAATTAGTATCTTGGGCCTGATTCTCCAGTCACACGCCCACAATGGCGAGACCGTCAAGAGGCTGCAGAATAACGCATTACAGACCCTGAGCCTAATTAGGCGGGTGGCCAGCAAAGGCCGAGGGCTAAAGGAAAAAATGTAATTAAACTAATACAGGCGTACATATTCAGCCGGGTGAGCTATGCAACGTCATATCTCGATTTGAAAGTGGTGGAAAGAGATAAGATTGATTCTCTAATGAGAAAATGCGTAAAACGAGCGCTGGGACTGCCCATGTGTACATCAACAGAGAGAATGATGGCTCTAGGAGTGCACAACACATGGGCAGAACTGGCGGAAGCGGTGCGAACCTCTCAAATTGAGAGACTTAGCACCACGAGGACAGGAAGAGCCATATTGGGCAAAGTTGGAATAAATCCGGACAGAGGCCCCGCCCAGAAGGTGGAAGTAGATAGGGAAGTTAGAAAAAATCTGATTATCCCCCCCCCCCCTGCCAAGAAACATGCACCCGGAACATAGCAAAGACAGGAGGCATAAACGAGCCGAAGCATTAAAAATTAGATTCGGTAATATCTCGGAACATGAGGTGGCCTATGTAGACGCGGCGGGAGGTAGCGGCAGTTTTACGGTGGTAACAGCCGTCAGCGGTCGGGGTATTCCCGCGACCGCTGTCACTCTGCGCGGGCGCAACATAGAAGTTGCCGAGGAGATTGCGATCGCATTAGCTTGCGCTGGAACGGACGCGAAATTTGGGATCAGTGACAGCAAAACTACCATACAAAATTTTAGCAAGGAAAGGATCTCGCCCTTAGCGGCCAGAATCCTAGGCCAGAGAAAGCTAGATAGAAAAATTCAAATAATTTGGACTCCGGCGCACGAAGCCGTCCCCGGCAACGAGGCGGCCCACGAGCTGGCTCGAGATCTCTACCGCCGAGCCGCTACGGGGCCCCTCGATGACCGAGGGAGCGGAGAGCGCATGCTAAAATATGGGGAGATCACGCAGCATTATAGATTGGCTCGTAGACTGGTATCCCCGCCAGACCCAAAATTAAACAACAGACAAGCAGTCACGTGGAGACGACTACAAACATATACGTATCCGCACCCGGTTATGGCGAACCACATGTTCCCCGAGGCCAGGAGCGATAAACGTAATCTTTGTGGGGCGAGAGGGACCCTCGACTACATAATATGGGAATGTCCGTACTCTCCCGGGGGAATGCACAAAATAGGTAGTAGAGACACCTGGGAGACCCTGCTGCGCAGCTCGGACTCTTTGCTCCAGCTCCGGCTCGTCCAACTGGCTGAAGAGGCTGCTGGGACCCAAGACCTCCCAGCCTGCATCTGAGGCAGCGGCACTCGCCCCCTGACCTGCGTGTCGGGGGGCGGGTAGATCACCTTTTCCGTTGGACATTAAAGTTTATTCTATCTATCTATGTCTCTTATTTTTTTTTCTCTGCGTAATATCGGTATACGTTTGTCATCAACCTTGTTGCTCTTCATAACCAAAAAACAACCGAATTATGTCATTTGTGTCTGCTCATTCTAACTGCTAACCCTACGCGGTAGCTCGGTGCTTATGGCACTGCGCTGCTGAAGTCGTGGGTTCGACCCCGGCCGCGGCGGCAACGTTTTCACAGGGGCGAAATGCAAAAAACACTCGTCTACTTCGATTTAGGTGCATGTTAAAGGGACCCTGAAACGCTTTTGACGATTTTCTACAAACGTACTGAGTGGTTAGAGTAGGTCCTTCTGATCGTTAATTGACACATCTAAGTGCTCCGCGTAAAGCGTGTAATTTATTATGGAAGACGCCGTCTGAAGCCGCGAAGATCTCTTTTCTAGAGCCCAATAAATGTTTTCCGATCCGATAAGGCTTTAAAAATGCACATCGCTGCCGATCGCAGTGCACTGCTCGGCGGAATTTTAAGCCACCCCTACCCATATGACCGAAATCACCCATATGACGTCAGTGGGGCGAACTATCCGATTGGCTGACCAGGGCGCGTGATCGATAATTTTTCCAACTTTATGGTAAACAAATGATCTTCGTAATAGTTGGAATGTTAGCGAATTGTTTTTATAAAAAGAAAGTAACATAAAGAGAATGCACAAGAACAAACTTTCAGTACGCTTAAGCACTTCCGGCAAACAGCAATGGTCGTCTGCTTGTGTACAACGCACTCCATTTTGACGAGAGCTCCGCGGTCAGAGTCGGTCTCAGTCTTTTCGCGAGCACTATGATTCGACTTTGTTGCCTTGTGGAGCGCTAACGTAGCGACTGGCAATATGTCAAGCTGTGACATCGTGTCCCTCTGCAAGGCAGCGTACGAGCGAACTGGCTGCTGCGCATCGGACTGCCGCTATCCGATCGGCGCCGGGATTTGCGCGTTTGTGGCCGTCACTTTACACCGGAAGATTACTAACGCAATAGCGTTTCGCGAGTCCGGCATTAGGGCAAACGCAAGCGCAAGGGGACAGGGCCTGGCCGCTTGACTGTGCCGTAACGGGATGAGCCATGAGATGAGCAGAAGGGCAAATGTGAATGGTCTGCACGGTGCAGCCACCTGGTGGCACAGAGCTCAACCATACACAGTAGCAGCAACGAAGTGTATTCTTGGCTGCTGGTGTGTATTTTTCGCAAGAGTGTAATCATCAACACGTTGTTTTTATAAATGTTTAAAATGTTTTACACTTGGTTAGAGCAATATTAGCGCTTTGTTTGGCTGGTTAAGCGCTGCGCCAACAAGTGTATGGACCGTGCAGACCGATCAGGCTGCTCACGTACGTCTACGCTGAAGTTCCTTCATCAGCTTGAGTTTATGCCTTCAGTCATTTGCTGAAATGATCAGCTTGCCTGTGGTTACCGGAATACCAGACACGTTTGGCGCTACGACAGATTGCTCGCAACGCACGCTGCTTCGAAAGCTCCGCTTGGGGTCGACGGCCAAGCGGCTAGCGGAGAGGTCTCGCGCGGGCGGGGGCGGGCTCCAAAACAACCGGAAGTGGACAATGTGACGTCGCATCGTGACGTCAAACCAGTGAAGGCGGAGCTTAGCCCCGCTCGCTCGGCGAACGAGTTGAGGAGGAAAAGCATGGCTAGGGAGGAGGGTAACTCTTAATCGCTTGTAGCTCCATTAATACGTAACGCTTCACTTAAATTGTGGTGCGAATGTCCTACTTAAGCTGTACCCTACGCGTCTACAAAATTTGTCCGAACCGTTTCAGGGGCCCTTTAAGGGACGCCAGATGGTCAAAATTAATCCGTACTCCCACGCTACCGCGTACTTCAAAGTCAGGCCGTGGTTATGCCACGTAAAACTTCATAATTGATTTTCCCTTTCTAATTCCCACTACCTTTCCTTTTTCTGCTCCTCTTCGTTTTATTTATTAAGCTTTAGAAGTCCGTGCAATCAATGCATTTTTTTGTTTTTGTTCTTTGCCAGCGCCCCTAGCTTCTTCGCCAATCCTCCTCAGTGGGAGGAGGATTGGAGGATCGCATCCCGTTGCCCCTCCCCCAGTACAGGATAGCCAACCGGAGATAATCTCTGGTTAACCTCCTTGTCTTTCCTTTGCCTTTCTCTCTCTCTCTCTCTCGACGTCATCACAGTTCACAGTTTATTTTTCATCTTGGGTTACACATTTGTTTTTCTTTCTTGTGTTATTTATTCATTAACTAATTTATTTTATTTTTGCAATCATATTAGCACCCGCTTCGTGGCCTATCCCCCATAGTAGGTTTGTGCCATTGATTGAGTCTTCATCATCATCATCAGCATCACCGTCATCGAGCGCGACCGTGCGCGCGCGCAGCTCGTGGCGTGGAACGGACCCCCCCGGATTCCGCTGCACAGCGATGGCCGAGAACCTTCCGAGCAGCGAGGTCCTCGCCGGGCCGGCCGAGCTGTACGGGGCCGTCAGTCCCCTGCCCCCGCCAGACCAGAAGAGCGCGCAGTGCTGCAGCGGCGGTGGCTGGACCGCGGCCCTGTGGAGCCTCAGCGTCGCCACGACCCTGCTGCTGCTCGCGTCGGTGGTGGTCACGGCCTTCGTCACCGCCACGCTGTTCATTGCCAGCGGCGCCTCCTCTTCCATGCAGCCGCCGACCACCGCGGCCGACGGTGAACCGCCGCCGGCGGACCGGGGTACGCCGCCCAAGATGGCGACGGCGCCTCGGTGAGTGACATCGCTGCATAGTGGGGTAGCTGCTCGCCGAGTTCGGTGTTACCGCGTTTGCCGTCAAGCGCCTGTACTTGCAATCTGAACTCAAAGCGATGAAGCTACGGCTCGTGTGAACCACGCATAGAACGGCGCATATAGTTAATAGGAAGGGGCTATTCTGTAGGCAGTCGGGCAGGGCAGAACAGGTACACCGCCCAGTTGATTCCCAGGGCTCCTAGGTCGGAGCGGCCTGCTTTATCCCTGGTGTAATCTGGTCCTATGAGATCATCCAGCTTGTAACAATGTAACCGACAAATGGAGACCTCAGGAAACCACCTAAAATTAGTATGAAGTGGCCTGTGAAGCATCTTCAGGACAACCAAGGAGGATCAAAGCCGCAACCAGGACGGTTTGCGTGGGGTACAACCGAGGCCGGAACGTGCCAGGGGATATTAGCACATATGAAAGATCGGCTGTCCACGATATACACCCTTAACATTCGAAGGCTTCGGTGAGCCCCGAAACCACGGACCAGTCCGGATTGCAGAAGGGCAGCGGATTGGGCGAGTTGGTGTTCCATGGTAACAATAAAATTCAAACAGCGCTAGACGACAGGGTCAGAAAGAGGTTTCTTTTTGACACATAAAAGAAGCCCATATACAAGAAATGAACTGCAGAAGGGCAGCGGATTGGACGAGTTAGTGTTCCATGGTAACAATAAAATTCAAACAGCGCTAGACGACAGGACCAGAAAGAGGTTTCTTTTTGACACATAAAAGAAGCCCATGTACAAGAAATGAACTGCAGAAGGGCAGCGGATTGGACGAGTTGGTGTTCCATAGTAACAATGAAATTTAAACAGCGCTAGACGACAGGACCAGAAAGAGGTTTCTTTTTGACAAATAAAAGAAGCCCATGTACAAGAAATGAATTGCAGAAGGGCAGCGGATTGGGCGAGTTGGTGTTCCATGGTAACAATAAAATTCAAACAGCGCTAGATGACAGGACCACAAAGAAGAGAGCGCCGTGTTTGTCTCCTCTTTCTGGTCCTGTCGTCTAGCGCTGTTTGAATTTTACGGATTCCAGCTTTGGTGTCCTCGTTGCTCTTTCGGTGCACTGGAGGCACCGCCAAAGTATACTACTTAATGGCACGTTTTGTACACTTGCTCTCAGAACCCATGCTCGCAAACCTGGGAATTTCTGCGAATTGCCGTAAGAATTTCTTGCGAGCGTTTTTGTCGGCTTTCGGCTGAATAACCACACCCTAGTTAATACGTAAGAAATTAGTGTGCCCTCATGGGTGTGTAAGGACAGGTGGCGTATGAAAAAAAGTTTTGGAACGCTGTACATGTGATAGCTATATCCCGGACTGCAAGCTTCGATAGGTGTGCATTTGATCGGTTCGCCCAAGCCGGCTGAACGCTACTATTGAGCAAAATTTACTGCTAAGAAATCTGGCACTAGGTATATTCTAGCCGCAAGCACGGTGGTTCAGCCAACGTGAGAATTACGATTAGTACGTGGATTTCCCCCCGACTTCGTCCTTCTTATTTCGCACGACTTTCTTAATGGATCATATTCATCGCGCTATGAGTGCAATAGCTTGTAATGATTATTATGCTAGTGCTCAATCTTATTGGCTTCGGTAGTTCCGAAAACGTATGTTGCTTGGAAACAGGGACCAACTGAAGGCCGGATAAAGCATAATAAATTATTCCGAAACCACGTCCCACGAAGATTAGACCAACTCGCCCAACTTAATCGCCGCACTTGTCAGACAAATCCATGTGCTACCCCGTGGCTGAAGAATGGCAGCGCCACTAGTGATTTTAGTGGGAAACTCTGTGAGCTGAACGTTTGAACTGGGTGAACGCGCGGGCTCTTGAGACGCCTCCACGCTGAATCATCTGTTCAAGTTCGAACACATTCTGTAGTGCAGTCACGAGGACATGATCTAGCGCCATGGTGCGTACCCAGATTGCTGCGGAAAAAAAATCACAGTTTAGCCATAATGGCGAAAGAATCAATGCGATAGCAACATGTTAGAATATTACGCGAAGTGTAAGACTAGTAGTTGTAGGGGCAGTATGTAACTACATAAAAACGACCTGTTGTGATATGGGTCCGTTCTTTGAATCCTGCGCTTTACTAAATTTGAATCCTGCCATCGGACAATTTTATTTGTGTTAATAATTAGATCCGTCGACTTTCTTAGCGAATTTACCACCACTTTTCCGTATCGGGGTATGTTTCGAACCTCTTCCCTGGGCAGATCCCGCCCAGCCGCGCCAATAGTATTACATCATTTCCAGGTTTGAGCTCTGTTATTGTTTTCCACTTTTTAATATTTAAGTCTGAGAAGCTTTAACATAAGAAACATGCGCTGTCGGTGTTTTGCTTCATGACATTTGGTTGTAGGCTGCCATTCTCAGCGCTGAGGAATAATTTCACAAAGAATGTAAGACCCGGTCAGAGCAACTTTAGTGATAGAATGGTGTGGCAGTATACTCCGCAGATACCGCATGTCTTATAGCATGGCGTGGCGTATAGCATACATATACCTAAATATATACGGAACCTCGCGGCGACGCAGAAGGCAAGAAATTTGCTTGACGTATCCACATAATTGCAATCGCAGTAAAGTGTGCAGACTGTTCGCGCGCTTCGCCGATGTCTCAATGGGGGACCATGGCACAGCGAAGCCATCAACATTTACCATACGCTCGGGGGCATTTTGGTTATCGGCCCCAAGCTCTTCCCGTTCAGCATCTAATCCATCTTGACGGTTCAAGCAAATTGGTGAATCCGTTCGTAACGAAGTCCCACATCGAGCCTAAGTTCCCGACTACCCTACTCACGTGGTTCTAACGAATGCCGCAGCAGGGCGAGCTTTCAGGACGCCTTCGTCGACGCACCCGCGCGGAGCAGCCACGCCTGCACCTCGACGGCGTGCGTGGAGCACGCGCGCAAGCTGCTGCGCCAGATCAACGCCAGCCGCGACCCCTGCGACGACTTCTACGCGTACGTGTGCGACGACTGGGTGCGGGCGCGGCCGCTGCCCCCCAGCAGCGAGCGGCTCTCGGTGGACACCGCCCTGGTGGACGGCTACGCCGAGCTGCTCGCCTCGGGGCTGCGCGACAACGCGACCGGCCGATTCCCGCCGCTGCGCTTCCTCATCGACAACTGCCTGCGGCCGCAGCCGAACCTCTTCCACGCCCTGCGCGCCATGTTCATGGACGCCACCCGGCTCCGACCCTGGATGGCCCAGTCGACGGCGCGCCGCCGCCCGTCGCCCGTCGAGGTGTCGCGCAAGCTGGGCGTCGCCTTCCGCGAGCTGGGCGTCGACGCGCTCTTCCGGCCCTTCGTGGTCAAGGAGGTCTCCCCCAACGACACCCGCCGCTTCGTGGGGCTCGGCGAGCCGTCCACCGTGCTCCTGCGCGGCCCGCTGGAGCGCCGAGAGTACGAGCTGGTGCGCGTGAGCTTCGCGCCCCTGCTGGGCTTCTTCCAGAACCAGACGGACGCCGACCTGCTCCAGTTCGAGGAGCGGCTCACGCTCATGCTCGGCCGGCCGCAGCTGGACGCCGCGGCGCTCGCCGACGGCAGCACGGTCAAGGTGTTCGACCTGCCCGCGCTGAGGAACATCGAGTGGACGAGCTTCCTGCACAGCGTGTTCGGCAAGGGGCTCCGCCCCATCACGGCCCGCACGTACGTCAAGCTGGCCTCGTCCGACTACCTGCTGCGGCTGGCGCGCGGAGACCTGCTGCGCTTCTCGAGCGACTTGCTGGGCTACCTGCTCTTCCGCATCACCATGGCGCTGTCGCCGTTCATCGCCAAGCGCGAGATCCGCGACCAGCTGGCGTCGGTGGCGTACGCGCGGCACCCGGAGTTCGCGCGCGTGCTGCCGCAGGCCCACTACTGCCTGCGCCTGCTGGACCGCTTCGAGCCCAACCTGCCGCTGCACGTGTCGCGCCGCTTCGCCGAGTCCCTGCTGGGCGGCGACGGCGCCGTCCAGGACTTGGTGTCCGCGCTGCGCCTCGTCCTGCTCGAGGCGGTCCAGGCGCAGCTGGGCCCGCTGAGCAGCGAGCTGCGCGCGCACCTGCGCGACAAGCTGGCCGCCGTCTCGTGGGAGCCCCTGTCGCCGCGCGCCATGGACAGCGAGACGACGCGCGCCGAGTACGTGGACGGCGTGTACCTGAGCAACTCGCGGCTCTCGACGGCGCAGTTCGTCTACACCTGGATCCGCAAGTCGCTCGAGAAGAAGCTGATGGCGCACATGAGCACGCGCGCCGGCGTGGCCGCCTACCCGGGCTGGACGGGCGGCTTCCTGAGCGCCGAAAGCCGGTTGCCGCCGCCGTACGAGAGGCTCGAGATCCCGCTGCCCGTGTTCGACTTGTTCCTCAACGAGGACCCCTCGCTGCGCCCCTTTCAGATGGCGCGGGCCGGCCCCAGGGTGTACCGGTCGCTACTGCGCGCCGTCTACCACTGGGCCTACAACTTCGAACGCGGCAGCAACGCGGCCGGGACGGGCCTGGCGCAGCGCATGAGCGAGCTGAGACGCTGCCTGGAGCGCCAGTACTCCGCCCTGTCCTGGAGCCAGCAGAGGCCGCAGCTGGACGCGTCGCGCACCTCGTGGTCCGACCTGTGGGACAACCTGGCGCTGCGGCCGGCGCTCGACGCGTTCCTGCTGGACAGCCGGCGAGTGGCGGCCGACTACCGGCTCGCGCTGCTCGAGCGCTGGAACGCCAGTCAGCTCTTCTTCGTCTCGTACGCGGCCAACCTGTGCGAGAACTGCAACCAGCGCTTCCTGCGCAAGATGGCCGCCCAGGGACCGCACAGCCCCGCCTGGTTCCGCGTCAACGGCCCGCTGCGCAATTCGCCGGAGTTCGCGCGCGCGTTCGGCTGCAAGGCCGGCTCGTTCATGAACCCCGCCGGCAAGTGCGCCCTGACTCGTTGAGCCTCCCGCCCGACGGGTCTTTGTGACATCTTGTTATATGCCGACAGAGAAACGAACTTTTAGTGCCGTGACATTTTGGTAGTGTTTTTGGTAGCACTGAACTTAGCGCTTACAAATGTTTGGTTGTTTTCTTTTTATCGCTGTTAATTTTATTGTTTTATTTTTTGCTAAGCTGGTGTTACGAAATCGTAGTCGACGCATTACTCACACCATTGAACACCGCGCCAAGGCCTTTAGGTTTTTGGACAATAGGTGCATGTCGCCTCTTTCTCATTTTAACCGCATTGGCGTCCTAATTGTTCACTCATTTGTAGTGTTTTATTGTTATCTGTACTGTTGTTTGACAGCGTTGTTTTGACATATACGCAAACATTTACGCAATTACATCAATATACAATGTCAAGAACTTTTGCGTCGACATCACTGTCATAGATAAGTGTTTGTCAGCCGACTAAAATGCCGCATTCCATGCGCTATTCTTATGGCACTTTATGACAGATGCCTTACCTATACGCGTGCTGTCTCACCATGTTTAATCGTGCTAAACTCTGCAAAATGCGCCTCGCTTGTAGCACTCGTAGTGCCTGCATCATCCATGACTTTCCATGCAGAACGTGTGCGTTATAACCTGATTCGTGCCTTGCCAAATTGAGTCCGTTGGTGAACATGCGGACTACTCGATGTACTTGAAGATACTCTGAAACATATAATGTGGCAGCAACAAGACGAGCAAACGTCTATCCAGCACCGTTTCCAACGACATTTTCCAGCTTGTCCCAGCTAGCTATAGCTATGCTGTTGAAAATTTTGCACAGTATACAATTGCAAGATCTATGCGTCGTCAGTCTTATTCGGTCGCTAGAATAATTTTCGTGTGGTAATTAGCTGGCTAATTAGACAAAATTGAGCAAGATTTTATTTCTCGTCATAAATTCAGTGCGCTACTTTTGATGGAAAACTGCTATTGCGTCCTAAAACAACTAATTCAGTCACTTTCATTGAAAGCTTTTCCCTGCGTAATTGTTTCCCCGCTTTACTCGTAGCACGAGAAATACGAAAGTTGTCATCTGATTGCGCGCGGAAGCACCGCGACACCAAGGATCCCAAACGGGATTTGCATGAAACAACTGCCCGGGCTGCGGTGCCTCCCCGGTGACGTATTGAGGGCGGGGTGCACGGTGTTTCCACCATACCCCCATTTCCTCCCCACCTTGGAGCGAGGGTAGATCATGATAAATATAAATGGTTGCCTACAAAATAGTTGTGCAAAAATAAAATAAAAATCTACTGAAAGACTTGTGTGCCGTAAACACGCGTTATACGGACCCGTTGCAAGGGCAACATCACTGGTCGTAATGTAAAAGATCGAGCTGTAGCTTGACTGGACTGCCAAAAACGCTAAGTGACAAACTATACAAGCAAATGTGGCAAGTTGACATGTGGGCTTTCGCCGCGAAACCGAAAACAAAGCTTGCATTACCCATTTTGTTTCTACGTTGTTTTGAAAATTTTTGTCGTTATCTCACTTCAGATAATTAATTTTTTATGCTTACTTCTGTTTGTTTTCTTCAGATAGAGAGCAGTAACATGACGCTAACGGTCGGCTAATGCGAAATATTTGGTTACTTTCAAATACGCGAAGTACCGAATAGTTCCTTTTCGAATACGAATGCGAACAGTTAGTGTGTATTAATCGATTCGAATTCGAAACTTTGAATATCCGCATAACCCTAGTATGCCGTCATCGCGAGATAAGTTCTACCGGAAGTGTTCCTCGCTCGTTTTCCTACCCCATAGTTCGTAGCTATAGCGTACAGTTTCGTCATTCTTCTTTATTTCGAGAATGTGTCTAAAGTGCATTATTGGCTCAGGTTGTCAATGTTCTCAATTTCTACATAACTGCCTTCAATATATATGCATCTTATTTATGTACATTACCATGGCTACAACTCTTTTCGTAATGTTCTAACCTGTATTTACCCTTGTAGGGAAGGCTTCTACCTTATTGTCTACCTCACGCGTTTTTGTTTGGTTGTGAACAGGCATCGCCACCCTCGTGAGTGAAGCGAGGTAGGGATCCTAGTCGAAAAGTTTGAGGGTAAGACCACTTCAGAAAAGTGAAGCAACATGCGGAGCTCGCGACGGTGAACGGCGCTACGAGTAAAATTTATCTAGGGACCTTGACTGCGAGCGCTTTTGCATTTGATGGCGAAGTCGCGGTTACACTGTGATGGACCACCCACTGATTTTTGGCGGCCGACTTTCGGCGACACCAGCCTCCATCATTTGGGCGGCCATGCCCGTGCACCGGTGCTAAACGTCTGCTAACTGTCCACCGACGGCCGCGTCGATAGGTTCCGACTGTCAGGAGACAAGGCTTCGCTGTGACACTGCAACTACGCGACAGCCCTGTCTCCACGCCGACGCAGCTGCTGCATGTGGAGTCTGTTTACCGCTGATTTCTACGCGCTGCTCTCGCGTTTTAAAGCGAGTAGCTTTCCTTGCTTCTTTAGACAGTTGTCATGGTGTTTGGTCTGTGGTCAGAATTTCACCGCCGGTGTATATGGCACTCAATCTGGCTGCGTGGAGCACTCATGTCCTCCAAACGCCGACTGTTACAGCTCTTCGAGACACACTTTAGAACCAGTACCATAGCGCTATACAGACATCTTGAGGTACTAACGTATAAAGCGCCGACGATACCGGCTTCCACATCCCACCCTTACGCGAGAAGAAACAGTTACGTTCAGGCAGCTACAGACTAACACATATCTAACAGGCAGCAGTCCTGCACGCCGTGTTCCCTGCACAGTACTGCTATCAATGCAAACTTTGCACAGCACCCTGTACACTATTCCATATGATGGGGGAACGATCACACGCCGTACCCCTAACCACCCAACTCCCAACCCACCCAGTGGGAGCTCCAGCTCACCAACACCCATCCGGAAGAACAGTCCGAGCTGATAGACAGGGTGAAGAGTACGTCTCAACGCCAAGGCTTCCGGCCTCCCATCATAGGATGACAAAAAAAATAAAATGAATAAAAGTTTACGCATTTTTTTCTCTATCTTGCTGTTCGGGCGTCATCTCTGTGGCGAGAGGGCTCCTGGCCTGACCATGACCCCGAGTCACGACAACGACTAAAAGAGCTCGAGAGTTTGCACATAGTCCAGAGAGAACCGCAAAATTCATCGAGTTTATACTGTATTTAGAGGAGAAGTGCTCCCGCTGTCCTTAGGACTTGAGACTGATTCCAACCAAATAACTGAATTTTATTAGCCCGACGTTTCGGAGCCCATTCGGCTCCTTCTTCAGGGGGGTTGTTCTTCGGGGGTGGCGGTGTGCCGCTTTTAAAGCATCTTTTTTGAAGAAAGGAGGGGGGGGAACACGGGAGGTGGGGAGACACTTCACAGACAGAAAGGTGGGGGGGAACAAAAGGAAAGGGGGGGGTGTTGTTGAGCGCTTCCATGGTGCTGGGATGACCTGTGCTGGGGGGAGTGTTCGCGATGGTGCCCTTGATGGGGGGGGGGGGTTACAGGGTCGCGCCGACGTTCTGTGTTGGTGAAACAAGCGGGAGTCTATCTGGCTGCGCATCCTTTTCTTCTTCTCGTCAGGTCGCCAAGGCCATGGACATACACCGATGGTAGGTTGCCCTTCACGCGGTTTAAGTTATTCCCCGTATTCTGAATGTGCCATGACTCCAGTAGTAGTCTCTTTCGCCAGTTCGTTTCTGTTTGAAGGATTTCAGTTTCCTTGAAAGCGATTTTGTGGTCGGCGACTTCAGAGTGTTCAGCGACGGCGCTGCGAATACGGTTGAATGTCCTGACGTCGTTCTCGTGCTGTCTGATCCTTTCTTTTAGATTTTTGGTTTCCCCGATGTACGACGCCGGACAGTCGGCACAACTGATTTTGTAGACGACGCCTTGAGCTTTTTCTTTAGGTGGACGATCTTTTGGTTTAGGGAGGAGGATATTGAAAGTGTTTATTGGTTTGTGCGCCACTTTGAGGCCTTCTTTTTTTAATATTCGGCTGAGCGCTTCGCTGGTACCTCTGATGTACGGGATGGACACTCGCTTCTGGGGTTGCGGAGAAGTCGACGGCTGAAGGTCCCGCATTTTGCTTCTTCTTTTTTGTTGTCTTGTTGTTTTTCGAATGAAGTCATCTGTGTAGCCATTCCTCTTAAGTTCGTTGAGAACCGTTCTCTTTTCTTTCTTTAGATCCGATTCCGATGAGGAATGAGTTTCGGCTCGTTTGAATAAAGAATTTACAACAGATGCCTTGTGGTTTGTCGGATGGTCGGATTGGAAATGAAGATAGCGGCCTGTGTGGGTTGGTTTTCGGTAGACTGAAAATTTTAAAATGCCGTCTTTTCGTGTAACTTGTACATCTAAGAATGGGAGTGATCCGTTCTGTTCGCGCTCATATGTGAACTGTATATCCGGGTCTATGGAGTTTAAGTGTTTCTGCAAGTTTTCGACTTGGCTCGTCTTCACGATACAAAAACAATCATCCACGTACCTGAGGAAGACTTTTGGTTTCGGGGAAAAAGTATTTAAAGCTCTCTCCTCGATGCTCTCCATAGTCAAGTTAGCCATGGCAACGGAAATTGAGGCCCCCATAGGAGTTCCTTTAACCTGTTTGTAGTAGCTGCCTCGGAAGGTGAAATAGGTATTGGACAGGCACAGTTCGAGAAGGCGGCAGATCTCGTCTACACTCAAAGGGGTTCTCTCACTGAGCATATCGTCACGTTCCAGTGCATCTCTAGTTGCGGAAACAGCCAACTTAATGGGTACTCTTGTGAACAGAGAGACTACATCAAAAGAGACCACACATTCATCATCTTCGATACGGACTTTTGATGTGAGTTTGATGAAATTCTCGGAGTCGCGCACGTGCGATGCTGTCCTTCCGGTGAGTGGTGATATGATCTGATGCAAGTAAGTGGATAGTGATCGTAGTGGGGAACACGAAAAGTCTACGATTGGTCGTAAGGGGATTCCGGGTTTATGGAGTTTTGGCAAGCCGTAGAAAGCAGGGGCGGATCCGTTCCTACAGATTAATTTTAGGTAGAGGTTTCGAGAATTTGGGTGGTTGCGGAATATTTCAATCAGCGTCTTGTTCAGCACCGACTGGGTTCTCGTAGTGGGGTCCTTCTTTAGTCTCTCGTAATCTTGGCTGTCAAGTAGGGCGGACGCCTTATCCTCGTAGTCCTTCATGTTCAAAACAACAGTTGAGTTCCCCTTGTCTGCCGGTAGGATCACTATGTTGTTATCTTCTTTCAGCGTTCTCACTGCTTTTATTTCGTCGGAAGTTAAGTTGCGTTCTCTTCTGCGGTTGTTATTGGACCTTATTATGCCGATTGCTTTCAGTCTGATCTGTTCCCGCACTTTAGGGTCTAGTTGCTGGATGCCGCTCTCAAGGGCGGCGATCATCTTGGGGAGGGGTGGGTTATCTGTCGTAATATTGAATTTTTGACCTTTTGCCAGGATTGAAGTTTCTTCGCTTGTGAGCTTCCTCGATGATAAATTGGTTACTGTGTGCTTGTTTAACACTCCTGTTTTCTCGTTTTCGTTGATTAGGGAAGAGAATTTCTTCTTCTGCGTTTGACTGTGTTTCATTTCCTCTGAGGACGCTACGGCCTTTGCAAACGATTCAATTGATGAAAAGAGATGGGGTACCTGATGTTCAAGTTGTCTTCTGGCGAAGAACGCGTCGACTTCTTTCTTCCGGATCACCATGTGGCACTCATGTATCCGTGCTGTCACCAATCTTTGCTGGGCCTTGTTGATGATGTCCCGGCCTTCCGGTGTGTTGATTGGTTGGCGTAGCTGGAGACTTCGTGGCACGACGTTTTTGTCCTTGCATTTCCGGGTGAAGTCTAGGTGTGTCTTGAAGGTGGATATTCCTTTCACTGCTTTTATATAGTTCTTTGCAAGTTGCACTGCCTCTAGCCCGAAGTCTGCACGTAAAGACTTGAAGCTAAACATTTCGACAGAATTGCCTGTCTGGTTGGGAAATTGATTAGGACTTGAGACTGACTCCAACCAAATAACTGAATTTTATTAGCCCGACGTTTCGGAGCCCATTCGGCTCCTTCTTCAGGGGGGTTGTTCTTCGGGGGTGGCGGTGTGCCGCTTTTAAAGTATCTTTTTTGAAGAAAGGAGGGGGGGGGGGGAACACGGGAGGTGGGGAGACACTTCACAGACGGAAAGGTGGGGGGGAACAAAAGGAAAGGGGGGGGGGTGTTGTTGAGCACTTCCATGGTGCTGGGATGACCTGTGCTGGGGGGAGTGTTCGCGATGGTGCCCTTGATGGGGGGGGGGGGGGGTTACAGGGTCGCGCCGACGTTCTGTGTTGGTGAAACAAGCGGGAGTCTATCTGGCTGCGCGTCCTTTTCTTCTTTTCGTCAGGTCGCCAAGGCCATGGACATACACCGAGGGTAGGTTGCCCTTCACGCGGTTTAAGTTATTCCCCGTATTCTGAATGTGCCATGACTCCAGTAGTAGTCTCTTTCGCCAGTTCGTTTCTGTTTGAAGGATTTCAGTTTCCTTGAAAGCGATTTTGTGGTGGGCGACTTCAGAGTGTTCAGCGACGGCGCTGCGAATACGGTTGAATGTCCTGACGTCGTTCTCGTGCTGTCTGATCCCTTCTTTTAGATTTTTGGTTTCCCCGATGTACGACGCCGGACAGTCGGCACAACTGATTTTGTATTCCTCAGGTACGTGGATGATTGTTTTTGTATCGTGAAGACGAGCCAAGTCGAAAACTTGCAGAAACACTTAAACTCCATAGACCCGGATATACAGTTCACATATGAGCGCGAACAGAACGGATCACTCCCATTCTTAGATGTACAAGTTACACGAAAAGACGGCATTTTAAAATTTTCAGTCTACCGAAAACCAACCCACACAGGCCGCTATCTTCATTTCCAATCCGACCATCCGACAAACCACAAGGCATCTGTTGTAAATTCTTTATTCAAACGAGCCGAAACTCATTCCTCATCGGAATCGGATCTAAAGAAAGAAAAGAGAACGGTTCTCAACGAACTTAAGAGGAATGGCTACACAGATGACTTCATTCGAAAAACAACCAGACAACAAAAAAGAAGAAGCAAAATGCGGGACCTTCAGCCGTCGACTTCTCCGCAACCCCAGAAGCGAGTGTCCATCCCGTACATCAGAGGTACCAGCGAAGCGCTCAGCCGAATATTAAAAAAAGAAGGCCTCAAAGTGGCGCACAAACCAATAAACACTTTCAATATCCTCCTCCCTAAACCAAAAGATCGTCCACCTAAAGAAAAAGCTCAAGGCGTCGTCTACAAAATCAGTTGTGCCGACTGTCCGGCGTCGTACATCGGGGAAACCAAAAATCTAAAAGAAAGGATCAGACAGCACGAGAACGACGTCAGGACATTCAACCGTATTCGCAGCGCCGTCGCTGAACACTCTGAAGTCGCCGACCACAAAATCGCTTTCAAGGAAACTGAAATCCTTCAAACAGAAACGAACTGGCGAAAGAGACTACTACTGGAGTCATGGCACATTCAGAATACGGGGAATAACTTAAACCGCGTGAAGGGCAACCTACCCTCGGTGTATGTCCATGGCCTTGGCGACCTGACGAGAAGAAGAAAAGGATGCGCAGCCAGATAGACTCCCGCTTGTTTCACCAACACAGAACGTCGGCGCGACCCTGTAACCCCCCCCCCTCATCAAGGGCACTGTCGCGAGCACTCCCCCCAGCACGGGTCATCCCAGCACCATGGAAGCGCTCAACACCCCCCCCCCCCCCTTTCCTTTTGTTCCCCCCCACCTTTCCATCTGTGAAGTGTCTCCCCACCTCCCGTGTTCCCCCCCCCTCCTTTCTTCAAAAAAGATGCTTTAAAAGCGGCACACCACCACCCCCGAAGAACAACCCCCCTGAAGAAGGAGCCGAATGGGCTCCGAAACGTCGGGCTAATAAAATTCAGTTATTTGGTTGGAGTCAGTCTCAAGTCCTAATCAATTTCCCAACCAGACAGGCAATTCTGTCGAAATGTTTAGCTTCAAGTCCCGCTGTCCTGAAAGAATCAAGTCGGCCAGCAGTTTCATATTCGGAGTGAAAAGGAACCATGCTACGGTTGATGCGGCCGAAAGGTTAAAATCTGAAGGTTAATTGTGAACCTTGAAAATATTTAACAAAATGTAAACGTTTCGAAGAAATGTATGGATATCATTAGGCGGGGGGGAGGGAGGGGAACGCTGTGAGCAATAAGATTCAAGCTAATAATATTGAGAAACTCGAGCTACGAAGAATGCAACCGTACAAACTTACTTTATTTATTTATTAAATGTAGGTTGACCCTCGACCCCAGAAAATAATTATTCCTTATGTCCAGAAGACATACGTGGCATTTCCGAGCTCGTTCTCTAAACCCACACAGTTCGCTAAAACTAACACTTACAAATTTTTGACATTTTTACCGTACAATACCTAAGTGGAGCCACCTAACTGAGCCTTACCAATCATATGTAGATTAGAACCTTATTTATTCTTTCCTGCACAATGCATTAGTGTCTTGTTTACAAATTGCATTTTGTTAGGTGTCGCCTGTAGTGCTTGGACCACATTGCGGTCCGCATTGTGTACTAAATGAATAGATATAATAAAGATTATTAGTTAACTACACGTTTTGTACCCAAGGTATCTTAGCGAATGCGTGAAAGCGTGATACGGCCGTTATCTGAAATGTTTCCCAGTGTCCTCAGCGAACTGTGCATCACACCGAGTTCTCATTTGGTGGAAATTGAAGGTATTAAGGGTGTTGTGTCGCGAAAAAATTAATTATGAGTTTTGCAGAAAAATACTGAACACTCGTTTTTCCATCGTTTCATGCGTAACAGTAGTCGAATAATAGGTTTCCCCGGTGTCCTCTAGAAATTAGGAGTTTTTTACTAATTTACTTTATGCCTTAAATGGCTATGTCTTAAAGCACGTTATGACTTAAGTGCGTGCAAATTTTGATGTTTGTGTGTGAAATAATTATGGTAGTACTAGAGCCTTATAGGAGTGTTTTCCTGGCATTCCAAGAGACTGGTCTATCAAGCAGAATTTCAATTTGCGCCAGATGAGCCGAGGTCGAGAGTCATCAAGTTACACGCAATTGAAATTCTTAACGTAACTGCTCAAAAGAAACGGCTTCTATGCAAAGTCGCACAAGTCATGTGCGCTTTTTCCTTTCCATTTTTTTTATGAGCGCTTATCGCAGAATCGTGAGCGTTGTGCCATCAGCCTTCATGCGAGGACTCGGCCGGATGTGCATTTCCAATTTCGTAATAATCCAGTGAGACTGACAATTTGCACCAGTTAGGTGCAATAAATTCGAATTGCCAGTAACGCAAGCTTGTGTCATTCGTTTTTTTTTTTACCATGTCCTCTTCTTCCTGCTTTTATCCATCTATACAATAATTAGCAGAACCGGTTGTTTTTACTCAGTCTGTACCGTTACTCTCACTCTGAACCCACCTTCGTGTTGCTTACTGTATTGAACAACCTTAACTGCGCATTATACGACCGTAACTACTTGTGACTCACGCAAAACAGCACATTTTTAAGGCGTAAGCCTTTAGTGGCTCATGAGTGTCCGGGCGCAGTCCGTAGTGGACGCAGGAAAGCGGTGATCGCCGGCGAGGGGAGCAAGGAGAGGAGGCACCATGCCAGTAGCGCTGTGCGAGTGGGCGCGTGGGAAAGCGCGTACATGCGCGTTGGGATGCACACACATCGGCGACAAACGTTGCAGCTACGTCGCTGCGATTGCATCCCATGCTCAGGGCCACGGCGGCGTCCGTTCGCAGAACAGTTCACACAACTGCAACAGAAGCAGTCATAGATAGGCTGTCGCCTATCGCATTTTAGCTAAGCAAAGTTCCCATAGATTTTCTTTTTTTTTACAAATCGCCGTTCAAGTAAAACACGAATGAGTTAGAGCGAAGATTTACTGCGCGCAGTCGACCAAGCCGCAGCGGATTCATGCTTTTAAAGCACAATGCGAATTAAAAGGCGTGTGACATCAGCGTATGTGTCTGAGCCCCATTGTGTACGCTGGTTTTTTATATCTCCGCATGCAGTAAAACATCGGTGCTCGGACTTGCAAAGCATGCTTTTAGCGCGCGTCAGTCAGGAGCGAAGCCAACGTGAAGAGCCAACGCTAAGGGCTGTGCAAGTCATTGTACACAGGCCTCATTCCTCCGCGCCTCACGCGACAGTATGCACAAACATTGTGACTGCAGCACCGCTACTTCAGGCAAACGCCGCTCAGAACACGCTCCTGCCTTGTAGTGACCTGTGAAACTGAACTGGTTCTGTAGTAGCGTGGAGTTTTCCTACGAAAAATTACGAGAGGGATTCTGACCACGACCGCTGGATTATAAGGCGCATGATGCGGCTCACCACGTGCATTGAAAACGGCGTGATCTGTCACGGTGCTACCGCCCGGGGATGGCTGTCGGGTATCGGCTTGATAAAAGCGCCAGGGACGCGCCAGGTCGGAACTTTTTCGAAGACATGGTCTTATTAACTGACATCACACAGGTTTTGCGTATCTGGGAACTGGGTATCCTGTAACCGCTCACAAAAAAGCAAACCTTTCGCCCCTGCAGAGCGTCGTAACGAATTTCAAGAGGTGTCAACGAGACAAGAAGCTAGAATTAGTCTCAGAGTAGGTAAAGATAATGACACGGGCCTAATTGGTGTCAATATAGTCAAAAATTAACCGCATTGCACTGACACCTGTAAAGGGTGCACCGCCCTAGATATATAGATGCTGAGGCAAAGCCGCCGTACGGTGCACTTTTGGTGAATGAAGCGAGTTCACTTGAACTAAGCAGTGCTGGCGCGAGACATTGATGTCTGGAAGGCAACTTTAGTGGTGCCCGCAAGAAATGAGGGCCAGCCGCATAGTACGTAAAATTAACGGTACGGGCGTAATTAGTGACAATATAGTCGAACATTGCCCACGTAAACTTCACTGTCTCAGGGATCGGCCCACTTGGCCTTTTGGTAAAAAAGAAAGGGTCAGCCAAGTGTCTACGCTAAAAATGACAAGCTAGACGTAATTGCGCGTGAAATGTGATGCCAATAGAAATTATCAATCATTTCCCTTATCTTATTCCTTCGTGTTGAATTATGTTGAAATTCCTTACAATTCTTTTTTTTTCGAGTTTCTAAATTTACCTTTCTTCAACCCAAGCTTTGCTTCGCAATATTTTATTTTGATTTCAACCCTAACAAACACACATTGAAACCGTTTGCTTCTTGGTCAATTCCCTGCAGCGCATATGAGCCAGTGTTTGGAGACCGGAACAAGAATACGAAATGAGTGAATAATTAACGTTAAAAAGAGGCAGCATAGAGAAATATAATCAACATTTATTCAGTGAATCATTTGAGCCACCATGTACGTCAACCTTGCCTTCTTTAGCGTCAACACTTGGTTGACCCTTTCTTTTTAGAGGGAGCTATATCCGGGATTGACCCAAATTTTTTTTTCTAGCGGTCATTCACTGGCGAAGCACCGTGTAGATTGTGATGATGGCTAGTTCTTCAATTTGTCCAATGTTTGTGTTCGTAGCTTGAGGTGCTCTTGCAGATTTATTTGCAGCTTTGTATCCGCCTTTATCGGCGCTATTTTTGAATAAATCCTTTTTCTAATGCAGGAGGCCATAAGACTCGGCGTGCATGCATAATCATGGTGAATTGTTGCGTTTCCAGCGCAATATATTGTCGAAATGATCAGTTTGCACAGTCAAAAAGCTGTTCGAATCCAGATGGACGACGTTTAGAAAAATCCAAGTGCTAACACATATTCCCTAGTTTATAAGTCCTTCTTGTGCTTGTGCGTGCGTGTGTGTGTGTGTGTGTGTGTGTGTGTGTGTGTGTGTGTGTGTGTGTGTGTGTGTGTGTGTGTGTGTGTGTGTGTGTGTGTGTGTGTGTGTTTGCGTGTGTGTGTGTGTGTGTGTTTGTGTGTGTGTGTGTGTGTGTGTGTGTGTGTGTGCACCAGTTTTTTTTAATTGCATGTGGCAAATAGGAAAATTCTAACCCTTGAGCTACCAGGATTGTAAATGCTGAAGTGAATAATTATAATAATTACGCTAATTAACATATTAATTAAATATTTTAGGCACATATTCCGATCTACGAATTCTAGCTACTGAGTTTGCAAGGCATATGCACTTGGAACGAATTCTGAATATGGCACCGGTCTCAAGATATATAGGTGCCGTGAAACTTGCAGGAAAACGTACACTGTTGTTCCAATTACTTTTTTTAACGAAAGACGCTGTTTTATGCATTGAAGCATAAAATTAACTGGGACGCCAATACATTTCGTTGGACGCTTTGAAAACTATCTCGAAGCTGGTGTGGTCCTGAGAATTCGGTCCAAGTGGATACGCCTTGCGAATTCACCATTCATGACCATTCACCATTCATGAATTGTAATATGTGCCGTAAGGTAACTAAACTAAAAGTAAATTTGTGTATTGATGTTAATGATTCAATTAAGCATTTCTGATTTCTCGAGAATTTAGCTCACGAGTAAATCGAGAAATTTAGCTCACGGGTCAGAATTGCATCATCTCCCACAGGCAATGTCTGCTTTCTTATTATTTTTTTAGTGCACCTAAATAATCTGGTATTCCATGCTAGCTGAACCACCATATTAGTAGAACCCGTAGTCGCTATAGCACCCAACTTTCCTCTAGTAATTCTCGTAGGAAACTTCATATAGCCATAATGTTCGTATGTCGCTATGCCAACAGCGAAATGCAGCACGTGTGCCTGAAAAGGCTGCTCCACTGCGGAGCCGATTCAGCAGAGCGTGACGGTGCGTTCCCTTGGGTGCGTTTTCTTTTTTTTTTTCGGCCGCATTGAAAGGAGTCGTCATTGCAGCTAAACGCACTGCCCCCGTCTGCATCGCTTCTTTCTCGCTTACCGCGCATGCGCCGTGACAGCACTACAGCGCCACGAATGTCCATATAATTTCTATCCCGTGTGTCTATACCAACAAAATTCCACCGAGGGTTAGCGCTCGAGAGCTTCTATCTAAGTGCATCAGAACTGAGAAACCACTTTTCTCGGCAACCACTAGTTAAAATGTAGTTAAGATGTAGTAACTATAGAAAGCGCATTTTAAAAGTTAAAAGTATGCCGTCAATATTACAGCGGAGTTGTTGTTGCGACTAGAAACGCTCGAAAACGTTATACGTCTATTTTCACGGTGTTGTGATACAACCATGAACCGCTCACCGAGCTAATATTAAAAGAAAACGGTGGACACGTTAGCAGTGATACGCAGGCAAACTTTCATATGTGTAGATTAATTAGGCGGTGAAGGAAAATCGCTAAGCCCTCGTATTCTGCCTGTTTAGTTGTGTTATCGGTTGGCGCAGGAGAGGGGTGATTGGAGATTGCAGGGAGAGGCCTTCACCCTGCAGTGAACATAAAATAGGCCGATGGTGGTGGTGGTGGTGATAATGATGATGATCATCATCATAAACATAGCCACAGCCTGCGCAGGGAATTCTATAAACAACGCCTTCAATCTTTTCTTCTTGAGCCGGTCTCTCACGTGCACCAGTTCATGCTTCAGCTTTCGTGCGGGTACATGCGCCACGTGTACGTCAAATGTCCTCAGAATCCGTACCAACGCCTCACTGACCACTGGCACATAGGGGACGGCTGCTTGAGCTCGGGGCAGCACCGTGCAGGTCACCTTGAACAGGTCAGACGAACAGTCATCTTCACTGGAGCAAATCATGCGATCTTTTGAATCAGGGAAGATGCAACAGGGCATTTGTGGTAGGCCGGGTGAATAGACTCGTAATGCAAGTAGTGGCCGGTGAGTGTCTCTGCGTCTCCTTCCTGAAGACACCAAAATAAAGGCGGCCGTTTTTCCTCTCTGCCAGCACGTCTGTAAAAAAAGAAGACTTCCGTTTCAATTGTGAACTGAATGGATGTCTCTACAGGCTGTCCAGATGCACCGAGAATGCCTCTAAAGCTTCCTTCTTGATGGAGCAAAAATAGTCATCAATATAGCGCAGAAAAATCTTTGGGGGCCGGTCGAGAGAACTCAAAGCCCGTGTCTTCACTGACTCCATGGCAAAGTTTGCCGCCGTAACTGAAATTGAAGCCCCCAACGCAGTTCCATGCACTTGTTTGTAGACCGCATCCCGAAACACAAAGTATGTGTTTTCAAGAGAGAACTTCAGTACCTTGAGAAGATCGGGCGAGTCTATCGGAGATCTGTAGCTGAGTTTTTGGTCGGCATTTCTCTGTTTCACTTTTCATTGTGCCCCCTCCCTACCACACGAATTATCATCGAACCATCGATTTCAGTTTTGTTTAATTTTTTTGCGTGACACAGGGGCCATGGCGTACAGTTGGTGATATCGACAAACGATTGATCGATTATTCGATTAAATGTATCCCGCAAAACGATTAATATTCACCGACGTACACTTTTCATTTAATCGACTTAATCGATTATACCTGTTTGGTTAATCGTTTTCGAGAGTTTGACCTGAGTGGTGCGAAAATTTCGAAATCGCACTGGAATTGCGGCGCACGAGCAGAGACTGTGCGGCTGTGGTAGAGCGAATGTCGACTGTTTTTCTGAGTCCCGAGTGATACCGAGTCGCGCACGCTTCTCCTCCCTTCACCCACACTGCACATGCCACCCGAAGCCGGAGGCTTGAAATGCTCTCGCGATTTAAGGCATACTATACCAACCCAGTCGTTGGCCGTGGTGTCACTCCCAGTCCACTAAAGACGTGGCACAGCATGCGAGCCGGTTTGGATCGTGTATTTGACATTGCGATGGAATTCATGTCGAGTCCAGCAAAATCTCGAGCGTCCGAGCGTCTATTCGCGCGTGTTGGTTGTCTGACCATTCAAAAAAACGTGTTGGTTTCACCCAAGCATCCTAACCAATTGACATATTCCTTCGCTCTGTAGAAAAGGCCATGTGGTTTAGAAGCCTAAACCAGTAATTTTCTATTCCCCTGCGCGTATTGCAATTTCTCGCGTATTGCAGTTGGACATTGCCTTTCACTTTTGCCATTTTTCTTAACTGCACAGAAATTCACTATAAGCGCAGACAACTTTCTGTGCCAATGAAGGGAAAGCTACGGGCGCGGGGCTGCTGCACATGTGTTACGGAGCCAAGTAGTCCGCCAGCGTTTGACCGTGCTTTTGGTTGCTCGGAACAGACGCTGAATCGACGCAGCTTCCCGTGCGACGGTTCCGTATTTGCCCAGACGCGGAATGGAAAAGCCGCGAAATAAGTAAACCTTTACAATGAGTGGTGTGTTTTATCTTATTTAACTGTTGCTAATAAGGTTTTTAGCTTTCTCTTCCCCAGGTTAAACTAACGTGGATGAAAACACGGGACTCTTTTCAGAAGCGCTCTCACTTGAGCGCGCTTTGCCTCCGTAGCTTTCCCTTCATTGCCGCAGAAAGTTGTCCGCGAGTATAGTGCCATGTAATTTTATTAACGCGATAGCGTTAAGGAGCTCGTGTTGCAGAAAAGCCGGTGTCGGCAGCGTTGGCCGGGAGCGAAAAACAACTTGCAAGATGAGCTGGGTGGGAATCGAACCAGGGTCTCTGGAGTGTGAGACGTACACGTTACCACTCAGCCATGAGTTCTTTTTTTTTCTTTATTACATGGAAAAGAAAACTGAAGGTGTATTACAAAGTGGACACAACTACACACTTAAAACTCAGGCAAACACATACATGCACCCAACAAGTGCATCCAGTCTGGCGGAGGTTCCTGCGCAGGGTAGACACTTCTTACACAAGCAGCACTTTCGCGAAAGAAGGACTTTGTAGATCGCGGGCTTTCGGCATGGCGGTCACACAGTCTACTTCTCCATAAGCTATGTAAACCAAGTACTATGAACATGTCATGGGGAGGACCACCCGTAACTTTAAACGGTAGAAACCTAATTGTATATGGAGTCATGTCAATGTCCTTTTTAAGCGTCCGTTGGAGAATGTCCCAAAAAATACAGCGTCCTTACAGTCTATGAAGCAGTATCTATGGTTTCGGCACGTGGACAGAACCGACAGTTGGTTGACCACGGCACAAAGCAACAACTCGAATTCAACCAAGTTTTAACAAGGAGTGTTTCCGAATGTAACTTAAAGAAAAATGTTTTTACTCAAGGAGGTACACACATTTTTCGGACGCGCTTAAGTACATCCTGATAAGGTCGGCTTAAATAAGGTGCACGATACAAATGATCTGGGAAAATAGAGTCCATCAGTGCCGCAGAAATTGCTTTTCGACTCGCAGTGAACACATACTCCAGGCTGAATCTAACTTTCAAGAAAAGAAATGTGTCAACAACCTCCTTAAGAAAGCCCCAAGGGGCCTGTGGGACATCTTTGGCATTTGACGGCACTACTATATTAGGAATATAATGAACTAAACGGAATTGCAACATTTCACGAAAAAAATGGATGGTCATTGTCTCGAAAGAAAAACAGGCGTGAAACAATTTGCCTGACGAAAAGGTGGACTAATCCTAGACCACCACGTTCAAGGGGGAGGAACAGATTGTCGCGCCGCATCGATTCACAACTCGAACTCCAAATAAATGTTGCAAATACGCGACGCAGTGCCTGAAGGCGAAGTCGTGAGCAGTGCAGTACTTGCAGCACATACATAAAACGGGAAACTAAGAACACATTGCACACTTCAGCACGATTGAGCATTGACGAATTCCGCCCTCGCCATGAATTCACTTTACGTTGAATTTTGCCAACTTCTCCCGACCAATGAGCGTTGCTATTTCTATACTGTGAGAGAGGCACACCTAAATAACGCAGATCTTCTTTCCATTGAATGCCTGCGTAATGTGGTGGAATTGTGGCCCATAATCCAAACCAAAAACCTGAACTTTTTTTCAAAGTTAACGCTTGCACCAGAAGCCGCACAAAATTCCTCTGTAATTGCAAGAGCAGTCTTTACACTCTTTTTACCTGTACAAAAAAGGCCACGTCGTCTGCATACGCAAGAACCCGAACCTCATTAGTCAGTAATTTAAACCCTTGGAAATTTTGTTCTTTAAGAATGCTCATACAAAGTGGTTCTAAATACAAGCAGACCAGAAGCGGTGACAAAGGGCATCCTTGTCGTACTGATGATGCAAGCCTAATCGAACCGGAGAGAGAGCCATTCACTATCAGCCTCGTTGAACCATTAGCATAACATATCCTGACACCTCTAAGGAGCAGAGATCCGATATTTATATGCTTTAGTACAGTAAACAGGAATGAGTGATTCACCCTGTCGAACGCCTTAGCCAAATCTAACTGTACCATCGCCACCTGTCCAAACCCCTCAGCTACACACTCTAGCAGCGATCTCGCAACATGAATGTTCGTCTGAATGGAGCGGCCCCTGATGCCACATGTTTGAGGATTACCGACCACAGATCTTATTACAACTTGCAAACGGTTAGTAATACCTTAGCAAAAATTTTATAATCCACATTGCATAAGGAGATAGGCCGATATCCGTCAACGTTTTGCAATTTAGTCTCATCATCGCTTTTAGCTATAAGGACGTTGTGTCCTTCGTAGATTGTGGCGGTTAGGTACCCGACTTCCAAGGCCTCACGGTACACCTGAAGTATTAATGGCGATGAGAGGGAACGAAAACACTGATAAAATTCGGCAGTAAGGCCATCCGGGCCGGGCGCCTTGCCCTTCGCTAACGAATCGATGCATGCACTTACCACATTAATATCAATGTTTTCATTTGTATAATTGTAATCGTCCTGATTTAACTGGGGCAACAACGATACAGGTTTTTTGGCAGCATCTGTATACAATGGCTTATGGTCTCGATATAGTTTTTGATAATGCTCGAAAAACGCTTTAGTTATTAGAGTAGGCTCATTAACAATGGTTCCACCATACTCTATAGCTAGTATTTGCTTCGACAGCGCGTGTCGGCGTTCATCACCAAGGGCCCTACTGCAAGGCTGTTCTTCCAGGAAATGCTGCTCTCGCGCACGCACTCGTGCACCTCTGTATTTTTCTGCGCTCAAAGTTTGTAACTGTGCCTTGACCCTATAAATATCATCAATATATTGACCCGGATGTAGGCATTCAAGGTCATGCAATTCACTCAGAAGTTTATACAATGCTTTGTAATCATTCTTTTTTTCAAATGTCATTATTGATGATTCTTCGATAGCTATCATTTTAACTTCCTGTTTGAATAATTCCCACACAGCAAAGAGTGGCAAGTCCTTGCGGCATGACACATGAGCTATAAGCTCAGTGAAACGATTTAGGAAACATTCACGCAAAATTAATTGGTTATTAAACTTCCACAGCTCCCAGCACATACGCCGACTTTGATACCGACGGCTGCCAAACGATGCTGAGGCTAGGCAATGGTCACTAAAGAATATAGGGTGCACAGTGTATCCATAAATAAGAGGTAGCGCGCTAAGTGAAACGTAAATTCGATCAAGCCTTGCATGCGAGTTACCCTGGAAGTGCGTATATCGACATCCCGCCTTTTCATTTTCCCCCAATGTCCACAAGCTGATAATCACATATCAGGCGTTGCAACGCATCACTACTTGGATCAAGTCTCAGCTTCAGTGACGTGCGATCTTGCGCGTTACATATACACAATTAAAGTCTCCAAAGAGGCCCAAAGCACGATCAGTACAGAAATGATGTTCTAGAGATAAGAAGAAACACTCGCGTTCACGTAACTTGTTCGGAGCATAAACACACACATATCTGACGCTCATACCACTGATATCAATATCGCAACAGATTAGGCGCCCTTCCCTATCTGTATACAAATGTAGCAAATCACATGGTAAATGTTTTCTAACAAATCACATACAGCCTGCGGAAACGCCTATTGCATGGCTGACACAAACATTAGAGTCAGATAGGAATGGAGATAGAGCTACTTCTATGTTTTTGTCAGATTCAATCTTTGTTTCTTGGATAGCAGCAATATCTAATTTTCTATTGCGTAACAAATGAAGAAGCTGTACTTGCCGTCGCTTACTTCGTAAGCCACGGACATTTAAAGGGCCAAAATGGAAAGGAAGAGATCCCGCCATGATTACCTATATAGGTGCAGCGTCTAAACGCTGCTCCAGAGGTGCACCACTCCCTTCTTGATGAGGCGATGCACTATGGACCTTTTGGTGCACGTTAACACAAGGGACATCTGCAGGAGTAGGCGTTCCCCGGAGCGGTTTTGTCAACTTTGACACTTTGGGAACGCGAGCCTCCTTTCCCGAGGGCGATGGATTGTCAGATGGCGCTGGACGCTTCTTAGCGGCCTCGCACATCGATCCAGACGGTGGGCGATCTTGAACTGGTGGTGATTCTGCCCATGCACAGTTGGTTCGTCGTCAGGCGCCTTAGTCTCATCCTCGCTCGCAGCGTGGTGTTCTACTGCAGCGTGGTGTTCTACATTGTCGCCGGATATGCCCAACACTGTTGCACCGGAGGCAAAGTGGTGGTCGGCCAGGTACCAAGATAAGGCTCTGGTGGCCGTATAAGCGCAAGAGATGTGACAGATTACTGGCAGAAACTCCATCTTTCAATGTGAACGCTACGTCTCGATTAGTAATTTGCCAGCCCTCCATGCCGTCACACCGCGACATTTCTCTCGTGATGGACTGCACTGTGCCATATGGCTCTAGCGCTTCAACAATCCGTCTCTGTTCGAGGTGTGGGGGAAGCCAAAGAAGCTTCATCTTGATATTCTTGCATCCCGGGTCAATGACAAGGCACTTGAGGCCCTTCACCAACAACTCGCCTTTGTCGACAAGTTTCTGTTTCGCGATGCTGTTAACACATGTCACCAACCACAAATGGCTCATCTGGTATTGTCCAGCGCAGAGTATATCGGTTGCATTTAGCACTGAAAGGAGAGCATCGCGAAAGTCCGGGGCCCGATACGGCCGCCCTGCCAGGTCAGCATGCAGGAAAACTGAATTGAGAATGGTGTTGCCAGTCGGTAGAGGAGGAAGAACTACTTTATAATTACCGGAATCAGTAGTTGACGGTGGGTGTGATCCTCGGCCGAGGGCCGATGCGCTGTTTCCAGCGGAGCTCATCGCAAACGTGGCCGTTCGAACAAGCCTCTTCGATGGTCCGATGGTTCAAAACGGGACAAATGCGCTTCTAGTGAATGTGGTGTTGCCTTAGAAACGTGCCGTAGAAAGTTATTGGCCTCGAGCTCCACCCCTGGAAAAGCTGGCGCCATCGTCGGCGTGACGTGCTATTAGGGATCACGCGGACATAGCGTCCGCGTCGGCTGCTTCGGGAGCGCCGAAGCGAGCTGAAAACGAGAGTTTAAATTCCCTCGTACGCTGCGGTCCTCATTTAGTGGCGAGATTCTCCCGCTTCGAGTGTCTCCTTTACAACGCTTGAAAGCGCCACAATAGGTAGTGGCTGCCTTTGAAGGCGCGCAACATGGTGGGCTACTGCTCGGTGCCGCAGTGCCGGACGTACGCAACGGAGCCCGGTGTCAGCCTTATTCACACGTAGCCGCCGGACAAGAAGCTGCGTGAAGCTTGACTCGCGAAACATAAAACCGGCAAACAGCCATCGGCTACAACTCGGGTATGTAGCAAGCACAGACCCGAGGAAGATTTCTGCTACGGCGCCGGGTCTGTGATGTTCGGAAAACGCGCACTGAGAAGCTCGCCCGAGTCCGCTGCCCGACTAATGTCATGACGGTTTGGTCTATGAACTTGTCGATGCTATAGATACTGGCAAGTTCACTGGAGTGGAAAGGGAGCGGTAAGAAGCACATTTAAAAAATAATGGCTTATGGTCATGTTTGTGTTATGAATTAATGCACTCTGGATTACAAAAAGAAGCAGCGGGAAATCGCACGCTGAGAACACTGTACGCACGCTGTAAACATACAGTGCGACGCAACTCGAGAAATAATATTGAAACGTCCAAGAGTTTAGAAGAGGAAAAAAAAGATTGAATCGTCGCGACGGCACATCTCAGTCCCCGTCGAAGTCTCTACAAAGAAATAATTTTTGAACAACTCTGATAGCGCCCACGCAACAATGGTTGCTTGTATACTGTCAACTGCTTATATTCTGAGGCCTAAAGCTCATGCCACGGTGCGAAAACGCGCACGCGGTGAAAGCGAAACAAGCATGCAGACGCGCAGTCGGTCGCTGCGAATCTGTGCGATCGCTGCATTGAGGCTTCATTCTATTACGCTCCATTCAGTCATACAAACACAATAAGAACATATTTCACATAGTTTGCTCTCAGCGTTTACCTACCTTTCACGCAAGAAGCCTGTTCGGGAGACTCCATCGCGGCGACCGCGCGCAGTGGCGTTCACTGTACGTATTCGCTAAAGAGATAGCGTCTGTAAACGATTCTGTGCTTTCAGTTTGCCCATGATTATTATTTAGACAGTAACAAACTTCTCTCGTTTCGAAAGTACTTACAGAAACGTAAGTACGTAAGTTACGTAAGTACTTACAGTACTTACGTCCGGGAGAGTTCGTGCGTGGTGTTTTCAGTGAGCGCTGAGAGCAAAACCTATGAGGAGCGCGCCACGTGATCCCTCATACTACGCCAGCCAGGCGCTTCCGATAGATGGCGACTCCGTAACTCCTCGCCGCCAATACTGCGGTGTATATCGGTAATTATGAGCATGTAAATTGCAGAAGTCGCAGTTGAACGAGTAACGAAGTACGTTTCCGCTACATTTCTTCTGCGCTTGGCACACACGCAGAGCCATCTTGCGGCAAACACAGAAGATCCCCCTTCTCGCAATGTACGGCGCTGCCCCGACAGGTGGCGCGCCACTCGCCCGTTTGTCCCCTTCGTCTCGTCAAGAGCATGCCGAGTGTTAGGATCGGCCTGCAGCTATTTCAGCCCGCTGCACGTGTTCCAATCCAACCGGGACGGGGCGCACTTCAGAAAACTGCGGATAACGGGCAGCCACGTGGCGCGGGGTCAGCTCAGGGGAGTTCTCGAGGGGAGGTAATTGGCGGAACCTCCCCATGAGCTTTTCGAGACACGAGACAATGTGCTACCCGGGACGGCTCAGAGTTCTACGAAGCCCCTCTGACGTCGGCTCCGAACCATTACACCTGTGTGTGTGTGCGGCACGTGTATCTGAGCCCTCATCCTCCTCCAAAAGGCCGGGTCATCTTCAATGACGTCGAACTATGACGTCGAGCAGAGTGCATATAAGCAGCGATTGTCGGCTGCTAGAGTGTGCTCGTTGTCATGCTTGAAATGTACTCGTGAGCTGTGTGCTCGTAAGCTATTTGCTGTATGTTAATCTTGCGGGCTCCATTTGGGAGTCACTCTAGACTGTCGATGTATGTCTTGCCTAAGATGTAAATAATGTAAATAAATCCTGTTCACCTAGTTCCTTCCAAGCTCATCCTTACAGCTACGACTGCCAAATCTTACATCTGAATGGCAGCGGTGAGATCGGCCTACAGCTCGTAGATCGTCCGAAAACTCTAACAAATGGTGACAGCGGCGAGATCGTCCGACGAATCTTACACAAGCGAATGAGTGGGCGGTGCGAACGGGGTGCGATAACGCTATCGCGTTCCACTCTTGTCGGTGTCCTCCATCTTTTTTTTAATTCTGCTTTAAGTGCCCTTTTATAACATATGTTGTTTATCTTTTCAAAAGCGTATATAGTATCAACTATATTAACTCTTTCACAAGTTAAAGATTATCCTTTATCAAACGCTTATGCACTTGTGTTTCAATCTTGCTTCCACCGCTGGAGCAACAAAATAGGCTCCTACAAAAGTACATAACTGTGTTTGGACATTTCTAAGTGTGCCCGGCAAAAAATTATATTAATCAATTAATCGATGAAAAACGCTACATCGAAAGCGTTTAATTGATTAAAGGCTAAAATGATGAGTGATTAATCGTTAATAGAATCAGAAATTTAATCGACCATCCCTACCATGGCGACGTCTGACGAAAGTTTGAAATGTGTAGGTTGTGTACAATAGTTAAAAAAAATTTCTTATTCAAGCATTCCAGAGCTTTAAAAGCGTATTTCGCAAACCACGCGTGGAAAGTTCACTCGATGTTCTGAAAGGGATCAACGTGTCACAATGTTGACATTTTAGGGAAATTAGCAGGGGGGGAGGGCGTCATCTGATTGTCAATATGTGATCAAAGGTTTGATCTTTTGAAAACATCGTAGACGCCATGTTATGAACGTCACTTACTTTCTATGAAGTGTAATAACAAATTATTATTATATAAAAGCTACGTCCTACGTATGTCTCATTCGAATAGACAACTTACATGCATTTCTTTTTACCAGTAATTTGGTTTCTCCCGTCTTGTTGTATAATGCCGACAACCTTATGCATACATTGGGTTTCCCCATAGAGTTAGAGGAAAAGCTTCAATTATTGTATGAAACTCTATAATGGTTGGGCGAAAAAAGTGGTAATTGCAAAGGCGCCGTCATGTTGCTACTTCACATTTTTGTAACGCTACAAATAATTAAAATACGATGCAAAAACAAGCGTTTACCCCTAACAAGTACAAATTGACAATGTTTAAAGTTCATTCTGTATATATTTCAGAAAGATGCGATGGCTATTCATAAACTTTTTATGTGAAATTTACAGTGCATGAAAGAATATTGCAGATACCTGAACAATACTGAGGGAGGCTCAGGAATACGAGTCACGTTTGCATCGCATCTTGCGGTTCGCGCTTGCGCGTCTGCACAGAGTGGCAACATGGCGGCGTCCTTGCGGTTACCAATTTCAATACGTGGGTATGGTGCATAACGTGGGCGCTGTGGGAAGCTTTTCCACTGGAGTTCGTTACAGTAACTCTACGAGTTTTCGTCACTGTCGCGAAGATGGTAGACGTGCGGTTATAATCAAGCGCAATGAACGCGACCTCTAGTCTGACTGAACTGAATTAGTGGCTGTGCCCTCTGCAACTAAATCCCCTTAAACTTCGTAAAGTAGCGACACTCTCATCCTTCACCTTCACTCCTTCTCGTTTCTCCTCTCCTTCACGCTCCCTCCTCGACCGTGGCGCCGCCTACACTGTTCGAGCGTAGCAACAGCGCCAACATGCGTTCCTGGTCACTCCGTAGACGCTTCTCGAGCAAAAATGGCGCTGATGCATGGCGCGAGGGCCCACGTGATGCTATTAGGCCAATAGCGACGCGGCGTTGGCCTCGGCAAGAGCGCTCGAGGAGGAGGAGGCATTCTTCAAAGCGTGGCACTACTTTATGAAGTTTAAGGGGTTTTATCTGTAACGGGTGAGTAGCGTTCCAACATACTCAGACCTCCGCCTGTACCGTGCCGCCATCTAGTTCAGGCGCTTGCAAACGCATTATTTCATGCACCGTAAATTTTATACTGAAATTTTATAAATAGCAATCGAATCTTTCTCAAAAATATGCGGAATGAACTTTAAACATTGTTCATACGCAAGCGCTTGTTTTTGCATCATATTTTGATCATATTTAGCGTTACAAGAATGAAAGATAGCAATGTGGCAGCGTCTTTGCGATTGCCATATTTTTTTTTCTCCCAGCTTTTCCTCTAGATGCTTTAGACTGTATGGGAGAAAGCCGACATTGGGGCGTGGATTTGGACCCACATATTTTTTGCGTTGCTTTTTGATATCGACCACGCCGTCGCGCGCAGGAGTTCACCGCCACCCAAAAACCGTTTCAGAAAAGAGAGAGAAGAAGGAAAGAAAAGCGGAGAAGAAGTGTTTGGATGGTTTCAATTATTTGAAGCGTGAGTAGCATCTTCGTAGTATGAGGTAACATGGCGCCGTCCACAGCGACTTCTGCCCTACTGCTGTCACACCTATCTAATTTTTCCATGACGTCAAAATACAAAAAAAAACTATAAAGTTAACTTTATATTTAAATACTTAACTTGTTTTTGTTTCCAATATTGTACTGTGAATTGTTTTTATAATATTTTGTATAATTTTACGTATTTTGTTACTTTCGTATATTTACTGCGGCGCTGTTTTCCGCTCACGCCGCTCTCTGCTCTTGTCTCTGGAATAGTGATTTGGAAGTGACCCGGTTCTCCCTATTTAACGTATTTAAAGAAACAAGCAAACAGAATCCTGTAATTCGAAGGAACCAAAGGTGAGCGGACGTCTTAATTTCGCTTTTACAAACTTTATCGCCTCCTTATTGCGCTTACTTTACCTGCAAATAGTTGAGGCGCTTAGCTTAGCCTGAGGAATGAATGAGTGTGAGTGGCTTAGTGGGGAAGTCCTTTGTCACACGTCAGACGCCTTTAGAATTTTTTTTCTTGAACTAAATATAAATAACAGAACATTGATTGCAAAAAGTGCCTTGCTTATAACGTGACTCCAGCTGCGAGACTTGCGTTTGCTTCCCGCGGCAAAATTTCGGCAACGCTGCACTCCCTGGATTGCGCATTCACGTCAGTCGGTGTGACCGCACCTTTAACCAACCTTGGTTTCATCGTTCCACCGCAGTGTTTGCGTCCTGTTCGTAGCAGTGGCGAACCAGTAATTTGCCTGTTTGTTCTCTTTCAAGGCACACTGTCGTGATTCCTTAGGGGGAGGGCTGGGATGAAATCAAGATCCGTACTAGCCGAGAAGTGCGGGTTACTAAAGGCTGTGCTGCTAAGGCCGCTGCCAGAAATTGCTTGCGTGCGCGCGCCACAGCTGATTGGAAGGCGCGGGCGCTTCAGGAGCTGATTGCGACGTACTCAGCTTGTGCCGCTTTTCGCGTTTGCCGACGCCGAAATGTTTTGAGAAAAATGAAACCATAGTCGTTCTCGGGCGTCTCGTTAACCTAATTTAGGCTTATAATGTTCGCGCCGCCGCTAAACCTGCCGCCAACCACGTCACCCGGCCCCGCCGCCGTTGCTTTTACAGAGAGCCATGCCGTCCGACGCCAAAAAGAAGCGCGATGCCAAGAAGAAAGAGGCAGTCAAGAGCAGGAACCAGCAGCAGCAAAAGAAGACGGCTAAAAATGCGGCCAACGGCGACACCGCCGCCAACATCATAGAAAACGGAGATTGCCAGGGAGACAGTCTGCTGAATGGCGACAACATGAGCGGTATGTTTCTCTTTTTTTCTTTCGTTTGCTTCCTAATATTTTCTTTTTTTTTTTCAATTGTAAATTTGACTTCATTTCGCTGCGTTCAGAGGTCTTGATTGCGATCAGAGCTGTGTGTTGGGGGTGTCGAGGCGGGCGGTGACGTTGAAGGATTTTTGTTTTGTTTAATCTAGTTCCCGTATTTCTTTTTCTTTCCTGCGCCTGTTTCACATCAAGCTATTTCGGTCCCCTGCTCCGGTTTAAACACTGAATTTGTATGCTACTGGATCCTTTCCGTGGGTTCTTGGTCGATGTCGCAAGAAAGATCTCGTATTCGTTCGTCAAAAACAGGTGCGACTGTTGCGCCGGCCCATTGTTTAGTTTTAGCGGGGAACTTCACCACCAACGAAAGAAGCTTTCATGCACGTTGCGTGTGCGGATAATTTCGTTTGTATGTAGTAGAAAGTGGGGGAACTGTTCAGTTAAGTCTGTCAGGTATTTTTTTTTTTTTTGCACTTATCTGTAGAGCAGGCTGACCGAAATTTATTGATTCTTCGATAGCCAGCAAAGTTGATTTCAGCTTTAAGTGTAACTTCAGGTAGCTCCGAGATGTTACTATGTATCAGTGTCTAACCGTTGGCAATGTCAAAAACATCTGTGGCGTCATGTATGCGTGCGGCCAAAGTACGGTCTGTTTGGCTATCCTGCGGCACCTGAACCAGTTCATGAGGTGCTGCCTGCACCCTGCCTTTCATTTCAGTAGTGGTGCAGCAATGGTACCCGGTGACTCGTGCCGTTCATTCTAAAGTGTGCACGATATTTATGCACCCTTTCAACTGACGGTGACGACTTGTCACACGCATGGGCGCGAAGCAGTAGTGCAGCACATGGGCGTAAGTGCCACTGTCTATGCAAGTGCGGGGTGTATTTCTACCTCAGCTGTGGTTTTAGATTTCTCATGCTTACGTAGGCGGCACATATTAAGTCAGACAAAACTTAACGCCTGCACTTCATCTCCGATTTGGCATTGGTTTCGAGTGTCGTGTAGTGCCTGCACTGCTTAAATCGAGCTGCGCAACTAACATTCCGTGCACTACCATGAACTGGCTCGAGAGTGGTGCAGGTAAACAGGCCTGTGATTGGAACGTAGGAGCCTGTGACTGAACAAAATCCCAGTGCCCTCTAACAATTTCAGGGGAAAACTAGAAATTGAGAGGACGGTTACTTAGGCTGGATGGTATTGATTACAGCGCAAAATACAATGGCAAAGGGGAGACACGAATTGACAGGATCAAGCACTGTTTATCTGACGTGTTGTGTGTGTGTGTCTTAAGTTGCAAACGTTTTATAAAACTGGCGTCCGTGAAAATCAGTGCGTCTGTGAAAACTCAGTTGCATTTCCAACAGCTGATCCCACAGAAGCAAGGTAGAAGCGGTAATGGTTTCGCATATGTGCGCCGTCACTGAGGCCAAGTGCGGCACACCACCGGAAGTGCCATCTCGTTTTTTTAGAACAAAATGTTCCACGAAATGGGTCAATATAACATTACACTTACGAACCGGCAGAAATGCAATGCAACAATAGATGAGATGTTGCTCTTTATGTTGCAGTTTCTCTTAGAAACTCGGCATTGGGATAACACAGCATAAAGAAATAGTGCAAAGGCAGGGAATCTCGGTAATTATCCTCTGAAGTCTGCTTTTCTACATCTCCTTATACAATAGAATATTTATTAAATTTGTGCCGTCTGTAATTTGGTACGCACTGGTTACGCTAATGTAGCTCAGTGTCTATGGCACTATGCTTCTGAACACGGTTACAGGTTCAAGGCACACTGAAGTGGTTACATTCCGATGGGGGTGGTGTGTTGGAGCACTTGTGTTCATATCAGGTGAACCAGCTAATACGGAGCAACATTTAAAAACGTAGCACTGCCTCTGGTCAGATGAAACCACCTGTATATTGTCAACAACCTCCGAAATAAGGCTACAGTATATGTGTTCTTATTAAGTAATTAATGTAGTGGTCTTGGTTTGAGCAAGTAACCACGAGATACAGCTCTGTGTGCCATTTAAAAGGCCTGTAGACCACTGAGCTTGAAAATTTGTCATATAATGACAGCTGTGTACAAGTCTACAGTGAACACACAGCCATAGGAATTTTGTAAATGATGCTGTAATGTCAAAGTTGTAGGCATCTGACAGCCGGCAACACAGCCGCCACGATTTCTCGTTTGCTTTAGCTACCTTCCTTGTTATTGCTCTCTCCTCACCGTGTTCTTACACCAACTCTATGCACTGTAGTGAAAGCTGCTGGTTGCATCAACACACCGGAAGAAAGGTTCCCCAATGTCCAATTCCTAATCGCCCTCCACTCAATGCCAACTGAACGGAAGCTTCATGCAAGGTTCAGTGGTACACAGTTGGCGTTCCCCCCTACATTGAAATCTTGTCATATAATGGCAACCGTGCACAAGTCTACAATGAACACACAGCCAGGGGGTGCTAGCGTCTTTTCGTAGACTAGCGCATCACCAGCTTTTACCTTGATTATGTCACACAGAGCAACCTACTGGCATTACGACTTGCGAAGAAAGGACAGGAAAATCCTGGAGAGGGTCACAGGAGTGTTTTTGTCTGTTTATGCATACGTGCATGTGTGTGCGACTTCCCCATGGCACTTAGTGCTGCCATATTCACAAAAGGGGATCATCGTGGTATACTGCACACAATGTGCATGTTTAATTAAAATGCATAAAAAGAACTATAAGGGGTGGCTTAGGGGCCCTTTAATCTTGTTCTTTGCTAACCTTTCCTTTTACAGACTTCCTCTTCTTTCGTATGCCAATTTCAGTCTGCTTCAATGAGCATATTAATTTGAGTATAGGCCGACCCTTTTCTTTCCCACGGAAATGCAGCCCACAATGAGCTGTTGACCTATATTTGTGACTAAATAATCTCAGCCTGTATGCATGGACAAAGCCAGCAAAAGTACCAAGATAACAGAGTTCCTTTGTTGCACCCACCATGATGTCAGTCTGGAGATTATCCAGACAGGCGTTAAGAAATGCTGCATGTCCAACACTGAGGACGTGTTCGTTAGGAGTGCCAAGGACACCTACAAAGCGTCCGATGAGGATGCAGCTTGTGGCACCAACCAGCGAAATGTAGTAGCAGAGCTTACTGTGAATAAAGCATTGTCATTTTTAAATTTTCTCATTCTAAAGATGAGTCGGCCTAAATTCGTGTATGACCTATCTTCAAGTAAATATTGTAACTGTGACTAACATCATTAATTTTACACTAACAATGTCGATACAAAGTTTATAAGGCACATTTGAAAATGCCACTCTCAAATGTAGGCCGCATGCAAGTGGCAAAGGCATTGAGGGGATTTCTTTAAAGCATGAAAAAAAAAACTATCCTAACAGTAACATCATGAACAACTGAAAGTACTAATATTTTCAAATGTTCTCTGCAAACTTCATATAAGCTTCATATAGCTTTCACGTAACCTCACGGACCCAGCTTATCAACATGCCGGTGCACCAGCATGGCAGCTACGATGACGTCTGTGCAAGCCACCTATTGACATTATGGCCATTAGTTTAATGATAAAAATGTTAGTTAACCCCTTCTATGTCTTCGACTAGCGGGGTTTGTACACACATTTCTGGTAAATACACCCAAGGGCAAGCTCAGAGCGGTACTACATATTTTCTAGCAATGATATTGACGAGCCTAATTATTTCTCAGTGCTCAACGGGCTTTTGATAAATGGCAGCACACCATTCTCAGGACAGCACAAGCAGAAGCGAATGCTTTCTGGTGAGGTGAAAAATATGTTGGCAGCTGGTGTCTTTCAAAATAATTTGGCCATATTGGGCCAGAATTCAGGACAATAGCTCGGCATGAAAGGGTTAAATAATCGCTACTAATTACTTAATATAGGTGGTAGTGCAAAAATATTGCAGGCTTTTTCAGGAGGTTGTGAGCAGCAACAAGCATTGATTTCATTCATGCAGAAGGCATCTTTATTGATTTGCTCCATGTTAGCTGGTACACCAAGTAGATTTAGGTGGACGGTACCAGACCCGTGCGGTCGAAATTAATCCAGAGCCCTTCTCCATAGCCACCTTTGTGTGGTAGTACCTTTGTGTCGTAAAGTGCCACCATTCATTAATTATGGCCATGAGAACCCAGCAGTTCGCATTAGGAGGCTGCTGTGTAGCATTGGTGAGTGTTACCAACTGTAAGAGTTGCCAATAATAGCACAAATACATTTTTAAATCCCTGTCGTTGGGAAAACTGCGCTGTGCCATCCAAGTGCTAATAAATCTCATGATTTCCTTGTAGTGTGATCTGCAGTTGCCAAGTTTGTCCTGTGTGTAGAAACACTCGTTGCACAATTTTCACTGCATAGTAAAGTGCTTGTGACATGCGACTTGTAGCCTTGAAGGTTATATTGCAGAATTGGTGCTTGTAACAACAGTTGTATTGTTTATATTTTGTGCATTTGAGGTGTTAAAAGGTTATTGCACACGTAAAATTAATCTGCTGTGAATTAGTTTGTTCGTGTGGTCTGAATCCGCCATGTTACCTTGCAATGAAAAATGGCAATGTTAACATGTAATTAAAACAACTGGCTGCGGTTCATGTGTCATCGCACACTGCGAAAAGGCACCAATTCCTTTCGGAGCAGGGCAGTACGAAGAACACCTTGGTGTGTGTATCCATAGGATAACTAACTAAGCCAGCATGACCAACGCAGTGACTCGAGATTCGCATTGTCGCTCGCATCTTGCAGAGGCCGAACGGGAGCTTGTGCACCGCCTCGAAGAAGACATGCGGTTGAATGCAGAGGCAAGGGCTTGCACGGGTGTGTTGGCAGTGCACCCACGCTCACGGGATGTTAAAATTGACAACCTTTCCATCACCTTCCACGGCGTGGAGATCTTGGTCGACACGCGCCTCGAGCTCAATTGTGGGCAACGGTACGGGCTCATCGGCCTCAATGGCAGCGGTAGGTGTCCCTTGGTTTTCTCAATTCCATGCTTGCTTGGCATCATTTCATTGACATTGGTTTGCTTAACTTTTTCACTGGTCGCGAAATTTGGTGCAGGCTTGTGGGGTGTCATGATTGGGTGGAACTTTCGCCTTGGTGCAGAATGCGGTGTTATTAATAATGACAGCCAGTGTCCAGTTTTATTTACTAATGTGCCATATGATATGGCTGGTTTTATGATCGTTTCTTGCTTGTGCATAATAGCAGATTTCGTAGCAATAATATGTTTATTTTTAAGACAGATTTATGAAAAAATTATTCTGGGAGAGGAGCTTTTGGTCAAGCTTGCTTTATGTGAACAGTGATCAGCAGCCTAACAGAAATACAGTAGGACCTCGTTGATACATTCCCATTACGTATGTTTTTCTGGCACCAACGTTCACAATAAAGAACACAAAAAATGTCTCAACAGAGTTACACTCATTTTTTACGGGTTCATACGTTCCCTGAAAAAAAAATATTTTTCGGCACCAACATTCAGTATGTCGCCAAACTACGATCGTATGATATACTTTCCGGCCACTAGATCCCATGTAATCAAGAAAATGCGCAAGGCATGCGTGATCGAGAACAGCATATAGCTATCCGTTGCAGCAGGTTCACCGCAGTACTCGCCCGCCTGTCTCACATTAAAATGCTGACGCGCACTCAGTTTCTCGTTTCACTACCAGCAGATCTTCTCCGGGGTCGTTGCACATGGCATTCACAGCTATCACCGCCAATCCTATAGCGATGAGCATCTTTGCCTATGTGTTTCGCAGTGCGTGGTGCCGTCGAAAGCATAATGCACGCTTTCAATAGACGATAACCGAGATGCACCACCGTTCCCTGCTGCACTCTGCGATCGTGTACATTTTCCGGGCACTAGATCCGATGTGAACAAAAAAAGGCGTAAAGAGCGCTATGGAGAACAGTATACAGCGGATTATATGTCTCGCATGTAAACGACAGCGTGCAATTTCTTATTCCGGTACCAGGAAATCTCCGCCTTGGTCGTCGCACATCGCATTCACAGCTATCGTCACCAAACCTATTGCGATGAGCATCCTCACCTATCTGTTCTACAGCGTGTGGTGCGTAGTGTCATTGGTAGCGTATTGCATGCTTTTAGTAGGTGATAATCCAATCGCACCACCATTCCCTGCTGTGGAGGCACGATGTGGGCAAAACGTTTCCCTTCAGCTGCATCCGGCATCGTCCACCAGCTCGATTTTGTTTCGGTTTCCCGTCGCCCCCGTAAAACGCCACACGATAGGAAAACAACAAAACGCGTCTCGGGCCGCCGGAGCGCCACCAGCTTGACGCACGTTGGCGTTTCGTGACACAACGATCCGTGCAAGGCTTTCTATTGCGTAGATGTCAACAATAGTTGAGTCTGTCAAATTTTTTATTTACTTCGGATCGTGCATTTTCCTGGTTGGTACATTTTTTTCTGATGTTTTTTTCCCGAACTTATGAACAAAATTATACTGTAATTAGGGACGATGTCTCAAATGACATTTTAAATAACATGCAAATTGTGTTGTGTGCATTACAACACTCATTTGGTGCTAGGCCACAAAAGAACACCAGCCAGCAATGAGGTAACGTTTTCATAAATACAGTCAAACCCCGTTACAACGAACGCCACATTAACGAACATTTCAGATTAACGAACTTTTATGAAATCCCGTGCCGACTGCTTATAGTTTCACTGTAAAAATATTTCACTACTATGAACTTCAGAATAACGAACATTTCAGAATAACGATCGTTATTTAATTTCCGTGTCATCTTAACAACACTTCAGTACTACGAACTCATATCCCGAAATGCGAGGATTCTTAGATTTCAGTGTATCCGTCACGGCAGTCGGAGCTCTAAGCTAGCAGACGACGCAGCGCGAAGAGCGGGCCGCCTTGCAACTTGCTTCCCGCAAAAACCTGAGATGGCGCGGAAGGAGAAAGATGCGGGCGGAGACTCTTTTTTTCCTTCTCCGTTGTGGAGGCAACGACGCACCAGGTTTTGTGAGTGGAGAGGCGGCGAGCATGGGCTCGTAAAACCTGAGACGGTGCGGCAGAAGAAAAAAAAAAGTAGTAATTAACGCTGAAGTGGGCCTTTTTTTTTTTTTTTTTCCTGTTGCGCAGGTGACGACGCATCACGTTTTTCTTGCTTGTTTTCTCAGTTCGCGTGCTGTCACCCGTATCAGGCCTGTCCATCTTGTTTTTCTTCTGGTTATATATTGTGTTAGAAGTGCGTGCCCGCGTTCGCGTTGCCATGAACTCAACAACTCTAACCACGGCGAAGAAGCGAAAGCAGTTTTCTTTGAGCGAGAGAGTAGAGATTCTTCGCGAGATAGAAGACGGGAAGAAACAATCCGTCGTGGCTAAAGAACGTGGCGTGGCGCGGTCGACGATCGCCACGATTCTCAAAGATAAGGAGAAAATCTTTAAGCACCAGCAAGAATCTTGCTGCACGTTACGGCAGCACCCGAAGACCGCGACGAGTCCGTGTCGGCCACAGATGCGTTGGACTGCTTGCGAAAACTCCGCATATTTATAGCCAAAAGCGGCACAGCGACCGAAGGCGTGCATAAGAATGCGGACGGTCTGGAATCGTTCGTGCTGCAGAGTCTGTGCTGCACCCGTCAGAAGACGATCACGGACTATTTCAAATAAATGTGCCTTGTCTGGCGATCACGTGTGCATTGTGTGAGAAACGAGTTCAAGGAGGTACCGTTTCAAAGGTAGGACGCTTGCGTTACTTAAATGCTATTGTTATGGCTAATTTTTGGGCTTTCACTATAACGACCTTTCAGAATAACGAACATTTTCCCGCGGTCCCCTGAAGTTCGTTGTACCGAGATTTCACTGTAGTAGTGTAATGTTTACCTTTCTTTGCTTTTGATAAGTTGGCTCAGTGTTGATGTGTCCAAGAAAGTTTTATTTGTGATATTGGTGGGTGTGTCAGATTGTCTGTTTATGGCAGTGATTGTAATTGTTCCTGATTACATGTGATAACAGCCATATCTGTTAGATCTTTAATTTTGGCTACACGTAGGTCGTCACATTCAATCTAATCACAATGCCGTCACATCATCCTTTATAAAAACATTCATATGCATTCTCCCAATTTTCTATTGTTCATATAGAAATGGACATGGAGTCTGTATCACTTAGCTTTTGCATGAAAGTATAGGCAACTACTGTTAATTCAAATTTGATGGGACCGGAGAGATTTATTGACTTATCCAATGAGTCAGATAAAACAAGATGCAAAATAAATGCCAAAGCACACCACTGATTAATTTGGCAACATTTTCCCGATTCTAACATGCCCCAGAATCAAGTGCCATCTACTTTCTGTGTGTCCATAGTTAAAAGCTAACCTAGAAACTACATTAAAGTTCCGAAACAAAGTAGAAATCTGACACACACACTTTTTTTTTTTTTCAATAAAATTGCGCAAAAGTCATATATGCGTTGCACAATGGTATCCAGTTTCCTAAAGTCAACTTCGCCGCAGTACATCTGTGTTTTGCGGTAAAGCATGCAAACTGCAATGTTGGTATCGTGTTCACTTGCACTGTGCTGGTGAATACCGTAATCAGACGTCGTGTGCTACAGTTATTGCTTGAGAAACTTCCTAGGGCAGGCTGAAAATAGGCATTTTCAAAGAGAGATGACACATGTTCAACACATTCGCTATCCCTTAAGCTCCGCCAGCACAAATGCTGCCACAAAAGGGCTTGCTATTGGGGTCACCTTATGAGATAGGTACATATGGGCTGATTGGTAAAGTTCGAATTATTTGGCAAAGGCCACCTTTAGGGGGGAAATATAGAAAGTTTGGCCCCATAGAAATGCACGAGTGCCATTCGGGACCTTCGTCAGGGATTGAAGTAACGGAAGTCTACTGTGTATAAAGCCCTTTCAGCGATAGTGAATGCCAAGTTGCTACAAGATGCAAGTTTGCTCCCAGTGAAAAGCTTGCTCCTTTTGTTTTCTTTGGCTTGTGCTCACCTTTCTGTGTTTGCCTTTTGACATTGGATGACGTGAAGGTTATTTCAATAGAACTGCTTTTGCATAGCCATCGTTTCACTAAGCTATTTAATCAGCTGTCCCGCTTTGGGCTGGATGCAGGCAAGTCTACGCTGCTGTCAGCGCTGGGTCGGCGGGAGGTACCAATCCAGTCGCAGCTGGACATCTACCACCTGACACGGGAGATCGCGCCCAGCGAGAAGACGGCACTTCAGGCCGTCCTGGAGGTGGACAGCGAGCGCAACCGCCTTGAGAAGCTCGCAGAAGAGCTGGCACATATCGAGGACGACGGTATTAATAACTCCTCTCAGCCTTGACTGCATTATTGACAACTTGCAGACATACCCATCGTTGATGGGATTCGTGATGACCTTGTATTCTGTCGCATCATATTTTACTTTCAAGCAGAATGTATGGGGTACACTCTGCATGCTGCTAGGAGGGAAAGGCAAGCTCCTGTTCTAGCCACACTCAGTCACTCGATACTGTATCCACAACTCGTAGTGCAAGTAGCTGTGACTACTGCAGGTTTGGATGAATAAGGCAGAACAACAGTGTGCAAACTAAGCGTGCGGAGAAAGGATATCCGCTTTGTGAACTGTTAAGGATAGCAGTGAAGGGGCTCGCCCATCTTCACGCAGGATTATACAACAAGCTCGACTGCGAGAAGGCCAGGTTAGTTGCAGCCAGAAAATGCGAGTCTTCCTCTAGAACTAACAGTCGAAACCCGTGAATGAAATTCTGTGACAACAAAATGTTTTCGTATTTCCGGTGAATGCCCCATAGGATTTGATGCATTTCGTACCTCTCAACAACAAAATGTCGCTGAACTGCAATCCCATATCATCGAAACTTACTAGAATGTAACCCTGCATATTACCTACTCTTGCAAGACTAGTAGACTCCAAAAAGTGCTCAAATGCCTTTGCAGTTAAAGTGCGCAATATACTACCCCATTACACTTGAATGGGTGCCGCCATATTTTTTTACAAAAATAACCAAGCGCTGGAAGTGATTGCGTGTACCAGAACCACATGTACACCATCTTGTTTATTGATTGCATGTTTGAGGTGGCACGCATGTCACTACCGACGTGCAACAATGGTTTCTGCACATCTAGCACAGTGTGCAATGTGCAGCTCAGTGAGAGAAGTGGAACAAAAAAAATCCATGTCCCACCGTGTGGACTTGTTTATGTCGCTTGAGATGGCGGCCGCAGCGTGAACTGCCACGTACTATCTGTTCATGATTGAGCTATTGTCTGAAATATGTGTCCCTTACTTCAACAATGCTGGTTTCAGTGCCACTCAATAGGCATGGTTTGCAGATTATTCGGCACAAATCCGCACATGATTTGGTGCCAGATATCGATTTGCACGAAGGGCCTGCAATCTCGATCGATCCCTTTCAGGAATACGAGATACAATCACTTTTGGCACTCGCACTGGGTGCATTGGCATCTATGGGCGACAGTGTGCGCTGTAGAAATGCTCCTGCGTGCATGGAGTGCTGTTGCTCCACATCCTGTGCCAAGTTACGCAATATCTCGCAGAAGTGATCGTATTTCCGAAAGCAATCAACCAAGGATACCGCCACACGGCAATGCCACCATTGCCGATTGATGCATGGCGCACGCTTTGTGCTGTCGGCAGTGCCGTTCTATGGCCTCGAGCACGGCTTGCCAAAATAGGCTAATGGTATTTTGACATTAAAGTTTAGTTCTGCAGCGCATTCCCTATCTTTGCCATCTCATTTCGCTACAATTAAATTCATACAGTGCAAATTTTATTGCGTTCCCCATTGATATCGTTATTGCTTGCTTCAACTGTAGTTACTTTTGCAAAACAGCTGCCCTGCTTGCAATAGGGAGGAATACTTATTCGCTTTCCAGCCAGTCTCGTGGAAATGTGCGTCATGCAGGCAACTGTGGAAGGGGGCAAGGTGCGCTTTCCCTGACCCTTCTGCCAGCTCTCGGCACGGTAAGCTAGAGGAAATGAGCGTGTGTGCTCCTCAAAAAGTTAGCTCCTATTGTTCATGCTACAGCACAGGTGGCAGTAATGGCAGGTGATCAGTCACTCTGATCTGGAAGTAGTCTAGCATAGGAGCATATGTAAAAGGAAAATGTCTTTTGAAGTGTTGGATGGGTTGTTCAGCTCATTGTGGGCTTTCAGCACTGCAGCCTTTCCTAGCTAATGTTCTGGAAAGGCAGATGCTTCTGTCTCTGCCTTGTTCAGCAGATTGTGTCGTTGCAGTGGAACAGGTTGTTTCACCCTTGTTCTTACATTATGAAATGACCTGAAGCAAAGCCCTTTACCATCCGAGCACACTTGCGTAAAATTTTGTTTGCTTTCGTCCTGCAGTAGCTGTCACAATTAAAGTGTGCATGAACATGATTGGTAACATAGTTTTTCGGTCTGGCCTTGCAGAAGCCCAGGAACAGCTGCTTGATGTCTACGAACGTCTCGATGACATTTGTGCCGATGTGGCCGAGATGAAGGCAGCCTACATTCTTCACGGCCTGGGATTCACACCCGCAATGCAGCAGAAAAAGTGCAAGGACTTTTCTGGTAAGTTAGGAGCAGACTGTCGCATGAATGTGTGATCAGTTTTTCTTGGCGATTTCTTTTGCGATTCATGCAGTGCATATGAAAGGCATTGCTTACCATTGAACAGCATCGTGCTGCTTTCCTTAAAAGTGTGTATTTAGTGCAGCATTTTGCCAGTACAGCAGTGCTTGTAGATTAGTAACCTTAAAGATAAAACGGGATGCCATGAAGAGGTTGAAAGGAGACAATAGCCATAGCTTGTTGGAGGCAGGGAGAGAACCACACATTTAAAGAACTGTGGAGGGCAGTTCAGAAAAAGCAATAGCAGGTTTAACAAAAATAACTCAAAATGACAGCTCAAGCACACACACTTTGCAGACCAGGAATCAAGTTCTAGGTTTGGACGAGTGATTCTGGTGAATGCTTCCAAAGAAAGAGGGCAGTGAACTCAATAGCTGCAAGTTATTCCATGAACAGCAATCACCGGTAAAGCAAACCAGAGATCCTGATGCTCTAGTTCAAGCAAAAAACTTTGACCTTGATTCAGCACACACTGACTGTAATAAAGAGATGCAAGGTTCTGAAGGAGTGACAGGGTGTGAAATGCCAAAGGATGGGCAGTTGGGGCTGTCAGAGAATGAGTTGAGCATATGCTGCAAGGTAAACATTGTTTTCGAATCACATGGGGTGAGCAGAGAGATAGGCTTGGGAAATGCCCTTGGGTCCTATGATAGACTCTGCTTATGTTTCATTTATCTTGACATACTGCAGCCAAGCTTGGCTATAGCAGGGTAGAGGGAAACGAACATTGAGAAAGCTTGTCCCCATTGGAAATGATGTTGCCATCTTAGCTGTGATATAGCAGGAAATGTGACCCTTGTGACCGTGACACTCTTGCCTCTGCTGTTGCTGCAGGAGGATGGCGGATGCGCATTGCCTTGGCCCGTGCACTGTACGTACGACCGCACATATTGCTCTTGGATGAGCCTACCAACCACCTTGACTTGGACGCTTGTGTCTGGCTGGAGGAAGAGCTAAAGACGTGCGTGGATTTTTTTGTTTGTTGCAGTAGCAGGGGGACGGGGTGATGTGTGACATTTTCCTTTCCTGGTAATTGCTGCTGTCTCATCGGTCATTTTCCTTCCCAATTTCCACGTCACTCTATTGCTGCTCACTTCCTTACCTTCATTGTTGGATCATTGCCTTTTCTCTCGCTGCATTTTTTGTCGACTGCCCCACCACACCCCTTTGCTTTTACTCGGTAATGCCTGCTTCCATGGCATGGGCAAGGGTCTTCCTTTTTCTCTCTCTCTTTGTCAGCCATGATCGGAGCGAACAGAGCTAAAACGTGTTGAGCAACTGCAATGCACAGTGTTCCAGAAACGAACAACGCTGACGCTGTGGGACAAATTGAGAATTACACACATAAAGAAACAGCCTAGAGCCGTGAAAGCCAGCTTGACCCGAAATCTAGGTATTCCTATGTTAAAAAAAATTCTTGTGAAGGAGACCACACTGCAGAAAGCAGGCGAGTTCAAGCTAAAAAAAAAAAGGCGGCAAAAAAAACAAGAAAGCCCAAGAAACTAGAAAAGATCCTCGAAAAGTGGCTGCATCGGGCTCATACTTCTGTGATCAGTGTTCGTGGCGCCATTCTGCATGAACTGAATTATTTCTGAGCCGACTAAAACAGAACATACAAAAGCAGCATACAAAAGAAAATACTGGCCTGACATTGCATTTATGCATCGAAGATTTCCACGCATGAAACAGGTGGCTTGATAGTTTTGAACAAATGATTGTATACTGATGCTCCTGTGGGGAAAGTTCCTCAGTGGAGGCTCTGACTGAACGAGCGGACGCAGTCACTGCCAGAGTTGATTATGGAATACAAACCCTGTAATGCGTTCTAACGTCAATAAATGCGGAATTTTGTATAACATGCAGCCTGAGCAAATGCTTACATCAAAGGGCCACAGCTGTCATGGTAGCCAACAAAGCAAGGGGCGTATCACAGCACTCTTATGCACAAACGAGGACAGCTTGAGGAAGCTCCGCATGTTTGTCATCAGGAAGTCTGCGAAGCCAAGCTAATGACGCTGCCGTACCTCTATAACTGCGAAAGTTTGGATGGCGTCCTGAATCTTCACAACATTTCTGCGGCAGCTAGACTGCAAAATTCCTGTCAGCACAAGAGAAATGCTGTTTTTACCAGACAATGCATCGTGCCATCCGCCAGACACACATAGCCTTCGAAATGTGAAAGTGGTCTTTTTTCCGTGGAACTGAATGAGGTGGGTGCAGCCGCTGGATGCTGGAGTCATAAAGTGCATAAAGCACAGCTGTAGGAAGCTTTTAGTGAAATGTCTACTGGTGATCACGCAGCACAATGATTCCAAGCAAGTTTCCTTGCTGGGCACCGCACACTACATCGCCAGTTAGTGGAGCGCAGTCTCCCAGACCACCATTGCAAATTTGTTCAAGCACTGTGGTTCTAGGTGCGACTGTGCCTCCTCTGCTTGCACTTTTGCAGCCGATGACAATAGGGGATTTGAAGGTTTCAGTGCAGGGACCTTCACTGAGTATTGTTGATGTCAACGATAATGTTGCAGTCTGCCGCAAGCTACGTTGGATGGTGCCATCGAGGAGGCATTACCTCAGGATGGCCCATATGCCTTGCCTGTGCCTAAGTTGCGGAAATGCTACGGAACATTGACAGCATTCAGAGATATGTCTGCAGAGTAGCCTATGTGGAAAATTTTGCGCTTGAAATGCGATTGAGTGCATTGCAAAATGTTCGCAAACATGGATGTTTTTCATACTGAAACAAAAAAATTCCGTTACTACTCGTGGGAAGTGATGCACAACATGTCAGTGCAAAGTTCTCCAGCGGTCAAAGTTTCGTTATTTCTTCGGGAACCCCAACCTCGCTTCAGGGTTGCCCATTCTCCTCGTCCTTTGGGGTAACGGTATTGCGTTTTGGCACTGTTAGTAGCAGTTAGAGAATATGGCGCACAGCGCCAGCAAACCAGAACTCGGATCACGGTGAGCTGCGATCGATGGCAGTCCTTACAGTACAGCAGAAGCTGATCATCAGCATAGTGGAAGAGGTGGGGAACAGAGCCACTGACTGAAGATGTGTAAAAGTCGTGCTTCCACAAAGGATCTTTTTTACAAATGTTTGAGTGTTCTTGTTTGCATTTATTTGCACATGTAGGTGCGTGGTTTTTCTTTTTTTTATTGCAAAAGCATCAAATGACCCATTAAGTATAAAAGCCGGTGGCGTCTGTAGCAGCGAAACTTCCCATTGGCTGCGACGCCACGTCTCGAGCACGCCTCGCGCTCATTACTCTGGCTTGCACTTGCCGACTTGAGCCTCAATGGAGCGGAACGGGCGAAAGGAAGCATCTGCTGCGGCGGTATTGCGTGAGCGGAGAGGGCAGCACCACAACACCACGTTACTCTCGGAAGCCTCTTGTCCGCGCACACTCTCACCTGCATTCTAACTGCGCCTCGGTAATCAAAATGTGCCAAGCATCTCAACACGCTCGCTGTCCCGCGAAGAGTTCGTAACTCTGAAGGACCGCTCGGCGGCATTCAATTGAACATAACTGCTTTCCCATTCACAACCTCGTAAGAAGTGCTTAGGTGTCTTCGGATTTTTTGTAGGTGCGGCTTATACGCTGAATAATAGGGTATGTGCCTTACCTGTCAGGTTATAGCATTGTTAACTGATGGTGGCATTTTATTGCACAGGTACAAACGAATCCTGGTGATCATATCCCACTCTCAAGACTTTCTTAATGGTGTGTGTACAAACATCATTCATCTAGACAACCAAAAGCTCAAGTACTATGGTGTAAGTCTGTGTCCTAGTACAAGCAACTCCTCTGTTGAGCACCTCCACATGGTGTGTGATGTGCTCCTTGCTTTTTTTTTTTTTTTCGGTGTTTAGGGTAACTACGATGCCTTTGTGAAGACACGCATAGAACTTCTAGAGAATCAAATGAAGCGCTACAACTGGGAACAGAGCCAGATCGCACACATGAAAGTAAGTGGTTATATTTATTTATCTTTTTACTTAGTGTTATTTTCTAATGAATACAATATCCTTTGAGAGCCAGAAAATGCATAATACTATTTCAAGTTTCCTCTTGCTGCCAACTGGTATGTTATGAACCTGAATAACATTGTTGAAATACAGCAGTTGCACAAAACATCTTCATGTTCTTGAACAAAGAAGCCATCTCTTCTAGTTCTCTTAATTACCACGTGTATACCTAGACACAAAGGTGAAAATGTAACATAACGTGGCATGTAGGCTGTCTTTTCATTTGAACTTTACTTTATGGGGGCTTTTCATTGTAGCCCACAAATTGCTGCCAATTTTGTTGTAAGCTGGTGAAAAGCATACAGTCCAACCACTCACCTTTGGTGCCCAGTGTATCTAAATTAGACAAAAGAGGAAATTTTGCCGGTTAATATGTAATCCGTGTTCAACATGGTGCACTAGATTTCTTCGGAGGATATATATACAGTCGAACCAAGATATGTTGAATCTGAAGGGGATCACAAAAAAAGTTCAGTATACATGGTAGAGTGTATAAGCGCGACTGAACGAGGAGATAGAAAGAAACGGATACACAGAGCGTTGTGTCTGTGTATCTGTTTCTTTCTATGTCCTCGTTCAGTCGCACTTATACACTCTATCATGGATTCTAACCAACTAACCCGCCTACGTGTTTTAACCAAGTTCAGTATACAGTGGACGCTTTTAAAATGGAACCTCAAGGGACCAGGGCAATTGGTTCTGTCTATCAGAGTTCCATTTATTGAGAGACAAAGCTAAATGCAATTTCATGAATACAAACCCGACCAATCATGAGGATGGTGTTCCATTTAAGAGGCAGTTCCATTTAGGTGATTCCCGTTTATGGTGATTCCATTGTATAAATAATTCGATACATAAAATAAAAAACTTTCACTAAAATTTTCAAGGTAATTTTACTCTTGGTCGTTATACAAAATAATCGATCAAATGTAGGTTCAATATATCCAGGTTCAAATGTGTGTGTGCGTGTGTTTATGTTCTAACCACAGCTATTAGCATTTTAGTCACAGCTTTTTGAAATGTTATACAAAGCATTATTAACTGCATGCTAGCCTCTTTTTTTTTTCACATTTGTTTAGGGACCAAACATGTTGCACTATTCCTTCTGTGGAGAAAAACGTTCTCGTTGCAAATCCCACAGAGGCTCAAGTTTTCTGTCGAATGCAGAATCGCAAGCAGAAGGGCCGTGAGCCTTTGCTTATCCTTGCACCTGTTTGCAGAACTACATAGCCCGGTTTGGCCACGGTAGCGCCAAGCTGGCCAGGCAAGCCCAGAGCAAGGAGAAAACACTTGGCAAAATGGTTGCAGCTGGCCTGACTGAAAAGGTCATCGCAGACAAGGTACGTCACCTCTCCGCCGCATTTGCCATAGAGGGAACGTTAGTTGTGCTTTCGGCACTCATTAAAAACAGACCACAATAATCCAGTGAGAAAGGTTTGTTACAGAGGTGTGCGAATATTTGAAAAGTTCGAATATTATATTATTAATATTCGCATTCGATTCGAGAAATAGATATTCGAATCAAATAGAATATACAGTCAACGACTGAATTTTCGGACGCCCAAATTTTCGGACATGCCTGATATTTCGGACGTCTTCGCGGCACCGTCACGAACCCCATAGAATCAATGTATAAGGACATCTGAAGTTTCGGACGCTCGAACCCCCCGCCGTCCAATTTTCCGGACTTTTTGACGGACGGAAGGACTTTTGGCTCCTCGCACAGCGCCCTTGTGAAGGAAATCGACTTGCAGCCGAAGCATATCACCGCTCTGAACCACAACTAGCCGAATCTAGCCGTCACACACTGATTTGGTCTGGCCACGCTGGCTATGTTCATCGCCGCACTTCCGCCTTCGGCGGAGTTTCCGGAGCGGCGCCATTTTGTTTGTTTGTTTGCACAGGCCACGTTTTGGCTAGCGTGGTGTGTGGTTGTGCTGTTGTGTCAAATATGCTCTGCGACGCTAGGCCTAGGTGCTTCGACGCTCGTCAGCGAACTCCACTGTTCGCAACATGAGGATTTCGCTCGTCTTCGATGGCGGCCACTCCGTCTTCGTCGTCCTCGCCGATGGCATCGAAGCGCGGAAAGCAGTAGTACCGTCGGACGACGTGATCAACGACCTCCGCTCTGCTGGGGTTTCCATACCCACGGAAATAACTTTTTAACAGTTTGTTGACGCTGACAATGAGCTCAACTTCTCCGCAGAACTCATTGACGAGGGAATAGTCCGTCAGGTTGTGGGGGATTCAGAAGACTCCGATGTTGAAAATGAGGAGCCAGTGCCTGCGCCGCCTACAAGCGCCGAGTTGACGCGAGCACTGTTGACTCTTATCGGTGTACAGTGCTGATATGACCCTTGCTCAGATCGAGGCGAATATGATCGCATGCAACCAGAACGCCGTCAAAACAACAATCAACAAGTTCTTCAAGCCACTGCAGCAATAACACCGGCTGCTCGACGATGCACATGTACATAATAAACCGGCTGCATACATAGTTTTGCATACAGCAAGTCGTCTGCATACAGAGTTTTTGAACGCCTCTTTTTATAGCCACTTCACTGATGCTGTGGCAGGGTTTTGGAAGCCTGTTACTTCACCCTTTACCTCTAGATCTGAGAAAAAAAGAAAAAGGGTGCGTTTTTTTGCATGCATTCATTTTTTCGGACTGCCTGAATTTTCGGACGTTTTTACGTTCCCTAGAGGGTCCGAAAAATTGGTCGTTGACTGTATTACTGGCCGTGTGGGAGCAAACACGGTTGTTAGCATTTGTTTCTATCTAATCTTGAAATATTGGGGCGATTTTCTACTGAATTTTGCGACGATTTCGTGCTGCTAGCAACATTTTGCCTGTAAAGCACACTTAGCCACTAAACGTCCAACCTTTGCGTCAAGTCCCACCTCTCAGTAGCAAGGGGCACAGGTTTGCGGACAGCGCGAGTGCTTTTTTGCAGCGCCGCTCTCAATTCTGAGCTTATTGCTTGGCAGCAAGTGTGATGAGCGACAACTGGCACTGTGTGAAAAGCCTCCGGCTTTACGGGCATTTGATGCAGTATAATAAGGCACAGGCTGGCAAGGACAGCTAGTGGGATTTACTAAATTTTCCAAATTATTAGAGCCAAATACAATCTTTGAGTATAAGGGCCTACTTGCCTAGTTTTTTTGCATTGATAATGCAATTGCAATGTTCCAATATAACAAGTTAACCCATCTTGCTAATAAATGCACATGCATGTCATTATTCAGCATTAATTCATATCGGAAAATTTTGGTATTTGTACATTGCTAGTTTGTTATATTTGAAGTCTGTTCTGTCCAAAATTAGAGCCATGGTATGTTACTAAATGGCAGAACTTTGCATATGCTGCTGTCTAACCTGAAGCCAATTGCAATAAACATGATGGAAAACATTGCAATTATAAGATAAGCTGGCTTATGTGATAGTAGGACCACGCGGCATGGCTCCTTGCTGTTTGCCATTTTGGGGGTGCTGGTAGCCGACAAATGGCAGTTTTCTTGCATTTGAGCATAATATACACACCCACAGAACAGCACGATTTACGGCCGGCATAACAACGGGGGAGCCAGTTAGATGTTTGGCCCGAGTACCTCGCCATTGGCTCAAGCATCGACAAGACTTTCACAGAAAACGATAGTCATTAGAATAAACTGTTGTCTTAATATAATCTTTTGCAACAAGCGATGGCCAGTGTCAAACCTCTTAGGTGAACTAGAGCTCCGGTGCAAGCCACGCTCGGGTCTGAGCCCACCTGTGGCCGCTGCTACAGCACACGCGAGATGGCTCGACTGCATCAAGCGCTTTGCTGTTTGGACACCGCGAATAGCATCCTCTCTTCTTTTCTGTGTAAACTGATTCGATGTGAAATAAAGCATTATCAAAACAATATCAAAACTTCACGATAGTGCTATATGCAGCGGCTCTGAAGCTAAGCCGATCTCTTGTAACTAATAGTCCATTATAGCCAGGTCTGTTAAAGCTGAATTTGTTGCATTGATACTATAGGCAGAGAAAACTGAGTGAGAAGAATGGTATGTTATATCCAAAAGTATGTTGTATGCAGATCCATTGTAATGTGCATGGACTGTATTTAAAAACTGCTGGCTTTGCTGTGGGTCATTGTGCTGGAGGCGATAGACAATGCAGCTGAGTCCACTTGATACAAAGTTCATTGCACAGAAGTTGTTTGGATCGGGCTGTTGAACAGAAGTTAAGCAGATATTATTACGAAGATGGTAGACATTGTCCTTAAGGGGGGACACTGCAATTGGAAGTGGTCAAATTGTCAAAATTTATGATTTTCAGATTTGTTTTCGTCATCCATGGGCCTTTGTTTATTGTGTTGAAATATTATAACAACGTGGTAGAAATAGGGAAAACGGCACTTTCCTAGACTGCTGTTATCAAAAATTACAGAAAGAAATCGGGCTTCGGAAGGCACCGTTACACCACGGATCGCTCGGCTATTCGTTGACACAGTGCTGTCACCTTGGCATCACAAAGAGGAGAGCCGCAGCGATGTATTTGTCTACTGAAAAATAAACCAGCAAACACAAGCGAAAAAAAAGAAAAAAAGGCAAAGACCGCATTACACTCGTATCGACTGTTGTAGATTTGGATTGCTGACGAGCCTTTCACGTGCATTTGTGCAGAAGCAAGCTGCGTGTTCCAATCAATGTGATTTAACGATCGGGGCACACACGTGTTCTGTGACAAGCCCCAAAGGAAGCACGTTCTGAAACGGCCCACACGAATGGAAGATCGCAGAAGCGGATGCCGCCGACCTTGTCGACGAGGCACGACCGGCGCATGTGGGTGACCGGGAAAGCGCATCCACGTACAGTCATGACAGCAACGTGACATCAGCGAGGGCAGAAGTTTTCGCGTTTTGAATGTGCTGTCATCTACCTCTGCACAACACATCAAAAAGGCAACTAAAGGGCATAAAACTGCTGCAAGGAAGCAAAAAGCTACATCAAAATGTAAAGAAAATGCATTCGGACAGGCAAAGGACTATGTCCCAGGCGAGTTTTAGGTGCTTAAAGATTTTAAATGTTTACAGCAAATGAAACCTTGAGCTCTGTTTTCTCAGCTTTCATTTTTTGTGCAGTTGCTTTCAGTCATCCCAATGCGATTTCACTACGAATGAATACAAAATCATTGCCTTTTGCACTTACAGCCTGAAATATTGATGAGTGCACTAAAGCTGTCCTTTTTTATCTGCACTTCATAAAAAAAAAATTATAATGGGTTTTTTGCAAGTCGTTTGTAAGACAATGGGCATAGAAAAGTTCAAAAAAACTTTTTATGCTTATTTTGGCATTTTAAAAAATACACCAATATCTTTATTGCACAGAATGGGCCTTTCTGGACATGCTGATGTGAAAATCTTGGTGAACTTATGTTTAATTAATAAATTTGGGGATGACCATTAGAAGCTGTTAAGTGTTGTTGCTTGAAAACTATGATATCACAAAACTGATTTCAATTATAATATCAGCATAACAAATCGTACCTGCATGCCAAATGTCGTCAATTTATTTCCTTAAATAAAAAAAAATTGCCATGTTCCTCCTTAAGTAAGTCTTTTAGCTTAAGGAATCGGATGATGGGAAAGTTTCTGCTAGAAACATCGCTTTCAGGGTGGCTGTTTTTATCTTGCACAGTTCCCTGGCAAAAAGCTTATTTTCAGTAGGGGCGTCATGTGACAATCTTTGAAGCCTAGAGAGCACCATAGCAGTCAATCATGCCATTTGATATGCAAGGTGCTGGTTTCTAGCCCCGTTGTACAAGTCATATAATCAGGTTCCCTATATTTGCCTGTTGTGCAGCTGCAAATAAACTTCATCAGCCAGCGCTGCCAAAACCTACAATGACGGAGTTCGTACATCTCTGAAATCCTTGAAAACTTTTGAATTTGTAAAAACTGATTCAAGTGTGCTTAAAACTCTGAAGAAACTCTTTGCCGTCCTTCATGCCTCTTGAATTCCTTGAACAGCGGGATTAGGGGGCACACACGAACATTGTCACAAATTCTGCAAAGGGGCTATGTCATTAACACTGTCTCTCGGGAAACAGTGCTAGATATTTTCATTGGGAGTCTCTCTAAATGATTGTAATGTGGCATTTCCACGGTAACGAAAGACAGGCTTGTTTAAATCGCCTTTGCCCTTGGGAGCTGGCCAGATAAAACAACCAAGCTGTGTCCTGTTTTTGTGGGTGCGTTTTGTTGCTAATTTGTTCACACCGAAGCCATCATGGCTTCATTTTCAAGTCCTACTCTCAATATGCCTGGCAGAAAGCAAGTTTCAGCCATTGGCTTTTTAATACAACAAATATCTTAATTTGGCGGAAGTTGGACACTGCTAAGAACAATGCCAGAAGGCAGCCGAGATCATTACAATGGGAAAATAAACTTATAAAATGAGACCTGAAAAAGCTTGAAGCATGCATCCAACTTCAAAGCCGCTGAGCTGCTAAGATCTCATCATTTTTTCAGTCTTTGTGTACAAATTAGGTTTGTTTCCCCCTCCTTGAATTTAGGCCTTCAGCATCTTTGAAATCCTTGCATTGTCCTTGAATTTTGAGTCTAATGTGCTGTACGAACCCTGCATGAGTCAAATCTTGGCTCAAAAAGTCTTGAATGGGTCTGCATGCAGGTTGTCTACCAACTGGAAAAACAGGGAATTCTCGGGCATTTTGAATAGTCTGGAAATACTCGGGGAAAAATTCAGAGAATTCGTGTTTCTATCAGGGAAAATTAGCTGTAAAATTACTGAAAGGGAACAAAAGTTGTGCTAATGCTGGCTCTAGTAACAGAGAGGAATCTTTACGAATCGTCCTTGATGCTGTATTGTCGGCTGGACGAGTTGCCAGTGTGCAGTCAACAACCGACTTTCCATACGCACAATTTTCTGGACATGCCTGATAATTCAGACAGCTTCACGGCACCACCACGTATCCTGATTTTCGCCCCAAATCTCATTAAAAAACCTGTGGCCATTACATGAGGGTATACGGTATTTTATTTGCTGTGCATTTTTCTAACCCCTCTCTTCTGTTTTCTTCTTGAATAAAATAGTTGCTGCTCCTAACTATTCAAGCTGGATTAAGTCGTTTATTTTTTAACATGCTTACTAGAGAAGCATCAGGTGACATTGTATCAGCCCATCTTCACATAAGGCAAAGTTCTGTGTCACTCAGGGAATCTTGCAAAGGCACTCAGGGAAACCTGGAAAGCTTTGGGAATTTGGTAATGTCAACTTGGTAGACACCCTGGCACAGTGCTTTTTCTGTGATTCAGTGAGCTGTAGATTTTCGAGTGAGGAGAGCTAAGGATAAGAGGAACTTTACTCATCGAGTTTGACTGTCTTATGTCATGGTTTTCCTTTATCGTGGTTAAAAAAAAAATGCATTTGGAAACGAGCTTTCTAGACAACTCGCCTGTGTTTGTCTTGTTCATTGCAGACGGTGCAGTTTTACTTTCCTTCGTGTGGCCCTATTCCACCACCAGTGATCATGGTGCAGAATGTGTCCTTCCGGTACAGCGACGACGGGGTGAGCATCTTTTGACATTCCATTCTCTTGAGGTGTTCCAACTGATCAAATGAACCTGTATTACTACTTGTATGCCATGACAAGTATGCACTGACGCAGCCTCTTTACATAATGTTTGGCTTGATTGTCGTGTTCTTGTTTTGAGAAAGTCGCGGCGTAAGCGGACTGAAAGCTCCAGGTGAGGTGAAGCAGTTGTCTGCAGTGCCTGTGTACATTTCTGTTGGTGTGGGAAGGACGAAAGCTCATTGAAACAATTGTGTGCAGCAAGTGCAAAGCATTTCGTAGACAATGTACATGTTTCTGCTCTACATTACGCACAATACCCGCGGGGTAACGTGAGGACAAGACCAATACACCGCTATGTGCCACGATGGTACTCCCTGTCTAAACACCTGTCTAAACATCAAATGAGTTTTTCTCATTTCGATGTTTTCACACGCGACACTCGGTCTTGCAGGACTTTTCTCCATGATGTTGTTGAGTGACAATAATTAGTTTGGTATTAGTGTATTCATGTTGAAATTATGTAGGGGGTGATGCTACCTCTGTTACTCAAGCATCGTTTTCATTTATTTCATTTATTTATTTACTTACATACCTACAGTGCCCAATGTTGGGCATTATAGTAGGGGGAAGGAATATACAAATGATGGAAATACAGATGATTGATGTTACAAAACGATGCATCTAATACACAATACAACAAAATATTGATATTGAAAACACAGTACTTAACACAACATTACACCTAAGGTTATTATGAAATACAATATGTATACTTTAGTACATAGTACAGTGCAATGATATTATTAATAATTATTATAATAGAGTAATGGAAAAAAAAGGACAGCAAGTAAAGCAAAAAGTCCGAAGCAAAACTCATTTTAGAACTAAAGATATAAATGTTTCGACAACAAAGTTTCGAACACAGATGGCGTTGCTGTGACAATTTCGAGCGGCAGTTTACTCCAATCATGTACAGCTTTTGGAAAGGAGGAATGCTTGTATAGGTAAATTACAATCAAAAATAATTAGTGAAAATAAGAAATATGCACAGTAAATGTTGGTCTGCTTTCTTTAATTAGAGTGCTTTTAAACAAATAAAAATAGCATCACCCCATAGAGCAAGTCTTTGGCATCAGTGTCATACACTTACTTTATGCATTTAGCAATGCGAAATTCCCAAAAGGCCCCATAAGAAGTACCCATTGTTTATTTTCAGACTTCAATACTTTCTGAACCAGAGTAGCTATCAAAAAGCTAATTACAGATATAAAATCGGCATGAAAAAAAGATAGAAACAGTGAAGTTTATTTCAGATTGAACCAAAAATAAAGAGACAATTCAGAACCCACAACCCCCTTAACCGTTCCGCTCACTGAAAGGAGGCAACATTGTGGAGCCTACGCAGACATCAGGGTACCGTGTCTGCTCTGGGTAATGAGACGAGAATGTGCACACAAGCGCTAACAACTTTTTGCCATTTAAAATGTCCGGTCTTTTACCATTGTTTTGGCGGCATGATGCAAATTGTTCACCACACAGGCCAGTCGTAACAGGCACAAAATTGAGTGCATCAGGCACATCAAGCACCTGCACTGCTTTGCAAATTTGTCTATAGTTGCCTGGTCCAGGTAGGTTGTGCATGATTTAGGACCGGTGGCGTTTGTGCAGCCCTGGATTTACAAGGATCTCGAGTTTGGCATTGACCTGGACACGAGAGTGGCCCTGGTAGGACCCAATGGAGCCGGCAAATCAACCCTGCTCAAGCTCCTCTGTGGAGAGGTGAGTCACAAGCTTGACATTCATTCAAGTTCGTAGGTTTTCACTGTGAAATGAGGATAGCACGATACGCAGTGATGATGAAAACGCTTTTGACGTTTTCTTTCGCCACCCCGATCTGTTGTGCTACCCACATTTCATAATGAGTCGGCAAGTCTTTCTATATTGACGCCAGTCACCATTTTACAAGCCACTGTCACCTTCAACACTCCTCACCTCCGCTGTACACAAGACACAAGCTGTCTGCATGCTAATAGCAGAAGACAGCCTGCCATTCACATATTCTCAAGGGGACTGGCATATATAGCAGAGAGGCGACAAATGAAAGTCAGATGGAAAGTGTTGTGCCCGCACACTAAGCGGCAGTGCTGACAGTGTAATTTGCGGTTGTCAGTTTGAATGGCAGACAGAACAATCGGCGATTGTCACAATTTACAAGATTCATGACTCCCATTGCCCACACAAAGGGCCTGTAGTGCTAGCTACAGCACAAGTGACACGTAATACTCATGACATAATTCGATCAAGCAAGCATGGTTCACACAGATGTGAAAGAATATCATTGATGCTTGCACAGTTGCCGGTGAATTTTTTGGACTCGAAAACTTTGGACTTGGATATTCCGGACATCATAAATGCACTGTCAGGGTTCCCATAGAGCTAATGCATTTTCGTGACCGATTCTTCTGACAAATTTAGGCCCCAAAGTTCGATTTTCCAGACTGAATCGCTCGTTCCGAGCCGCGCTACCCAATTCTTTTGGGTGCTGCCATCTACAGTCGAACCTCGATACAGTCGCCGACCGTTTATTCGGACCTCACGGGGACTGCGAAAATGTCCGAATAAACAGGTGTCCAAAAAAGCAGATTAAGAAAAAAAAAATGAAAACCTTTATTTCCACGCACTTATTCGGGCTCGGCAGTAGGCTTGAAGAAATCGTGAATGCGCCGTTGCACGCCATTCCGTTTACGCGCAATCAGATAAGCCTGATCTCGGAGAGGGTCGTACGATCCCTATAGGTGGCTGAAAGCACAGTCACTGCTTGTACACGCTCCACATGCGACGGCAGCGTAGCACATGGTGCGTTCATCTTCCGACTCGAGAGTCATCGTCCAGCGGTGCAGCAGAAATCTGACGAATGATCTCGCCGTCGTCGAGTTCTGCGCACGTCAGTACAGCAGTGTCGGCACCTGTGAAACTGTCAAATGAGACGGTGTCCGGAGTCGCAATGCAACCACTGCGCAGGTCTCGGCAGAACATTTTCCGCGTCAGTAGGGAGCACATCGGAAGGCGACAAATCTTAGGCCTCCCGGCACCCGCTTGCCAGCATTCCCCAGCGCAGTCTGTGCGCACACTGTCGGCGCCATTAGACACTTGACGGGATGTTTCCGTATGCCGCGTTGGATCACCGAAACCTCGACACAGCGCACAGAGCAAACACCACCGTGCCGACACCAGTCGCAAAAACGAAAAACGCGGCCTGCTCGCAGCGTCGTGCGCGAAGAAACAAATCAGCTGCTGGATTGTCTTGACATGGCTTACTAAGCTGAAACCGGAACTGCTGTAGAGCCACTCTATCGAACCAGTACAAACGATGATGATGAGCGGGGATATCCACTAGCGCCACTTCGTGGGGCAGCAAGGAGGCTCCGTTCAAAACAAAAATGGCGTTCAGCAAGTCGAACCATGCGCTGATCAGAGTCGGTGCATAGTGCTCTCGATCGAGTTGGCTCAAGGAGTGTCCGAAAAATCAGACGAGAGATTGCAAGGTGTCCGAACTTTCGGCAGTTGTTATACATTATGGTCTATGGGGAGAATGGCGGTGCCGCGAAGCTCACCGAATAATCGGGCATGTCCAAATTTTCGGAGTCCGGAAAATCGGTCGGCGACTGTATATCGAACAGCGCGGTGATCGCAAAATAGTTCGATATAGCCAGAATTCTATATATAAAATCATGTAGAAAACGCGTCAAAAACTAGCGCAAATCAATCAATGAACCAATCGTGGCGCAATAGATACTCATATGAAGCTTCAAACAAAGTATTTATTTAGTTCGCTGAAAGTACTGAAGCAGAGTAGCCTGCTTCATATTGGCAACCGCGTGCTTGACCACGGCGTCCTCAACATAGTCCAAACGGTCCACAAGAGACAGTCCAGTGCCTTCTATTGCGCCGCAGTAGCGGCGTACAACGGCCAAAGCAGCTACAGCCTCAGTTGCAGTCGGGAGCGGGGCAACATCAGCGCTTGCTGGATCAGCCTCGGCAGCGTCTTCGTTTGGCCGCTCAGCAGTCACTTCTGCCGCGATCTCCACGTCTGTTAACTCCGCCACTGTTCCGGTGCTGTCGTCACCGCCAACGAAGTCCTCAATGCACATGCTGTGTGGCTCAGCACCGACATAGCGCTCCAACTGGCTCCACGGCTGCCTCGACCACGTGCGCACGGCGGGGGCACGCCTCGCCATGCGCGCGTTATCGAGGTGGTTTGCCCCGGCGTGCGCGCTTAGGTGCGCGCGTGATCGAGGCGGCCGTGCTGGCTCCAAGCCGCCGCGTGTATACGCCGCTACGTTCAAATGGCGCCCTCGGCGCAACCGATGTGGGAGCTGTCGTACGCAGCAGTCTGGAACGCCCATCGCGCCGCCGCTATCTTCGAGAGTGTTGCGGGAAAGCTCGCCTCCTGTCAACAGAGCGCACTTGATCTGGGGCGGCGGAGTTCAATATATCCATTTTACATCCGGCCCCGTTCAAAATAAAGAATTAAAAATGCATGCGATTTTCCATGTGATATAGAAATTGTTCGATATATGCAATAATTCGATATATCCGTGTTCAATATATCGAGGTTTGACTGTATTTCCCACTAGCTTGGCCAGGCTTGACTTCCAGTGGCCCACTCTATAACCTCCAATATTGGGACGCGCACGCTTTCAATAGAGAGCATGCAACGTCATCCAGTCTCGGTCATGCCCGCTCTTCTTTGGCTAACAAAATGCCACTCTTAGCCTAATGTGTTTCATTTTTCTCGCTGAACGAGTTTTTCAGGCTGTTCGATTTTTCTGACTATTTTTCGGTCTCCGCGAGGTGAGGAAAATCGGTTGACGGCTGCAACATGAGCAATATGTTCTTGTATGGTGCATGTAGCTCTCTAAAGTGCATGGGTTTTGCAGTTTTCCACCATAACTTTACAATTTCAATATGAATAACTGCAGAGAGGCTTCAGCTGGTTTTAAACATCTTTATATATGTGCTCATATTTCTTGTGTACTGTGTTCTACTTCTGCATAGTGTCCTACCTTTGCTTTTGGAAAAGTGCACTTACGAAGCTCTGCAAAAGATTTGCTCAACAGGACTTTCTAGCCACATTGGTCATGTAGTGGTGTTTCCTGCTGCACTTTCATCTCGACCTTTCTGACGTGAGCTTATTGCAATGATTGTGCAGCGCAAGGGTTCCCTGGTGTTCTTCTAAAACCTAGAAAGAGCATTGGCTTTGATGCTGCTTTTTCTTCCACACAGCTTGTGCCTAACGATGGCTTGATCCGGACACATTCGCACCTAAAGATTGCTCGATACCATCAGGTAAGAAGGATTTCTTTTTTGTCTGTGTGCTGGGACCCGTATCATGCATAACAGGCAGCACTGTAAAAAGGCTTCTACTGCTCGCATTTGTGACCAAAAAATAGTGCATCACATTGAGAGACACAGATATGTGTCATGCATTTGGTGTAAGATTGTCTCGTACAATTATGCAGCAAAACGTGACGCAATTATTATGTGGAGAGCGCTCTAGGTCTGGACCTACTTGTCACTGAATGAGCAGAGTGGCATAATTGTGTTGTCAGCAGCCATACCACACTGCTCGCACTCACCATCAAAATATGGTGCGTGACATCTGAGCAACACAAATGTGAGAGTTGATGTATCCTTATTGTCCGTAAGCTATAGCTGTATTGCATGAAGTGGTTATTTCGTTAAAAAAAAACGTTGCCGGTCAAATACAACTTCACTGTGAAATGCATGGAGTGAGACATATATGACCTCACTTCTTGCGTAGCTTTAAAAGTCCCAGCCCATGTCACTTAGCTTACAAGGTGCCGAATTTCAGATGTTGCGAACTGCTTTTTGTGCTGCGTTGGATGAGAACAGCTATCCACTGGCTGTTGTCAGGCCGGCAGAGCGGCCATGCCGATGCACCGGTTGCATGACCTGGTGACCCAAGCCTCCCTTGACTCCTCGCACTCCCCCCCCCCCCCCTGCCTGCCCCCCCCCCCAATTTAAAAAACTTTTGATTTGTTATTTTGCAAAGCTTTGTTTACATTTCCTTTACATCTCTATGCAATCCTTGGCTTTCTTTAGCTGTATCGTGCAGCTTGTTGGCCATTTTCAAATGCCTTGCAACTTACCAGAAGCCAGCAATTACCGTATTTACTTGCATAATGATCGCACTTGCGTAATCACACCCCTGAATTTTGACGTCAAAATTCGATTCTTTTTTTCTTTCCCGTGTAATGATTGCACCCCAAACTTGCCACAGCTATGTCGTGTGCCAAGTCTAGCTAATAATGATTGCGCTTACCATCTGTAGAATGCTACGCAAACGACTCTTCAGACATACCAAGCGGTCTGCACGCACCAAACATTCTTATTAAGCAGATGCCCCGTTTAATTCCTTTCATTACTTTCCATACCTCCATGAAAAAAAAAGCGACAACCAAACTTGCCTTGGCTTTATTATTTGTGGGCCCTATAATGGTTGTGGTCAACAGCAAAACAGGCGCCTTTAAATTCTTCTCGTCTGCACTAGTGGACACGCAACAAATTGCGAGCAGCAACGATAGTAGCCACGTTTACACTGATATGTTAGAAGTGTATCCTATTAATACGCCGACGCTTGTAACACATCTAAGAATTCGCTTACCCTTAGCGGAAATGTGCCGTATTAGGATAGTAGTCAAGAAAAATGCCGCAGTTTCCGCAGCATACCTACCGTGTGTTTCTATGTCACTGGCAGCTAAGCACGCCCATCTCTGTTTGTCCCCTCAAAGTGGATATGGTGACGTTATTGCCGCAGACTTGCCGATGTTAACAATATTATTCATTACTGATACAGAAGAAACTGTTTCAATGCGCGTAATGTACTCGCAAAAAGAAAAAAAAAATCGCGTTCGGCTTGCTCCACTGGTCGCCATTTTTGTTTTGGTGTCCTCGCACTGTTACAGCGGCAGCCGCCTGTTTGCTGACCTGTTGTCATCCCACAGCAAATGCAGGATGAAAAATATTTTTTTCTTTTCGTGGGAAATCTAACACGCATAATGATCGCACCCCTGAATATGCAGCAGTTATTTTGACAAAAACGTTCTATCATTATACGAGTAGATATGATACATGTGACCCAGTCTTGCCCTGTCAGCAAGATAAACAGAATTTGCGTCTGTAGGTAGTCTTATCTCCGTATTCCACTCCTTCCATCGTTTTCGGCACCTGATAATTCGTACGTTTTCTACCTTTGAACCCGTCAGATCGCACTATACACAGCACCTTTACTGCCAGATAGAAGAGGAAATTGATCCCTTATCTTGTTTTAATTGTGTCTTTATCACCACCGGGCAGCAGCTAGGATGCAGCAACAAAACTCGAGATAACCAGGCAGTTATTGAAATGTCAGCTTTCGAACACTCGAGTACATAGCTCACTGCCTCCAAGATATGCTCAAAACAAGCATGCCAGTGATTCAAATCTGTGTTGGCGAATGGGAGTGCTCCCTCCACGAGCCATGTGACCGCAGTAACAAGTTACTATGGTATTGTCAGTAAACTTGTGGTTCACATTTACCTGGTTGTTGATTTTCTATCAACCCTAGTGCTTTCTGTACCAGACTTGTACATGTGTGTGTGTGTGACATTATTCTCTATACCTGTGCAGCACCTGTCAGAGCAACTGAACCTGAACATGTCTGCTCTGGAGTACATGATGTCCAGCTTTCCAGAGGTTAAGGAGAAAGAAGAGATGCGCAAGATCATCGGCCGCTATGGCCTCACTGGAAGGCAGCAGGTCGGTGAGGCTGAATAATTTTGTGAAGTGTGTCGGAGGAAGGGAGAGACGGGTGGGCAGTAATGGACCTGTGCTGTTGTTAAAAAATAGTGGCAATACAAATAAACGGTAATAAAGGATAAAGATAATTTCACTACTAGAATAGTAGTGAAATAGTTTACGGAACACAAGTAGTACATGAAGCAAGAGTTAAGGGGGGACATGGGTTGTGGCGATTATTTCCTGCATCTTATGGCCAAATCTGATGAAAATGCACAAGCTTACTTAGTTTTTCGTGCTGATTTCAAATATGCAATGATTTTTCTTGTAGGTTCATTAGTTCAGGAGATTGACCGTGCTGCCATTCTATTGTTTCCGGAGACAATGAAAAAAAAACGGCTCTGCAGAAAGTGAATATTATTGCATAGCTAGATACTATAATGTGCAATAACTGCAATGCTGCAAAAAGTTTTCAAATCAAATTTTAATTAGCCATTCTGGGGGTGATCAAAATTCTTTCCTTGACCTAAGGCTACCACACCAAAAGAAAATTCATAAAATGGAAATATACATATGCACAAATTTGAAATTCTGCTCTCAGCACTTTTTAATATGTAGATTAGGCTTTCTGCTAAAGAAAGAATTAGCGCTCTAGCTGTTCTTGATCATGAGCTATCACTCCGACAGTCTAGTGAAGTGAGCCAAAAACATGTTTTGAGATAAGTGAGAAAACGTGCAAAACCCTACTTTATTTACAAATTTACAGCTGGAACAGCTCAGTAGGCACCAGGCATGTAGTCCTCCTGACTCCCAGCCCCTGTGTGCCGCTTTTTTAGGGACTGGCACAAATTTTCTCATGCTTTGCACTTCTTGGCTGATGCTGCCATTTGACGCCTATCTTTCTCGGCCATGAGGGTGCGACTTTGCCCGCTCGCATTTAGACATAGTTCTTTCATTATGGCCTTTGAGGCCCTTTCCTTTGCACACAACGATGTTCCCAGTATGACCCACGTTCATTTCGGCGTAAAGTTCGCGAACCGACCGCGCGCAGTCGCTCGTCAGATTACGCGCAGCGCGATCGACCGCTGGCGTCAACTTCGTTCTCGCATAGCTCTGGCACGTTTTCGTGTGAAGAGCCCGACGGCCGATGCCCATCAACGAGACAAACGTCATTGAACGCGGTCTGTCGGTCCCCCTTTGCCTGCATGGCACGCGTAGCCAAAACGTTCACAGCAAAGGGTTTCATTCGTTTAGCACTGTGAACGCGCGGCGAGCCCCACACCGACGCAATCTCTCCACAGTTTGCGCACATAAAACGCAGCTTCACAGCGAGCGCGAGTTCGTATTCCCGCTCATCTCGGACGATTTCTAAGGCACCACTGCAGATGTTGCAGTTCGCAAATGTTAATAAAGTGTTCACGGCACTCAAATCCACAATCGTAAACGTAGTCCCATCAGGCGGGCGAAGTGCATCGTCGGTACCGTCACCCACAATCTCGCGTTTCCTCTCCGTCGCTGGAGCGGAAGACAACTCCGATAGCTTTGCTTTGGCTTTCGCTTCCTTCTCCTCCCGCTTGGAGGGTTGCCGGTAGATCGTATCTTGCCGTATGCGAGCGCTGGTCGAAGGGTCCACGGCAGGCGGACTTGTCACAGTATCCGCAGCAGCCGATGCGGTCGTTAGGCCTGCCGTTGCTGCATCGACGATTTCGGCATCGGTCGCTAAGGTTGTGGCGTCCTGACCGTTTTGCAGTGTTGAGCAGCGTTTTTACTTAAGTTTTCGATGAGCGTTCGTCGCACTTTTTGTGCACCATACTTGTAGCGCGTTCAAAATTTGCGCTCCGTTTCAGACATCGCGTTGTCACTGGGGCAAGATGGCGCACCTCAGTGCGCGGCTCCAAGCGCGGAGCAGACGATGGCCATGCAGTTCCGCCAATCGGGAAGCAAGCTCAAGTCACGTGCACCGAGTGACGAATAGGAGGGCGTTCTAGTACCTTCTTTTGCCGCGCATTTTCTAAGTGGCCAATGGCTGAATGGGACCCGTTCTGGCGGGAATTTGAAGGGAAAAGTCGCCTCTTTCAAATGAGACCAAGATGTCCGCGCTAGCGCACGTGGAAGAGCAGGCGCGCGTTTCGGAAAATATGCCGTTTCAGCGCAAGTTCCACCTGAAATTCAGCTAGTACATGTCGTATAAGGCGTCACTGCGGCTAAAATACTGATGTTATCGGTATGAAATTAACAATATAGATGCAATAATAGCTGTACATTCCAAAAATGCAATAAAAAAAATCGAGGTTTTTTCGCGATTTTTGGTCGCCACAACCCGTGTCCCCCCTTAATAGATTGGGATAGCAGTATCTCTCATTTATTAAGGACACATTGTTATTTGTCTATGCTCAGCAGTATTTGAACAAGGGATGCCTTAGGCTAGAGCTGATGCTTCAACAAGGGAACCTGTCTTTGTCAGGACTCTGATGAAGACTTGTCAAATAGTTGGCTCCAGGCTAAGGAATCCCTTGTTCGACCACTGTCGATCTCTGCAAGCCTCCGTCTTTTTGTGAACCTGTCTAATTTGGAAATTTGGCTGCAGGTTTTTTTTTTTTTTTTCACTCTGTCATTTTGTTATAGCAGTTACAACTAAATGCCAAGTTGATTATGTGACGCACGTGGCTTACTACTAGCTAATGTAGTAAGGGCCACCCTTTTTTTTCCTCGCATTCCATGCTACCAGTATCAAGATGAGAAGAGCTCTTCAAGCAGAGGATTGAGGGTAAATGCTACGAGAAGCCTAACAGGGCCTTCTATATAAATGAATGAATACATCATTTATTAACGCCAGACTTGTACGTAATGAATACGAAAAGATTGTACATTATTCAGAAAGATTGTACATTTGACTCATCTTAACCAGGGAAATTGAGTCATTCCTATTAGCTGTCTGTTATCGCCAAACTGCCATGTTATCTAGCATCAGATTCCCATAAATTCTGAGGCATTTGACCCTGTGGCTGCTGGGACTCTTCGCATTGCTGTCAAGCAATAAACTCAGAATTGGGGCATCACTGCTGAGGATCGACGCGTGGGACCTGTGCTCTCGGAAGAGCATTCTTATTGCAGTTGTGTTCTGCACAGTCACCCCTATCTCCTTTCATTTCATTCTAAATGCACCCTCGCTAACCCCTAGCCGGCACCCCTTGGTACCAACAGGCTGACTTGCTCACACAGCTTAGCAGTCCAATGGCTGAGCACACTTTACAGGCTAAATTTCATCAGCAGCACTAAATTACAGAATTAAGCACAAAAATTTTACATGTATTCTTTGACTAGATAGAAACAAACGCCAAGAACCACTTATGCTAGCGCACAGCGTTCAATATATTTAATTTGTTCTGAATATTTGTTTCGAAACTAATACAAATATTAAAAATGTAATATTGAATGGTACTCTGAATTTTCACATTTTTGCACACCCCTACATTTACTTAATTACATTTTATGGTAGTATTGTAATTCAAGTACTTTCTTCAGTAACCTGTTTACATGTAACCAGTTGCTTTACTTATGAGACACTCTATAACAGGCAATGCAGCTTTGAACACTTGAATATGGCAGAAACTACAGTGAAAAGCACGCGGTCATGCCATGCAGCAACCTTGTGGATGCACATTTTCAGTCAGGCAAATGCAGCCGCTCAGTATTTGTTTCGTCATATTCACGCTGCACCAGATGTTCGGCAACAAAGTGAACTGGGACTGCTGTAGCTCCATAGTTATGCCCACTTCAAAAGTTGATGCCAGCAAAAACCTATAGACAATTTTTTCACCTTTTCATGAGCCCTGCCGGGAGCACTTTCTCAGAGACTTGGCAACATTGAAGCTCTGCTCTTTATGGAGCATCCAACCCGCCGTGGTTGGTCAGTGGCTATGGTGTTAGGCTGCTGAGCACGAGGTCGTGGGATGGAATCCCGGCCACGGCATGGGGGCGAAATGCGAAAAACACCCGTGTACTTAGATTTAGGTGCACGTTAAAGAATCCCAGGTGGTAGAAATTTCCGGAGTCCCCCACTACGGCGTGCCTCATAATCAGAAAGTGGTTTTGGCACGTAAAACCCCATAATTTAATTTTATGGAGCATCCAGAAGCAGCCATCGGGGCATTTAGTTAATACAATCGTATGGCCAAGGTGTCCATATGTAGCAACACTGCCCTTCACTCCCACGCACATGTCAGACGAGTTTTCAGTGTCGACACCGATTTCCTCGCAAGAAAGCAAGGGACTGTGACCAATGAAATTTTTGAAGAGCAACTGTTCGTAAACATAAACATGTAAATTGCTGCAGAGGATGCACTGAAAGAGCCAAGCTCGTTCTACTTACCGTGTTTGTGCAATGTTGAAGTTTGGCAGGAAATTAACATGAACATAATCGATTACATTTCAATAATTGCTCAGTTACTTTCATGGGGCAGTAATTAGTCACTGTAATCAATAACATTTTTGAATGAAGTAATCGTAATCGGGATGCGTTTTCTTCTTCTTTCACTCTCTCTCTCTCTCTCGCTCTTTTTCCTGAAGCATGTACGAGTTACACAAAGCTGGCTCTATTGCTTAAGTGTGAAGAGATGGCTCTGGGAGCAAACAAATGAAGAAGGAGGGACACTGTGGATGTCAGTGGCTGATTCCAAGGATGTCATAGCAGACATAAAAATAAAGTGCATGTTTGCAGAACTCTGATTGCACATTGATTCTCTCATCCAACATGGGGTAATCTCCTTGTGACCAAGAGGCATGTTGCATGACTTGCACATACAGTCAATTGGTCAAATTTGGACATGTCAAGTGTGTTTTTGTGTTATTTCACGTTTTACTTTATGATAATGTGTACATATATGGCTGACATGTACCATAATTGTCAGAAGTTCACGCAGCATGGGATCTGTGAAAAGTCCTAGTATTTACATTGTCTGGGAATGCAGCGTGGTATTGATATTTCCACCACATACAAGTGCATGCCATGAATTTAGTGTAGTAGAGCTTTACTGGATGCCAACAGGCTGTTCAGAAGTTCAACTTTTTCACAAAGCCCACATCCCATAAACGTTTGACTCCTGTTGTACTTCCCATTAAAGGCTTGCTTAACGCCACGCCTCTGCATGTGCGTATTGTATGCTCTTTTCTTTTTTTTCTGTGTCAAATGTTGAGTAGAGACCAAATTTCACCCACCTTTTCTCTCATGTCACAGATCTGCCCGATTCGGCAACTGTCTGATGGCCAGCGCTGCCGCGTTGTGTTCGCCTGGCTGGCATGGCAAGTGCCCCACCTGCTGCTACTGGACGAACCGACCAACCACTTGGACATGGAGACCATCGACGCACTAGCCGAGGCCATCGCAGAGTTCGACGGTGGCATGGTCTTAGTGAGCCACGACTTCCGGCTCATCAGCCGCGTGGCCGAGGAGATCTGGGTGTGCCAGAACCAGACCGTTACTAAGTGGAAAGGGGACATCCTCGCCTACAAGGAGCACCTGCGCAAGAGAGTTATGGCCGACGCACAGAACAACAGGCCCAAGTGACCAAGGGGAGGGGGGCTCTTACTAGAGTGCTGCCATTTTCTCAACAACAGAGATAATAAAATGAAACACTCACTTGTCCTGGCTGTCCAGATTCATGAAATTGGGTATGCATGTTTCGCAAGGGTTCTGGTGAGAGGTTTGTTTGCCACACTGTTGCTTAGCTGCTGCCCAAGACTACAGAACATGCTGGCACAATCCCGTAATATATTAAAAATGCAAGAATTCATTCAACAGAAGACAAAAACTGAATTATAAGTTAACCTTCATTAGTGAACCTAACATCAGTGTATCTTGTCACTTTATGGATTTTGTGTTCGAACACAAGAAAATCGTGTCTCCAGCCACCTTCCTGTTACTTTGCCTCAATTGTTACCTAGTTGCTGGCATTTTCCTAGCATAACTATGTACCAACTAGCCCAACAAGCTACCCTCGTGAATAAAAAGTGCAACTGAATAGGGCGAGTTAAGTCGGCGTGATTCACATTTTCCCACAATCTAAGTGCCGCAGACACAAGGGCAATACAAATAAATAATGGCACACAGCGCTGGCTTGCAATTAGGATTCGTACCTGTGCAGTTAATACTTGGAAGGGGGAAAAAAAACCATATCTTGCGTATACCATTTCTCAATAAGTGCCGTCTCATTTAGTTGCCATTTCGTGTTTGCCCTGCTTGATTACAGTGGCAATAGATTTACAGTAGAACCTCATTCATACGTTTATGTAAAACTCCCAAAGAAACGTGCCAACCGCGAAAATGTAAGGTCCAAAGTAACTAAAAAGTTTGACAGACAAGTGTATTTGGCATATGCGTAATGCAAAGCGTGACGAACGAGGCGCGTTGAGCTGGTGGGGCGTCGTCAGCTCGAGACACGTTTTGTTTTCCCGTGGCGCAGTGTTTAAAGACGGCGACGTTAAAAAAATTGAGCTGGTGGGCGACGCCGGATGCCGCCGAAGCGAAACGGCGCTCGCATCGCACCGCCTGCAGCAAGGAGCGGAGGGGCGTTTTTAAAAGCGTGCAGTACGCTTTCATCGGCACCACGTGCTGCGAAGATGCTTATCGCAATAGATTTGGCGGCGATAGCTGTGAATGCGGCGTGCGACGACCCCGGATGGGATTTGCTGGTGCCGGAATAGGAAACGGTGCGCGCCGGCGTTTTCGCGCGAGACGGGCGGGCGAGTATTGCGGTGAAGCTGCCGCGGTCTGCAGTGTTGATCGCGCGCGCCTCGCGCATTTTTTACTGTGTTTGCCATCGCTACTAGATACTCTTAAATAATCTAGTAACGTTGGTGTTTACGGGGTCCATAGCGACCGAAAAGCGTATCGTACGATCGCAGTTTGCGATGTACAGAACGTTGGTGCCGAAAAACCGTGTTTTCATACGAACCGGTAAAACATAATCGTGGCTCTATTGGGTAATTTTTTTTGTGTTTGTTTTCCCGATCGCAAACGTGGGCGACGGAAACTCGTACGTAACGCGATCGTTTTAGCGAAGTCCTACTGTACCTTGCTCATTGTTAATAGTGTCGGAGGAAGCTTCCTTGTCATAGAACCTGCTGTGAAGTACCATTTGTTTCAGGCCCAATAATTCGAGCAGGTTGCATAACTTTCCCGCGAGTTGACGATGACAGATCTACAAACTAAAGCCCAAACCTGGTGCCGACGACGTCTTGGAAGGACTTCGCCCTCTCTATTTTACCTTGCACGTAAGGGTTTGCGCATTGCAAAAGAAAGCTTGTTGCCGATTGTGTGTGGCAACGTATTATGCGGCGATAACTGCTGGAAACACAAACAAAATTCCGCACGGTCTTCTCGAAGCTCCTCGGCCCCGCTCCATTGGTGACGTGACGCAATTGTCTCGTGCAGCAACCAGAAAGGAGGCGGGGACGTGACGAAAGAAAGGCTTGAGTATTGCGCGGTGTGGTCGATACAATGCAAGCAAACCTTGCTACGCAGAAGGTGGCTAGCAACATGGCCCAACATTTCATTTGCTTTGATCTCTACCACTTCATCCTTAACTAAAAAATAAATCACGTAGAAGCTTCGCTGAGGGTGCCGCGGGCATATGTTCTTGCGCGCCTACTTCGCCGTGAAGCTAGGCAGCACGAGTGGAAATTCTCTCGCCGCTGCTGTCGCTCTTCATCACGCCAGCAATCTGACAGCGAGTGTGGCCGCCGTCGTCTAGTGAGATGTGTTCGTGTTTGTCTGTGCGCGCGTGACAATGGGCTTGTTAACTTAGTAAGTGGATGTTTACAGCAGTATATGCAGCCGATAAAATGACTAACCTTACTTTGTATAGCTAGCTATCTGATCATTTGTTATCGCAATCAGTGCTTCGCCTGTTGAGCTCATTTGACTTTTTCAGCGCTGCGTGGGCATCGGCTTATACCTCGTGCCAAGAAGCCATGCGCTTTATAGATCGTGTTATTTCCGGAGAGTGGTAGTGTAAACCGTTCTTTTTTTTTTTTTACAGCGAAGTTGTTAAGTGCTGCTTTCCTCACTATCGTGTCCGCTGCAGAAAAAGAAATCCCGAAGATAGTGCAATACCGCCGGGCTAACCCATGGCGGAAATCAAGCAGGCGTTAAGCACTCCCCATGCTTGAGCCTATCCCAAAGATAGTGCAATGCCGGGCTGACCTTTGGCGGAAGTGAAGCAGGCGTTAAATACTCCCCATACGTGAGCCGATCCCAAAGATAGTTCAATGCCAGGCCGACCCGCGGCGGACACAGCTTCGATGGTCATCCTTCTTCACAGTGTGGAAGGGCACTGAGTCTTCTATTTTTTTCTCCTGTTCTGGTACCAAAAGCTCCTATTTTAGCGAAGATATCAATTATATAACAGATTTAGTATACACAGACTTTAGGGAAACAGCTGAGGCCACATAAGTACCACAACTGCGCCGCCGTGTTGCTATCTCTCATTCTGTAACGCTAAAAATTATCGAAATATGGTGAAAGAACAAGCATCTACACTTAGTACGTACGCATTGGCAAAGTGCGTAGTTCATTCTGGGTATTCGTGAGAAAGGTCTGGTGGCTATTAATAATATTTACGGCGCCTGAACTGGATGGCGCCATCATACAGAGGAAGGCTCGGGATCTCGTTTGATTGCGCATCCAGGCTGAACTGGCATCTCGTCGTCTGCGCCCGCACAGCGTGGCAACGTGGCGGTGGCCTCGCGGTTACCAATTTTATAGTGAGCTAGATCTACGTATCGGGGGCAAAGCAGGCTGGTGAACAAGCAATTGGCAACTACGGCATCTATTCTAGGAACGCTAGAGGAGAAATGTTTGTAGAATTCGGGTAAAGGAATAAGCTGCGAATAATTAACACCTTCTTGAGGAAGCGTAGCAACAGAAAGCGGACCTGGAAAAGACCTAATGGTGAAACAAGAAATGAAACACATTTCATACTTTCTGCCGATCCAAGCATAGTGCAGGATGTAGAAAAGGTAAAGTGCATGCATTGATCATAGGTTAGTGAGGTCTACGGTTCACCTCAATACGAAGAGAGAAATAGTAAAATTGGTCAAGAAGAAACAGACCAACCTAGACGCAGTAACGGTAAAAGCAGACCAATTTAGGCTGGTGCTTGCAAACAAATATTAAGCCTTAGAACAGAGGGATGAAAATGACATTGAGGTAGTTAACGAAACTGTAACTAGACTGGCTTCAGGACCAGCAATCGAAGTTGGAGGTAAGGCACCAAGGCAACCAGTAGGTGAGCCCTCCCTAGTAAAGAAGGAGCTCATAGAGAAATGACAAAGAGTGAAAGTGTCCAACTCAAAAGATCAGATAGAATTCGGGAAACTATCAAAACTGACCAACAAGGAGAAAGTAAGGGATATTCAAAATTATAACGTGAGAAAGATTGAGGAAGCAGTAAAAAATGTACGCAGCATGAAATCAGTGAGAGCAAACTTGGCATAGGACAAGCCAAGATGTACGCACTGAAAGATAAGCAGGGTAATATTATCAGCAATTTCGAAGATATAGTAAAAGCAGCGGAATAATTCTATACTGACCTGTACAATACCCAGAGCAGCCACGATACCTCCACTGGAAATAGTAATGAACAGCTTACAAAGGCTCCTTCTATAACTAGCGATGAAGTTAGAAGAGCCTTGCAAGATATGAAACGGGGAAAAGCGGCAGGAGAAGTTGGAATAACAGTCGATTTAATCAAAGATAGTGGAGACATCATGCTTGAAAAGCTTGCGCGCCCCTTCATACGAAGTATCTCACGACTTCAAGGGTCCCAGAGAACTGGAAGAATGCCAACGTTATACTAATCCACAAAAAGGGAGACGTCAAAGAATTGACAAATTAAATACCCATTAGCTTACTTCTAGTATTGTAATAAATATTCACCAAGATAATTTCCTATAGAATAAGGGCAACACTTAACTTCAGCCAACCAAGAGAACAGACTGGCTTCAGGAAGGGAAACTCTACAATGGATCACATCCATGTCATCAATCAAGTAATCGAGAAATCTGCAGAGTACAATCATCTTCTCTACATGGCTTTCATAGTTAACGAAAATACATTTTATTCAGTAGGGATACCAACAGTCATAGAGGCATTACGCAATCAAGGAGTTTAGGAGGCTTATGTAAATATCTTGGAAAATATCTACAAAGACTCCACAGTTCCCTTGATTCTCCGCAAGAAAAGTAGAACGATACCTATAAATAAAGGGGTCAAGCAAGGAGAGACAATCTCCCCAATGCTATTCACTGCATGCTTGGAAGAAGTATTCAAGCTATTAAATTGGGAAGGCTTAGGAGTAAGGATAGACGGCGAATATCTTAGCAAGCTGCGGTTTGCGGATGACATTGTCCTGTTTACCAGCACTGGGGACGAGTTACAACAAATGATTGAGGACCTTAACAGAGAGAGTGTACCAGTAGGTTGAAGATTAATATGAAGAAGCTTGGCAAGGGAACAAGTGTTCAGTATCGCCAGTCAGCCTGTAGAGTCTGTGAAGGAGTACGTTTACTGAGGTCAATTGCTCACAGGGGACCCTGATCATGAGAAGGAAATTTACAGAATAAAAATGGGTTGGAACGCATCCGGCAGACATTGTCAGATCCCGACAGGAAGCGTACCACTATCATTGAAAAGAAAGGTGTACAATCAATGCATTCTACCGGTGCTAGCATATGGGGCAGAAACTTGGAGATTGACAAAGAAGACAAAGAGCGATGGAACGAAGAGCGATATTCTAATTCACATTCATTAAAAGAAAATGGAGCTGGGTAGGCCCTGCATTGCGCAGGTTAGATAAATGGTGGTCCATTAAGGTTACATAATATGTGTCAAACTGAAGCGGAGTTAAGAACGACAGAAGACAAAAGGTAGGGTGATGAAATTAAGAAATTCGCAGGCGCAAGTTGGAATCGGTTGGCGCAGGACAGAGGTAGCCCGAGATCGCCTTCGTCCTGCAGCGGACATAATATAGCCTGATGATGAGATGTGCTTATCTACCCAACCTAGCTCAGTGTACCGATTTCAATGCATGGGAGCTACGGGGAGCTTTTCTTCTATATAGTAGGCTATATTAACTATATGAGTATTATGAGCACTCCAACCGAATGTTCGCCTTAGGCGTCGCCATGAGGTAATTCCGTATAAAGGCCAAGTGTGATGAGATCCTATCACGAGAGTAAGCTTGTGAAGATGAGCCAAGAAGGATGTTGACCATGCACGCCCGATGTAGGGGGTCACGCGATAAAGTGCGCGCAACCCGGGGGGGGGGGGGGCACGTGGTATAGTTCACTGTAGCGCGGTACCATGATCAGACGCGCTGTCTCCTTAAGCCCCTTGAATAAAAAAGTATAAAATAGAGCTGTGAAATATTATTGTTTTTAATATGAATAGTGAGTGTCAAATACCGAACAGAATAGTCAAACGCAGACGCATATACTTAAAGCAGGAAGTTCCTGCTCTAAATATATGCGTCCAGCTACGAATATCTTGTTATAGTTATGTGTACGCTTGTACTGACCAGTGAAATAAAGACCGCTCAGTGTCGGGTACTATTGGAATCATTCTTAAAAATAACATTATCAATTGTCATTAAAAATGTGCATGAATACCCTCTCAACATCTTTAGAGAGGGATTGCAAGTAAGCCTTCCAAGGACATATAGCGCGATTCAATGGTGAATTTCCTCTAAATAAGTGGTTATCAAAAAGAAAGGTCGCAGTTTCGGCGGAAAGGCGAAGCATTTAGTGCGATAGCAAATTAATGGACAGCTGTACGAAGTGAATAGTATTTTTATCGACAGTGCAAACTTGTAAACATTCGCTAAATGACTAAATTAACAAGCATGGTGTCACGAGCGCACAAGCAAACACGAACACATACCTGTCGATGACCGCGGAAACTCGCGGTCAAAATACTGGAGTGAGGAAGCACGGCAGCAGCAGCGAGCGAACCGACCTTCGCGCTGCGTCTCGCATCAACGCGAACGAAGCCGCGAAAACACAGCGCGCGGCGGACTCTAGCCCCTTCGCAGATGGCTTTCAAGATACAGCGGCCCGGACACGAGCGGCCGGCCGCATCGCTCGGAGTGGAACGCGCGCACGGCGCCTTGCGCGCGACGGAAGACGGTGCGTTTCCTCCCCGCTTTCCTCCCTTTCATGCGCGATCTTGAGCCGCGATCGCCGGCAGACCCTCGCACGCTTTCATTCGCACATCCAGCATACGGCGCGTGGCGACGATTTTTTCGTCCTTGGACTTCATACGGAACCTCAGGACGATGCCGACGGCGAAAATGCAATCGGAGTGTCCATATATAATTGCTATCGCAATAACAAGATCAGAAGTTACGGGAAAAAGAAAAAAAGAATTCGCTGAAGGACTTGTGCGCCGTTATTACATGTATGAGGGCTCGTTTTTAAAAAAAATAAGAATGGGTGTGGCGTAAGAGACGAAACTATTACATGACTAGACTGCCGAATACACTATATGACAGAGCAAAAACCGCAGATTGTCACATGCTGTCAGAGTACACAGGGTTCCACCGTGGAACTGAAAAAACAGTCTTAATTACCCATTTTATTGCTGCAATTCTTCGAAAGCATTTGTAGTTGCTTCCCTTCTGATAATTACCGATACAGTAACAGTCCTTTGCTGCAAAATGGAAGCGTGGCTGCCGTGAATGTAAGCGTGGACGTGCAGCTGTCGGTCAATTTGTGCGTAGGCCGTTGGTTTTGTTTTTTGTGAGTGCTGCTCGAAAGCACCGAAAGCACTTTTTTGTAGGGTGGACGTTATGTCATTATAAGAATTTTGCGTAATGTGGGTGAGCTCTACACATTACGTACGGATAAGCATTTGTTTATACTTCGCGAAGGTTTACTCTGATCTATTTTTCATTGTCAATGCGTTCCTAACGTTAGGAGACTTTATTTTATTACCCGCAGTTGTTGCTCAGTGGCTATGGTGTTGGGCTGCTGAGCACGAGGTCGCGGGATCGAATCCCGGACACGGCGGCAGCATTTCGATGGAGGCGAAAACACCCGTGTACTTAGATTTAGGTGCACGTTAAAGAACCCCAGGTGGTCCAAATTTCCGGAGTCCTCCACTACGGCGTGCCTCATAATCAGAAAGTGGTTTCGGCACGTAAAACCCCATAATTTAATTTTATTATTGTTTTTTGTAGTCGTGTACCATTTATTTGCAGCTGCATTATAGAAAATGACATGCACAATGATAATGCAGCTGCGTGCTGAAGGCGCGTGTTTTTAATTCGCGCGCAGGACCCTGATATAGATGTCTTGAGCTTTATGTATTAGGGAAAATTGAGGCGCGAAACCATATGAATAAAAGCGACTGGACAAAGAAGAACGTCGGCGATATATCTGCGACGCTAGGCAGCAATGGTTCTTCTGGCGTATGCTACAGTGAATAAGCATGCAGGTTGGCAATTTCACTCCCATGTTCATATGGTCACATTTATGCGCACGCGCAAAAGTGTGTCTGCGCACGCTCGCACCTTATTAAAAAGGTGCGCCTGTCTTCTCTGAATAAACTTAATAGCGGCGAGTGGCTTTCATGTGCCAAGGTTGACGACTGGGCGTGTTGGTATAGCATATTGGAGGTTGGAATGCGCAACATTTTTGACGAGTCACACAGAAGAGACACACACCACTTTCATTCCTGTCCATGGTCGTTTCTTCATGTGGTTTCACGCCTTTCCTGCCATAAATGAACCAAGTAGCCCAGCAATGAAGCAACGACAAGCTTTATATTTGTTCTGCCACTCGCAAAAACCTGTTATGGGAAAGTGAACGATCACAACAAACAACAGCATTTCGACGAACCGTTTAACTGCAAGTACAATAGCGAGCTTACATTCAAAGCTACTACGTTTCTTTCTTTAATGCACTCTGTTATTTTTTATCGCTTAGCACTAAACAGATGAATGACTTAATATGAATAGGCTACGAGTACGTGCGCTAGCGGGTAATTTTACCATGGACTCATTCGCCTCGTGCTTGGCGTAATACTACAACAAAAAAAAAAATTGAAGATTAAAACCGTAAACTATAGTGACAATAGTCGCGTGACGACCGCGTTGTATTTACGATCGATGTGAGCGCGTTCTAACGAATCCGTCAGCGCTATATACTTAACATAGGACGTGCTCACACAGATAACCGAGCTAGCACTTGCTTTCTGCAATATTCGTGAATATTACGTGCGCGAATTATTGTTCAGATAAAAAAACTGCAGTCTTTTGTTGGGCCTTCTTCAGCGCATTTGCGCGGTCCGTTTGCTGCGTAAAAAGAAATAGTTTATTTATTTATTTATTTATTTATTTATTTATTTATTTATTTATTTATTTATTTATTTATTTATTTGTTATACCTCAAGGATCCCTAAACGGGACATGTTACATGAGGGGTGGGCACATATTGAAAAACGTTTGGTAGTGTGACTTGAAAGATGGTCTTCGATGGCAGCTTTGAAACGAGAAATGTCAGGGATGAGGGCGATGTCAAAAGGAAGGGTATTCCATTCACGGGCTGTGTGTAGGGGGAAAAAAAAAAGAACGTTGATACGTAGTGGAATGGGCGCGTGGTAGATACACAGCATTAGGATGCCAAATTGGTTTCTCGAACTTCTTTATTAACATTAATTTCTCCTTGATTGTACCCTCTTTTAACGTTCACCTTTAAGATAGTCTGACTGCTCGTTGGCATACTAGTCTAGTTATTTCGCCATCTCCCTTTTTTGTATTTCTTTTACTTTGCGTTTACCGTCCTCAAATAAGAATTTCCTTTAGCTACTTCCTGCCACCCGATTCTTGACATATCCCCCTTAGTGGGTGCGAGCCATGACATAGGATCATCATCATCATCATCATCATCATCATCATCATAAGCAGCAGCATCATCAGCATCCGCGCGTGTCGGAAGGAGCGATGGGCTGGAATTATGATTTGGTTACCTCTGGGCTGTGAATAGAAGAACCTAAAAATAATTTTTAAAAAGACGAGCATTTTTGCGGCGGGAGGTATGAGAGGGAAGACACAACCGGGGATTTCAAGGCTCAAACACTGGTGTTATAGGAGCAGTCAGAAAGAATGAATCTGGCAGCTCGATTCTGAACCGATTCAATGGTGTTAATCACATGTAACCTGATAGTTGTCATAAATAGCACAATCATATTCAAGTTTAAATGGGATTAAGATTTTATATGCAAGTAGTTTCACTGAGGGAGATGCTGAAGATCAGTTATGGCGTAGGCAACCTGGCAGTCGTTTGTAGGAATTAGTTAACAGATTGATATGATGTTTCCGAGATAAGTCACTCGATATATGCACTCCTAGGTGTTTAAATGTTTCACACTGTTAAAGTGCAGTTGTTAAGGGAGTAGGAATGCACCACATAATTTCGACGCCGATGAAAGCACACGTGAGAACACTTACTAACATTCAGGAACACGCACCATCTGCTGCACCATGCCTTGATATGGAGCAGGTCTTCATGAAGAACGGGGCAGTCTAAAGCATTTGTTATCTGTCGGCAGAAAACGAAATCGTCCGCGGAGCGGCGTATGTTTGTTGATAAGTGGAAGGTCATTAATATATATTAGAAAGATTAGAGGCCCAAGGACAGAGCCTTAGGGCAGACCAGATAGTACAGGAGACATGATCGTGGAGATCGAGTTAGCGGAAATAAACGGAAGCCAATCGGTTAGAAATTCACGGATCCAATTAAAGATGTCTGATTGAAGATTAAAGTGCGAGAGTTTATGCAGGAGAAGAATATGCGACACTTTATCGAAAGCTTTTCCGAAATCCAGAAAGAGAGCGCCAGTGGGGATGTTGCGATGGATATGAGAACGCAAATCGTGTAGGAACAGAGCAAGTTGAGTATTGCAAGAATTAGCGATATCCCGGCTGGTTAGGATGAAAGAAATTGACAGATGACAGGAAACTGGCAGCGCGGGAATGTATAACGTGCTCCATCAGTTTCGAGCAAACACTGGTGATGGATATTAGACGGCAGTTGCTAGGATTTGTACGGTCGCCTTCTTTAAAGATGGGAGTTATTTTACCAATTTTCCAGTCAGTGGGGACTGATCCAATTGTGAGAGACTGTTCAAATATTAGTGTTCTTGTGCCTCTGGTCGGCCTAACAAGGCCCACGACACTGCGCCAATAGTCCGTTCACACAACACACGCCGAGTACACGTCAAAAAATGTAAGCGGAACATATGTTACTGTACTCATAGTATAAAACACACCAACGCGGCAGACACGAGTTCAATGCGGACTAAGCGAAAGAGCAAACTGTGACTGTAAGGTCGCTCTGATTGTCCGTGTTCTTAAGTGTCACGAATCGGCCACGTGCTTTGTGTATAGAGAGGGGGTTCACTTCCCCCCATGTCAGCGGGGCAACAGTTGCTGTGTTATGTGGGGTCACAGCCACCGCGCGGTGTTGAATGACGCGTCGCGGCAGGCGCCAGGAGGGCGAGTGCCGATTCCGGGAAGTCGGTATTGTGCGCACGGTGTTGGCAGTCCGCCGACGGTCACACGAGTCCGCACAGACCAGCCTTGAAAGGGACCGCTGTACCCGGTATTGTGGGTCTGGCTCCCGAGTACCTGACTAATTGGAGGCGCCGCCGAGGTTAAGAAGGGCTTAGCAACTCTGACCCCGTGCCGCATGCAGTGAGCATGGACTTCGCGTCCGGAACGCAATCGCCAGCCTTGTTGTTGGGTGCGACTGCCTGTGTGGTGTCGAAGGCGAGCTTACAGTGCACGCTGTAGGGATGCGGTGCACACGTAAAGAGTGCATTCGGACGACGGCGTCTTGGAAACACGCACTCGGAGAACTTTGTCTTGTAGACAATAAGTTTGAAGGACAAGGAGGGCCATCCGTCTCCCACACGGCCAAACTTTGAGTACAGCGGCACTACGTGGTGTCGATGCCCCTGCTTCCGAGACAGTTGCGGCCCAGAGACGCCCTTGGGATTTGAGGCGGCCTAGCGATAACTTGTTCGGGCCTGGCGTGTTCTGCTGAGCCCGTCACTAACTACGGAGAAATGAGAGGGCAACGGAGTTTTTGGGAAGAAGGAAAAGAGCTTTGTTTTCCAATATGTTTATTTTTAACAGTAAGCCCATCCCTGTGGGTTGTGGGTTAACAAACGGTTGACTCTGATTGGCAACTGAACCTGTGGGACGTACCAACGGCCCTACCGCCTTTTTTTTCTTTGTATATTTGGGCTATAAAAATGGGGACGACATGCTGTCCCGCAGACTTGGCTGAAATCAGGATTGCTGATAGATCAGTGAGCCTCCGTACTATGTACGTTAAAACGAGTCTGGGCTCTAACAGTCATTGAGACAGTCGAAGAGTGAGACTTTGTTTCTCAATTGTTCAAATTTGTAATGTATTTGTTTTACCTGCCATGTATATAGAAAAGTTTACGTATAAATAGTTCTTGTACATCTGATCTCATCGTTTCCTGCCTGCGTTTGATCAACAACTGCCGATCATTGTCTTAGAAGCTTCAAGTTCCAACGGTGAAGCGAGGACAGAGAACGAACGAAACTTTACTGTGACGGCGAGCGACGAGGGGAAGTGCGGGCGGCGAGGAGATAAATGTGGGAGTATTCTGTAACTTTTCACCTGGTGGACATGTCCATTTCGTCTGCTTCTGAATTTCTGATCGACTAAGATGGGATACGCGGGCTTCAGCAGCAGAGGAAATGGACTATTACAGAATATCACCTCTGCCCCCCTCCACCCCCATCTTCCCACGTGCGCCGTCGCAGTTTTCGGACGTGACAGCCGGAAAGATAAACGTAACAAGCGGGAAGAGAAACGTACCTACCGGGAATATATACACGTGACTCTATGGAAAGTAAACGTTATTGGTGCGTTAGAAGCGGGAAAACTTAACAAGCAGGAATTAATGATTCAACAAGTTTCTATACAGTACTTCAATTGTGGCGAAAAATAAACTGGGAAATCGGAAAACCTTACGAGTTGGGTGCTCCAATTGATAATTTCGTGCGCGGAAGATCCCACGCGGAAGTCCGCTCTGCAATGAACGCACGACGTACGTTTATTATTTTACTTATTGCACAAAATTCTCAGAAGCAGTCACCAGAATTTTTCAACTCATTAATATACGACCAAACAAATATGGGAACAAATTATCCGCATGTGCATAAGAATGCATTTTTATTTTCTGTCCACTGACGCTTACATATGGCATGTGCTTACATGTGTCATGCGTCTGTAATAGGCGCGCACACGCACGATCTCTGAGAGTGCGCTTATAAATACTCTGTTCAAATCGGCTATAGCGGAAGACACCTGCTACAATTGATGTCTTCGCATTGCTATAATTCGTTACAGCAAAATTCCGTTTCATACGCGTAGCACGCAACGCTCCGCAGGCATGATTTCCCTCACTGCTACAATTTAACAACAACAGCAGCAGCAGCAACAACAACAACAACAACGACGACGACGACAGTACTGCAACAGCTGCAACAACAACTACAACAACAACTACAACAACAACGACAGTACTGCAGCAGCTGCAACAACAACAACAACATCAGCAGCAGCAGACATGTGTACTCATTGTGTATGCGTTTATTTCGCTGGTTTTCATCTTAATCCAATTAGCCTTACTGAGACTAGCGGTCACAGTGCACACCGCGCGGTCGCGACCAATACATACTACGTCGCATACTACAAACGCAAAGGGGCCCAAATAATAGGTAATTTGACATGACCTTACGTCTACAAGTTGTAATTGTAATATATGTAGTTATTGCGCAGACAGCGTCGCAGGTCAAAATTAACTGCATTGCGAAACGCGCGCACTGAGACTTCTATGACCGGAGCACTTGCCGGTCATGGTCACTTCATGTCATTGCCTGCTAAGTGTTCTGAGTTGCTCGATACAGCATTGGTTGGATGTCTGTTTTCTGATGGTCTACGGAACGTACATTTTACTGAGAACGGTCGGGGAACGGGCGACGAACGGTAAATTCAAATGATGTCTTGCAGCGGCTGCTTGCGGGCGTGCTTGCAGCAGACGCCGCAGTCAGTTTCGGTTGTAAATCCGTTATCCGCGACAGCTAAACGGTCCTCTCTCCGCGACGAAGCTACATACGCTGATCAGACTTAAGTTATTTTATGATATTGTATTTTACTGAAGTAAAAACTTCTTAAGCTTATTTTTTGCAACTTACATTCAAGAAGTTTACAAAGTGAAACTTATTTTTCTTTTTGGTCACGTGGGTTAATGCGTGCCACGTTTTAGACTGCTCCAAGAGGGTGGCGATCGACAACGTGAGGCGGCACTCACACGAGCATATTTCAGTGTACCGTCGGCGTGTTAGTTTTTTTTTTCTTTTATTATTCTTTTCTTCTTGTTTCCCAACCCCCAAAACTGTCTCAAAACTGTATCCATAGATCAGTGTCCTCACCATGAACAAGCTTTACATCGGCAATCTACCGGCGGACGTGAACGAAGGATCTATCCGAGAACTGTTTCACGAGCAAACCGGCGCCGTCCCCAAATCTGTGCTCCTGAAGAAGGGGGGCTATGCTTTCGTCGAGTGTGCCGACGACTTGGTGATTAGCAAGGCCATCGAAGCCCTGAACGGTGAGACGTCGTGTCTATGCGCATTTAGTTGACATTATGACTCTAAGAAGCGCGTGCGGCAAGTGTCTCGTGCTGCCAGTTTACGTTTGTAGTAGGGTTCGTGTTAGGAGGGCCGAGGAAACTCAGGTTGCATGAACTCGGCTTCAAAATGGCGCCTAATCTAAATTATCCGGCCGGCGTGGCCAGGAGGTTGCATGTTGTTGCTTATTCATTGATGACGCGTTGCGACGCTTGCGTCCGCGGTGCGCGGCGTTAGCGCGAGGCCCGCCGACAACGTGACCGTTGGGCGTACTATCAGCGCGTGCTGTCGGCACTGCTTTTGCCGCAGCAACGCAACCGCGCTCACATGGTTATTGCGGTTAGGCTTAGCGAAAAATTGTGGGAAAATAGCGCTAAATTCGGCCGCGACAGACGATGCGGCGGCGAAAAGCGAGCTCGATTAGTGCGCGATGTTACCGTTAGTTGCGAGCCATGGTTGACCTAGTGGTTAGTGCCGCTTTTATTACGTGCGCGTTTGTGTGCACGAGCGCGCATACTCTTTGGGAAACGCCGGTCGCAGAGCGGCGCTGAATCTTCGGGTGCTTATTTTAGAGGCAACGACCTTAGAGGCGCTTCTCATTTCATGCTCGTGTTTGGTTAGGCGGGACTCGCCCACTTCATTTTTTAAAGTCCTGCGGCGTTTTATGCAGAGGAGCATCTCATATTCGCCGCGTGTGCTCCTAAAAAAACTCTCTCCTGACGGCGACCTTCATAGACATGTTTCTGGTTTTGCTATAGTAAATGTGCTGTACTCTAGAGATAATCGTTAGGAGGAAGATAGAAGAAAGGATACCACCCCGTCGTAAGTGGCCGCGCGCTAAGCTTTCGCCTCGGCCGTGCATCTTTCATTTTACAAGTGGACTGTCGATAAGATGACATACTAAGCGCGATACGTGTCCCTCCCTTCCGCGATTCCTCTTGCACTGATATAAAGGAAACGCGTGGGAGCGTTGATAAATGGTCGCGTGAAGATTGGTTAGCGTGACAGGTCACAAAAATCTGTCTCAAAGCGGATAGCAAAATGTTCTTCCAGCCAGACCGTCGCGCGTTGTTTCCCATATCGACCAGAGTACTTCAGGACCAGCGTGCTTTTGAAGAGGCGGCATATTTGAACAGCTAAGTGCAAAAATTGGTGCAATCGCATCGGCGATTTATCGTGGGGTAATTAATAACGACGTATTTGGACTTTTAGTAGTCGCCTCCATGATGAAACGCAGATAAGACAGGCACGTGCCATGCTTTTCATTTTTTTTCTGCGAACAAGGGAACCTATCTTTCTCGGTACGAACATTTGAAATTTGCACGATCGTTAAACTGGCCAGACATAGTTGTAGTTTTAAACTAACATGTACCACTTCTCTGCTGGACTAAGTACTGTTTGGAGCGTTGGGCTAGCCATACGAAAAACTATAGAAGTTGCAACTTTCTCGTTGTGTGTTAACTGGGCGTTGCCCGGATGGTCATCAGCGACTTCTCTGTCTATAGAACTATATGTGAAAAGTTCTTTGGGAAGCCGGGAAGTTGCAGTGCACGCGAATAACACCGTGATGGAGCCCTTGCCTTTGTGGCGGTCTGTGTACTGATGCCATGACCAGTATGTATATTCCAATATATGCTGTTGAGATGTGCGTATTCCATAATTGGAAGATATCTAAAGTGCTGTGGAAACTCACCTTAATGGGCACTGTCTCGCAAAATTACTGGCCACCTGTTGCCTATTGCCTTGAGATATGTGAGCTGGTCTTGTTAAGACATGCTTTTGTTAGGGCACTGTCAGTACCATGTGTAGTTTGTTTGGCATCTATAATCGGCAAGGGTTGTCACGATCATTGTTGCATATTGCCGGGGGCAAAGCGACAGTTCTGATTGCAAGATGCTGGGGGTCCCTTAGTGCAAATCTTGTGCGGTCTTATTGCAGGGCTCAGTAGGCATCCTCTGAAGGGACGTCAAAGATATTAAGTTACATCAGGTCAATAGATCATGCTTCTAGAATTTTGAATTTGTCATTGATGACATGGCATGCCAGCAGGGACTTCCTGAGGAACCTAAACTCCATTGATAATGAGCTGTGTTGATCAATTAGATCTTTGCAATGAGAGACTGCAGAAAACTTGTGCCATTACTTTCTGGGATGATCTGCACAATTAAGCTAGCAGGAACTGGTGGTGAAATCTAGAAATTCCCACAGAAGTTTCACATGCAGACATCAAAGAAATTTTCACACAGACCTCAGACTTTGATGTCTTTGTGAGGTTAGTTACTGGTAAAGGAATATTAGATGGCATTTAAGAGCATGGCAGTAACCACGCTGGCAACTTGTGTGCAGGAATGGCTGAAATATGTGGAATAAAGACTAAGTGAAGTTTTTAGTGTAGAATAGGCTTCATCAATGTTGAGATTGGGTGAGATTCAAGAACCCTGGAAACTTTGGCCTTTAACTTGTCTCGCTAATAAGAAACACTTGTTTTTTTTTCAAAAAAGTATGAATAGAGCTAAAAATAGTGTGCTCTGAACTGATTATCATTGGTGCGTCATTAGTGGGAAACTCCGGTGATCCTTGGCCATATCAGATAAGGGGTTGCTATGGATTTTTCTCCAGGCTTTTCTGCCCTAAGGTCATTTTATAAACAAGCAACAATCTCTATGTCAACATTAGAATTGGGCTGGCTATGCCTTTCCTTGTGAAGTCACCAATGTGGTTAACGCACTGGGAGTGAGAAGTGCTAATGGTAACTCCATGCGACAATGTTTTTAAATCACGATTATAGTGCAGTTGATTTGTTGCAGCAGAGCAGACTAACGAAATAACCAATACATTGCCTGATAGAAAACTTATGTGAGCAGAGTAGGTGAATGTCTTGGGTGATTGCAACAAAAGAGATAGGAACAAAACTGCTGGTACTTTTTTGTGCTAATTTCGTGACCCCCCAGGCATAGGTAGGCGAGGAAAAAGCATCTATGCGAGGACAGTGATTAGGATTGTGCATACCAGTCTTGGAAATCCTTGCATTACTGGGCAGTTTGGTTGCATGGCTGCAACCAGGAGCCATGCACATGGCTGAAGTGCCCAGAAGTGTGATATCAATTTGGTCAAGATCTGTGGTCCTAAAAAAAAGGGACAAAAGTTTCCCTTTAAAACTGTGCCTGTAAGTGCTATTTGACAATATAAGGTAGTTAGTCCAATGACATGACTTATACCCCGTTTGGACTGGCAGATGTAGCCATGGCAGTGCGCTGCTACGCGCGAAAGGTTTCATTTGGAATTGATTGCAATGCCTATGGGGAAATTGGTAGGCACATTAAATGTTTGCTGTTTTAGGTAATATTTTCAAAATAACACTGCATTATTGCCTAGAACACTATCTAGCATGAATTTTAACTTGCATAAAGCAAATCATTGCAACCACATTAACCATTTTCAATCATCGCGAGCCAAAAGACAAGGTCACATCCAATGCGAAAAGAGGAAATGTGGCTGTTTCCATTCCAGGGGGCACTGGGATGCTTGTGACAGTTAAAATTACATGTTGTAAATATGATTTGGACTTTGCATTGAGTATTATGTTAAAAGTGCTGCTATTGAGGCTACACACTTAATTGCAACAAAGTGTGTTGAACGAAGGCACTTGACAGTATGTTCGTTCTACAGCAACTGTCACTAAACCATTTTGTGCGACTGTGTGCTGATGACTCCAATGGCAAAGCGCACTTGCCTGTAGTGTCTCTAAGGCAATGTTGACACTTGGTCTCGGAGCAGGAGGAAGTGGCAAAAGCTTGACAAAATCTGCCTGCCTAGGCGGCGAAACGGGCAGAAAACCAGACGGTGAGCCCGATCGGTCTTGGATCGTTCTTTTGGCCACGGCAAGGCAGAAAGGTGTTCCGCTTCACCTAAAGTCGCACTAGCATGTAAACATCTGGCCATAAAATTTAACATCTTCCGTTGTTTATTGTCCGTTTTTATGAAAAACAACTGGCTAAAAGTATCAAAACTGTCTTCCTCTTCCATGATAGACGGAAGTTAAAGACGACATATGCAGTTGCGCATAATGATAGCTTTTAATAAGTGATGGGTCAATGAATGAACATTCCGCTTGAAATAGTGTAATGAACATCACCACCACTCGAACAAACGTATGCAGACTAGATGGATGTGGGTGAAAGTGGCATTGGTTTCCGCTGCAGTGGCGAAACAAATGTGAACATCTTGGACATCCATGGAAAACATTTTCTGCTCGCTTTGGCCTTTCCGCCCACTTGCGGCCTCCCATGTGTGAACGTAGCCCAAGTTTGCCTTTTTGACAGGGCAAATATAGTGACCTTTAGATTTTAGTATTAGTGACCTTTAGGTTGACGCAGGAAAGACTAGAGCTAGTGAGGCGTGTAGAAAGTTTTAGTGCGCTATCACTGCACCTACATTTTGATAGAGCTGCTGTAAGGGAGCATGAAAAAGGAATGGTCAAGTTACAGCCCACGCTGTTGTTTTTAATGTTCTAATCTGGGCTGTGATTTTGTGTGCACTGCTGTTGGCAGCATCTGGGAGATAATTCTTTGTGTACCCAACTCGGGTCACTGTGCATACTGAACTTGGGTGTACGCCCACTTTGCCTTGTAGGACACTCTTTCATGGGATCCCAACTGCTGGTGGAACCACAACAGTCGGCACCGCAGAACAGAAGGTATATTATCCCAGGGCTTGAGCTGTGGGGCAGAGTGCTGCTTACGAGCTGTAGTCAAACTGCAGTAATTCATACTCCTAGGGAGGAGACCACGTATGTGATTGCGTGCATGAATTGACTACTCTTGTATTACAAGTGCCTCTTATGAGCCACTTTTTCCTGTGTTCCACCTCCTTGTGAGGTAAAAAAGCAATTAACTCTTTCGGGACCGGGGAAAAAACAGGCAATTCTGATGGGTGTCAAAAATTATTTTTTATTACGAATAGTCATTGCGCTATATTGCTGCAATGTTTATCAAAATGTAGCTAATTAGATGGTCTTTCATGCATAAAGAAAGGTTAGACTTAAAAGTGATATATAATATTTTTTAAAAAATCTCAAATTCAAGATTTGCTGAAAGAACAACATAAAAAAGTTGGAAAAGTCATGGATATACAAGTGGAAAAACATAATAAAAAAAATTCAAGATATACAAAATGTGCTACAATGCCTCCTTTCTTGCTTGTGAAAATTTGGCACGCGTATCTACAACTGTCTTTTTTTTGTGTGAAATCTAGCTTGCACCAGTGGTCAGCCACTCAGGTCCCACGGTTCTTGTGCCACTCGACGAAGCAGTTCCGGGCAGTCGTAAAACACAAGGGAACTTGGCATGTGCTGCAAAAGACATTAGTTTTGAGCTCGATTTTCTTCTGCTCATAGCACAGCTTGCAGTTTCTGCGTTTTGCCACTTTTTCCGGCTTGTGGAGTGCATGTTTTGCGACGGGTGGTGGAGGCGTGTGTGCTTGCTTGGCACCGTCAAGATTCAGAAGCTGCCGAATGAGCTCTTCTCTAAAAGCTAGGTGGTCAAACCCGGCAGTGCGTGCCAGCTCAGGAATCTCTGGGTGCAATGTGCGGTGAGCTTGGAAGAGTACGAAACTGTTCACACATGCAATATCGATGCAGTGGAAGAACAGTCTTCCACCACCGTACGCTTCTCATGAGAACATTATAATATCCAATCATTTGATCCGATTTATCTACGCCTAGCATGCCAGCATTATAATCATGGATCAGCAGAGGCTTTGTTATAGATATCTGAGTCCAGGAGTTTTGCCTTCTTTCCCTTCTTTTTGCGGTGACCGTGTCATTTGCAGTATGAACCGTGCTCATCATGTTGACAACACGCCGGTCTTTCCACTGAAGGTACAGGATGTTCTGATCGCGCAACCATCGAATGTCGCCACGTCGAGCTTTTTTTTCCCGCCGTGCATCCTTCAGTTCGGCAGGAAATCCTCGGCGATCCTTGCGTGTGGTTCCGCAAGCCAATGTTTTTCGGCTGAGAAGATGACTGAACAGGCTAGTAGAAGTGTAAAAATTGTCCATAAAGATCCTGTAGCCCTGATCAAGATATCTGTGACACAGCTGGCAAACTACGTCGAAAGCTAAGCCATGGGGCCCTGGCTGCTCACGCTTACCGGTATACACACTAAACTGCACAGTATATCCGGTGCCAGGGTCAGCTAGGACCCACAGCTTGTAGCCCCATTTTGTTACTTTATCTTTGATATACTGTCGGATGCCTGACCGCCCTTTCGATTTCACCATGCGCTCATCCACGGAAAGATCGCGATGTGGCTGGAAAAGATTCGCTGACACTTCGTTCATGTGTTGCAGGAGCCACCACATGTATCGGAGCTTTCCTCTTGAACTTTGAGTGACATCGTCCAAGTCTGCAACTTGCAACATTGCGAGTAGAGCTATGAACCGGCGTCGCCGCATGATCCGTGGTGGGAGCAGACCGCTGTACAGATCTCCTACGTTCCAATACAGCTTCAGCCGAGGAACCTTCACAACGCCCATGTAAATTACGAGTCCGATAAACTTTAGCATTTCACTTGGGGTGACTTCTTCCCAAGATCCATCGGAACAAGCATGCGTTGGTTTTTCCAAAGTGTGAGTCCAAGCATACTTGTTCGTGTTGTCACAAATTGTTTCGATCACATTCATCGAGAAAAACAGAAGAAAGAAGTCCAGAGCAGTCAAGAATTTCTTTGATCCGCTTCTGAGCGCCACGCCCACTTCTGCGTCCAAGTACACGCCAGGTTCCCGTCGCGGCGAAAACTCAATCCGCTTCTGCGCTGGCGGCAGCAGATCATTGCCGTAGCTTGTTGAGACCCTATCAAGTAAAGATAAAATAATGAGAACATATAGCGAGCCCGTTCACCTACTCCAGAAAGAAATGAATGTGGAACTATGCTCACCTTCGGTTACTAGATGAAGTCCGTGGCTCATCATCATCCGAATCGGAGTCCGAAATAAAATCGGAGCTGCCGAAGCCGTCTTCAGACTCTTCGCTGCTCGGTTCATCAAAAAAATCCGTTGCCGAAGCAGCGGAATTGAGCGATTGACGGCGTTCTTTTCGAGCGACCGGACGCGAGCACGACGGCATTTTCCACTGCGTCCGCCGCCGCCGCAATCGAGAAAATTCTCTCTCGCGTATCGCCACCTGCTGGAAATGAAAGAAACTATGCCGAAACCGAGAGTCTAGTTCCTGACGACCTCCTAGATGGAGCTACATGTCCAAGCGCGCGGAAATTTGAACGGGGCAGTGCGCGCAAAACCGTCGATCATATATGATCGATGGCCTATGGGCCGGTCCCGAAAGTGTTAAAACTGGTAGTTTTTTTCGAATGGAGCATTGTTTGAATTGGGCGCTATTTAATGGCACTGAGTACATGTTCAGCCAGTTGAAAACTTTAGATTTGGTTGAATTAATATGGCATTTCAAATTACTTATGAGGCATTTCTATTCTAGTGTTGCTAGCAATGGAGTGGAATGAGTATGTTTAATAGTTGGATACAGTGCACTAATATGTTGAACTATGTAATTTTAACCCAAAGCTAATTCAGTTTGCTTATCTTAGTGGCAAGCTTTTTTTTCTGTACTGTTTTGCCTTATGGGGCACATGGGTTTTAAGCTATATTTCTTTATGAACCAAATTTGTTGAAAATAATGTTTAGTTTCTTTTGATTCTAAAAATGAGTTTTTCTTTAGCTTCATTATTTCACAAGATAAACAAGAAATTCCTTTTGTTTTCAGAATAGTGGTCAAATAACCACTGCACAAAAATATGCAAATGACACGAGTCAACACTAGGAAGCCTAAGACGCACAATGACGGAGGCACTTAATGACCTATTAATAGGTCATTATTTCTTGTTTTATAGCACACTGAACACCAGCGTTTTGAACTGGCCATGCAGTGGTTGCACACAAGACAAATTTTTAAAAGCTTCAAACAAGAATATTTAAATCTGAGCTCATGTTGTGTGCTCCAAATATCTAGATTCTTGCTGCAAAAATATTTCTGTGGTAGGTACTGATGTACCACAGTAGAAGCTTTGCCGGATGTGCAAAATTAGTATCTTGAGAAAATTAAAACAAACAAATAACTTGCCCTACAGTTTTAAAATTAATGTTATGGCTGAAATATCAACATACAAGATCAGAAACTTTGCAGATAAAGAACTTAATAGATGTGGATTCTGAAAATGCAGGTATACAAAACTAGATATTTTTAATTTCTGAGGCTAATGCCCCCCCCCCCCCTTAGTATTTACCTGCTGGTAGTATGTCAACAAATGGAATTGGTTGCTTTCTGCTTTTGCTATGATCACAGAATGTTGGTGTTATCACAAACTACAAATGCTTTGCAGTTTAACCTTTGTGTTCCCTTTTAGCTGCGTTAGCAATCTGCAGTTGTCATGCACTTGGCAAGAACAATTTGTATACAGTGCCTTCAATACGGAGTCGAGCTTCCTAAGTTGGAGGCTTTACTGGCCAAGTGTCCATTTGTTTCCCTTATGGGAAGTAAAGCACTCAAGAAAAGCATGAAGTTTATACACGGTGGAAAACATAATTTATGTTGTCAGAAGCGAGTGCCTTGGATGTATAATAAAGTTTGCATTCAGGAAATGCAGAAAGTGTTTCAGTGGATCATATGTAAACCTTGGTGCATTAGCTGAATTAAAACCTTCTGGAGTCGTAGCATCCTCACCGGCCAGAACCAGACTTTGTTTCCATATTTTTGCGCAAAAGGAATGAAAGCGTTGCACCTCATCGGCAGTCACCTGGATGGTGGTGTTGACACACCATTCTTTCACATTCAGTGTCAGTGTGAAACCCCGTGACTTGCCATGATTGCTGCGAGTTCTCAATGTCTCAAATAAATGTAATTTTGGCGTATGCTTATGTCAGGCCTCCGTTGCAGATGTCTTCACCGAGGTCATATTGAACCTTTCGCGCAGGTTTTGTGTGAAACTGATAACACGGGCATTTTACGCAACAGGAAAATGGCTTGGTAATGTTTGGCTGCTGTTGGTCATGTTCTCTGTCGTCCTGCTGATGTGTTCTAAAGCAAGATGCCTGCCCGATAGCTGATTCTTAAAAGCATAAATGCAAAACATTCTCTTCAGAGATAGTCTTACCCATAATTGGGTTTGTGCACGGAATTGAGTGCCATTGCAAACTTGTCTAAATGAGAGAAATGCCAGGAGTTGCAGGCACGTTTAAGCAATGTATGTAAAAGACTTGCAGGCTGTCTCCTGGTCTAGAAGGGTAGACTTACCTGCAAACTCTTGACCTTTATGTGAAATTCACAAATTTGGGCTCTGTCTACTAAATGTTGCATTAAGGTTTACGAAACTCGATTTAAAGTTGAGTTTGTGAAATTGCAGTTATGGATTTTATAAAGGGGGGGTGGCCATAAAATGTGATAGCCTCCATATAAAGAAGTGCCCTCGAGGTACTAATAAGGAAGTTAAAAAATACTTGTTAGTCCTCTCAAACTTTAATTGATAACAGTGGCAAGCTGTGTCTGCCTTGCCTTACAACTCCTCCGCAAAAATTCCACATTTGCTTGCTCATAGCCTTTTTAGTAATGTCATCTGTATAGTAAAGAAAAAAAGAAAGAAAAAGGAAACGCTTTATACTGTACAAATATGTAGGGTGTATATGCTGATAGTGGTGTGCCTTTGGGGTGTGTGTGCTCGTTTCCAGAAGTCGTGGCAACCGAGTGCATGTGAGCAACATTCCCAGCCATGTGCAGCGTGAAGACGTCCACGATCTTCTTGCTACTTTTGGAACTGTGCAGAACCTAGAACTATGTGAGTTTTACAATTTTTTTTTTTTGCTTGCTTATTCTCGGTGCACAGAGGAAATGTTTCCTACAAAAATTACGAGACAGAACTCTGGTGCTAGTCCCTAGTTCAGCAGGATTGGACAGCCATGAGAATGGTGGATGGCAGGTCGAATTAAGCAAGAGGCAGAAATAGAAACGCCGAAAGACGCTGCCAATTCATCGACAGTATTTGCCCCAATTCTCAAACGCTCCCGAATCAAATGCGCACCCACTCTTTAGCAGTTCAATATAGCTAAGTAATGTAGAAATGGCATTAGGATCCTAAACAAAGTAGAAGTCAAATGCACACCCATCATTTTAGCAAGGAAAATGTACCGTGCATGCAATTCTGGCGATAAGGAAAAGAAAAAAAGAAATACAATGGTGAACTGTGACTTCACAGAATGTAAATTTATTTACATAATACCCATTATCACTCTAGGGCAGCACTTTATCACCGTCTATTAAGTGCAACAACATCTTGTTCTTCGTGTGGTCTACAGTCCATTTTGTAGTCTACATTTATCAAGCGACTTCGCAACAATTGCAGATGGGATTGTAGCCCACATTTAGACCAACCACTTCGCTAGTTTGTCCGGTGACACATACAATTCTCCAGTATGCCAGTAACATGTGATGCCACTTGTTGCTGCTAGCTGAACATGTAAAATAACTTATTTGAATTTGCTTTCATAATCAGACTAAAAGCAACAAGTTGTCGTCGTTATCCTATGCGAAAATGCTCGTTTACCATCTGTGGCCGCCATCTTGCGACGGCAATGATGGCTAGGCTGGCTCTGACTACCCAAGAAATTTACGGCCAATTTTCTTCGAAAACAAGGTGTGCGTTTGAGTTGGGTAAATACTTTAATAAGTCTTTGTAAGATACTGATTTCACTTGAAAATCTTCCTGGAATAGGCTGAAAATTGGCGTTTTCGACAGGAGATGGATGCTGCCGCTATGGGAGTCGCCAACTGGGGTGATCATTGGAGCTGGGCACGTGTGTGATAACCAGCCAAGTTCAAGTTATCTGCTGAAGGCTAAATTTTTGGACCGAAATAACAAATGTTTGATCCCATATAAATGTATGAGCGCCAGCTGTCACCCGGGTCGAATTGACCAAAGTTAAATCACCGGATGTCTGCTGTACGTGGATTTGCCTCAACATCATCCTTCTGGCTTCAGATGGCTTTGCAAATTTATGATGTTCATCTGTTGCATTATAAATGCAGCATATTGCAGTAACATATCGCTTTGATATATTTAGAAAGATATGATTGATAGGAAATTTAAAGAGATAAAGTGTACTATAATGGCGACTGTGTGAAGATTCCCCACCCTGGCAGTTTAGTGGCGGTGGCGTTCGGCTGCTGATCTTGAGGGTGCGGGTTCGGTCCACTGATCTCTACTTTAGGGGGGCTGTGTAGCACATCAAGCGTCCTCAGCTGAAGCCATCGAAAGTAATCTCCCTTGTACCGGAACTCAGCACTTTTCTCATTTGCAGTGACACTTCGTCTGCATGGGAGCTCAGCATTTTTAAAATTTTCACTTTGGACACCTGCCTATTAAACTACAAGCTACCCAAGATGCCAGATATGTCTTTTGGGTAGACATAAAAAATTGGCCATCGCTGCTCTGACAGCATCGCTGACATGAGTGGTGCATGCTGGAAACATTGCCAGTTGAGAAAACGCTTTATGTAAGAGCAAGAATAGGATATCACATGCGGGTTCAGATTGTCGTAAAAGCCCTTACCACACTTGAAAAAAAGATAAAAAAGCACCCCCTAAAACACGGTAAACCACGAATAAAAATTGCTACGGCTGCAATATTATCCGACCAAGTGCACTAGTAAGGGCAGCATACGCACTACTTCCAGGACAAGCTGCTGCACTATGCCGCATTTCTGCTGGCTTCACCTGCACTTGGCTCGGTGAGCCGCGAAGCGGTGTCCAGCAACTTATAGTGCAGATCAGTGGTTCGATCCTTCCAAACGCTGCATTTAAATATGGTGAAATGCAGGAACTCTTGTGGTACTTCAGTGCACGTTAAAGAACCCCACGTGGTTAGAATTAATCCGGAGTTTGCCCCTCTATGGCGTGCCTGATAATCTCAGGGTGTCTACCAACCGGGAAAACCGGGAAAACCGGGAATTCTCAGGGAATTTGAACAGTCTGGAAAAACTCAGGGAAAACTCAGGGAATTTGTGCTTCCATCAGGGAAAATTAGCTGTAACTTTATTGAAAGGGAACGAAAGTCGTGTAATGCTGGCTCCAGTAGCAGAGGAATCGCAACGAATCATTATTGACGCCGTGTCATCGGCACGATGTATTGCCAGAGTAGTTAACGACCGATTTTCTAGACGCCCGATTTTTCGGACATGCCCGATAATTTGCACGGTTTTGCGGCACCACCACGTACTCCATATAGTCAATGTATATTGCCCCGACTGCAGGTCTGAAATGGCATTAATCAAAGCCGCCACCGCCGCTATTTTGATTATCTCGCCGCCTCGAACCGGCACTCTCGCAGGCAAATCCGCAAATCCGTAACCACCACCGCGGCAACGTCAGGCCTAGCTGCTTCTATGTTCGCTATTAAGCTTCTTGCCGTGCGGTGCCGTGTTTTTCATTGAAAGAATTCGCCGCTGTCTGCAATGGCACCGACTCCGCCTTTGTAATCCTCGCGATTGGCTTCAAAGCTCGCAGAGCACAGCGCGTTGCGTAATGCCAGTCACCAAAAGTTAGTTTCGCCTCAGTGCAGTAGTGCTAGGCAGTGAAGCAAAACAAGGGTGGGAAGGAGCAATTGTCACGGGACACAGTATGCATTCCTTAATTACACATGCGTGCACGTCGTCTTCTGTCACAGTACAAGCCCTGATATGCCTAAAAAGCGTACTGGCAGGCCTTCAGAGCTTTTTGAGACGTGCCTGTGGCAATTTTAGCCCTTAAAGGCAGGTAAAGACATGCATTAATTTTTTTCAGACTGCCCGTTTTTTTTCAATTTTTTTTTGCGGCCCCTCGGAAGTCCAAGAAATCAAATGTTGACTGTACAACTGACCAAGAGGATGCTTCAGATGATCCATGTGGTGAAAGCGTGGTAGAAGGAGGTTGAGAACAGAAAGGACCGACGCACTGAGGAATTAACGGGAAAGGAAGGGCGCCGCCACCTTTTTTGAAGAAGCTTGAGCTAAAAAAACTAAGTGATGGCTGATGCTGAGACACAGGTGTCCCTCATCCAAACCAAAATAAATTGTCTACGCAGTGAAACCCAACACTGAGATGTTGTGTACGGGCTGAGAGTATGTCAGGACAGTTGAGGTTGACTTCCCAGCTGCTGAGAGAGAACCTTAGTTGTGACAAAGTTCAGGAGCTCATACAGATGAGCTTGCTATCAGTTGATAGAAATAGCTGATATTAAAAAAATGTTTACTTATGTATGCATCTCCTTTTCATTCGTATTTGAAAATGTTCGACTCAATTTGGAATGGGCTTTACCATTTCTTTCGCTGTGCATTTTACTAACACCTTCCTTCTGTTTTCTTTTTAAATAAAATATATATTACTCCTTACTATTCAAACTGGATTAAGTTATTTTTTTGTTTCAGCATGCTTACTAGAGAGTGACAGCATCGGGCAACGTGGTGTCAGCCTGTCTTGACATAAAACAAAGATCTGACTCATTCAGGGAATTTCACAAAGGTGCTCAGGGAAAACCTGGAAAACTCAGGGAATTTGGAAATGTCAACTTGGTAGACACCCTGAATCTGATTATAGTTTTAGCACACAAATCCACAGAATTTAGTTTTTAAGCAAGAAGATTACACTAATCCATGTACGACCCAGCATTCTCATGGTATCCGAGTGTCCACAGCGCCAGTTTCTTCTACTAATTTTCATAGGAAACTTCATGACAGTGGTCAGAGCAGGAGAGAAGTTAACAGGAAGAGGGAGACTTGAAGTCAGTGACAGTGTTTGAACGAAGAATATCACTGGTTCCAATGATTTGGCAAAGGGACTTGGGTCCATAGGGTCGTCGCCTGCTACCTGATGTGGGCGGGGCACACGAATATTTTGAGTGTCGCTGATCAGGCCATTGCCACTTTAAAACACGAGGTCATGTTATCAGATCCCTGGATGTGCTGGCCACATTTTTACATGGGTGGAATGCGGAAATGTTTGTTTACTGATGTTTAGGATTCTGTAAAAATGCCTGTTTGCTAATGTTTGCTTATGGTAGGTTTGAGTTGATATCAATAAACACCCTCCCTAACTATGGGGTCCCCATGGCCTATCATGTGGCTTTGGCATGTTAAAGATGAGCAATTAAGCATGTGCATTTTAAGGAAAGTGATTTTAAGTTAAAGGAGATCTCGATTCTTTAGTGCACTTTTTGTTCCATGTGTGTAATTATTGTGAAAATAAGCATGTTAAAAAAAAAATCCACATGAGTTGCATGGCCATGCAACAGGTGCTTGAACCTTGGTAGATCTGTTGCTATAGCATACATTGTTTGATGGCATGGGAAAAACTCCGGCTAAGTTGTTTAGATTTGAAAAGTCACTCTTGAGCGGTATGAATCTTTGTAATGATGGCAAAGCCCAGCATGGCCCGTTTGAGTTTCTTACCTTGTTGCAAAAATAGTTGCTGAGCTGAAATGTGCTTGTATCAGGTCTGATGTAGTTTTGAAAGGAATTTCAAAAAAGGAACGCCATTTTTGTTCTCTTAATCGAGCGTTCTTCGTCATTAGTTATTGCCAGCAGCAATAGTGTGAAGTGCATGTCTAAAGGAGTTACTGCACGCTCAAGAAAAGGCGCTTGCAGCGTCGCCCGACAATTTTGAAGCCTAGTCACACAAAGCATAAAGGGCTCATGGGATATAATAGGCCCTCCCCATGTGACAAGTAAACAGCAGCATCTGGCTGCCGAGCACGTGGGGAATAGAGCGGCGAGCAGGCGGCGACTGCCGATCGTTACGAGGGCGTCATTAAGAGCTACCACGAACCAAACAACCTGTAAGGTCCGGCAACATTGGAGGGCTTACTTCCCAGGAACCAACATTCAGATAGGCCCTGAAGGAGGGCTGTTGCTGCCAATAGGTTGCTTTGCTGAGGCGTGCTGCCTGATGTCATGCTCTCTCCCAGTCTTCTTTTTTTTTTTCCTTCCTCCGGAGCTACCATTACCTGTCATCAGCTGGCACCTGACATCACCTGACATTCCAGAAAATGGTGCATAGAAGCCATCCATTAAGAATAAAGGGACTTAATGTCATGCTCATTAGTTGCATGTTTCACACGTGACTACAGAACTGCACTGAAGTGTCACACCTCTGTGCTGTACATGCAGAATGTAGTTAATCGCCAAGCTCAAAGGGCTGTTCTGGAATCTTTTCTAGGAGAGCCACATGCTCCTTGTTGCAGAAGTAACCACATGGTGTTGGAATGTGGGTTCTTGAACTCAGCTGTGGCATAAAATTGTAGAAGCATAAATTGTTAATACAGCTCACTTTATTTTCCTGTTTAGTGTTGTACCATTAAAGGCCAGCCACAGCGAAATTTCAATTTGGCTAAATTGGTTATGAATGAGCAGTATGCACTATTGAAGAAGTCATTACAAATCTTCAGAGCTTGAAATTGTTTAATTTTCTTTTTAACAGCCTTTAAGCAGCATCTGAGTCGACAGCACACACACCTGGTAAACGGATTTGACATAGAATACCAGCAGGCTGCGTCAGATTTCTTTGGCGCACTGCGGGCAGCTGCGGTCACAACCCTAACTAATCTCCGCAGTTACGCCGAGGACCCACGCTGGTACTCCGCCTTCTAGGTCAATGGTCACTGCCAGTGAATGGTAATGGCGGCATTGTTTTCAGTTTTGGTGTCAAAAACATCTGTTTTTGCCAGCTTTCAGTGAAACATCTACTCATATTCCATAAGTAGAATTTTGAACAAGGGCTGCTCTGCTGCTGTGTTATCTGAAACCAAGGCCAGGATAACAAGATGTCTCTGATAGGTCAAAATGACACTTGCCCTGGCCATACCGGCGTGGGCTGCGTCCACATGAGTGACGCCAGATGGTTTTGACCCATCGTAGAGAGCTAACGGCACATTTGGAATAAAAACAGGTTGGAACAATTTTATGTTATCTTGGCCTAGGCCTTTTATGTGGTCCTCGAAAATTTCGTTGCAGTTGATCTTCAACCGTTGCTGTTCACGTCCGAGGTTGTGCGACAGTTGTAGGGTAATGGGTTGATGCGCTTTGCACTCTCCGCACCATGGTTGCGTAGCAGGCACTTGGCATCTGCAGCTTGTGTCAAGCTGTTGTGCAGCTGCAGGAGGGATTGCATAAAGCATTGTGCAGCACATTACTTGTGAAATAGCCAGTTCGTGCTCTTTGCGTTGCAATATCATTAGTTCTGCTTTTATAATCTGGCCCGTGAACATTATGCTGCTGCATTTCTTTGAATTTTCCTTCTTTTATTTTTGTTTCTTTCTTTTCCTCAGTTCCTCCTTCCAAGCCCGAGAGCCAAACCTTTCGAGCACAAGTAACTTACGAAACTCCCGAACAGGCGCAGCAGTACGTATGCTTTTTTCCCCCTTGCTTTTCTGTTCCTATTATTGTTTCTTCTTCTTTGGGTACTGAAGAACAAGGTGATCTGAGGGGGCCCCGCAACCCTCCTTGGAACATATTAAGTATACCTTAGTCTCTGTGCACTGCTCTCATAAACATCTGAGCCCGAAATAGGTGTTTAAGCATTGCATTACCATCCTCTTGTTGCCAATACCTGTTGCCATGATTGCACCTGCGTGGAGGATACTGGGATCTCTGTATTTACCACTACCATCTGACAAGTTCATGGCGAGTATGAAATGGGACAACCAAACTGAAAACTTGGCATATCTCAAGCCAAGATAAGAAAAATGGAGAAATCAAATGGAGACATGCTGTTCTAAAGGTAGTTGGCCAATGCGCACCGAGTTGGAATGAAACTGCTGTATTTACTCGAGAATGGTCTGCACACGAATGTAGGTTGACCTCTATATATTGAACTCTCAAAGAAAAAAGAATATACCGTATATACTTGTGTAAGGAACGTACTCCCATAATAAACGCACCCCCAACTTTGCTACTTTGCAGTCCCACGATCAAATGGCTGAGCTGTAGTTTTTTGGTGACTAAAATCTGTTACTCTCGCACATGTGTTTGCAGCAAGCGCACTCGATGCTCATTGCTGTGTTGGAAATAATGATCATGCCACGTGAGGAACACCGACGTCGCGCAAAAAAAGACTCTGTGGCTAACTTATGTAGGCTGCACATCCATGCTAGCGGTAAACATGCTGTGATGGGGCACCGGCAGGGGCAGTGGGTTTGATGACTCAGAAGCCGATGGCACCTTGGCGGCAAGCATGAAATAAAAACAGGCTGCACGCTGTCATGGTTGTCTGGGACCTGACGGAAAGTGTGCACAATAACACTCGGCATGGTCTTGCTGTGTGCTTGCTACCAGTGCTGGTGCAAAGGCACCTCGCAGACGAGAGAGAAAACAAAAAAATGCAACTGGCTCTCTGCAACAGTTTCTTTAAGCAGATTACGGACTTTACTCTGATGTAATAGGAGCATGCGTTGCGCACGGGAGAGTCAAAGTCGAGAGGGGGTGGCTGGCACTTGGTCAGCATGGTGAGCATAGCGGGCTGTAGTGTCAAATTGACGTGTCAGTTGCCCACTTTTCTGCCTTTTTTGGTGGACACTTTGCGTCTTTGGTTTCATTCTGAGCAATGAGCCCTAAGCCTGCTGCGGGACAGAGTTCATCTGCTTACAGAAACTGAAAGGCTGATCAGACACCGATAAAGTTTGACATGCCGATGAGCAGGATGGTAAAGGAAAGAGACACACACAGCGTGTTTGTCAAAACAGGTGCCAAAAAGCAGCGCTTCAACAAGATGCTTGTGATAACTCCAGACGGCCCTAAGCGGCTGCGAGGACGAGCTGTTGTGGATCCACAATGCGGATAAAGCGGCCAGCAACATGAACGATAAGTCTGGTGGTTCCGATCGGTGCGGTGTGAAGTGCAATAAAAATGCTGTTATGGTTTGCAAATAGTATACATCTATCTTTACTGCAAAGATAATCTATGTAATGCATTTTTCAAATCATTACTGTCTTACATTACAATTTTTGCTGTTTAGAAAAAATGCCCATAAACTTTTCTCTGCATAATTAATTTCCTCCTCCCCCCATGTACATTGCTTTGCTTTTTTTTTTAAATATGTGTGCACGTTACGTGAGTATATACGGTGGTTCGAATACAAGTTGACCCCTATCTCTTTAGAGAAAAAAATACTTTAACATGATACACCTTTATTTACCATAAGGTTGGCTGCATCGTCTCGCTAGCTGATGCCACGTGCTGCATCCTTGTCTAAACTGCCAGAGTTGTCCTCGTTGGATGCTTCGCTGACGTCCTTGGCACCCCAAACTGAAGTGTCGTTGGGGCTGTCAAGTGTGTTGCATAGGCAGCATTTCCTAAAGCCAGCCTGTCGTCTTCTCTGTCTTTGTCCCTGCTATTTTGCGCTAGTCTTTAGAATAATGGATAATCTCCAACTTGCCTTTCGGCGAGTACAATGGAGTTAGCTTCGTACTTTTGCTAGAGTTGTTGACACATCTAGGTTGATAGCTCATTTTTGGTTGCATTCTCAGGGGAAAAAAAAGAAAGGTAGACTTATATTTGAACATATTTGCTAGTACTCTTTGTTGCAACCACTGCATGTGAAACTGTGGTCGCTATTGTTGCAATCGTGGATCTATGCAGTTCTGAAGGTACGTCCACAGTATCAGGCATGGTCGTAAACTTCAAAATAAAGGCACAAATAGACTTGAAGCGTTCTGGTCGTGCTGTCATTCCCATATGGTTTCCGTTGATGATTATGCTGATGTGGACTCCGCTACTTCATTTTCGGTGCTCGCTAGTGCTGCTGTTGCTCTTTTTCTTGGCATGTTCGTGCGACTCGTCGTGCTTTGAGAGTTGTCCGAATTAGCCGGTGCGCAGCTGAGTACATTTGCATGAATGGGAGTTTGATACCATTAAATAATGCATATGCTTGCTAGTACCTCAGAAAGGGTTTGAATTATCAGATTTTCCAAATTAAGGAGCCTCGAATAAATGAGGGTTTACAGTATCTTATTAGGTACAAGTCGGAGCTTTTTGCCTGTCTGTATATTTTCTTAAATCTAACAGTGTAAAAAGTCAAATCAATAATGATTGACAAAGCACTGTATCTGTCTTTTGTCTAGTTCAGTCTTTCTTTCTTTTTTTAAACGAAGCTTTCTTTGTCGTTTGCTGAGACTTTTCCACTGCTGCTGCCGCTGCATTGCACATCACGTTGGGGGATAGTTGCGAGCTCACGGCAGCAGTGCAGGCGAAGAGATGGGCGACGTCAATGATGTTTTGGAAGCGCAGAGCCAGAACGCCCTCCGATGTGCCCGGAGCCACGCCACAATCCCTTTTGAAGGTTCCCAAGGGACTTGGCAATGCCCTCTGGGCACTGTAATTAGGCATAACCAACGGAAAAGCATTGCAGGAGCTGCCATGCTCATGCGCAATAGCAATGACAGTCCAGGGAGGAGGTAGGGAGGCTGTTAGAGACAAAGTAAAGAGAGAGGAGGCAGAGAGTGGGTACAACTGGATACCATACCGACACAGTCTGGAAACGGGCGATTAACCTTACCCCTTTTTTGCTCTCGTGGTACTTCACCTAACATGACATGGGAAAAAGAAAATGCGTGGTCAGAAAGCATTGCTCGTTCGGGCTCTCTTCAGTAAAGAAATGAGTTAATGAATGACATGTTTCTGTGTACTATGTGGAAAAACACAAGTGGTGCAGGCTAGGTAACATTTATCATCGCATCGCAACTGTCATATGCCGTCCATGTTGCCGCGAAATGCCATCGATGAATGCAAACAGCACTGAAAGCTTCGCTTACATCGATTCCCACTGTGTGTGGAATCTGCATATCTTTTTTCTTGCTGGTTCTGTTCTCAACACCATGTACCGACAGCAAACTCACCTGTATAGATTGCTAGAACTTTATCCTCAGCATGAGGTGAGATGTAAGTGAATGCTGGTTTTGCTGTGTTATCTTGCTGTCACAGCGGAGAGGAAATAGCAATGGCAAATTAGGATTCAGGTGGGCCGCTTGGATGCTGCCATGTTGTTGCACAATCGCGGCAAACCAATGGAAGTAGTCATGACAAACTTGCCGGACTATAACGGTAAATACTGAGAACCCAGTAACTCTGCCTGAGAAGTCGTGGCAGCAATTATTGGTAACAGTAGGATGGCAACTCTACGCTAAAACATTCCAATTATTGCTGCACTTCGATTAAAAGTTTTACCTGCTCTTTCTTTCTTTTTGAACTTTCTGATATATCTGCCACTTCCATGAATTCCTTTACACTTCTCAAAGCACAATGGCCTCTGAGCAGATTTCTCTAGATGTCATGACTAAGCAGTGCCTCGAGCAGAAGCAAGAGAATTTTGTTACTGATAGGTGGCACCATCTGATCGTGAAGTGTACCACTGCAGCAATACAATAAATATAGAGATTGAGTCATGTTACCATGGGTTGTGCCATAGTTTGGTGCAAAAATTGCTATAAAGGAAAATGTGGTGCCAGTGTCTATGGTTGGTGTAAGCTTCGCAGTTCAGTCTGTAGGGGCATGATGACAGACATGGATTTGCCTAAAACCTCCTACATCTGGCTTCTACCAGCTCTGGCTTTGCAAATTGACGATTTTCTACGAGACAAGACCTTGTAAATGCAGCCGTTCACAACCACGCATGTGCATAGGGACTTCTTGCCTTCATTTGTTCAGAAAATTGTGATTGTTTAGAAACTGATGCTACAAAATTATACTTTAACTTTCCTGCACTGCGCGAGAACTTACTACATGCTCCGTTTTGCTCATCTCACCGTTTAACTCGCTTAGCATATAGCATTTGCATGGTTCTTCCAACGCCTTCAAATCCTTCCTCCCCATTGCCGTAGAAGAATGGAACAATCTTCCAGAAGCCGTGGTCTCAGAGTCAAATCCCTCCAAATTTAGGCAGTTACTATCAGACCATTTGAACCCAAAATAGTCATTTTTCCTCACGTTTCTTCTCCCAGCAATCAGACTTGCTTGTGTCACTGCTTATTTTTCCTTCTCTTCTTTTTTGCCACTTTTGTTTAGCGTTTTTCATATTTATGTGTACATTTTTCTTTTAATTTATTGCTACTCAGTTTGAGATATTTTCATTGTTCTGTTTATACCTGATGTTTCCTACACAGCTTATTTATTTTTCTGTTACCTTCGTTTGCTTTTTTTGAGCTGATGTATGGCACTTTCCCATCGCTGTCTCCCCCCCCTTATGTAATGTCCCGGAAGGGACCCTTAAGGGAATAATAAATTATGATCATGATGAAACCTCTGATGCCATATGCACAAAAGTGAATCCATGTTGTATCCATTATTCCCATGGTAGCAGTATGATTGCAGGTCCAGACTTGCTTCTAGTATTTTGGCAGGGAACTCTGTGGGTTGTGCTACTTTATCTTGAGTTTATGCCGATGCAATAATGTGACACAGCGATGAATGGAGGGAAGCGGTATTTATTAGTTAGAATGACGGGGTATCGTTGCGAGGATGGGGCAGCGGCAGCGCTTAATTCCCATTAACCTCGTTCATGGTCTTCATACTAAACACGCTAAAATAGCTTTTTGATTAAATAATATTCACGAGGATACCAGGCACATTTCTACACATTTTTTGAATAAGGCGTTGTTGCCTCGTTATGAACAACCCCCACAAGGGGTCCTGTCAAACCTTTGTTGCTGTAGCCACTTAGATCATGGTAACCATGCAGTTTATTGCAGTGTTGTGTAGTCTAGCCCTCTCGATATTGCAAATTGTGGCTGGCTTTCATATTCTCGCGCAACCAAGCAGTGCAGGTTGTGCACTTTCACCAGTGCATGCCTTCACTCCAAACTTGATTGACCACGGGCAGTGGAGGTGCGTGTGTATGGCTTGCTTTGGGGAGCACCACCTTTTGAGTGTTGGCCATATTTGTTCATAGTGTGCAGGTGTAAAAATTGGACTAAGCCAGTGGTTCTTGCAGGGCCTTTACTTTTTACCATTCCATTTTTCATTCTTGTCAGATGGTGCACCATGTCGCGGTAGTGCCCTGTTTTATGCCAGTACAGCTATGTGGTGAAGCCTTCATTGTTTTTACCTAGTCGCGAGAGAATGTTTTAGCCTCACCTTTGTTGCAGTAGCACTCTGTCCTCTCTGCAGGGCTGTGGCTCAGCTGAGGGACTACGAGTACGAAGGAAGCATGCTGAGAGCTGAGTACGCCATGGACATGAGCATGCGCAACGGCGGCGGCGGTGGTGGCGGTGGCCGCAACAACATGCGCATGGGCAGCAACCGACCCATGTTTCGGCCTTTCCAGTACTCGGGTGGCCAGGCGTCCCCCATGAGGCCGTCCGACTTCCCCCTCAGGTGCGGACACATCTGGGAGAGCATGAGGAAACCTCTGGGCCTGAAGTTTGCTTCGTGTGTCTTGTGCTAAAAGCCTCATTAAAACTCTTTGGGGTTTACTCAGTGAATTCCAATGGCAGATTTGGAGTGGCCGACGAACCCTGCGGCGCAGGGCAACAGAATGAAGTCTGCGAGTGAAGCACAGGCAGTCCAGCTAGAGCAATGGACAGGGAGTGCTTGCACACATCCGCTTCTGAAAGCGGCCAGCATTCCTCATGTTTTTTTTTTTCGTGTTCGGCTTGAAGTTGCGCGAGCATTGTGATTAGAAGTTTAGTGTTTCTTTTTAGCCTCCTGCGCTCTAATCCAAATCACACCGCATGTAAGTCTGCTTCTCTCGTCCGCCATGATTGTGTGTTGGAAACATTGGAGATGCAGCGAAGCCTGCGATCAGTTCTGTGGCAACACGTCGAGACAGCCTGAAGTGCCTTCGCAAATACTTTTCATCAACAAAGTAAAGGCCGTTAAAATGCAAACTTCCTAAAAGGAGCTGTTGTTACCTCTTCATCCGAATATTGGTGAACGTCGTTCTTGACGAACTTCGCGCAACTTTTGTTCTCTTGGCCGGCGGCCAAAACATGTTAAAAGCTTGCTTGAATACACTAGTTTCCGAAGCTTCTTCGTAGCTTGAGTCACCGCTGGTCAATTCGGAACTTGAACTAGATGAATCATCACTCTCTTCAAGCAGTAAAAGCGCAAGTTGACGGTGCAAAGCACCATTCATTTCTTCCGAGAGACCGCGATTTGCGTTCACGGGCACGCGCACTATAACGGTACGTTAGCTGTGAGTGGTGTTACATCACGCGACTTCCAGTCCGCTTCGTTAGTTTTTGCAGAGTAGAGAGTTCTGCTTTGTGGAGTGAATCTAGCAGGAGAGCTGTTCCAATCTCTCAATGAAATAGACTAGCTTCGCAAGCAGCAGATAAACTACTACCGGAAGTGCTTTGAATCTGCCATTGGAATTCACCAATAGGGAGTAGATTGTGCATGTATGCACCGAATGGTGTGCAGAGCTGGGCAAGTAGAAATACTTTCGTGGTGTAGCAGCATAAAGAGAACCATGTCAAACCCCCACCCCCTTCCCATAATTTCTATAGCCAGTGGTCTTATATGAACATTTGGGGGTCCCATATAAAAATCTGTATGCTCTTGTATATCATATTGGACATGCCAAGCTTTTATGAAGGAACCGTACATGTTCATGTGGTATTATTGGATTTGCGGTATGTGCATATGGATTATTGGATTTGCTGCTTATGCATTTTTTCGATAAAGACAAGGAGCAGTTGGAACAACATAAGTGTTGTCCTGTAACTGGATTTATTCTGCACACGTGGTAAGTATATGTCCCCCTCAGGCGCTGTGTGCGCATATGTGGATGTCAGGATAGCATATCCTTTACTAGCAGAGGTAATCTTTTAAATCGTCTTCAAAGCTTTATTTATATCTGTGCAAAAACGGAAGTTGTACATTTTTCATAACGCCAGCAGTAGAGAATATTTGTTTACACCCTTTTGCTCAGTGTTATGGTACGCGTTACTTGAAATTTCGTAATGGTCGAGGCCACAGGAGCATTGTACGTTCCCCCATTATATGGCCCGATGTGTGTTGCGTGTCATCGTGACGCCACGAAGTGGGACTCTGACTGCACTCTGCATGTGAATGTAACCCGTTAAGTTCAATAAAAGCAAAGAACTTAGTACGCCAGCTTGCTTTAGTTGTTGGGTGCTTGCAGTTGCATTAGACATGTCATGTTGAAGGTGTCCGAGAAAGTGGCCAATTAAGCATATGGCACACATTTTTTGGGAACTTGCGCAGTAACTTTTTTTTATGGCAAATCCAATATCTTTAATCTCATTCAGGCATTTTGGTAGTCTCTGTCAACACTGAATTATCAGTTGACAAATTTGTATAGCATAAAAATTTTTTTTAAATGTGGAATTGCGGCCTGTTTTTATAGCTAGGGATAATTGCTTCCTTTGTTTAGTGAAATAGGAGTGGCGTCTGGCACAATGCCAAGTAATTTATGATCAGTGGTGATATGTCAACTTCATTAGCTGTGATTAAGGGTTTGCTTGCAGGCTGTCAGTTAGCCATTAGGATTCTGTTCAGCGCTTTGGAGGCTGCGATGAATAATGTACGGGCTGTTTTGTGTCGTGTGTTTTTGTTAAAGAAACGCTTACTTTTAACTGTGTTGCAGGATCCTTGTCTTGAGTGACATGGTTGGTGCCATTATCGGCCGGGCCGGGGGCACTATCCGACAGATCACCCAGCAGTCGAGGGCACGGTGCGTGGTACATTCTTTCACGGTAGAATTGGAGCAATGTTGCTCCTGCAACTGTGGAGCAGACGTTTGTGTTATGTGGAACAAATCCTGCTTTCTTGATTGGTTATAGGGAAGTGTCGTCTGCTACACAGATGTCTGTCAGTTGTTACATTGGAGGCAGCATTGCTTATGGCTGTTGCAACAACGAAGTTTGACAAAGGAAGGTCCAGGCGAAGTGTAACTTTCAAGGAAGCATAAATGTGTATTGTGTGGGCCCCTTGTATCCGATATTGGAAAAAGCAGGGGAGGAATGTTGCTTGCGTGCACAGGTCAGTGCAACAAGAGCCTCCTTTGACATTCGGTTTGCTTCTCTCTCGTGCAGATTTCACAATAATTTCAGCTATGTCCGCATATATGGAGCGACACAAACATTTAACTTTTCACCACCACTGCCTCGCGCTTTCCGTCTCTGGAGCAGCCTTCAGGATAGCACTGCTTCGCTCAGAAACCATGATGCCTTTTGCAGTAATTTGGTCAAACATTTTTCTCTGCACTGTGTGTAGGGTTGAGTTAGTGCACAGGCACTCATCAATCCCATTACGTCTACGTTTGCAATGCATTGCCATGCGTTATGCCTTATGTTTGTTTCCTGTTTTTTTTTTACTTTACGCTGCGTATAACATTTCACTGCAATGTACCTTGCTGCTTTTATGTATTACTTCTTGCTTTCCTCGCTTTTATTATGCAATGCTTATCTGTTCATTCCCTTTACTTTTTTCTTTGTTTTTGACATCTTTCTGTACGTATGTAAATTTCACCGTTTTGTGCCAATGTTTTTACTGATTGTATCTTGTGATAAATTGTACCATATGCCCCCCTCACGCTATGCCTCTTCTGTAGGCCTGTGAAGTCTTTCTACAAAAATAAAATAAATGATGAATCAGATTGAACCCTCTTTTGACAGACTTGTAGTGGAATGCTCTTTTCACTGTGATTGACAGCTTCCAGTGGAGTTGATGGGTGTCCTTTAATGAAATCACCTTTACAACGAAGCCTGTTTCCTGTCCTGCTTGTTTTGTTATAACGAAGTATTATTTTTGTCTTGAAGTTTCTAAAGGTCAGCTGAATTTAAAGCACAATTTCTGGACTGTAAACTGGTCATGTGCAAACATAATTTTCATTTTTATGTGACCAATTTTTTTACTGCACATGCACAAGCTTATGCATTGCTTTGTGCAATAATATTTTCAGTCTAATTTGATGGCCGAACTTTTTTTAAAATAAAGCAGTGATGTTGAATTCAGGTCATTCTGCAGAGCGTGCAGAATGACCTGAAAATTAGTCAGAACTTGAGTGAAGAAGATATCGCACGAAATAAATTTCTTAAAGTACTTAAGAAGCGGGCAATGTCTACTGTATTTACTTGCGTAATGATTGCACTCGCGTAATGATCGCACCCCGAACTTGCCTCAGTGATATGCTGTGTGCCAAGTCTAGCTAATGATGATCACGCTTACCATCTATCAAATGCTGTCAAATGCTGCGCGAATGACTCAAGACATACCAAGTGGTCTGCACACACGAAACATTCTTAAGCAGATGTGCCGTTTTATTCCTTTTATCATTTTCCACGTTTCCATGAAAAATAAAAAAAGCTACTACGAAACTTGCCTTGGCTTTATTATATGTAGGCTTTATAATGGTTGTGGGCAACAACAACAAAAAAGGCGCCTTTCGATTTTTTTCGTCTGCGCTCGTGGGCATGCCACAAATCGCGAGCGGCAACGATAGTAGCCACGTTTACACTGATACGTTAGAAGTGTACCCGATTCATATGCCGACGCTTGTAACACAGCTAAGATACTCGCCCACCCTTAGCGGAAACGTGCCGTATTAGGATAGTAGCGAAGGCAAATGCCACAGTTTCCGCAGCATAGCCACCATGTGTTTCTATGTCGCTGGCAGCTAAGCTCGCCCATCTGTTTCTGTCCCCTCAAAGCAGACATGGCTATGTTATAGCCACAGGCTTGTCATTATTAACAATATTATTCATTGTTGATCGGAAGAAACTGTTTCAATGCGTGTCGTGTACTCGCAAAAAGAAAAAAAATTTCGTTTGGCATGCTCCGCCGGATGCCATTTTTGTTTTGGTGTCCCGCACTGTTACAGCAGCAGCTGCCGGTTTGTTGACCTGTTGTCATCGCACAGCAAATGCGGGATGAAAAAAAAATTTTTTTTCTTTTCGTGGGAAATTTAACCTGCGTAATGATTGCACCTCTGAATTTGCGGCAATTCTTTTGACAAAAAAGTGCAATCATTATGCGAGTAGGTACGGTATATTGTGTTTACTCATATAATGAACACATTCCCGACTTTTCCAATAAAAAAGTAAGATTTTGCTTTCCCTTGCATAATGATCACGCCCCAAACTTGCTGCCGTGAAGGAGGCCCACTGTACAATTTGTCATCTGATACGGCCTCCGACGCGCTGGAACAGCAGCCGGATCAGTCATTTTGCCATGCCGTAGTGCTGGATCGTATGTCCGGCGTGCAACAAAAGTGGGACATGTGGTACAGTTTAATGCCTGGTATGGCGTCCAACGTGCCGGAACGAGGCATACGTTGTGCAGTAGCGCCGGATTGGACTCCTGGCCTGAGAAGTACGAGACGCACAATATGATTCGGCATCCGACGCAACGGAACTGAAGTCTTGCCATGCCATAGCACCAGATTTCATGCCTGCGCAAGCGAGACAAACGAGACATCTGATTCAGCTCTATGGCACGGCAAAACGCCTGGGTTCCGGTGCATTGGCCGCTGTAGCAGATGCTGGATAACACATTGTGTCTCCCACGTTTTGGAGATGGCCACCTAAAGAAAAAAAAAAAAGAAAGAAACTGAGGACACCTAAGCACTTCTGAGTTGAGACTGCGAAAGCACTAATGTCCAATTGAACGCCGCTGGGTGGTCCTTTGAGTTATGAACTCTTCGCAACCAAGCGAGTGCATTGAGACACTTGGTGCATTCAGATTTGGTCTTCCCGAGACGCAGTTAGAATGCAGGGGAGAGCTTGCACAGACAAGAAACTCTTGGCAGGTTTCCGAGAGTGAGAACGATTGTGACATAGCGTAGCGGCCATGCCCTCTCTCCTCATGCTACATCTGGTGCGCTGGTGTTCTGGTTCACCCGGTCTGCTCGGTCGAAGTGGGTTCGTGGTGTGGCGTCGCAGCCAATTAGAATTTAGGCTGCTACAAACACCGGACGCTGGCTTTTTGCTTTTTTCTTGCACAATGAGCCATTTGACGCTTTCGCAACAAAATGTTGCTTCAACTTTAACCTGGCATAATGTAGGCACACCTCCTCTCTTTGCGGAAATTTTTCAGGGAAAGTGCAATTGTTGTGTGAGTATATTGTGCAGTATATCATATTTTTCGTCTAATCAAACTGCACTTGCAAGAAAATTCATATTTCTAGGTGAAAAATAGTTTTATCCCCGAGTTATGTTGCTTGTGTCGCTCACTGCTTGTGGTTCCGCTTTGTCCTGCAGGGTCGATGTTCACAGAAAAGAGAATGCTGGTTCCCTTGAAAAGGTAGGCATGCTTGCTTCGCCCGAATTCGTTGAGAGTGGGGTGTGTCCTCAGAGTTGAAGTTCTTTCATGCACTTGTGAAAGAAGTGCCGAGGTGTTTAGCATGACGCCCAAGTGTCGTACAGTTAAATTATGATTACTCGACTCTCCTTGCAACGGGCCCTGATAAGCCGACAAAAAAAGCTTCAGTTTTATCAGAAGTCCGTAATATCTGAAACGCCTCAATTCCGAAACTTTCGTCGCAATGTCTAACGACATTAAAAGTGAGTGGCGAACGTCCAAAGTAAAAAACGGTAAAGAAAGGTCGCAATTTTGGCCAAAAGGCAACGCTTCGATAGAAATAGCAAATTAGGGGGGGGGGGCACAGGTCTAAGAGACCGAAAAAGTAGCAGAATTACTTTTTGAAAACGTGATTTTTGGCATCTACAGTGTCTGATGCATTATTTCAGAAATTTTCACGCATCTTGGACTACTATTTTAGTCGTAATGGCATTTTAATCACGTTGACAAGCTGTATTTTTACTGATAAAAGCGCAAGAAAAAGGCCTTTTTCCATGACGCCCAGTTGCCGTTCTAAGTTTCCAATCGCAGCCATTTTGATTTTGTTTGAAAGAGTGATTCTTTTCGTTTAGTTTTTGCGCCACCGCTCCATTGTGAAATATGCGACGTCACGCTAACGTACCAGCGCTGGGGTTCTGGCGCGAAATGGAATAACTGGAAATGTGACCTTGATTTCCTCTTCTAATCACTCATTGCTGCGAAATTGAAGAAATCAGTTTTCAAAAAATGTTTTATTATATGAAACTGATTTCATTTTTTGCATAAGTGTCCTTTTAACGTTAACTTGCACGGTTTCATGCATTGCAGCCAGCAGTGTGTCGTGTTTAGGCTAAGTTCACTGCTGATAGCGTCACGTTGTGTGGTGTCCCACTTGTTCCTAGTTGTTACAATTAAATGATTACGTAAACAAGAGAGAAACTAAGTTTCATTTCTTTGTTTGTGCTTTCGTGGAAGCTTTACACCTGCTCTGAACACAGAAATGGGTGCTGAAAAATGCTGAAGGGCATTCCCATCAATGTAAGTGGCTATCAGAGAGAGAGAGCAAATTATAAATGAAAGGTAGGGAGGTTAACCAGGACTGAGCCCGGTTGGCTACCCTGCACTGGGGAAAGGGAAAAGGGGACAGAAAGATTAAAAGATAAAGTTCACTGGGGATATCATTCGGTCACTCAGTCTGGATCACAGATGGTGACTCAGTCCGGTAGCTTTCAAATATCACAGCAGCGCTTTGAAATTTGGCTATGAAATCGTGCTGCTGAGCCTAAGGTCGCGGGTTCAATTCCAGTAGCAGTGGCCACATTGGTATGTGGTCAGAATGCAAGAAACGCTCCTGGACTTTTGATTTAGGCGCTTGGTAAGGAAACCCCACCCCCGAGAGATTAAAATTTACTAGGTGTTCCCACTGGGAGATTCCTCATAATCAGATTAGGGTTTTGGCATACAGAAGCCTAGGTTTAATTTTTCTTTTAGCAATGGGCTTGTTCTCCCTACAGGTGATCACCATCTATGGCAACCCTGAGAACTGCTCCACGGCTTGCCAGAAGATCTTGGAGGTGATGCAGCAGGAGGCTAGCAACACCAACAGGGGGTGAGTGGTCACTTGTTTGTAGAGCAGGACACTTGTTAACCCTTTCAGCAGACAACATTCGAAAATTGGAGATTTAAAATTTGTAGGATCAGTTACTTCATTAAAAAAATTTGTAAATATTAAATTAACAAAAAAGTTTACGTCAGGTACACGTGTTTTATCATTCGGTGTGTGAATGAAATAGTAATTTTCTTACGTAGGAAAATTCTCGCACCTTGTTAAATTTTAGCGGTGAGAAACTGCTCGAAAACCGTCAGCAATGCGTGCAAGTAGCAAAAGTGAGGTCTGCATGTGAGCACGCATACTAGTTTGATATTGCGTGGTGTTTCATTCATGACCCTAGTTGTCTGTTGTTGAGAACTTGCCATGTAGGGCATCATCTGCAGTGCAGAAAAGGGCAAAAGCTGTAGCAGGCCATTTTAGGAACTGTAAAATGGACCCATGATGCCTCAGATGAGTGAGTGCATGTGTGTGTGTGCTTGCTTGCACGACCACAAGCTCTCCCGGTCATTTGTAGCGTCCTTCTCACAGTGAAAGTAAATGCATAACAAGTGTTCCACACGCGCGGTACACAGCATTTGTTTTTCTATTGAATACAGCATGCTGTGCTGGATTATGGATTCAGGGTAACATATGGATTATGGATTCAGGGATTATGTAACATAAGGATTCAGGGTAAAAAGCAAAGGCATGTTGCAGCACGGGCAATTTGTCATGAGACGTGGGCCACAGCATATCAGATGGTAGGGATGGTAGGTGCAGGGAAAATGAATGGCATGAGCGCGTATCTTGTCTAGTTCAAGGGTGGTGCTAAAGAGTGCCTGTCATGTGGACTCTGACACATCGAGACGTCGCAGTACCCAATTACCTCATAGTATTAACGAATACAGGAAACTGTCAAGTGTCCCAGCTGGATATCTCAGCAGCTTCTGCTTGTGCAGGGATGTTCCCTTGAAGATTATGGCCCACAACAACCTGATTGGGCGCATCATCGGCAAGAGCGGCAACACCATCAAGCGCATCATGGAGCAGACAGATACAAAGATCACCGTGTCCAGGTGCGTGTGGGAGGAAATGTGGTTGTCATGTTTTGTTTTGCTTGGCATTCTTTGTGGTGGGCACGGTCAAATCGTGTGAATGTTTGAATTTGATTAAATGGCTGATAACCTTGATTAAACTTTCTGAGTATGATAAAACACTACAGTAAAAGCTCCTTAACTTGAATTTCTAGGGGCGCTAAAAAAAAATTCAAATTATAGAAAATTCAAACGAATGAAAGTAGCAGAAAAAATATTTGTCAGGCTGAGGCGTGCATATAGTCAGGCATAGCATTCAGCGCACGTGCAGACATGCTGCATCACGTTGGTGAGAACGTCTATATTTCGAAATACTGGCGCAGCCAATGTAATGCGGTTTGTGGTTCGACGTGCCCGACGTTGAGATGGCTCTTTCTCCATTCATGCGTTCATCTCGCCGACTGCACTGTCCCACAATGCATGGCACAGAGAAAGAAGGTGGCCACGCTACTTCGCTGACGGTTACAAACACCCGTTCAAAGCGGCGCATGGGTTGGGGATCGCTGTGCAAATGCTCCGAAGAGAGCAGCCAACGGCATGTGCTTCGAAGTGTAGAGGGGGCAGCTTTTTGGCTGGCGTAGCGCAAGTGATGTGCGCTGAAAACGTAGGATTATAAGCATGCCATTGCACCACCGACACTCTCTGCAGGTACAGGAACTGCGCTCTAAATTGCACTCACACCCGCCGCGGTTGCTCAGTGGCTATGGTGTTGGGCTGCTGAGCACGAGGTCGCGGGATCGAATCCCGGCCACGGCAGCCGCATTTCATTGGGGGCGAAATGCGAAAACACCCGTGTACTTAGATTTAGGTGCACGTTAAAGAACCCCAGGTGGTTGAAATTTCCGGAGTCCTCCACTACGGTGTGCCTCATAATCGGAAAGTGGTTTTGGCACGTAAAACCCCATAATTTAAAAAATTGCACTCACGAAATGCAGCACAACCTGCTGTGACGTTGGTCTCTGTTGTATTTTCGTAGCTGTGCTGGCTGTGCGCTGATGAGTTCCGCTATACGTATAGGTGGCACCCAAACATGCATCCCAGCGATGCTTTTCTTTGAGTAATAGCCACGAATTTCAGAGGCTATGCTTTTCGTACCGTGAGCGCCGATCAACGTCACGGCCGCCATGCTTCAGACATTACCTGGCGCTGCTTCTCGGCAGAACACCTCGTGGAGAGAGAGCATAGCTTCCAAGATGTAACATGAAAAGAGAGAAGAAAAAAAAAAACAGCGCCACGTTTGCATTTTTATCTTGAAGCTTTTGAGAGAGACAGAGAGAGAGAACCGACCTGCAACAGAAGCGTTGGCCATGTGTGGCCAGCTGCAAATGCGTCTCTGCAGTGAACTCTGCAGGTCTAAACAAAGGGTTGCAAATTGAAAAAGCAAAGCTTCGCGGCCCGCGCGGCTAAGCCAGCGTCGCCAACGCACTCTGGTGCACTGGCACTCTCTTCATCCCTGATGGAGCGGAGTTCAAATTACCGGTGGCAGTGCAGATTTCAGTGGGTATTAGCGGGATGCGTTACATATTGCTTTCAATGCATTGTAGGACGGGCTGCGGCGGCTACTTCGAATTATGCAAAAATTTGAATTATCGAGTTTTGAATTAACGTACCTTTACTGTATTGATTTGCACTTCATGGGGCTAGAAGGATTATCTAAATTACTCAAACGTCGTATTAACATGAAATAGTCGAAAGGGAACAACAAATTTTAAGAGATCAGGATGCCTTTATTGAGAGTAAAAGCCCGCTGATACAATCCTCGTTCATACGTTTTTGCAGGTGTAATGTCGCTTAAGCCTGGTACGTGAAAGAGTTATTTATGTGTTAGAATCCCCTTTGATACGTCATCATTCCCACATATTAAGTTCACGTGAAGTAAAGAATTTTTAAGAATTGTGTGTGGCAGATAGCACAATTCTAATCATTAACCTCATTGCTCAAAGAGGTGGACATTACTTGCCCTATAAATTGAAACACATAATGAACAAATGCAGAAGTTCACCCATGAATTTTAACTAATTACTTTAATACATTGTAATTTATTAATTGTAGTTGGTGAGATTGCGAGGTACATCCAGTGGCAACGAATTCTGTATATTGCACCAGTTTTGAGATATGTACTCTCAAACGTGCAGTAAAAATGAACTGTTGTTCCACTTGCCTTTATTAACAAACCGCCTTTTTTATGCATTGAAGCATAAAATTAACTGGATGGCCAATGTATTTCATCGCACACTGGGATGCACTTTCAATAGCCAGTGACTGCAGCGCCGCCGCTACAATAAAACCTCGTTAATTTGGAAAATTAAATCAGTCGAATTCGTTACCTGGTTCCAACTGGCATGTGCGTTATTTCATAGGAGCAAACTCGTTAATTCAGAAGTATTTGGCTACTCATCGGCTAATTCGGTCGACTCTCGAAGCTTGGTGAATGCGGAGCGCTGCAAATTTGTGGCACAGCACAGCAAAAGCGGCGCTAGCCTTCAACCTAAACGAAGCAGCGGAGTCCACATTGCCGTAGTCATCAATGGAAATCGTATGTGAACATTAGGAATGTCTGAGTGCATTGTCTATCTATTCATTTACAGCCCTTATTCTTGCGTTTACCGCTGTTCAATATGCCACATTGGTGACATGCCCTCATAACTGTATAGTCGGCTTCCATGATCGCGTTGATAGTGACGTCGTTCATGGTCGTGTTGACACTGACTAGTTTCATCCACAGTGGTTGCAGCAAGCTGTAGTTTCGTTTTGCCTTAGTGTGCCATGTGCCTTCATGACTGCGTAGTTGCCATCCATGATTGCATCGATAGCTGCCGTGGTTTCGTCCACAGCAGTAGTTTTGTTCTGGCTTGGTACGTGTCGGGCGTGTACTCGTAAATGCATAGTTGCCATCCATTATCTTGTCGGTAGTGACCGCGGTTTTGGCCACAGTTGCAGCAAACAATAGTTTCACTCCGACTCGGTGCATGCGTCGGCCGCACAGCTTCAGAACTGCATGGTCGCCTGCCATGATCGCATCAACAGCGGCTGTGGTTTTATCTACAGCGGTTGCGGCAAACAGTAATTTCGTTTGACTTAGTGCAAAGCTTACACAAAGGGCATTGGCTTTATTATGATAGATGGCAACCAGGACTGCTATCTTGTACGCGTTCGAAATGCCAACATTCAGTTTCTCCTCGTGCAATCGTATAGGTTGTGCCGATATCGCGGCCTAGGCCAATCTAGGCCTATTGCGTGAGGTGAAACTGAATGTTGGCTTTTTGAGCGCGTACAAAATAGCGGCCCAGCTCACTGGCGAAAAAATTATTGGGATTTCTTGTGGGGTAGAGAAAAGCGTGTCTCAGATGAAGATGCATGCTGCGGCCGCGTTAGACAAGTTGCATAGCCTTTGCCACTGCGAGCATTAATCAGCCACGAGATGACGAGAATTCCAGCTTGCGCACTGCTTTTGTGCAAAATAGCAACAGGATTGGCTCGCCCATTCATTCGCTAAACAAAAGCGTGTTGACATACTAAGCATTTGTTCATTGTTTTCTTGATACTCTCGATAATTTGACATTCGGTTAATTAGATATTTTTTCCGGTCCAGTGAAGTCTGAATGAACAAGGCTTTACTGTATTGGTAACAGAATGTGTCAAGAAGCGAAAGGCGCAATCATGCAAAAAAAAAAAAAATTCGGTACAGTCTAGCATAGTGATCTTTTTTTTATGCTGCACCTTCGTGATTCTGTGTGTGAGCGAGTGTGCACCAGCATGTGATACCGATCGCTTTGAACCGTGCCCCCTTGTTGTTCTTCTTCATCCCTGGCAGCCTGCACGATGGCAGTGCCCTTCACCTGGAGCGGGTAATCACCATCAAGGGCAAACCAGAAGGCGTGTGCCGCGCAGAGCAACTGGTGAGCGCCAAGCTGCGCCAGTCGTACGAGAGTGACCTGGCGGCGTTGGCACCCCAGAGCCTCATGTTCCCCGGGCTGCATCCAATGGCCATGATGTCGGCTTACGCGCCACCGCCGCCTGTGCATGGTCCTCCTGCACGGCCGCCTCACTACCGGGGTGGAGGCGGAGGCGGCCCCTACCCGCACCCGCCTACCATGGGAGGGGGAGGCTACATGGGGGGTGCCACGCACGGTCCTATGGGGGGCTACATGTCACCTGGCCACGGGGTGGACAGGGAGCTGGTCTGCCTGTACATCCCCAACACGGCTGTGGGTGCCATCATCGGCACGGGTGGAAGCAGCATCCGCGACATGATCATGCTCTCGGGGGCCTCCATCAAGGTGGGTGCCGCGCATCTTTCCTGTGCCGGATGGGTCATTCGTATGTAGTTGGACCTCACCTTAATGAAGCTGTGCTTCCATCAACATCAATGCTTCCAGGAACATAAACACCAAATACAGTAAAGAGGGCTCACTAGACTGTTTTCGGTGTTAAAAGGAATTGTGACATGCACTACAGTCGCCGACCGTTTATTCGGACCTCACGGGGACTGCGGAAATGTCCGAATAAACAGGTGTCCGAAAAAGCAGATTAAGAAAAAAAAAAAAACGAAATCCTTTTATTTCCACGCACTTATTCGGGCTCGCCAGTAGGCTTGAAGAAATCGTGAGTGCGCCGTTGCACGCTGTTCCGTTTACGCACAATCAGATAAGCCTGAAACTCTGAGAAGGTCGTACGGTCACTATAGGCGTCTGAAAGCACAGTCACTGCTTGTGCACGCTCGGCATGCGACGGCAGCGCAGCACATGGTGCGTCATCTTCCGACTCGGAGTCATCATCCGGCGGTGCAGCAGAAACCTGACGAATGATCTCGCCGTCGTCGAGTTCTGCGCATGTCAGTACAGCATCAGCACCCGTGAAACTGTCAAATGAGACGGTGTCCGGAATCGCATTACAACCACTGCGCAGGTCTCGGCCGAACATTTTTTCGCGTAAGTAGGGAGCACATCGGAAGGTGACAAATCCTAGACCTCCCGGCACCCGCTTGCCGGCATTCCCCAGCGCAGTCTGCGCGGGCACTGTCGGCACCATTAGACACTTGACGCGATGTTTCCGTACGCCACGTTGTATCACCGAGACCTCGACACAGCACACAAAGCAAACACCACCGTGCCGACACCAGTTGCACGAACGAAAAATGTGGCCTGCTCGCAGCGTCGTGCGCGAAACAAACTAATCGGCTGCTGGATTGTCTTGACATGGCTTACTAAGCTGAAACCGGAGCTGCTGTACGGCCACTCTATCGAACCAGGCAGAAACGATGATGATGAGCGAGGATTTCCAGTAGCGCCACTTCGTGGGGCAGGAAGGAGGCTCTGTTGAAAACAAAAAATGGCGTTCAGCAAGTCGAACTATGCGCCGGTCAGAGTCGGTGCATGATACCCTCGATCGAGTTGGCTCAAGGAGTGTCCGAAATATCGGACGAGAGGTTGCAAGGTGTCCGAACTTTCGGCAGTTGTTATACATTATGGTCTATGGGGAGAATGGCGGTGCCGCAAAGCTGACCGAATAATCGGGCATGTCCGAATTTTTGGAGTCCGGAAAAATCGGTCGGCGACTGTAGTGTGTTGCTGCTCCCCGAACATGTCGAGCAGCTATCCTTCCTTCATAACAACGTTAGATAGCTGCAGTTGTGATACTGTCAAGCAGTAGTGCTGTACTTGACAATTTTCTTAACCGAAAAGCATAATGTTTATTTACATTATTTGCTGTGCAATAAACTTTCCTTTTCTTTTTGAATCTCTGGTGGGTGAAAAAATTGAATTTTTGCAAAACCAATAGTACCGTATTTACTCGCATAATGATCGCACTCGCGTAATGATCGCACCCCTGAATTTTGTCGTCAAAATTCGTTTTTTTTTTATTTCTCGTCTAATGATCGCACCCTGAACTTGCTGCAGCGATATGTAGTATGCCAAGTCTAGCTAATAATGATCGCGCTTACCATCTGTCGAATGCTACGCGAACGACTCGTCTGCACGCACCAAACATGCTTAAGTAGATGCCTCATTTCATTACTTTTATCACTTTCTGCACAACCAAACTTGCCTTTATTATGGGTAGGTTTTATAATGGTTGTAGTCAACAACAACAAAAAAGGGACATTCGATTCTTTTCATCTGTACTCGTGAGCACGCAACAAATCGCGCGCGGCAATGACAGTAGCCACGTTTACACTGATACGTTAAAAGTGTACCCTGTTGATACGCCAACGCTTGTAACACAGTTAAGATATTCGCCCACCCTTAGCGGAAACGTGCCGTGTTAAGGTAGTAGTGAAAACAGGTGCCGCAGTTTCCGCAGCACGCCGGCCATGGGTTTCTGTCACTGGCAGCAAAGTGCGCCCATCAGTTTCTGTCCCCTCAAAGTGGACATGGCTACGTTATTGCCGCAAACTTGCCGATATTACGATATTATTCATCACTGACACAGAAGAAACTGTTTCAATGCACGTAATGTACTCACGAGAAGAAAAAAAAAAAGATCGCGTTCGGCACGTTCGGCTTGCTCCGCCGGCCGCCATTTTTGTTTTGGTGTCCCGCACTCGCATCCCGCAGCAAACGCGGGACGACAAAAAAAAATTTTTTTTTGCGGGAAATTTAACCCGCGTAGTGATCGCACCCCTGAATTTGCGTCAATTTTTTCTGACAAAAAAGTGCGATCATTATGCGAGTAAATACGGTATTACTATATTTACTCGATTTTAACGCAAGTATTTTTCTTGATTTTCGTTACTTCAACTTGACCCTTGCGTTACATTCTAGTAATGGCATTATAGTCGCCATCTGGTAAATCGGACACTGATAATTCAGACATGCTTGATGCTTGGTAATTCGGACAGCTTTGCGGCACTACCAATGGCCCCATAGACTAAATGTGTGAAGACAGCTGATATCTTGCACAGCCGGCAGCTCCGTAATCAGTTATCCGGATTCCGTATCTGCAGCAAACGCCGAATTTGCCGCCATTATCTCCTCTGCAACCCCGGCAAGACATCTATGATGTCAGGGACCCTAGACATCAAATATGGCCTCAAAGATTGCACATTAGATGGTAATCCCTGAGGCCTTGCCTAGGTCGCAGCATGACGCCACAGAGATTCAACTGCAAATGCCGATCTTCAGGGCTTCGAAGCATACCAAAAGTTCGAAGGGGCAATTGTCATGGGACATGGTTCGTTTCCTTTAATTATACATGCCTGCACCCTCCGTCTTCTATTGCAGTATGAGCACCAGTGTGCCTAATAACTGACTAATTTGTAAATACGTGTGAATAAGTCTTCTGCAACTTCCCACTCATGTGCGTGGAACTTCCCACGCACATGCGCCACTGTAGCTAAGTCCTCCATCCAGTTAGCTTCCTTTAATTTCAACTCCTTTTCATTCGAAGAAATTTTTGGGCCTTTGAGTTCGAATTATCGAGGTTCGACTGTATCCAGCTGACGGCACTCTTGACACTGATAGCGAGCTTGGCACAGCACCGGAAGCACTTGTCGGGGACATTCCCTGTGCCAAGTCACGCGAAATTTCGGGAAAGTGAAACTGTCTCCAAAAGGGATCACCCTAAAAAGCTGCCTCCACCTCAGACGGCGACAATAAGTGAAGAGAACATTTCCGAACTGTGATTTCTTGAATAAAGGTACCATATCTTTGTCCTTTCATATTGCGTTACATTCGTGGCATTTTTTTTTTATTTCGTGTGGTTGGAAAGTCAACCCTCATGTTAAAAAAAAAAACATCACGGTCACATTAGATTTAAGTAAATACGATCATAATAAAAAAATATTCAGTTCAGTTCCCTCTTGATTTTCATTATTCGAGTTCGTATTAAATGGAAAGATTTCATACAGTTGCCGACCGTTTATTCGGACCTCACGGGGACTGTAGAAAAGTCCGAATAAACAGGTGTCCGAAAAAGCTGTTAAAAAAAAAAAAAGGAATCCTTTATTTCCACGCACTCATTCGGGCTCGCCAGTAGGCTTGAAGAAATCATGAATGCACTGTTGCACGCTGTTCCGTTTACGCGCAATCAGATTAGCCTGAATCTCGGAGAGGGTCATATGGTCACTATAGGCGTCTGAAAGCACAGTCACTGCTTGTGCACGCTCCGTACGCGACGGCAGCGTGTAGCACATGGTGCATCACCTTCCGACTCGGAGTCAGCCTCCGGCGGTGCAGCAGAAACCTGACAAATGATCTCGCCGTCGTCAAGTTCTGCGCATGTCAGTACAGCAGTGTCAGAACCTATGAAACTGTCAAATGAGACGGTGTCCGGAATCGCAATGCAACCACTGTGCATGTCTCGGCAGAACATTTTCGGCGGCAGTAGAGCACATCGGAAGGCGACAAATCCTAGGCCTCTCGGCACTTTCTTGCCAGCATTCCCTAGCGCAGTCTGCGCGGGCACTGTCGGCGCCATTAGACATTTGACGCTATGTTTCCGGTACGCCACGTTGGATCACCGCAACCTCGACACAGTACACAAAACAAACACCACCACGACGCCAACACCAGTCGCACAAACAAAAAACGTGGCCTACTTACAACATGATGCATGAAGAAAGAAACAAAACAGCTGCTGGATTGTCTTGACATGGCTTACTAAGCTGAGACCAGAACTGCTGTAGCCACTCTATCGAACCAGGCAGGAACGATGATGATGAGCAGGGATTTGCGGTAGCGCCACTTCGTGGTGCAGCAAGGAGGCTCTGTTCAAAACAAAAACGGCGTTCAGGAATCGAGTTGGCTCAAGGAGTGTCCGAAAAAGCAGACAAGAGGTTGCAAGGTGTCCATACTTTCGGCAGTTATACATTATGGTCTATGGGGAGAAGGCGGTGCCGTAAAGCAGACCAAATAATCGAGCGTGTCCGAATTTTTAGAGTCAGAAAAATCAGTCGGCGTCTGTATTACATTCACAAGTTTTACATATGCTAGCAGCCCTAAATTTGAGAATGAACGGGCTATAGGATGCTAGGGACATTTCTTGCTAGATCTGTTACAAGTGTCAACCATATTCTAGATAGTCTTCAGTTTTTCTTTGCTGCAGTGACATGCTTGTTCTGCGCTGACTGTCCCTTAAATGGGCGAATGCAGCAAAAAGTGCCACATTCTTGTCCAGTGCCTTCACAGTAAAATGAAGGGTTCTGGTTTTTTGTGTTTGATTCCCTTAATTTTCTCTCTCCTTTGCACCACTCAGGTTGCTCAACCAAACAAGGATGACCCTGCTGATGCTCATGAGAGAAAGGTCACGATTGTGGGAACTCCCGAGTGCCAGTGGAGGGTGAGTAATTATAGTGTATAACCAGCCACCTTGTACGCACAATTGTGCACGCGCATATCATTGTTGTTCTGTTGTATTCCGTGGCTTAAAAGCAGCTTGAGACATAAAGGCCGTTCCGCAGGCAGCAACTGGATTGAGAGAGGTTTTTACACTGGAGCTGTTAAGAGAAGAAGAGGGAGGAAAACGGGCTGCAAAGTTTTGCAAGCAGTGCAGATTTAATAAAATGGACCAGAGCTGTAATATTCGGCATCATAGCTATTAGTCATCTTCTTGCACCTTTGCCTCGTCGTTTGGTGGGCTTTGAAAATTTGTTCTTGGCCTTGCCGGTCCATCAAATTCAACTTCCATTCAGTTGTGGACACCGTGCGAAGGGAGTCGCGAACGCTGCACGCTTGTGCGTCTGCATCACCGCTGACATGGAACACAGCTCGAGGCCTACGCAAATACGCAAATATTTCTCAAGACTCAAATGTTGCTGCTCTTACATTAATATCTAATATGTACATCCATAGCGTAATCGAACTGCGTAGGTGCGCGAACTCAAGAAAACTGTGTGGTTGCGTGCCCGTCAAAAAAGCATGTGTGACAAACTTCTGCTAATCTTCATCTTATTGCCAACCAGGGGCAATTAGTTTTTGTGAGAGTAAAAAAAAAAAGCAATGGAAACGTATACACGGCAGCATCCTTCCTGTGTGCACCCCTGTGAGCACTAAATAAGCGAGAAAGAGGCGATTGCCCTTTTAGTGATTAGTAACGAGATAGCCATCAGTTTTGCAAGCGCAAGAAGCCGAAACTGCCCGCAGAACAAAGCCCAAACCACCGTCGTCCGGCGTGCCAATGCGCGAGTGGTAGTGTATAGTCGTGCGGGTGCAAACTAACTCTAAAACAAACCATGCAACGGAAACCGAGAGAGGGAGGCTCGCGAAAAAAATTCCCTGTATTCCCACATAGTGGCAGCACATGACAGAAAAGAAGAAGTTGGGAAATTGGCGCGCTTTTTAAATGTACAGACGGCGCTGTAAATATACGGCATTGACCATTTTCGGACTTTTTTGCGGTGCCGTATATTTACATCATTGACCCTCGAAGAGTTAAGGGGGGACGCGGGTTTTAAATCGCGAAAAATGGCCAAAAAATCGATTTTTTGAAAATCACATTTTCAGTTTCTATAACCCCTTTTCTATCTGATACCCAAATATCATCACTGTAAACCACTTAGAAGTGCTCTAAAAAATTCGTTTTATCAGCCAAGGTGGCGAAAAATCTCGCGGAAATCAAGAAAGAACGTTTTTCACGCCACGATATCTCCGGAACGGCGCGACCGAGCGCCGCCATCTTGGTCTCGTTGGAAAGCGCATTTCTCCGTCTTCAAATTTGCCGCTTCAGCGATCTCCTCCATACAGAAACAAGCGCACAAAAAGCAAATGATTGAAGGTCGTGCCGGAGTCTGCGATTGGCCGCGCCTGCCACGTGACTCCAGCGCGGTTCGCCATTGGTCCGGCGCTCGCGTCGTCTGCTCAGCTCTTTGCACCTCGCGAGTTTGATGTCTCCACTCGCCGTAATCTCGACGTGTCAAAACGGGCGCTACGCGGACATCACAGTAGCGTGGCCGATCCCTGCACTTGTGGACGTTTCAGACTCGCGGCTAAGCATTCCGAGCATCGGCGACGCGAACTTCGCAACCAACATTCACGCGCGGAATTCTCGGACATGCGGCTAAGCCTTTCAGCACTCGGTGTTTCAAATTCGTGACAAATTCGTATCGCGCACGCAATCCTCGGAAACACGGCTAAACATTTCGTGCATAGGGAGTCTCCGACTCGGCGATCATGCACATCGCGCGCGGACTTCTCGGACCGTCACCTAATCATTTTGTGCATCGGCGCCTCCGACTGCGCGAATATAAGCGCATCGAGTGTCGGCTCCTCGATCGAGCCCGCGACTAGGCATTTCGCGCGTCGGCACCTCGGACTGCCTGAATGAGCGCATCGAGGGTTGACTCCACGAGCCCGCGACTAGGCTTTTCGTGCGTCGGCACCTCGGACTGCCCGAATAAGCGCGTCGAGGGTCGACTCCTCGAGCCCGCGACTAGGCATTTCGCGCGTCGGCAGCTTGAACTGTGCGACTAAGCACATCGCGCGTCGGCTCCTTGTATCTGCGGCTGTGCATTTCGCACATCGGCACTTCGGACTTGCAACCAAGCACATTGCGCGTTCACTCTATTATCATATTGTCACGATAGCTCGTAACAATATCTATCATACCACCCCTTCATAAAGAGAACCTCATCATGAGCTCTGTTCACTAGGCCCCTTGGGCTGGCACACACCTGGCTGCAGAAGTGATCGAGGCATCATACAAAAGTAAAATTCTGGAAAGCACCTAGCAGCTGCATATCTATCACTGGCTCTCTGATCCTAAGTTCCACAGCCACTGTCAGGTGAAGATGACTTGGAAGGCTACTTACACTCGGAGCTTTCATTCAGTAACATGGTCAATTATACCAAATGAAAAAAAATTCCTCACTGATTGTAATGGAGACTGCTATCAATCAGACAGCCTGCATGTACAACACTGGAACTATATTCATGCCCACACAGAGTTTTACACTTCGGTTTGAAACCCACGCACCATGCTCTTTGTAGAGCATGGTGCCTAATAAAGTGTCTTGTGCTAGTTCAGTGGCCAGTGTGCTATTATTTTGAGAGTGTGCAGTTACACATTTAGTATGGCCATTCTTACAAAACATAGAGCTTCAAAATGGTACCATTTGTATTGCTGTAGATTCACTTCAGCAAAAGCTACATTCGTTTGAAACTTCAAATGCGTTTATTTCAGTTCGATGTTTTTGCACACTGTACTTCGCCTTACGGGTGTTTTTTCTGGGTTGTCTTTGGCCAAAAATGACAAGGGTGGTATCATTTTATTCGTATTTAAATGATCTGGGGGGTGATGCTATTTTTATTACTCTTGCACAGTCATGAAAATTACATTCAGGTATAGTACTCGCTGCTAATTAGAAAAAAATGTACATAATAAATGCAAGATTGTTTTCTTGTCCGTACAATGCTTCCAAATGAATAAAAATAGCATCACCCCCTGCAGTAGGTCTTTAGCAATGGTGTCATGCATTTAGTTTTTGATTTAGCAAGACGGAATCATCAAAAAGCCCCGTAACGAGTTTGAAATTAATTTGACTTCAGCCATCAATATTTTTTGAACTGCTACAGCTATCAAAAATCTAATTACAGATCTGAAATCATCACGAAAAATTACCCCAGACAGTGGAGTTTATTAAAGATTCACCCAAAAATAAGAAAAAAATGGCTGTGGCTTAGGTAAGGTTAAGCCCAGGATGCGAAGCATACTAGCCTTTATTTTAGTTGTTGAACCACTGTTTAGCTTGGTGAACTGCTGTTGCTTGGCTATATTTGGTTCGGCTAGACGAAGAAACAACTCATGCGTTACTCTGCTTCGCCTTGGACGCCCCGCCTTGGACGCCCCGCATTGGACGCGGTGAGCGTCGAGCAACGCAGCGTTCGGCGCGGCAACGAAATGTGCGCCTGAGCAAGCGACGCACGCCTGAGCCTTAGAAACAGCTCGTTTCTAAGGCAACACCGCATTCACTAGAGGCGCTTTTGTACCGCTTTGAAGCATCATACTCGTGGCTCAGTGGTAGCGTCTCTGTCTCACACTCCAGAGACCCTGGTTCGATTCCCACCCACCCCATCTTGCAAGAGTTGACCCAAAGCCACTTCTCCTCTGTCGTGACGTCACGGTGTCACGTGGTTTCAAGGCGACACCGCCGCGCCTGAGGAGCTGGGTTGAGCTCTCGTAATATGCTTCGCATAAAAAATTTTTAAGACCCACTTCCCCCCTTAAAGCTGTTTTCCCGCCCTGCGCACTGGCAAATTAAATTCTTTGGGCACTTTAAGGGCACTTTCCGGCAAACTATTTTGATACAGTGTTGATGTAAATGTTGCCGATACCGCAACGCCTGGTTTCCAAAAGCTGAGTTTATCGCGAAATGATCCCTGCATCTCACTGTGTAATAAGACATGTCTTACAAACCTTTGAAAGTGCTGTACTTTTAGGAATTGCTTAGTCTGTAACTGTTGAGAGGCTGTCACATCTCGTAAATAGACGTCCGCAGGAAAGCCTTTACAGTCAATGGCCGATTTATTGGACGCCTTCATGGCACCACCATGTACCCCGTAGAGCCAATTTATAAGAACGTTTGAAATTTTAAACGCAAAAACCCTCCACAGTCCGATTTTCCTCATTTTTCGCCATGACCGTATTGGAATAAGCATCTTCGCCTATCTGTTTCCCAGGGTGCGGCGTATTGGTGTTGGAAGTGTACTGGATGCTTTTCAATAGGCTGTAACCTAAATGTGCCACCATTCGCTGCGAAGTGAGTGTCAATTTTTGCTCTGGCAGCATCGTTGCCTACCAGCACGTTTTCTTTTTGGTTTCTCATAACCATCTTAAAACACTAGGCAATAAGAAAACTACAAAGGGCCTCTCCAGCCACTTGAGCCCCACCAGCTCAATGTGTGTCAGCATCTTGAGCCACAACAAATCTCGTGGTGGGGGCACGTCAGAACTTCCGGTGAAATGCACTGTCTGTAGGAGCTGCTGACCTAGGCAGAGTTCAAAGAGTGCAAACGTAAGCTTGACGAAGCCGCAAAAACGACAGAATGTGTCTCAGGCCAACCAGCTCGGTATGTGTCAGCATCTTGTGGTGCAACAATTTGTGCAACGCTTCGCAGGTGTCAAATAAAATTGAATCTGGCAAATTCTTTAAGGACTTTGGCTTGGCCTGTAAATTTTTCTGGTTAGTATGTCTTTCTTGCTTTTTTTTCTATAATGTATGAATGAGGTTCTACTGTATGCGTTGTCTTGAATGTCACGAAAAGCAGAGACCACACAGAGAACATAATGTACACAAGTGCCATAGTGTGCTTGTGTCAATGTTTTCTGTGTGCTGTCTGCTTTTGGCACCATTCGAAAAAATGGGCAGTAAACTGCAGGAACTTGCCCACAAACAAGTCCTCAAAACGCCTGCTTAATTCGCGCACCAAGGCACTGACATGTGCAGCCTGGTGCTAGAAATGTTTCGAGATGCCATGGGTGACATTGGTGTGGCGTTGATGCTGCATATGGAAGACTGCAGATTGCTGCTTCAGGTGCCGCACCATGTTGTAGACCACGATGTGCTGCTGCAGGCCTTTCTTCATTGTTTCGTGTTGCTCTGATGCAGGCACAAAGCATGATCTTCAACAAAGTTTGCTACGAGGGCTGCATGGGCAATCCAGACGGCACCCTGAGGGTAGAGATTTATGTGCCTTCCAACCAAGTTGGGCGCATCATTGGCAAGGGTGGCCAGACGGTGAGTATCAACAGCATGCACTGTCTGCTTGCTTAGTTCGTTGTAGCTTGTTTGGAAAGGATAGTGTAACTGGAGTGGGCCGTGCATCTTTCTGGCCATCTTTGTTCCTGTTGCATGTGCAGTCTTATTTTCCTAGTTGCAAGCAACGATCTCTGGCAGGCTGAAGTGTCCTGAGGCAATGCAGTCTGCTGTGATAGAGCAATAGCTGCTATATCAACCTGTATTCTTGGATGGTCACTTTTGGGGATACAGTCGGAACTCTACAATAACTAAAGCTAGGATCATTTGTCACAGTGCAGTATACTTGTATCTCGGGCGGATGGCCGTAGAATTTAATGAGATCTGTATCTCTAGACAACAAAACTTCGTTGCTTTACCGCGATCCGAATTAATTTTAGTAAACGTGTCTGTTGCTCAGTCGCATAATTTCAGCAGTGTGCATCTCTTAAACTTTTATACAGTGCGTCCTCTTAGGCCTATATACAGCCACATTACATTACCCCATAGCAATGTACTGTATAAACCTTCATTGTAATGAAGCCGCTTTGCTTGAATTATCGCTTTATTCGAAATTTGTCCAAGTCCCAACCTGAACGCCTGGTTTTCTACCAGGTTACGCGAAGCACACTGATAAGCTGCTCTGCTTAGAGTGAACTGGCAAGGGCTGCCTGCCTTTGATAACATAAAAGCGCAGTATGGAGGAAAAGGCAGCGTGGCAAGAGAGGCTGAGTGTTGCTCGCCCGCTTGTGCGGTGCGAAAGGAGCTGAACTCTGCTGCGAGTGCGCACCCGCTCCTCGTCTCTGGTAACACGTGGGCGCAGTATGGAAGAAAAGGGTGCGACGGCGTAGCTGGCCACGGAGAGGGTCACTCCCTCACCCGACGTGGCTCGGCGCAAAACACGGAGTGCTGTCGTGGGTGCGCACACTCCGTGGCGCTGCGGAAGTAGTGCACACAGTGTGTGCCATGAAATGGGCAAGTGTTACCCTTGCACCGCATTCCGTGTGCCCAAAGTCTGCCGAACCAGAATTGCGCTGCTTCCTCTGTGCTTGCTTGCATACATGCAGTGGCCAGTGCAGGCTTTGTGACCATGTGGTTTGTGGATTGCTTTGTTACATGTGCCTCGCGTGTGCTTTTGTGGGTCTTCGGTTGGAAATGGCACTGCCAGTCCCTGCGTGAATGTGCCTGACCTTGGAACAAGAAGTTATGTAGTACGCGAGGTGGAGAAGGCGACCGACAAAAATATGAAATTGCAAAGCACTTCGGTGAACCGTCTTCAACATTCTCAACTGTACCGAAAAACAATGAAGCCATACGAGATGAATTCGAGAAGAGCATCTCAGCTCAATGAAAGTGCAATCGTGATTCCAAGGATAGTAGACTTCCATTAATTCGACTCCGGTTTAGAAGAAAATCAGACGATTAGAAAATGTGTCCAAATCGACCATTTTATTTGTCCCCCCTTAAACACTACATGTCATCGTCGTGGCACAATAGTTTGTTCATTGGTACCACTGTTCATTAGTGGTTTGTTTATCGTCTGGGCTGCTTGTGTGTGTTGCAGGTTCGAGAGCTGCAGCGGCTGACACGTGCGCTCATAAAGCTGCCAGAGGAGAGCCAGAATGCCAACACTGAGGAGACCCCAGTGCACCTCCTTGGTGACTTCTTCAGCACTCATGTGAGCATGCTAATTTTTCTCGCTGGCCATTTTTCCTCCACATTTACGCCTTAGAATTGCTTACCGTGACGTCGGTCGTATGTACCGTGAGTGAAGGCTGGTTTGTTAAGGGGGAACAGGGGTCATAAAAACTGAAAGGCGTGAAAAAAGGATCTTTAGGAAAAGATTTTAGGATTTAGATTTGTTAGAATCTAGGCTGATAGCTTTCTTCAAATACTCATGTACCAAACTCTAGGGTCGGCTTAGATTCCAGGATTTAAAAAACGTGCCGGTTTGTAATTGAATATGATAAATATGGTGCATAGCTAGTGGCATCTAGCTATGCAACTAGCTAGATATTTTGACCTGTGTCATATTGGCGTGCGGCGTGGCCCATAGCATGGCATTATCACAATGGCACCAAACAGGCAATGCCACTATAGCCCTGCTTTCAAACGAAAAGTTGTGCTAGCCACAAAGGCATCGTCAAACGTACAAGTCATGCGGGACTTCGGCATCAATGAGAAAAAATGTGTGTCGCTGGAGGGAGCAGTGGGGGAAGGCGCTTTATGCATGGCTGCAACAAGGAGATGACTGCGATAAGGAAAATAAGCGCGTAATAACAAGATGTTCACCGGGATTGCGCTGTGTTTCAATGCCTGCAAGCCATGCCGCACTGTCTGCGCTTGCTGACGTAAGCTTGCATGCATCCGCAAGCGTGTGTGTGGTCTGGGCTAGCAGCAATCATAACGTAGAGTGAGCTCGGCATGTTCATATTGAATAAATGCTGTTTTCATTTTGTGAGTGCTGTCCTTCGTTTTTTTTGTTTGGTCTACATTCGAGGTAAGCTTTCAAAATTTTTTCTGGCTTTGCACATTTGGGGGTCGGCTTAGAATTGGGGCCGGCCTAGATTAGAGTAGATACGGTACTTGTTTCCGCATCTATAATGCCTAATCTACGCCATATCAAAATGATTTGCCCAAAAACGCACCCCAAGGGCCCCAAAAAATTTCGTCAGTGCAGACAGTGAGAAAAGAGCCCAAAATTGTGCAGAAACAATGGAGTTCATGTAGCAATCTCCAGTCTTTCCCACCGCAGAGCACTGCCATATTGGTATTGTTCGAAAAGCTCAAAGTTCCTTCTCTCAGTTTCCTGCATTCTCACCCACTATGGCTGCATAGGAAAGGGGCAAATGAAAAATTGGAGGGCGCTTAAGCTTCGCCTTCAAGAGTGGAACGCGACAGCGTTCCCATCGACCCGTCAATGGGCTACGGCACAGCGACTACGCGCCCCGCATCGGACGTGGTGAGCGTCGAGCAACGCAGCGTTCGGCGCGGCAACGAAATGTGCGCCTGAGCAAGCGACGCACGAAACAGCTCGTTTCTAAGGCGACACCGCATTCACTAGAGATGCTTTTGTACCGCTTTGAAGCATCGAACTCGTGGCTGAGTGGTAGTGACTCCGTCTCACACTCCGGAGACCCTGGTTCGATTCCCACCCAGTCCATCTTGCAAGTTGTTTTTTATTCATGAAATGCCTGCTAGGATTTATCGCTCACGGCCAACGCCGCTGACGCCGACACCGACGCCGACGACACCGGCTTTTCTGCGACACGAGCTCCTTAACGCTATCGCGTTAAAAACAATTAGGGGCCGTTCTGAAGAACTTCGCGGCTTTCCTATTAGCTCTGTGTGCCAGCACGCTCAGAGGCACCTACCTCTTCGCTGTTACTATGGCACCTAGTGCCCTGACACGGCCAGTATAGAGCTCATCTGCTAGGCATGCCAGTGGGCCTGGTTTGAAAACTCTTGATCCGCGGTTTATTTGTTAATCACACTGTGAACGTGAAAACCAAATTGACCCTCGCTTCAAAAAAATAAGTTCGGAACAGGACACGCATCAATAGAAAACAAAGTGCAAGCCGTCTCTGCTTCTCAGGGCAAGAAAGAGGAGGTAGTTGTGGCATACAGCCGATGACAAAATCACACTGTAGATAAGCCACTGCTTCCTGTAATCTCGTACTGCATCGACCATAGCCGCTTGTCCTCTTGAGTAGTTCGGAGACTGCAGATGATGTGCCGATACTGATTCCCGTACTCCTTGCGTGTGCCTCTCGCGTGTATGTGGGTTTGTGTTGGTGCATTCTGGATCCTGTTACGAGCCTGTACGTCCGCGCAATGTCATCAGCGGAAGCATTCTTGTGTCCAATTATGATTTCCCATCTTTTTTTGTTTTATTTTTGTTTTTCTCACAGTTTTTTTTAAGTCTCACATTTTGGGATTGGCACTGTGTCCCTTCTACTCATTCAGTTCTCGTCATTCTTTCTTTTACCCGAATGTTGGTGAATCAGAGGGTGCACAAGAACTACGATATAGTAGTGTCTTATGACACTGTAAAATTTTGAAATCCTATATAAATCACTAACATGAATTCACATTTGTAAAGCTGCAACACTAAAATTTCAAAACTTCGGCTAAAGCACAGATACAAACATCAAAATTCTAACTTGCAGTCTTTAAACGTCCAGAAACATACTTGCTTACTTTTAGCTATCCTGTTGCACTACATTTTTTGCAAGTCGCATCCCAAATTTTTAAGGGGGGTTTGCATGTTCTAGAATGATAAAACATGGCTGAAAAATTTATTTTGAGAAAAATGCATTTTAGGAATGTTTGTGCCTTCAAGCATCTGTCCTCAAATTATTATAGCCGATTTTGATCGGTAAATAAGAAAAAATCTGCTTTCATAATGCCGCGGGAGCCAGGCTAAATTTGTTCAAGACTTCCAGCGTCTGCCACAGCCGCTGGCCGACCGCCGCCATCTTGGGCTTTTGAAGCTGGTTTCCTTGTGCACATTTTGCGCCGGCTCAAAGTGGCACCGCTCAAACATAAGGACGGCTCTTGCCACTTTTCTGAAGGGTGATTGTTGGCCTCTGATTGGGCAGAGCGCAAGTGCGCAAGGCGAGCCCCTCGTCTTGCGCCTTCCATAGGCTGGCGTCACCAAAGCAGCCATTTTGTTTTTCATTTTTGTTATGCGTGCGCCGCCGTCTCTGCCGTTGCTGCCAGTTTACGTGGGTCGACGTTGTCTGCTTTCACTTGCGTTCACGCCGCTGGTGCAGCGGCTTTTGTCTTGTGGCGCATCAGGAGACGCTCGCCTAAAGGCCAGTCAAGCTTACGAAAAAAAAACTAAAGCGTTGATGGAACGAGAGGCCGAAGATTGCAGGTGTGCTCGCTTCCTGAATGGCTGGCATGAACGGAACGGCCGGTGCCACCTATTGCATCCGAAGTGCAGTGGTGGAACAGCTTGCAAACAGAATTGTGCCAACTGCTCCGAGAGCGGACCTTTGCTCTATCCTGTGCCAAAACGACATTTTAGTGGAGAATTGCTCCGAGCCTGTGCCAAAGTGGCCAAAGCATGCAAAAGAGCAAAGCCCTCCTTCTATCCATGCTTCACAGCTACCAAAACAGAAACCAAAACCAACAGCACGTTAACGTCATCATCGTTACAGAAGGAAGCAGGGGCCCATCCTTAGTTTCTCACTGTGTTGACAGTTCTCGCGGCGATCCTGTAGGCACTGCAATTTTTGATCAGGTGGTGACGCCACCATTGCTTGCCTCAACTGCCTCCGTTTCCTCCGTGTTTATAATAAGTGCGTATGACGCCTGTGTGACTTAGCAAACCTCCATTTCGGGAGACGTCATGGGCAGTGACTGGGTGAATGACACATAACTTTGGCCACAGGGGCAGAGAATGTGCGAAAGAGCTTTTGGAGCGGATTAAAGGGGGATAGGGGCCTTTGGGACGAAAAAAAAATAGCGAAAAAAAACTCACTTTTTGAAAACGGTGTTTCTGAAATCTACACCTCTTTTTACACAACCAGACCGAATTTTTAAACTATTCCATCAGTATTTTAGCCGTAGCATTGCTTCATTTCATTGATACTAGCAAAATTTGAGCCGAAATTAATACTAAAACGGCACTTCTGCAAAACGTAGCTGCTGTTTCACACATCGAAGTGTGGACATCTTGGTCTCATTTCAAAGAGCGGGCTTTTTTCTTCAAGGGGAAAAAAAAAAAAACTTACCTTGAATGTAGGCGAACAAAATAAAGTGAGGACAGCGTCCACAAAATGAAAACAGCATTAATTGAATATGAACATCCTGAGCTCATTCTATGTCACTTTCTTATCGCTGTCATCTTTTTGCAGCCCCCCCCCCCACGACGGACGCCTTTCTCATCAATGCGGAAGTCGCGCCCAGCTTGAGCGTTTGGCAATGCCTCTGCGGCTAGCACAACTTTTCATTTGAAAGCGGCGGCATAGTGGCATTACCTGTTTGGCGTCATTGCGGTAACGCCATGCTAAACCAGTTAGACCCAGGTCAAAATGGCGACGTTGCTCATGTACTTCAATTGGCTACTGACACGGCTAGTAGCAGCTGCGATACTGACTTTTCTAGATGGTATTAGCTATGCACTGTATTTATTAGTATATGTTAAAGCTGGCACGTTTTTAAGATCCTCGAATCTAAGCCGACCCTAGAGTTTGGTATAGGATTATTAAAAAAAAAAGCTATCGGCCTAGATTTGAATAAATACAGTAAGTTTGGTATCAGTGTATTCATATTGAAATTATCTAGGGGGTGATGCTGTTTCTGTCGCACTAGCATCATTTTGCAAATTACAATAAAAAATAGTAATGAGTGAAAATAAGAAAAAGTATTCACAGTAAATGTTGGTCTGCTTTCTTACCTTTAGAGTGCTTTCAAACAAATAAACATAGCATCACCCCCAATGCAAGTCTTTGGCATTCAGGTCATGAACTTCTTGCATTTAGCAACACGAAATTGCCAAAAAGCCCCGTGAGAAACACCCATTAAGTTTATTTTCAGATGTTAATACTTTCTGAACTAGAGCAGCAATCAAAAAATTAATTATACATTTGAAATCAGCATGCAAACTGAACAAAACAGTGAAGCTTAGGTCAAATTGAACTGAAAAATAAAGAAAAACGTTTTAGAACCCAGGTCCGTCCCCCCTTAAATGTTTGTTCCAGACGCCGGGTCCCCATATATTTAATGCTGTTTTTGTACTTTTCTCAAAAAAAAAAAGTCTCCATCCAATATTCAGGCTTCGATATCTTAACACCAGGAACAGATAGAAATATTTTTTTTTGCAGAATGGAGCCTAATGCGTATAAAGTATATAGCAAGCAGAATTTTGTTTTTATGTTGGAAATCAATTATATTTTGCTACATTTTCTGCTACATGGTTGCCCATTTTGTGGTCTTATATTCAATGGGTTGATAAATATATCTTTTAATGGTCAGATCAAGTGCTTGCTAGGCTTTTTATGCTGTTTAACCATGCCTTAAGAATGTTTATTGTGACATTTATTTTCTGTTGTGGCCTTAATAGGGGCACTAAAGAGAAAAATGATTTTTTTTTTCATCAGTAAATTACCTCTCTAGGACACCAAAAACACCACTCCTACTATGATAAGACGCTTGCTTGGTAAGCCAGAAAAAGTGCAAGAATGAAAGACGGGTGGCGATGCCTCCTTGAAGTTCCCACACCTGGTCGCTGTGACGTCATGGATTTTGATGGCATCTTCTAGGGCCTACTAATTATATATAGCGGTACAGATTGACTACATAGTGTTCTAAAAGAACCAAATAATAAATGTGGCAAGTTTTGGGAACCTTTACTCAGCCAACGCAGCCCAAATGCAAAAGCATACAATGGAATCCCGGACGTCACACTGATGTACTGGTGTCTGGGTTTTGGCGCGAAATTAAAATACTGATATTTCGACCTTCATTTTCTCATCTAATAACCAAACTATTTCGAAACGACTGCCTGCAGCGTACTGCGTGAAACAATTAGTCTAAACTGATTTGTTTTGCTTTCGTGTCCCTTTGAACAATGGAAGTGAAATTTTATCTTAGGAACTACTTCACCTGCAGCAAAACGAATTGCACATTTGAAATCGGCACAAGAGTCGTAGTAAGACAGGAATGTTTCCTGAATATTGATGAAAGAAAATGGGGAACATTATTTCAATAGCAGTGTCTCACCTTAAAAGAAAATGAAGCTAAGTGGTGACGTTTCGTCCATGACTTTAGTAGGTGCAGTGTTTTTGCGATTATAATCTGCACCCCAAAAAATTTTAAAATATTGAAGTTTGGCTTGGGTGCGAATGATAAGTTTGGCTTGAAGTGTGGCTTCACGGCAGCACAATGTGCACTGCCGTGAAGTTTGCCATTCAGAGTTTTCGTATCTTCTAGGGAACTCCCACCCTCACGTGTAGTAAGATCCCTTTTCCCCTCTTTCATGATCGCCCATTCTCCTCACTCTTTAGGGTAGCCATTTTGCCTTTTGGTTGTGTCAGTATAGTCCTAATCTGTTTTAATGGATCTGCATAGAAAATACTTTTGGGTATTGCAGACCATTCTGGTTGCGGGCCACACCACGAGCAAGTTGCCAGAACCTCAGCTTACTGATCACTCGCTCGACAGGATCATAAGGAAGTGGAGGTTAGAAGCGGAACCGTTGACCTCGGAGAATTGATGACAGAGTGCAAGGATGAGGGGTATTCCATGTTGAAGAAAGGAAGAGCAGTAGTGGAAGTGCTGTACCAGTTGTGTCAGTCTGCACTGTCTGGAATTGTTGCTCCATGTTGCTTCAAAAGGGTCTTTTTTTTTTTTTCATATCCAAATTGCACCATTGCTGTGCCATTGCTGCAGGTTGAGTGCTTTCTGGCATTTGGTGCAGGCCCTCATGTGCCTGAAGACGTTTTGCCGCTGTTTTGTGTGCTTGATGTCAAGGCTCCCTGTGCAAATGCGTGCAGGCTGCCCAGCGCCAGATCAGGGCCTTGGTGAACCGGAACCAGATGGTGGGTGGCCAGGGACCCTACCCCATGCACCCCCGGATGGGACCACGCAGGGGTGGTGGCGGAGGTGGCAGCAACAACAGCAATAGGCAGCAGCAGCAGCAGCAGCAGCCATCGCCTCCATCTTCCTCTTCCTCTTCGCAGCCACCACAGCCGCAGGCTGGCTCGCCCCCGAGCAACTGAGAGGGGATTGTGTCTGAGCGTATTAGGTGGCCGTCCCTCTCCTCCCAGTGTCTTTTTTTTTTTTTCTTGTGGCCACACTCCTTTGCACCACTGGACCAGGAGTGACGGGGTAGGTAAAGGACTGCTTCTTTGTATTCAGGAGGTTTCTTCCTGCACCATTTGTTCAGCACTGTTCCAAAGGGTTTCCAAGGATTACATGCGGTGATTGTGTGAAGTGGTGCTTTATTAGGGGCAGGTGTGGAGTGTTGAAGGAGATTTCGAGTGTGGTGTTCGTGTGCGATTGCACTTCCTTCATTTGGGGCTTGTACATCGGCATGAACAACATTCTTCGAAAGTAAGCCTTTGCAGTCTTCTTTTATTTTCTTTTTCTATGAAAGAGACCCATTGCTGGCACTAAATAATAGCGGCACATCCTAGTTTGTGCATGAAGGCCCGAACATTATGAAGTTAGTGTAATGAAAGTCTCGTGCATTTGACTTTGGCATGGTTTGGGCAGCGAGTCAAACTCGCGAAACTCGCTTTTCCGGGTGTCTGGATTCAGCTGGCCGCGATTGTCTTCTAGATTTGAGGCTCAAGCACCACCAAAGACAATTTCAGCATTGTAAATATGCGTGCGCTTGCCTGTGCCTCATTTACAAGGAATGGCGGTTAGTGAACTAAAGTTAGCACATTTTGTTAGATGCAGTCTTTTTTTTCTCCCCCCCCCCTTGTAGTGGTGTATTAAGAGTGTTGGCCACAAGAAAAAAAGAGGAGGGGATTAGGGAGCAGGGCAGTTGATGATGTTGTTGACCTTGTTCTTCATCAACATGTCACATTTTTTTTTGTTCTCTCTCTTTAGGAAACAAATGTTGGAGAGAGTGGGTTTGATCGACACAAAGTGCAAATGTGAAAGAGAGAGAGTGCTCCTCCACAGGGGAGAGTAATGAGGGAGGGAGTGCGTGGAGGAGAGTGCATTGTATATATATACACATGTATACTACGTTTGGGTGTGGGGAGGAAGGGAACCCTCCTTTGTTTGTTCTGCATCAAATGGATACTGGCGTGTATTAAGTGGGCGTCAGCCAATGGCGAGAGGCCACAGGAAGCATGGCTTTGTCCCACCAAGCTTTTAGGTACCAAGCTGCGGCGACATCTTGCTGCAGCTGTCCGTCAGGCAGCGGTCGGCTGCTGTTTTAGACCAAGAAGAGCGCTTTGTGCAACAGTTCATGCTGAAGCTTGCATGTACTGCAGGCCCCCCCTCCGATTGCATCTCTCTAGAGCACACGAGTGGTGTGCTGCGGAGTGCTGTGTGGTGCAAGACGTGCTGTTATGCTGTGCACGCTGGATTCCAGACAGCTTTCTGGAAAACCAGGAGCCAACCACACTGTTCAACTATGCAAAGTCTGGGACGAAAGCTTTAAAGGGGGGGGATGAGGGATGAGGTACTTAAAAAAAAATTTGGAAATTTTTTTTCAAAACAGCTTAAATGAAATTCAGACAGTTAGTGTATCTTTTTCAGCTGATTTCTAAAGTGCAATTTATGTTCTCTACGATAAATATTTTCTATAACATCCAAAACAATGTTCTTTGTTTGGAGCCTAATTAGCTAATCAGCAGCAACTTACACAGTAACCTACAGCACACGGAACTGATTCTGAATGGTCATAGGGTGTCGTAACCTATAAATTGTTGTTTTAGGTCATTTCGAAGTGAAGTTATAGGTTGTCAAACTTAGTCACGAAAAATACCGACCTAGATAATAGAAAGGTATCAATATGGGCATTTTTTATGGCTACGTTTGACAACCTATAACTTTGCTTCGAAATGGCCTAAAACAATTTATCGGTTACAACACACTATGAGCATTCAGAATCGATTCCGTCTGCTCTATGTTAGCATGCAAGTTGCTTTTGATGAGCTAATTAAGCTTCTAACAAAGAACATTCTGTTTTGGATATCATAAAGAATATCTATCGTAGAAAAAAAAATTGCATTTTTGAAATCTGCTGCTAAAAATACATTAACTGTGGAAATTTCATTCAGATTGTTCAAAAAAATTGTTTTTCGAAGTGCCTTGTCCCTTCTTAAAGATAGTGTTACTCATGAATGTATTCATGGCAACTTGCACAACACCGCTCGCATTCTCTAGACGAGTGTGATTGAAAGTGTGCATCAGTGTGTTTTGCCGACACTTGTTACAATGGTGGTGGCCTTCTGGTTTTCGGAGGCTATGAGCTGCGTGCCGACACTGACAAGACTTGCTTAGAGGGTGACCTTCCTCCCCCTCTCATCTTGGGCGCAGGCGCAAATGCAACCTCGTGTTTTTATGGTTGCCAGGGCTGTGAAAAAAAAAAAGTGCGTTTCTTTTACACATGTGCAGCTTTCAGTAGCATATGTGACATGTGTATGTAAAAAAAAAAAAAAAAAAAACGCGCCAGTCGTGTAAAACTTTTGGTCACGGCGAGCGGCGCTCGTGATGAAAGCAGCTGTATTGCCGTTGGAGCTGGCCGACTTTAGTAGTCGGCGTTGCGAGTCTGCCGCTCATGCTTGAGCAGAGAGGAGGCGTTTTTGATGGAGGCGAGAAACACTTTCGTGTTTTGTGTTTCTGTCCCTCCCGTTTTTTTATTGTATAAACGTTACGCGATGAACGAGAGCTTTTATTTTTGATACTTGTTGGAGAAACTTTTTTTTTTGTGTGTGTGTGTATGCGCGTGTGCAGGTGTGTGTCCTATGACAAGGTGGCGCCTTTTGCCACGACACACGTTTTTTTTTTTGGATGCTTGATGACCTGATGTGATGCGAGACATTGCGTGTGGTATGGAACAGAAAAAAAAAACAAAACATAGAAGGCTAAAAGTCTGTCAGAGAGATAAACAAGCAAACAAGCAAAAAGAAATTTTTTTACCAAGTCGGTCGGATAGTTGAAACCTGATAATTTTGCATGCACGCCTTGCATTGCCAAGCAGCCTTTTCTTACACATCTGCTGTTCTTCCATGGACGGGTTATGCTCAGAAATGTTCTGCGAGATGTTGAGGCCTTTATTGGCATGTTTGCGTGTGCAACTTGTGAAAGACACAAAAAGAAAAAAACGTGCAAGACATGTTATCGGTTGGTTTTTGTGCCAAGTTTCTCCAATAAGTTCAGTTGTTTCCCAATCCCTTTCCCTTTGCAAGCAGTTATTACCGTTGAAGCTGGCATCACAACTGCATTGCTGTTACACACTTGTAAAATTTGTGAGGGGAGCCAAGAGCACTGGAAGAAAAAGAAAAGCTCTCGTTCCCTCTGCTTCGGATGTTGGACAAGAAAGAAAAAATCTCATGTTGACCGCCTCGCATGGGTTAACAGTGCTTCAATGTTCATTTTTTTTTTTTTTTTGTGTAGCTGCAGTGAAGACGAGACACGCAGACCACTAATCTTAGTCATAACACATCAACTGAATTCATAGGCTAAACACAACAGCAAAGAACACGTAAGTGGGATGCTGCTTGCTTTCAGCAGCAGGCTCTAGAAAACCATAAATATGAAAAAAAACTTCATCACATATACTTTGACGATAGCAGCTCAAGGCCTTCTGCTGGCTTTTTTTGCGAGGGTGGGGGCTTCTAAAACAGATTTGCGTTCAAAACGCCATTCCCACAGTGGAGCTGAAAGCCGTTTTTTTTTCTTTTGCGCCGACATGCACCAGTTTCATTCCTATGACGCCCCTCCCTCAGGATTACAGGCTACGGAAACTTTCTCTCAGGACTGTGCTCCCACTCTCTCTCTCTTTGCGAGGATGTCTCCAGGTGATGCCCGTGTTAAACATTTGTTCGTTTGAATCCACTGGTCAGGGAGCGCAGCTTCGCGTGATCCTCTCCTCGAAGGAGTCCTCGTTTGACTGCACTCTTCTTTGACGACGGCTACCTCACTTGTACCATGCAGGAAGGGGAGTTTCTCCCCAATCCAGGAACCCAGAGTTTTATTACCGTGACTGCGACTACAAAGGAAGGCTGACAGTGACACGCATAACAGACCACTACAGCCTGGAACAAGCTGCTGCCATGTGGTAGCAATTTAACCCTGACCTATTTGTCAGTTCCTCCCATCAAGTTTCTCCGAACTGCGTTCAAGTCTGCTTGAAAACGTATGCCGGCAGGGCAGTGAGTCAACCTGACAAAAAGCAACCACGTTGCTAGTTTTACTATCCCATTTGCTTTGCACTGCGTTTTTTATCCTTGCAGCGGATTGAGGAAGGCCTTTCATTGTCTTGCAGAGAAATCAATGTGGGTATATAGATGTATGAAGGGTGGCAACTCTGCTGTGAAGCATTCTTCCAACTTTCTCATAACTTCAAGCTTATGGCTTGAACATGTCTGCTTCATGGTCACCTTCTCTTTCCACATCCTGCAAGTGCAAGCAAGCTTTTTCAACTCCGGGCTCCCGCTTTGCTCAGAGGGGTCTTGCACGATAGTTCAACTCTCGAGGAAACTGATGAGCGAACCGGTTCGGCAAAGATGACGGAAAGATTTGCAACCTGCAGTGGCTACCGAGAAGAAAAAAAAAAATGCGGACCTTGACAAATGAGACCTCGAAACTCATGAATGACAGATTTGAGGACAGACCCGATTTGTGAACATGACACTTCTTGTTTGACTGTCCCTTTTCTACTTTCCTCCATGCGGCCTTGGTGTTCGCTGGTTTAGGAAGGCTTCGTTAATGCGTTACTTTGTGCAGACGGCATACTCGCTGCACTTTTTTTTTCCTGCTGTGTAGATGTTTGCTTCCATGTGTTACCACTAGATCGCAGTGCTGTGTAAAACATGGATCTCTGAGATAGGCTTTCTCTTCTCATCTTGTGTATGAGCAAATGAAAAGGAGTTGCCTGCAGTGTTTTATGGCTTTCCTCGTGGTGGTGTCCGTGCACCAGAAACACCTTTTGAATTTTGACCCCTGGAATTTGCTAACTGGCTGCTGCTGCTGCCTTACGCGGCTTGATGCTCTGGCACAGCACATCCTTTGCTTATCATGATCTAGATTACTCCTTCTTGCACTTTGGCATTTTCTTGGTTTTTTAGGGTAGAGTTTGATCCTGTAGTTGTTAAACACCTTTTGCTTAAGTTTTTGTTCTCCCCCAGTGCTACTTGGGCTTTGGCTGAGATGCAGTGCATTGCGCAGACTACACTGCTCTTTACCGACGTTCCTGGGCTTTATTAAATTTCTTTTTTCGTTTCTGCCTCGGTGGCGTTTGTTTTTCTACTGGCAGTTTTTTTTCCTTTTGGCTCGCATCTACAGTCCGTTCATTTACCCTGCTATTGTGTTAGACTGGCCGGAACAGCTATCAGCCGATTAGTGTCCGACCCCTAGGCTGTATTTTGAGCAAGCTTTTTTTTTTTTGCCTTTCTTCGTTACCTGGCAGCTGCCAGCAGAAGACTGTTGTTTAATTGCTTTGAACTCTCTCGGTTACCATAAAAGGAGACCAGGAGTTCTTTTCTGTGTGTTGCAGTACATAACCAGTCTGTTTGTCAGTGGGATTTTTTGGTATGCAGGGCATTGTAGCAGTAACATTGCACGTAAAAGTAGGCTTCATATCTAGTGTTTGCAGGCATTTCTTCCTTAAATCTTGCACTGCAATAGTGTTCTCATCAGCTTTGCTAACTTTGTCAAATTGTGGAGAGTTTCAGAATATAATTACTGGTGTGTATCATTTCCCAGCAGTAGCAGCAGACTGCTTCCCCTCAGTGCTTGGTTTGCTAGGCCAAACCCAGAGAGTTAGTAGCATCCATAGTTTTTGCTGTAACGCTGTTCGTTTTTGTGTCCGTTGTGGGCTCCTTGGAGCATTTCACTGTGGTTTAATTTGTGTAGCAAGAAACCCTTGTAATTGCTCTGCGCCTTTATTCTTCCCGTATTTTTTGCCGCTATATTGTAACTGTTTTTGAGACTTACTACCAAATTGTGTATTGTATTAGAGTGCAGTGTAATTTCTTGATTTTCCTCGCACCAGATGATGCCCTTGCTTGCTTTCACAGCTGTTGCGCGTGCCAAGGTGTGTCCACGGTGTCACCCTTTTGCTTTGGTGTTGGAGACCATTGGGCTCATGCAGCTCCCAGAGTAAATTAACGTGCCCAGTGCCGGCACAGCAGGCTTGCACGCATGTGCTAGTTTTTCCGGGTTTCTCTATGTGGTTGGACTCCTTGGTCACCTGCTGCTCGCAGTCCTTGTTCAGCGTATTGTACTGGTAACACGTTAACCGATGTAACTGGAACCACCGTGTGACTGAGCCTTCTACCGCCGCCATAGCAGGAGCACATCTTATGCAAGGCGGCCACCGCTACAAACGAACTGAAATACAGTGCTGCCATTGTCAAGATTGACATGTGGGGCTGCACCTGTGGCCGGCTGCTTGGCATTTGATAAAAACTGCCGACTGTCCCCTTTCATGTCAACCTCTGTCTTATTTAGCCCTTAAAATTATTTTTGGTTTGTTTCCTCAGTGTGCGCTTAAAGCATGGCAGTAGAAAAGTTTGTATCTGTTGGCATAATTACAGGATTGGCTTATGTTTCTGTGCAACCATTTATTTCCCCTCTCTCGAAGTGAATTTGTATGAGAGTCTGGATGCAATACAGGTCTTTTTTTACATATGTTTGTGTGTCTTTGTAAGCAGCACATTGTTCATGTGCTGGTCAGTTTTCAACTGTCACTGTGAAGCTTCTTTGGACAAGAGCTTGTGTGCTAGTGATGAGACCATTCTCATTAGTGACAATGGTTTGAAACAGTTAGGCTTACAAACTTATTCGCTCCCCCTGGTAAACACACAAGGCGATACCCTACTTGAACAAGCAGACTCACTTGGGGAGCACTTTGAAAGTGTATCAAGCTCAAATCATTATTCGCAATCATTCCTGAAATATAAACAAATAGAAGAATGCAAGCCACTCACCAATAAATGCCGACAGAATGAACCGTACAATTGCCCTTTTAGTGCTGCCGAGTTGAAAGCGGCCTTGAGCGCATGCAAGAGTTCCGCACCAGGATCCGATAGAATCATGTATGAAATGCTCAAAAACTTACACAATGACACGCAACTTACACAACTTACACTCTTCAACACTATCTGGGATGCAGGGTACCTTCCAACGGCATGGAAAGAAGCCATTGTGGTCCCTGTTTTGAAACAAGGGAAAGACCCTTCTTCAGTGGCAAGTTACCGCCCGATAGCCCTCACAAGCTGCATGTGTAAGGTATTTGAAAAAATGATAAATCGGCGACTCATACATTTCCTTGAACAAAACAAATTGCTTGATCCCTTTCAGTGTGGCTTCCGAGAAGGGCGCTGCACAACCGACCATCTTGTACGTATTGAAGGACATATTCGTGACGCGTTTGTACACAAACAGTTCTTCTTATCGATATTTCCTCGATATGGAGAAGGCGTACGATACGACCTGGCGCTACGGAATCTTGAGAGATTTGTCAGAAATGGGAATTCATGGTAATATGCTAAACGTAATAAAAAGCTACTTGTCCAATCGTACCTTCAGGGTGAAAGTAGGCAATGTGCTGTCACGTCCTTTTGCACAAGAAACCGGTGTACCCCAGGGTGGCGTGCTCAGTTGCACACTCTTTATTGTTAAGATGACAACACTTCGTACTTCCTTACCACCGGCCATTTTGTATTCCGTCTATGTGGACGACATTCAAATAGGTTTCAAATCCTGTAACCTCGCAGTGTGCGAGAGACAGGTACAGCATGGTTCGAACAAGGTGTCAGGGTGGGCAGAGAAAAACGGATTCAAAATCAATCCTCATAAGAGTTCTTGTGTTTTGTTTACAAGGAAGAGAGGCCTGGTTCCGGGTCCCTGCTTAGAAGTGTGTGGACAACAGATACCTGTAAACAAAGAACACAAATTTCTAGGTGTCATACTTGATTACAGACTCACTTTCATCCCCCACATTAAACATCTTAAAGAAAAATGTCTGAAAACAATGAACATAATGAAACTTCTATCCCAGACTACGTGGGGTAGTGACAGGAAGTGTTTAATGAATCTATATAAAAGCCTCATTCGATCGCGACTAGACTATGGTGCCGTCATTTATCACTCTGCCGCCCCAAGCGCACTAAAGATGCTGGACCCTGTTCACCATCTGGGTATCCGTTTAGCCACAGGAGCTTTCAGAACGAGTCCCGTACAAAGTTTATATGCAGAATCGAATGAGTGGTCACTTCATATCCAGAGAACATACATCAGCCAAACATATTTTTTGAAAGTCCACTCTAATCCCGAACATCTCTGTTTTAACACCATTAATGACATGACACGTGCCACACTATTTCGTAATCGTCCTTCCGTAAGACAGCCTTTCTCGCTGCGTGTGAGGGAGCTTAGCGAAGAAATGCACGTTCCACTCCTCGAGCTTCGCCTAATGCATCCAGCCAAGCTGCTACCTCCTTGGGAGTGGCAGCTCATACAATGTGATATATCTTTCGTGGAAGTCGCAAAGCATGCTCCAGAGATTGAAATCAAGATGCATTTCCGGGAACTCCAGCACAAATACTCCTGCACGGAGTTCTACACAGACGCATCAGTCACACGACGGGGTGTCCTATGCAGCCGTCGGTCCATCCTTCTCGGAATCCGACGTACTGCACCCGGAAACTAGTATCTTTACGGCTGAGGCCTACGCGCTGCTGTCGGCCGTAAAGCATATAAATAAATCAAAACTCCAGAAATCAGTTATATACACGGACTCCCTCAGTGTTGTGAAGGCCTTGAAGTCTTTCTGTAATCACAAAAATCCAGTATTTAATGAGCTCTACTCCGCACTGTGCAAATCATATATGTCTAACCAACATGTGATCATATGCTGGGTGCCTGGACATAGGGGCATCGAGGGAAACGCTCTAGCTGACCAGATGGCCACATCAATCTCATTGCATGCAGTTAATCCTACTGCTTCGGTCCCTGTCACAGACCTGAAGCCTTTCTTAAGAAGGAAACTACGAAGCCACTGGCAACGCATGTGGGACGAAGAAATAAATAATAAACTGCATGTAATAAAGCCACAATTAGGTTTTTGGCCTCCTGTAACAAAATCCCGCCGGACAGATGTCCTATTTTGTCGCCTAAGAATAGGACACACTTTTGGCACACATAACTTTTTACTCACGGGAAACGAGCCTCCAACCTGCGGTAGATGCGGGGAGAGGCTGACCGTCCTCCACGTCCTCCTGGAGTGTCGGGAAGCCGAATATGAAAGAAAGAAACATTTTCCCTTAGCATACCGACAGCACATCCCCCTTCATCCTGTTATGTTACTCGGCCCAGAACCTTTATTTGACACCAACGCAGTACTAAGCTTTCTGAAAGATGTCTTGCATGTTTTTAGCCCCACGTGTTCGTAGCGGGTCCTCTCTCCAGAGGATGCCGCTGCGATAAATATTTTAAATAGCACATGCCTCTAGGCCCTTATGGTTCAAGGGCCCTGTCGAGGCAGTAGTGCTGTAAGCAATTTAACATCTCGCATATTTTAAACATTGTATCATTCTTTTACGATGGATTTTAAAGTTCATAGTATCCGTCACCAGTCATCGCCATAATTTTATAGCACGTAGATTTTACGCACTTCACAGCGACTATTTTAGGCCACTTTACAGCCAAGTCACATCTTCCATAATACATCCTTAACACTACCACCAGTCATGGCGCTCTTTGGCCAAACCTGGCCCTTGCGCCACAAAACAACACACATCATCATCATCAAACAGCTAGGCTTCTCTGCATAATTGGTCAAAGGCCAACTTTATTATTTAGGTATATCAAGGAAGTGGTTTCAAATTTGACTGCATATCATGTTTGAACTCAGTTCTTAAAGGGGTCCTGAAACACTTTTTGAACATAGTAAGAAAACATGGCCGATCCACTCTAGAGGCTGCTGTGAACATGGAGAGCCAAGTTTTACTGCACTGCATGCAGTGGGGAGTTTACAATTGCTAAAGAATCGTGAAAAGTTGCTTGCTCACTTCTACAATGTTGGACCCAGCAAAACTATTCGCTGACTAGTGATCGCAAGAGCATTCTCAGTTATGCAAAATTGCTAATATGAAGTTCAATAAATTTAGTATATAAATGTCTGCTATCTCAACAAGACAAATTTTTTATCTTTGCACTGCTAGTCTACACACGACGATAGTGCGTAGCAGAGTCTGCTGCACACGGCTCTCGAGATGGCAGTGGCATGCTGCGTATTGTCTGTCGTGGCCATCATGGGGTTCTGAGACGAGCTCTTTTGCTTCCTTGACACTCAAATTTTGGGCAGGGTTTGCCTTCTTCAGTTTTGTGATGTGTAGCTTACAGCCGGAGATGAAAAGAGAAAGCTGGGTATCGGTGCGAAAAGGATTCCAAAAATTTTTGCAGGACGAGATTTGCGAGACGATGTTTTTTAATACTGAGGCCGTTTTATAATTAGTGTTTTGGGGGCCCGTTAAGAGCACATAACTCTACGTTTAAATTGGATTAAGTAGCCCCCCTCGTGTCTGCTGCTTGTAATGTCAGCAGTGACGGAGCAGGCTAGTGCCAGAAACCAGAATGCTAGTGTTCAAACATGCTAGTCAAATGACCTATCAAACGTGTTACACTCGTGTTCAAAACTTTATTCCATCTCTCAAACGTTAAGATAGGATCCTACAAAAGTAAATAACCGTTTCAGAAGTGCATGGCAAAAAAGTATCATAAATTGATCTATGAAAAAACCTGCATCAAAAGTGATTATTTGACTAAAGGCTAAAACAATGAATGATGAATAGTTCATTGAATAAATTAATCGACCATCCCTAAGCGGCTGGTATGTACGACTGGCTGTATGACAGGGATGTCGTAGGTGACTTCGGTGATGCAGGCGGCGCACTTTGTTCGGTACTTGATGCACGGTGGGCTTTTGGGTCTCCTGGAACGCTGCAAAAAATAAACGTTAGTTGAAGGTCAGCACCTTCGTGTTTCTTGCCTAGTTGTCGTGTCTTTAGTGCTGTTTAAGCTTGGAAAGGTACCAACTAGTCTAAGTCAATGCCATAGTCCTGTGCGTCCCAGCCAAATTCCTATCCTTAAATCTGCACTGTGAATGCCTCTACAGCAAAGCTATAATGAATTCACCTGCACAGTGAAGGAATTAATAGACGTCTGCTATGACTGATTTGTTGCTTTGCAACGAATGCATGTAAGCTGCACAGTCACTGTCCTTCCGTAGCCGCATACAAGCTACAGTGCTGACACGGATCCAGCGCTGGTCGACAGCACAACAAAGACCGTGCGAGAAGGTCGGAACTCCACATAGATAGCCAGATTTCTGTGCGGATTGTTTCTTGAAGCTTGATGCCACGAGGCCGCCTGCTGTCATGCATTTCGTTAGAAGTGCCCAGAAGAAAATTGGAGTCTTCGATTTCACGACATACGTTTTGAATTCACATTGAAGCCTAAAGGGACTGTCTACAGCTCGGGACATGTCTGAGTTGTGGTTGGAATGGGGAGACTGTGTCACATTGACGGAAACGAACATGCTTAAATCCCATAAACAAGGAATTCTATGTTTGACTTTGAAAGTGGTACCAAAATCTCAATGAAATTCAACCAATCTGTACTGTCAAGTAGCCAAAAACCCGTGTAGGGAGAGTTATTTAGTTCGGGTGCATCGTATTGCCTGGAATTGTTTACGCGCTTCTAACTTATCGGCGTGTCAGTCAGTACTTATATTCAGTTTGGGCATCCTGAAAGGTGGCACAGATCAGCGATCTCCAAGATCTTTAAACAGGTGAATTGCCGAACAGTGGTAGCGTTAATGGCCAGAAAACAAATCAAATAAGTTTTAGTGAAAATCTTAAAGTAAGGAACGGTGCTTGGCGTTGCCTGAAACAATGCCTTCGTAGTTTTTAAATGCACTTTCTGGGGGCTACCTATCGTCTGACCATTTTCCTGCCAACCTGGGGCTCTGGGTGGTCCGTGGTCAAATGGGTAGCTCATCGGGATACTGTGCTGAGGTAACAGCTTTCGAAACCAACCATTGGGCGAACTTGGGGCACTGAGTATGTGGCAATGTGTACATACGCGCCGCTCTTCAAACCTCTTTCATGCTGACGTGGGCAGTGGCGTAGCAACAGGGGGGGGCCGGGGGGCTGTGGGCCCCGGGTGCAAGGGGCCAGTGGAGGGGGGGGGGGTGTCATATACGTCTGAAGTCACCCCTCTTTCCGCCGGCTACACCCTGGAGGGGGGGGTGACAAAAGACCTATGGGCCCCGGGTGCCAGACGACCTAGCTACGCCACTGGACGTAGGTCACTGGACTGGGTAGGTAAGAGACTGGGTATGTGCTCTCTGGGTATGCTGAGTATTGTGGGGATGCGCGACTGTCACGCGTCCCCTAATATGCTGTTTTCTCCGCATGTCTCGTGACGTGTAGTAGGCTCTTAATAGAATATTCCTCTTCGGCTAGGGATCGGCAAGCGGTACGAAAGTTCCGCGTGTGCGCCGATCCATGCTTCTGCGAGACTGTCTCGCGAGGCCTACACCGGAATGGACGAACCCGATCGTTCGAACGCGCCACCGTTCTCGTGACCGTACGCGCGAACGTCCAGACGTTAGTGTCCAGCATGGGGTGAACATACTCGTTATCCGGTCGCAGCGAGTCGGCATGTTATATCGATAATTCGGCTGGTCATAGATTGGTGTATAAAAGGTGCAATAAATGCCCTTGTGACTGTCTGCACTGCTGTGTTCCTTTGTCCCAAGAGCTCGGGTGAGAGCCCACAGTATGTGTCCTCGGTCTGTGCTCTACCGAGTGTCACATTATCGATCATTTTTCCAACTTTATAGCGAACAGCTGTTTGTAGTAGTTGGAAGGTTAATTTGTTTCTATAAAGTAACAAAGAGAATGCGCAAGGCCAATTCATTACTATACGAGACGGGGCACACAGCAAGTGTCGCCTGCTTGTGTTGCAACGTGCTGCGTGTTAAGAGCGCGGTCAGTGTTCGTCTCGAACTTCCTTTTCGCGAGCACCATGGTTCGCCTTTGTCAATCTGTGGGCTGCAAGCGTAGTGACTGGCAACATGTCAAGCTGCGACTTTGGCCCGGGCCCTTCACGAAGCTACCAGGTCTAACACGGTCGATGAACTCGTCGCAAAACTCTTACAGAAGTACCTGCCTGTCCATCGCGACGGAGATCCGTCGACCCAACTACCGGACTACCGAGGCCCTCCCCGACCCGAGCTGGATGAAGACTTCTCCATTGCCGAGGTCAGACAGGCCATCTTCGCGCTCAACCGCAAGTCTGCGCCGGGTCCGGACGGAGTCACCAACAAAATGTTGAGGAACCTCGACGACACGTCGATTGTCTTTCTGACCGACAAGATAAACGAGTCCTGGAAGAGCGGCATTGTACCTGCAGAATGGAAGACGGCCTGCACGGTGCTCATTCCCAAGCCTGGCAAGGCCCCGAACATCGACAACTTGAGGCCGATTTCTCTGACCTCCTGCGTCGGCAAGGTCATGGAGCGCGTCGTCCTCAACAGGCTTAACGGGTACCTCGAAGACAAAGAGGTTTACACTTACAACATGATCGGCTTCCGTGCCAGACTCTCGACGCAGGATGCCATGAAACTAATCAAGCATCAGATTGTGGATGGCCGTTCCAGAGACGTCAAGGCTCTGCTCGGTCTGGATCTCGCGAAGGCTTTCGACAACGTGCTCCACACCTTCATCGTCAAGACCATTTCAGACCTGGGTCTCGGTTCCAGATTCCACAACTACGTCAGCTCTTTTCTAACTGACAGGAAGGCCAAGCTTCGCATTGGAGACTTCCGCTCCGAAGATGTGCCCCTCGGAGGGCGGGGCACTCCTCAGGGCGCCGTCATCTCCCCAACATTGTTTAACATCTGTATGATTGGTCTTTCGGAGAGGTTGGCGCGCGTCGAGGACGTCAAGCACACCATTTACGCCGATGACATCACCATATGGTGCTCCCGCGGCTGCGAGGGCAGAGTCGAAGAAGCCATGCAGGAGGCGATTGACGTGATCGAGGAGTATCTCCGCCCCACCGGACTTCGATGCTCCCCCGCCAAGTCGGAGCTGCTACTTTACAGAAAAGAGAAGGGAGGCAGACCCAAAGATTGGAAACCAGTCTGAAAGCAGCATCAGACTTCGCACTTGTGACGGGGGGATGATACCCAGGGTCGACGTTATTCGGGTCCTGGGCATGTTTGTCGAATTCAACGGCGGAAACGGAACTGCTCTGCGCAAGATTATCGCAAAGACGGACAACGCTTTCCGCCTAGTTCGCAGAATCGCAAACCGGCATCGAGGCATGAAGGAAAGCAATCTTCTCAGGCTGATCAATGCCTTCGTACTCTGCCACCTCACGCACACGATTTCTATGCACAACTGGCTCAGAGCGGAGCGAGACAAGCTCAACGTTCTTATCCGCAAGATAGTCAAGAGGGCTCTCGGGCAACCCATCGGGACCCATACCGAGGATCTCTTGAAGCTGGGGGTACATAACACCGCCGAGGAGATTGCCGAAGCCCAAGAACGCACGCAACTCAGTCGCCTGGCCACCACAGCGGCAGGTAAACGCATCCTCGAAGAGCTGGGTTACCACCCTGCGGAATTCTCGATGGTCAGTACCCCGATCCCTAGGTGCATTCGAGACAAGTTCGTAGTGGCCCCTGTGCCCCGAAACGTCCATCCCGTCCACAGCGAGGGCCGACGCAAGGCCAAAGCAGCCGCCATCCTCAAACAGATCAAGCGACACGACATTAGCGCAAGCTTCGTCGACGCTGCGGAGTACAGTGACGGAAAGACCTTTGCCGTCGTTGTGGTCGACTCGAGCGGAAACATTTCCAATAGCGCCTCGATTCGCACTTCAGACCCCGGAGTCGCCGAGCAAGTCGCCATCGCCCTCGCCCTGCTAGACGGTCGTGGGTCCGAAATATATAGTGACTCCAAAACGGCAGTTAGGGCTTTTCAAAAGGGTTGCATCGCCAAGGAAGCTCTTCGTCTTAGCGGCTCGAGTCCACATGCTCTCGCAAACCATTCAATTCACTGGGTTCCCGCACACGTAGGATCGGTCGAGGGTGCTCCCCCGAACCTCAATGAGTTTGCCCACGAGGCTGCGCGTGACTTCACCGACCGCGCTTCCTCTATAAGGAGCACCGACTCCCCTCCTATCTACGGTCACAGGGACGCTCCTGCTACTCACAACGAGATTATTAAATAATTCTTCATGTCCAGAAGGGTCTTTCCACCCCCTCACCCCAAGTTGAATAGGGCGCAAGCCGTTTCGCTTAGGCTCCTACAGACCAGCACATATCCGTGTCTGTCCGCTCTCCACGAGGCTTACCCCGACGTGTATCACGACGACGCCTGCCCGTCCTGCGGCCAGACCTCCACTCTACCCCACATGCTCTGGGAGTGCGGGTCGACATACCCCAAGTTCATCAAGGAGGAGTGGGACTCGCTTCTGCGTAGCCCCGCTCTAGAAAAGCAAATCCTAGCTGTCCGGGGTGCCCGCGACCGGCCCGGTGGGCTAGACCTGCCGGTCCCGACGTGGGACTAGCCGGGTGCGCGACGAGTTCGCGTCCTCGCCGGACCTACAATAAAAGTTTATTCACTCACTCACTCACTCACATCGTGTCCCTCTGCAAGGCAGCGGAGTGGCTGCAGCGCGTCGGAAGGTCGGTATCTGACCGGCGCCAGGATTTGTGCGTTTGCAGCCGTCACTTTACGCCGGAGGATTACTACCACAATTGTGTTTCGCGTGCTCGGTATTCGGCTAAACGCAAGCCCAAGCGGACTGGGCCTGGGCCTTTTACGGGATAAGCGGAGGCACAAACGTGAACGGCCAGCACGGTGCAGGCACCTGGTAGCACAGAGATCAACCAAACTCATATAGCAGTACCGAAGTGCAGTCCACTTTGCTGCTGGTGTAAGTTTTTAAGGCGCGTAATCATGAACACGTATTTGTAAATGTTTAAATGTTTACACTTGGTTAAAGCAACAGCAGCTCTTTGTTTAACTGGTTAAGCATTGCGCCAACAGGTGGGTGGACCGTGCAGACCGATCAGGCCGCTGAAGTACGTGTACGCTAAGCTTCCTTATCACATCAGCAGTAGTATGGAGAGGCGTTAGCTTACGCCTCCACCCATCCGTCGAAACGTCGAGCTCGCCTGTGGTTACTGGAACACCGGACATCTTCGGTGCTGCGACAGAATGCTCGCAGCGCCCGCTGCTTCGATAGAGCTCGCTTGGGATCGAACAGCTGGTTCTTGTTTCTATGGGTCGACTGCCAGGTGGCTGGCGGATAGGTGTACAGGCTTTGGGCACTGGCTTCAAGACAACCGGATGTAGACGGACACGAGGTCCCATCATGACGCAGACACAGCGAATATGGAGCTTAGCTCCGATCACTCGGCGCCAGCCATCATTTTGGCATATGATGGCTGGCGTAGACAATTTGTCTAGTGCGGCACGTTGCGAAAGGGGCCAAGTGTAGCGCGACTGCCTCGATTATTTGGAGATCGCAAGAACCAGCGCGTTGCTGACGCGTGAGCGCGATTCACAGAAGCATCCGTCGACAAACCTCTCGCACGACGCGCGCCATTCTGGCGTCATCTCGTAGCTACCGTCACGGCACCGCGCTTCTCGCGCTTTCGCCATACCCTCCGTTTTCCGCCTCAAGGTGCCGCTGCACCCCCCTCTCCGCTTTTCTCCTCGCGTCTTTTCTCTCTCGTCGCTTTTACTGCGATAACAATGAGACACTCCAGAGGCATTTCTACCGTCGGCGTCGCCGTGAGGTTCCGCATAAAATCTGAGGGCGATAAAAGCGTCGCCGCGCGCCGTGTGCTGTACGTGCGAGTCAAAGCGTGCGAGGGTGAGCCGGCGATCTCCTCAAGCTATATAACGTTTCCTCTGTGCTGCTGCTGGTGCAGTGCCGATAGCATTGCCTGGTCGATTGCAGCTAACTTACTATTTCATTTCTGCGTTGCACCTAAGGTAATCCTTCAAGATTGGCGTCTGACAAAGTTGCCTCTAAGCGAAACTGGCTAAAGACCGCCGTTTCGCCGCTTGCTAGAAGATTGGAGTGGCGTATTGTAAAGGCGTGCTCGAACTTTTACTCAGGATTAGCAGGCGCTCATTGAGAATTGGTTGACCGTCTATGGGCAGTCGAGGGTCCATGACATGATTGACGGGCGTAGTAGACAGTGCCTCGAAAACTGAAGGAGACAGCGATCGATCTTTCAAGCGAGATTGTGGACTCCCTTGTGCTTTTGAATTTTCTTTATAGTGATCAATATAACTAGAGAAGGTGTCGGCGTTTGCTGACAATGGATGCTCTATTCGCCTGATTTATAGCACAGCATTAGAATGAGAAAAAGAGAATAAATTGTTGCATTAGGTAATGTTTAAACCGGAGAACATGCAATACACTAACAGTCTCTTTCAAAGAGTTCTCGTTCAAGTAAAGTTCGTTTATGTATGGCGTACAGAGGCTTCAGATGCATGAATGAGACACAACTGCACACGGTGCAGTAGAGTCAGTAATCGTCACAAATGTCAGCGCCTTCAAAAAAAAAAAAAAATTCACCGGCGATTACAATAATCTCGAAGACGAAATTTGAGCGCAGCTGTATACGTGTTTTCATTTCGCGATATATTCGCTGGCGCTCACAATCTGCCTCGTGCGGCATGTTGCTAACTAGCGAAGTGTGGCGCGACTGCATGGCTAATAGGGAGAACGCGAGAGGCAGCGCACGGGTGACGCGTGGGCGCGATTCAGAGCAGCCGCCGCAGACAGACCTTCGCTCATGCAGCGCTTTGTTTTGACACTCTCGCCGCAAGCCTTATCGATGGCGTCATCGGTGAACAGATGCGCGCTACTCTGGCGCTATCTCGGAGCGATTGCCGCCGCAGAAAGCCCTATCACACAAGCGGTAAAGCATGCGCGGCGCGCCACCGGCGTTAGAACGCAGCTGCGACGGAGCGGACACGCACTGGCGGCGAGCAGCTGCGGCACACTAGTGACAGCACGAAAATATCGCCTCCTCTCTGTAGGTGCGAGATGTCGCGTGCTTTTTCCTTCGTCTGTTGACAGGTGGTCGCTGTGTTTACGTTCTTCGTCCTTCGTTCTTAACGCGAGTCATGTCTTACGAAGATGACTTCGTTGCCACTGATCGTAATCATGTTGGTGCGTTCTGTTGCGGCGTCGCAGCGTGCAATGTCAAGGAGAATGAAGTAGTGGGTGTCGCCTCCGCGTTCTTGAATTCAGGGACCAGGTCCGTATTGTACAGAACCGGATATGGCGCACTGTCTTCAAAAACTTCCCATCGGGACGTCTCGGTTTAGACTCGTCATTGTAGAAAGCACAACCTCAAACCATGACAATCGGGACAAGCGCGAACGAGAGCTGACGCGGGCAGACGGTAGTACGGAGCGAGCGGTCCGGCTGAGACCAGATACAAGTACGCATCGAGCGATCGGGCGGGTTCGCATGACACCAGTTTCCCGCGCGCACGTCACTGAAGGGGCCGCTCTCATTGGACTCCGCCGTTCGTGGTTCGCGTCTTTCATCTCCCGCTCCGCGTTCGCTCGTTGATCCTTCGCTGATTTGCTCGTTCGCTCGGTTACGCCGAGGCCGACGGCGACGCTCACTGCAGGAGCGGGCACCTATAAGAGCTGCGCTCTGGAAGTTAAGCGTAATCTCACGATGGCTGTCGACAGTAATGCGCACCCTTTCTTTTTTCCTTCGTATATCCCCCTTCCCGCCCATGCCCCTTGGCAAGAGGTATACGCAGGCAGAGAGGAAATATGTATAAATATCAGTTTTATTTGTTTCTGAAGTGCAGCGATTATATACGAATGAGCGCATGGTCCTTAAGATACCAAATAAATGAAGAAACATGTAAACTCTTGGTGGACATGCATAACACTCTTAGTCAAAGTGAGATAAAACACTGGGCAACACGAACGTTTCCTCAGCTAGCTAACAATTCAAATATTAAAAAATGAGAAACCCCAAGAACCACTGACCAATACAAACATTTCCACAAGAAGCTAGCAATTCAAAATTTAAAGCGAGTTTAAACTTTTCGTGTCTAGAACACTGGGCACTACGAGCACATAAAATCTAAAGCCTTCCAAGATGTAAATCTAAAATCTAAAATTTCTTTGCCTTTCAAAAATGTAAACGATCTACCAAACTCGACACAGCCAAAAAGACAATAATACTCAAAGGGCAGAGGTTGTCGAAGCGGCAAAATGCAGGTTTTATGGAAGGGGATAAATTAAGGTCAGGGGCTGTGACAGCTTGAATAAAGCTGGAGCATTATACTGTGATGAAGTTCACTGTACTTTTATGCAAAGGCTACCCAACAATCGAGAATGTTTCTGCGCACAGTTGGTCTCTGAATAAACTCGTCCGCGATGTTACTGCGATTTATTTTGCGGGCGAGCTCTTTGTGTCCATGGATAAATGCTATGTGATTTAAACGTGCTTGTCCCATTGTTGACGTCAGGTACGCTTTGACGCGACGGAAGCCTGAAGATGGTCTCACAGATCTGCATGACGTGACTGGGATAGTCAAAGCAGTTTTGACAAACCTAGCCACCTCGGGCAAAAGATCTCGCAACTGCTCGTAGTTGTCGCCCGAAAGCATCTCTACAACATCCTGAAACGTTTTCAAGGGCGTATTGCGCTGCCTTGCTATATCTATGAGCATACTATGGTGAAAGCCGTTCAGTGTCAAGATCTCGCCGACAGAACTTCATCAAGTACGGGCTGTCACCATTCCGAGTCAAAAACTGCTTAATCTGTGTCCTGGGCTCCCACATTTCCGGTGGATGCTTGTCCACCGAGGAATCTACTGTGCCGAATACCTTGTAGGACCGCTGGCGGTACATGTCCTCAACCGAAGGGAATGCGTGAGGTACAGCAGGATCGTGATGTGAGCGATGACTTGGTGTAACATAGTGGTGAGTTACAGACCTGTTGTGATACCGCCATTAATGATGATGATGATGAATATGATGAACCTCTGTCACGGCTCGCATCTGTCGTGGTGTCTACCTTTGCCTTGACACAGAAGCTTATTTCTCTTGAACATTTAGTTCCAATTCACGCGCCTATGCGTGTGTCTCGTTCCGAAATCGGCAAAATCCTTCCGTCATAAGTCCGTTGAGACGCTCCCTGACGGCACTTGATTTTTTTTTCTGCTTGATCAAATCTCAGTGCTGGTTTCTGCAACGCAGTACTTACTGTTTCTAATCGCGAAAACACGAGTGTCATGAGGATGAGCTTGAGGATGAAGTATGTTTCGAATTTTGACAGCGCTTTCAAAAATCCAGTGGCTTTGGCTCCGGCGTCGTTCCGTTCCTCTGATGCTAGGCCACGAAAAAACGAGATCAGGGGGCCATAGTTCTGAACAAACGACTTCATAGAAGTGGCCCTTAGCGTCCAGCTCGTGGGACAAAACTTTTGCAAGCTTACCCTCTTATTTTTTTCCTGAAATGCCTGGAACATATCCGGACACTTTGGGGAGCACGTAACAAAGTTTATCATTTCTGATATCATGCCCAAGAAATAGCGACACATTTCCACTTTCTGACTCATGTCCTGCAGCACCAGGATAAGTATGTGTGCAAGACAGTGTACGTACAGTGCTCTCGGCTCCTCCTGTTGTATGAGAGCTTGCAGCCCACCGTGCGATCTTCTCATATTTGCAGCGGCATCTTAGCATTGCCCACGGCAATTGCCAATGCTGAGATTAAATGGCAGATCACTTCCTTTAGAAGGGCAAAAAGACTGCCCACTCTGGTGTCCGCACTGTTATAAAATCCACATAACAGCTCATGTGTTTCCAAGTTCTTTTGGACAAAACGAAAGCAGATCGACACTTGCTCCTTGGCAGATATGCCCGCTGTCTCATCCATGATCATGGCATTGTGCCCCGCTTAACGAACCTCATTTTTGATTGACCATACACCATCACGAGCCAAAATTTCCAACATTTCGTCTAAAATGTCGTGGAGAGCCATCTGTCTGTACTTGGTTCGAGAAAGCCATGATTGCAGTCCTGGAATGTCATTGGCGCGGAGTTCCAGAAGCAGTCTTTATTGCTTTGTGCATCATGCTGACCACATGCTGCGAATCCCTGGCATATGCTGAGTAATGAAGATGATGTCGCTACCGGCGCTTTCCTTGCATCTTCCATTTCTTCTTGCTTCCCAGTTACACAAGCAGTTCCTACATTCACCCCCCTTTTCTAAGCTGCGGTCCCGCGCGTGGTTGCACGATGCATATTCGAGGCCTCATGACTTCTATATCTTATAAGAGCTTTCTTCGAGTTAGAAAGCTCATTTTGCACAAACGTCAAACGAGAGTGCTTATCCATGGAACTTCGAGTATTTGGAAGAAAAATGTTTATCTCAAAGACAGTGCTAAAGGTCTCACAAAATACCTTGTCCACTGACGCCTCATTGTTAGATATGGAGCTGGTTCCTGCGATTACTTCGAGTTCCCCAGACCACATCGGATTGCAGCACAGCTAATTGAGGAATGCAGAAGCAGGAAAGCGCATTCCAGAGAAGCGGCCGAGCAGACAAGTTTAAGGCAACGAGTTTACATGCCAACAAGTTCGGGCGCCGCCAGGATTAGCAGGTGGGCATCCGACAATGAAGCAGGTGCAGCCCTCCCCTTCTCTTTGTTCGAAGTGCATTGCCAGTCTGCGATGCAAGACCGCAGCAAGCCGCCAGGTGTGACACCACGACACGGGCGCCTACCATTGGCTGAAAGTGGCGTCATCGGAGTGGACTCGCCCATTGGTCAAACATGACGTGACTTGCAGTGCTCGAAGGGTTTATAAGAAGCCTTCCAGAGAGACCTGAGGATTCTGGGACAGAATTCTGGGACATGCCCTGATTCCCTGATTCACCTCTCTCGAACTTCTTGCCGCGGGCCGCAGCGTCCGAGTTGCTGCTGGCCCGTAATGTCTGTACGACTGGTACTTGTCGCTCACCCTCCCTGTACAAATGTAGAATAAATACCTCCCAAGTTTGGGGTTTTCATCCGCGAAGCCCGTACTTCAACCCCGACATCTGGTTGGCAGCGGTAGGATCGCCTCCGAATGCATCAGCTGGTGGCAGCGCTACGTATCAACCTTCATCGAGAAAGATCATAAGGAACCGGGAAGAACGAAGAAGAGAGAGCCTTCGTCGAAAGAGGTCCGAAGAGACTGGGAGTATCGAAGAAGGAGCGAGCCTTCGACCCAGGGAGTCCGGAAGGAACCGGGAACAGCGGACAAATGAACCGGATGGCAGAGTGCTGCAACCGTAAGTGAGCGCGTGGTTTTTTTCCTTATGATTCGCCAGACTCAAAGGTTGTGTGTTCAATTTTGATAGTTCTGGGAATCGGGAGTTTGTTGCATTGTGTGTTTGCACAAATTAATTAAGGAAAACAGTTTTAACCACCTGTCGGGGCAGCTGCCATGGATCTTAGAAGGTTGACGAGGTTAGACTTGTTGTTGGTGTGCGACGATTTGGGAGTTGAGGCGGACGAACGGATGGAAACGCCAGCTATCATAAAGGCGATTAACGATAGTGGCAATGATGACAAAAGCATTGAGCTTGCTTGGGAGGTGATACAGGAGCCACGGGAGCGAGAGCGTCGTGTACGTTTGCGAGAGCGTCGTGAGCTTAGGAGTGAGCGTCAGCGTGAAGAACGCGAGAATGAACGGAAGCAGGAGCTTCAAGAACTTACTCTTAGGTGTGAGCGTCACGGACGTGAGAATGAACGCGAACGTGAGCGAGAGCAAAAGTATGAGAGAGAGAAGGCAGCACTGATCAAAGAGATACAGTATTGTGATCAGTTATTGGCACAGAGACAACGGCTGTCTGAGAATTCTGTAAGTAGTACAGAGCGAAAGAATGAGGAAGCATCTAGCAGATTTTCGCCAGAAGCCGACGAAAAGAGTAGTGCCTGTGAGATTGGCTGCAGATTCATAAGTGAAGGGAAAAGGCTAGCTGCTAACGATGCCTTAGTGGCAACAGAGGCCGTTAAAGGCCGCAGTGAGAGCGACGAGGTGCTGTGCCAACAGATGACTGTGGAGACAGCTAGGCCAGCTGCGAACAAATTGGCACAGTTACCGAGCGTGTGCGTCGCTGGTAATGTTAGCGAGGTTGCTAGCAAAGAAAAGGGTACTGTTGACGCGACAGAAGCGAGCACCTATGTAGAGCCAGATGTGCGTGCAGAAATGAAGTGCGAGCTGGATGATGCAGTTGAGAATAGTTCTCGGGGTGGCGAGCTCCGTAGCTCACGAGAGAACAACTGCATTGTTCAGGGATCGGTGCGGCTCTCCGCCAGTCTAGATAGCCTAGAGAGGGATGGTTCAATTGATAATCATTCGGACTGTGCGCGTGAGACAGCGATCGATACCGACGGGCTGTGTGCCGATGCACAGCGTGCGCTGGGCAATGTAGTAGAGGGCAGTTCGCAAGAGTGCGAGTTGTCTTACTCGAGTAAAGCCTGCTGCATTGTGCCAGAGTCGGTTGGGCTGTGCGCCAGTCGAGGCAGAGAGAGGGTTGATTTAAATGTAAATCACTCAGACTGTGCGGGTAAGAGGCCGATCCGGGCCGACGAAATGTGTACCGGCCAGCACGAGGCACGAGAAGGCGACATGAAGGCTAGTGCAAAGAGAAAGCGCCTTAAAAAGAAGCGCGGTAAAAACCGAAAGTCGGTAATTAATGTAGCGCCGCCAAAGATGGCGAGAAACCCAAAAGGGAAGGGCGCGAGGAAGAAGATGCGGTCGTCTCTGACGATGTTGACGCATCGAAAACGTTCGAGCCACCGGTCAAAAGGGGACCGCGAAGAATGTTCTGCACGGACGCGGACAAAGGGCACGAGGCAGTTAAGCTCCTCGTCGTTCCGTAGTTCTTTTCACAGCTCAGCGTGCAGTTCGAAGAAACGCAAGGTGGCAGGACGAGACCAGGTGGGGAGTAGCGACGCGGTCAATCGAGTTTGTGTTGAAAGCGGGGCGCGGGGACGCAAATTGGCAGGAGACCGTAACGTCTTGGGGGAGCTGATAGTGAATCAGCCCTTTTGTTGTCTCCCGGCAGCCAGAGTAGCTTTCAGACCACGTCCACCCCGGGTTAGACTCAAAGTATGAGTCAGACGTAAGCGTTTGGAAAGGGAGGCCAAGAGCCCTTCCGTAGAAGTAAAACGTGTTGTTTTTTTTTATTTTTGAGCATCGAAAAGTTTTCGCGATTTGAGACTAGGATTTCTTTCAATGTGTAAGGTTTGAGCTTTGTGTTTTCGTTTGAGAAGCTCCGTGATTTGAAAGATGCGTTTGTGTAAACATGTAGTCTCGCGAGATGCTCATTAATAAGTAAATAGGCTTTCTTTTTGTAAGTGTGAGTAACCTAAAGGTCAAGGTTATCGTTGAAAGGCCTATGGTAAAGCGCGTGTGTTATTTAACCTTCTTTCTTTTTAAGCGTTTTTGAATTTTTTAAGGTTAAGCGCGTAGATTTTCAGTGAGTGCATGATTTGCACGAAGAAGCGTTCTTAGTTCCATTTGCGCGTGTCCTGTGTGGACGGAAGGAAGCAGACTTTATGACTGGGTTGCTAGTGTGTGTGTGAGGGCAGCCGTATTCTGACTTCTCTGATAAGTATGCGTGGAACGAGTTATTAAGACGCATTAGTTTAAGAGTTCTGCGGAGTGTGTAAGTCCCGCAAGTTTAATTGTTCGTTTATGTCACGTGTCCTGTAGGACTTTCAGGAAAGAAACGTGAGTAAGCGTGAATGAAAAGTTTGCCTACAACGCAAGTACGCGTTTTGTTTAGTGACCACAAGGCTAGGGCGCTTGTGATTAGGTACTTGTGAGGTTGACCAGATTGTTCAGTGGCACCATTACGTGCGATAAGTACGCCACTGCGATAGATTGGAAACATGCTGTTCGTGTAGTTAGGCCACTTAAGTTATGTTCGGCTGTTTTCATTTGTTGTTTGCATCGTCAACGACCCTTTTGTTTTGCAACAACAATAGTATTCTGGTCTTGTCGGCAATCGAGGGGAAATGGATAGCTGTTTGGAAGGGTGGTTGGAACTGTTGTCAAAATTGGGGAAATAAAAGATCAGGGTTCATTTTGACTCAGTAATAGCCTGGCGAGTCAGGGGCGAAGAGCCTGCGCTTACACGTGGGGCAGCGCTGTGTTGTTTTGTTTGTTTGACGTTTGTTCTCCAGGGCCAAGGATCCCGAAGTTCGTCAAACGTGGCTCGACCCCAGTACCCTGCAGCTTCTATCAGCGTTCCTCATGGCCAGCGAATTGAGTTCACCGGCCATTCAGAACTACCGGGGCGAGGACGAGCTGTTAGATATGGAGCTGGTTCCTGCGATTACTTCGAGTTCCCCAGACCACATCGGATTGCAGCACAGCTAATTGAGGAATGCAGAAGCAGGAAAGCGCATTCCAGAGAAGCGGCCGAGCAGACAAGTTTAAGGCAACGAGTTTACATGCCAACAAGTTCGGGCGCCGCCAGGATTAGCAGGTGGGCATCCGACAATGAAGCAGGTGCAGCCCTCCCCTTCTCTTTGTTCGAAGTGCATTGCCAGTCTGCGATGCAAGACCGCAGCAAGCCGCCAGGTGTGACACCACGACACGGGCGCCTACCATTGGCTGAAAGTGGCGTCATCGGAGTGGACTCGCCCATTGGTCAAACATGACGTGACTTGCAGTGCTCGAAGGGTTTATAAGAAGCCTTCCAGAGAGACCTGAGGATTCTGGGACAGAATTCTGGGACATGCCCTGATTCCCTGATTCACCTCTCTCGAACTTCTTGCCGCGGGCCGCAGCGTCCGAGTTGCTGCCGGCCCGTAATGACTGTACGTCTGATACTTGTCGCTCACCTCTCTGTACATAATGTAGAATAAATCCTCCCAAGTTGGGTTTTTCATCCGCGAGTCCCGTACTCCAAACCCTACATCATACAGGAGCCATTTGTGTGCATGTTTCCGAGCTGGTTGGAAATGTTCTCCTTGGTGTGCTTTAACTTTAGTGACTAGATCCTCACCGACAATTTGCGGGCATGCGGATGCAATGGTTACAGTGGCAGGTGTCGGACCTCTACCGCTAAGGCGAACCTCGGTAGGTTTGAACGTTGAAGCTTCCATGCCGGGTGGATTGCGCGTCCTTTCGTCATCCTCTTTGGAAAGTCTGTTCTTCTTGATGAGATATCTGTTCATTGTTTTTCACTGTTTCCTGAAATACAATACCAGGAAGGTAAGGCCACCAAAAAATGGAGTGCCAAAAGCGTGTTCCGGGTTTAAGGGGCCCCTCACCAGGCCCCTTAAACAAATTTCGGTTATATGATGGAAGTTGTCACGTGCCTTCTCAGGAGCGTACAGCCGCAAAAATTTTTCAGATTGGTTCGTTAATAGCCGAGATATAAATATTTCAGCTGCCACGCTTTCGCACTCCAGCATTTTGACAGCGAGTTTCCGCGGTCATCGAGTGAGATGTGCTCGTGTGTGCTTATGCGCGCATGGCACCACGCTTGTTAATTTATTTGGTAAGCGAATGTTTAGAAAATTATACGGCCGATAAAACTACTATCCTAACTTAGCATAGCCGCCCGCTAATTTGCTATTGCAATCGATGCTTCGCCCTTCGGGCGAAGCTGCGACCTTTTTAAATTATATATCGTGAACGATACGCCACAGCTAATAACATTAATGATCCCACTTGAGCCGCCGTGGTTGCTTAGTGGCTATGATGGGCTGCTAAGCTGGAGGTCGCGGGAACGAATTTCGGTCACGGCGGCCGCATTTCGATGGGGCGAAATGTGAAAAAACACCCGTGTACTTAGATTTAGGTGCGCGTTAAAGAACTCCAGGTGGTCGAAATTTCCGGAATCCCCCAATATTGCGTGCCTCATAATCATAAAGTGGTTTTGTAAAACCCCATAATTTAACAGTCCCACTTGATTCCATCATAATTTCACCATTATGATGAAAATAAGTGTTAAGGAAAAAGTACCTATATATAATAATAATAATAATAATAATAATAATAATAATAATAATAATAATAATAATAATAATAATAATAATAAATATTATATAATAATTATACAATTATATAATAATGTAATTTTATTATTAATATTATTATATTATAATGATAACAATATTATGATATAAGTGATATATATATATATATATATATATATATATATATATATATATATATATATATATATATATATATATATATATATATATATATATATATATATATCAAGATTACGTTCTCGTGACGCCTGCGGCAAAAAAGACGTTCCACGTCCGCCTCCGTGGTAGCTGAATTGGAAGAGCATCGCACGCGAAATGCGAAGGTTGTGGGTTTGGTTCCCACCTGCGGCAAGTTGTTCTTTCATCCACTTTAATTTCGATTAATTTATTGTTTCTTTATTTCGTTTATTAAGCACAAGTGATTTCCCCTATGTTGTCCTTGGTGTCAGTGTTTGTTGGCTTCTTATGATAGGACTAATAAAAATCGGGCCCCTCGGTTAACCCCCTTTCTTCTCGTTCATTACATAACGAGGGTCTCGAATCCGGCAACATTGATACCTTCAGGTAGCATATGTGGGTTTATTGACCAGTTGCCTTCACCCTAAAAGATCACGTTCTGGTGACGCCTGCGGCAAAAAAGACGTTCCACGTCCGCCTCCGTGGTAGCTGAATTGGAAGAGCATCGCACGCGAAATGCGAAGGTTGTGGGTTTGGTTCCCACCTGCGGCAAGTTGTTCTTTCATCCACTTTAATTTCGATTAATTTATTGTTTCTTTATTTCGTTTATTAAGCACAAGTGATTTCCCCTATGTTGTCCTTGGTGTCAGTGTTTGTTGGCTTCTTATGATAGGACTAATAAAAATCGGGCCCCTCGGTTAACCCCCTTTCTTCTCGTTCATTACATAACGAGGGTCTCGAATCCGGCAACATTGATACCTTCAGGTAGCATATGTGGGTTTATTGACCAGTTGCCTTCACCCTAAAAGATCACGTTCTGGTGACGCCTGCGGCAAAAAAGACGTTCCACGTCCGCCGCCAAGGTCTATGAGTGGTGGCGCTGGCTAACACTCCCAGGGCTCTACTAGGACACATAAATACCCAAGAAAGTGGATGGGGAAACGACGCCGTGGTAGCTCAATAGGTAGAGCATCGCACGCGAAATGCGAAGGTTGTGGGTTCGGTTCCCACCTGCGGCAAGTTGTTTTTTCATCCACTTTAATATGCATTACTTTATTGTTTCTTTATTTCGTTTATTAAGCACAAGTAATTTCCCCTATGTTGTCCTTGGTGTCAGTGTTTGTTGGCTTCTTGTGATATATATATATATATATATATATATATATATATATATATATATATATATATATATATATATATATATATAAATTATACATTATTGTTGCTTAGCGACTAATTACCACGTATGAACCATCCCCCCACCGTCGCAACCTCTAACGGCATGTCTCCGAAAGAACCGCCCTTTTATTTCAAAATGTGCATCTTTAAATATTACTTAGTCTTCGTAGAAACACCCTGCATTGAATGCAAACCACTGTAGCGTTAGCGAACGAATTTGTGCAGCGTTACACACTGAAATAACTTTCATATTAATTTTCCCGCAGAATCATGTTTCACTTACTTGAGCAAACTTTGGAAGTATGTCACATGACAAGAATTTTTTTTCAGCAAGAAAGTGCTCCTGGGAAATGAGTGTGAGCAGGATAATAAATAGCCATAAGTTCTTTTACTGGGAAATCTGAGACGGTCGAGCAACATGTCTAGGACACTTAGTGTGGAATGACCCAAGATACGGGCGGGTTGTTCGACTATTGCCTTGTAAAACGCAGCGGCTTTTTTTTACCCTCTGTATGTAATTTTCTCCTTATTTTCCTCACCCTTGCTCTCAGTTAGCGTTAATACGTTCCTTGCGATCACCCTGGAATGTCTGCGTTTCGATGACCAGCTTACTTGTCTGTCTAGTGAAAAATGACGTGGATTGCTGAACAATAAGAAAAATTGAGTCAGGTTGTCTGTACACAGTGAAATACATTTATATATGGTCTACACGTATGGCGCTAACGTATGGCGATTTTGACATGACCTGTTAAAGGGCCCCTCACCAGGCCTCATAGCAACACATTCTGATTATACGATGGAAATTGTTACGTGTCCTCTAGAGAGCGTTCAGCCCCAAAAAAATTTTCAAATCGGCTCATTAATGGCCGAGATAGAAATGTTTCAGTGCCGCGAACCCATCATTTCAGCAGGCGGGCTCCACTGGCAAGCAAGACGCTCTCTCCACTCGCCCCGTCTAGCCTACGCAAGCGAAATTCCTTCCCTTCGTTCTCCCATACAGGACCTCGAGGATCAAGTGACGCATACGTCACAGGCCCCGCCTGCACGTGTTTTCTACTCGCTTTTTTTTTTCCGCGCTACGCACTTCCACCGACGGCTTCGCGCGCGAGCTGTGGTCTCTTTCGCGATACGCACGATTTTGCGCGCTGTGCACTAGGAAACATGACTAGCGGTATAATTCAGTAGTGCTGCACGAATACTGAGGCAGAACAAGCGGATCGCAGAGCACGATCACGCGCTGTAGCATGGTAGAAAATGGCATAGTTTTGGTACCTGCGCACGTGACTGCACGACCGTGGGAACAAGCAGACGAAGTGGAAGTACATCTCTCTTATTTTGGTGCGAAGTAAAACAAAAAGCACGCAGACATTCCGTTTGGGTGTTTTATTATTTCTCTAAACTTCAATTCGTCAATTCAAGCAACAGATCGCGCAGATAACAGATGTCTTGAATGATTCTCTTAGTCACGTGTCACCACGAGCGACGTCACACTGCGGACACTACTACGTAGCCGCAGGGGCATGACTACGTCACCGTCCGTCTTGTAGCGCGGCGGCCGCGAGGAGAAGGAAAAGCGGCGTTCGTCTTGAAATTTAAGATCCTTCCGCGGCGCGTAGGTGTAATACTTTGCAGACACGATCGTTATCGCGCAATGTGTGCTTTGCGATTGTCAGCTCAAAATGGCCAGACCTGGTGGGGGGCCCTTTGAGGTTTGTACGAGTGGACTATAGCGGAATTTACACCAACCGTGGTCGCTATGACGTTCTGCCGTGGAGCACGAGGTCGAGTGTTCGAATCCCAGTCGCATTCAAACGCAGACAGAATGCAAAATTGCTCGTGAACATGTGACAGTAGTAATGTTTTTTAATAGAATATAGCATATCATAGCATACTCAAGCCACCCAGGTTATTATTGCGATAGAAATTACCTGGACACTCCAAGCGAATTTTTGTCGTCGCTGTCGCCGTGGCTGTGGTCGTGATGGTTCGCATAAAATCTTGAAACACAATGTATAGAGGGTGTCCCAACTATCACGCACCAAGATTTAGGAATATGGAAACGCCACGCGGCTGGACAGAACCAAGGTAATGTTCACTGTCGCTTGGAGGTACTCAGATTATTTTTTGCGTTTCTCCTAAATGCATAATTGGGCCTAAATAATTATTAACTTCTCGAATATTCTAATTAGCTGAAAATTGTCAGCGAGAAAATTGTAGAGCAACATGAAAAACTTCCGATACAGATTTCTGTTGCTCAATACCTGCTACATAATAGAGTTTTTCCGAGCGTGAAACAAGCCAGCGAATACACGCTATATTGCTGCGACTGTGTGCTCAAGGCACATTGCGTGTATTCGCGGTCTTCCTTCCCGCTCGGAAAAACTCTTTGGAAACGTTTTTAGTTTTTTCGAGACGTTAATGGGTTTTGTGTCTCAAGGGGACAGAGCTTTCGGGGCACATTAAAGAACACGAGATGTTCAAAAAAAAAAAAAAAAGGAGCACACCACTACGGCGCCTGCCATAGTCGGATTGTGCTTCTGAGCGTGAAACCTGATAGTCGGGTACCTTTTGTGTTTATTGCCCGGATGACCCTAGGTTGCCTCGATGACCAGGTGGACGGCAACATTGAACAAAACAGTGCCAGAACGGAGCCTTATTGAGGCACATCACTGGTTTGACAATCCCTTTAATGAATCCATCGATTACGCGGGGTAGGGGTGGGAGGGAGGGGGGGGGGGGTTCTAAGGACAACCTGAGGCATGACCACAAGGTTGGAACAGTGTGCATGTTGCCGTAAGGGTTAAGTATATAGATGATAAACTATGTACGTCACCTACATTTAGAGATGTCGCAACAAGTGCGCGCTTAATCTAAACACATACTTAATCATATTAATCACGAAAAGATGTATAACAAGAATAAGGCAGTTCTTTTCTGCTTCAGAATGCTACATCACTGTGGCGAACTTCTCGATCATTTAAGGAAGCAACGGTGACGGGGCGCCATTGTCTGACCTTCGGCGCAACCAAAGAGGGCCGCGAACGTTGGAGAATTCATGGCGGCCGCGTTGCACAGAAGGCTGGCCCAGTACCTCCTACCATTCGGTTGGAACGGGTCTTCACGCTCGCACAGATAGTAGCAATAGCGTTCGAAGAACGCCTTTCCCACCGCGGTCTCGGCGCGATGCGGGGCCCGTGGAGACTCGTTAACGGTGTTGTACCGTTTCAGGTAGTCCTCTGCCACTTGAAACGCTGCTGTCCAGAAGACCAGCGGGTTCTTGAAGTCATCACCCGACGACCCGCCGACGTCGGAAGCGTTGAGGCCTAGAACGGTCCCGTCCAAGCAAGTGCCAAAGCGAGTCATCGCGCCCTTGTGTGGCAAAGCTTTCGAGCGCGAGTCGGAGTCTGCTGCCGGACACTTCTCGAGGACACCTTGGCCGCCGCAGAACTGGAGATCCAGAGACGCTTCGAGCACTTCTGAGATGACTGCGACGCCTAGCGTGGCGGCGTTCAGCTGCTCAGGAGACCCGTGGCAGAAGAAGGGCGCCCGTAGGTAACGGCGCGTGAGCGTCACGGTGACGCCTCCGTCATGGTCGATGAGCGCTACTGGCTCGGTCAGACTCGCCAGGTCACTGAACTTGAGCTTATAAAGGGTCGCGAAGTGCGTGCGTACTTCGATGAGGTTCCGATAGAGGCTGTCTGCATGAATGTTGCTGACGAGGAGGCGCACAGAAGGGCTCGATAGATTCACGGGTCTTGGTGCAAGCACGCTCAAGGGTACAGTCGTTGCCAGTGGGCGGTCATTGTCGACAGACGAGTTCGAGCGGTTGGCGAAATTGAGCCGTCGCTCGATGCTCGTCATCATGGATAGCGTCAATGACAGAGCGTCCTTCGTCACGTCAACAGGATAGAAGAGCGCAGACTCCAGCTGGTCCCAGATGTCCCCCATGACATGCCGCACAAGTGCGAAGCAAAGGTCGTGACGCCGTCGATGCACGTGGGCGAGAAGCATTTCTTCCGGCAGGAGAATGTGTGCCAGGAGGTAAACGGCCGCCTCTTTCCGCCCCATGCGCGCGAACAGGGCCTCCAGCGCTTTCTCCAAGTTTTCGAAGCCCCTGACCAGCACGTCGTAGTCCGAAGAGTAGACGAGGGGACTGCCGTCGAAGGCCACGTGCCAGTCGTCGCGCGACAAGTTCCAGCCTGCTCCAACGCTGGCCAGCGTCTCCAAGGACACCTTCCTGATGGGGCGCGCGGAATTCCACGTTGTCCGCAGACCGTTGTCGACGGCGAGGATCCTGTCCACGACAACTTTCTCGTCGCTCTTGTCGATGCCAAGAGCTTCGGCGGCTGCCTCGAGCAGGAAACTCAGCGTGTCGTTGTCCACGAAGCCTGACAGCGGCGGGCGAACGTCAAGAAACCAAGTTCCCTGCCCGTTCGTCGCGAAGAAGAAGTACGTGGGCAGGCCCCGTTCCGTGGACAGGATGGCCTGGAACTGGACGATTCTCGCGGGCGTGTCAAGGCGTCGTATCATGCCTCTCGTCACTGTTCGAACGACATCGAAAAACTCGTTCGCGTGTTGTTCCTTGCTGAAGGCCAGCCCGTCCGACGAAACAAAGTGCAGACAGGACTTGTAAAGAGCGGCCGTGGCGGTGGTGGTCGAATCGTGGTCGCCGTGGCGTGCGCTACGCTCGCTGGACTCGGCCAAAGCAGCGACGCGTTGCTCCAAGGGCCGCATTGCGGTGCTGCGTGACTCGCAGACGAAGCTAAAGAAGTCCTCGCAGGGGTCGGCCCTCGCGCCTTCGGGCTCGCTGTTGAGCAGCCGGCGCAGCTCCAGCTCGCAGCTGACGTCGAGTTCCTGCAGCTGTTCTTTCGCAAAGGTCGCGTGGGCGTAGTGGCGCGTGTGGCGCAGCCAGAGGAACACTATGAGCGCGGCGATGGCCACGACCGCTACGGTTGCGAACAAGTACGCGGTGCGGTTGTTGCCGCCGCAGATAAAGGCGCTTCCCCAGCGGCTGTCCTCTCGCGAAGGACTCAGCAGGCCGCCGTGATGGCCAGAAGATGTCGTCCAGGCAGGCAGGCGTATCCGGTGCTTTCGGCAGGGCGGTGTATACATTCTTTCTCTTTTGCGCCTTGTCGCGAGAAGCAGTCGTGCTTACCCACTACGGAAGATTGTTCCAGAAGCAGGCGATATTAAAATTATTTTTGTAGGCTGTACTTCAGACGACTGTGTTCTAGTTCTGCTATTCTATTGGCAATATTCTAGTTGTCTTTTAAGAGGAGGAAACGGAGATGGACAAGCCATGTAATGCGTAGCGCAATCAACGGTAGTATGTTGTTAGAGTTCCAGAATATGTGCCAAGAGAAGGGAAGCGCAGTTGATAACAGCAGAAAACTAGGCGGTGAGGTGAAATAAGGAAATTCGCAAGCATAACATGGAAACAGCTAGCGCAAGACAGGGGTAATTAGAGATCACTGGGAGATGCCTTCTTCTTGCAGTGAACATAAAAGATACACTCATGCTCATGATGACGATCTTAATCAACTTAAAACCTTATAATACATACAAACTACATATTAAACATATACATATTAAACATAAATATACATATTAAACTATCTGTTTTTTTGCCGGAGAAATATAAAAGGCTGCAAGCATTACAAGAAACCTTGTGAATAATTAAACATGTAGAGGAAAAGTAAAATAATAAAAATTATGAGATATTAGAAGCCGGAACGCTTCGTACCAAACAACATTGTTTTGTAGCGTAGTTATGTGTCCCGTATAAGGGCATAAACGGCAATACACGAGTCCCTGTGGCTGAAGCACTAGCGGAGTTGCGAACTTGGGGAAAGCCCCAAGCTTGTGAAACTGTTTTTCTCAGCAAGATTTCCTTTGTGCCGATATTGGGCGACAGAATGGAAGAAGTGCTAAATAGACACAGATGATGGGACTCATGGAGAGGAGGCACTGTAGATTTTGCTGAATATCGAGAAAGGGGATTTATTCCTTCAGCACCTGCAAAAAAAAAAATAGTTACAATAATTGTTTGGGTCGAATCACATAAGGAGGCTGCACATCTCGGTATGACATTATTTGTCTACATCAAGAAGCTTTCTTTGTCTCTGAAGTATAAAGTGAACTGCGGAAATTTCTATTGCGACTGCTCAAATGAAGCAGCTTCGCTGGACGAAGCTGCTTCGTCCAGCGGTGCAGCTTCAGCTTCATATTCGTTAAGGAGAATATGTTATAACCTTTGCGTATGCATCCGCTTTGTTGTCAGACTAAACGCCGCACGCAACAGCCGCGTCACATCAGGGAGGAGCTTTGCGCCTATCCTCACTCTCTCGCATGCGCAATCATGGGAGCGACAATCAAAAATTGCAGTCGGATATCTCGGAGCACAGCCACGCTAGAAGAATTCTTCCAACTGATAATGTGCAGAAACACGACTGCCTCTAACTTTTCAATACAAACATACCCACTTACAGCCAGAAGAAAATTAATTATTCAATTTTAATGAATTGGGCAGCTGACAGCGAAAATTATCATCTTACTTTGTGTCCCCCAGGCCACATAACTTATTTGCGCAGGTGGCATTCGCGTGCTTCCCAGTGCCTAATTTTAAGAAAGCCATAAAGCCTAATTTTGAGCACCCGGTATATATGAGGCGTGGATTATACACACGATGTTTTCAATTTTGCTGAATGTTGTCTCTTGCGTCTTCGTGAGCGGTGGATGCTGTGGTGGGAGTGTTCTGCGGTTGAGTCTGTAGCAGTTCCCAAACACCCAAGAGCAGCGGGAGACGCTGCTGTCCAGCTCCCGCCTGTGGGACGCAGATCATCTTGGTTGAGAGGGCGGTCGCAGCCCAGATGGCGCATGTATTCCCGTGAAGCGGGAACCATTCCTGCAAATCAAGGCATCTTTAGGCTCATTAAGGATGTTTTTTTTCTCTCGCTCTATTTTTTTTTCTGCTATTGTGAAGTGCGTATAGTCGGCTAGAGAGCGCGCGTTCGTTGCGCAGATACCCTGTTTTACCGCGAAGCTGTTTATGGCTAGGTTCTGGTCGATCTCCTCTCCGTGGACATAGACCGACATTTTTTATACGTGGGCCGATCCCGAAGATAATGAAATACCGGGCACACCCGCGGCGGATGTGAAGCAGGCGTTAAGCACTCTCCATACGCACGCCGATACCGAAGATACTGCAATACCGGGCCGACCCGCGACGGAGGTGCAGTTGGTCATTAAGGGGCCCACATTCACAGCTTCGATGGTCATTCTTCTTTACCGAATGGAAGGGCACTGCATTTTTCGTTGTAGAGAGGTTTGAAGTTTGAAGTTTGAAGTTTGAAGTTTATTATTACACAATACAATACAATTACAAAGAAAATGTAATACAGAAGGAGGTCCCAAAGTAAAAACTGTCAGGGGGACCTCCTGTTACAACATGCACAAAATATGTAATATAGGATTAGCAGCGAGGGTAAGAACACCGTGAACACCGTGAAGGTTGTACAGTAAATTATTTTAAAGTTTTTCTTTCTGCTTTGGTGCGCCTATGATACTTGCCGGCCGTTGCCAATTGTAATTTTGGCCCGCAGAACTGTTGTCTTCAAGAATGTTTTCTAACAGTAACATGTAATATCACAGTAGCCACCGATCCGCGCCATGAAGCTACGTAAGAAAACCTTATCTTGTTGTTCCGCGCCGGCTTCTTGTTGGTTGTATATTAAGGAGCATGGACAATAATCGAATAAAACAATACATTAGTGAAATAAATCAGGTTTCTTGAATGGGCGGCGCGAAGAGGAGAAGCGGATGATCAAGCTGCTCGGTGCGTGTGAGCCATAGTTAAAATGTGGTGGTGGTGGCGCGATGACAACAACAACAACAACAACAACAACAACAACAACAACAACAACAACAACAACAACAACAACATGAACAAGAATAACGACAAGAGAAACGACAACAAAAAGAATAAGAACAAAAACAAGAAAAGAGGGACTATACAACGACGACGACGACAATAACAAGAAGTGAAAGCTGAGGAATGACCAAGGATTTCTGTAAGGAAGGCTGTACATATATAACTGCTACAACTGTTACATCTTGTTTTTTCTGAAATACGACGTCTGGCACGTTATATATTATGCGTTATTCACGAGGTGGCATCCACATGCAGCACCAAGGTTAATATCCTATGAGACAGAGTCCATCTTATCTTTGACAACGACATCGTGAAGTGTCATCATGCCATGAGGCCACAAGAACTACAATACACGGTAAACAGCAAAAAAGATAATTCTTAAGAAAGAACATTTATTTCGCGAAACATGGTGACTACGACCGCCAGTAAAGCACAGTACATATTGTTCCAAACTTCACGAGCCACTGGCAAGACGTTTACTGCGTAAAACTTATTGTATTCAATGTATGTTCTGTCACCGCCGATACTTGCGCAGATTTCTTGCTTCGACGACACTGGAGTGACTCCTGACTGCCCCCCTCCGTTCACCGCGGAGAAGAGCACGTTTGTCGAGACCATCGCCATTGGATCGATTTTTACCGACGTCGCCAGGCCCATGCTGCGCGACATGTGTCTCCCCCTCGTTCGCAGACTCTCCCCGCTGCACTACCGAGAGGTTCGTTGTGGTGAGGGTCGCCGGTGTCGTGGCCGCTTTCTTCGACTTCTTCTTGGAAGTGGCGGACGAAGGCGGAAGCACGTCGGTGGTCTCAACCGGAGTAATCGAGTTCGGCGACGCCGTGCGTCCGTCGAACGTCGGCGTCCTCGCCTCAGTGGCAGCCGACGCAGCGGTCGACGGAGAAGGCGACGCTTGCGACGCCACGAGCAGGACGGGCTCCTTCTGGTGCCCCGAAGAACGGCCCTGCACGAAGTAGTACGTGGCCGCGAGAAGCACCACCGTGCCGGCGCCAGTCACGTAGAGCACGCACAGACCGCGGCCAGGCTGCTTGTCGCGTCGCGGCTGGATCATGTTGTCGCCACCCGCTGGGCCACCGCCGGGCGGCGAGGCGGGTCGTCCTCCTCCATCAACGGTGGTCGTGGTCTGGTCGTTCACTGCAATGGCCGCTCCCCTTCGAGCACTTGCGCGCGCCTTCTTCGGGGTCCCGGCTTGGGCCGCAGTGACGACCTCGGGCACCGGCAGTGCTTTGACGGCTCGCCCAGGAGTTCCTTGGGGAAGCCTCGAGAGTCTGGTCGCCTGGACGTTGTTTGATGGCCCTTTGATGAGTTGGTTCGCGCTCGCCGGAGCCGCCGCGGGCAATCTGTTCTGGCGCACGGCCGGACGCTGCATTCTGCTTCTTTCTCCTTGTCTGCGTAGATGTGGGTCCTTGGGAAATGCTGTATGATCCACACATGGTTATTTTACAAGAGTCTTGGCTGAAACCTGCCGTTTTATTTTTTTGTAATTTTCGCGTCTTCAGAGTAGACCGAATCGATGGCCCTGGCGGAGGTTTATACATTTACTGTGGTCTCTTACATAAATATGTTTCACAAGGCTGTTATAAATAAAGAAATCATGAATTCGGAATGTGAAATGTTGGCTATCTATTTCATTCTTCCCATATGGGCTCTACAATGGCTACAGCTACATCGTTGGACAAAGTAAATAACACCGACACTGAAAGGTCGGCAGCGGCTGCGCTTCGCAGCATTTTATAACACAAGCTAACTGCTACGTCCCACCATGGCGGCACATCACAGGGTAATTAATATCTGGCAATGGAACTGTAGGGGATTCCATCGTAAAAGGAATGTTCTCCAACAGTTCATTCGGACCCACCAGGAAAAGCCACATGTAATCCTATTACAAGAAACGCTCACGGATACGGTCAGCCTACCGGGCTATAAATCGCATACCCAATATGGTGATGGGAAGAGGGGAATCAGCACATTAGTTACCAACAAATGTGCGTTCATAGCCCACGATTTGAATCTTGAATCCAATAAGGTTGAGCACTCGCTCGTTGAAATCATCCCCAGCGGACAGTTCAAGACAAGTATATTTATACTTAACATATATAGTAGACCCAAAGACCTCAGGCAAAGATTCGCGGCAATTATTAACAAGGCTACAAGCAAGGCCAAGACATTCCCACTACTGGTGGCCGGAGACTTTAACGCTCCGCATCAAGCATGGGGGTACCAACAAGCTAACCGCAAGGGCGTTGACCTATGGCAAACTACAGTCAATAATAACCTCACGCTTATAACAGATCCGGCTTTTCCGACCAGGATCGGCAACTCCTGCTCCAGGGATACCACACCTGACCTCTTTTTCATACGGAATGTGGAATCGGCATCTTGGTCCAACCTCCAAGTGGACCTTGGCAGTGATCACAACATCCTGGCCACCTCCGTCAACGTGAGAAGCGGGGACCTCAAAGAGTTCACTATTACAGATTGGGATTACTTTCGCAAGGTTAGGGAAGAGCGAGCACAAACACATGACTCAGCACTTAGCCTAGAGCAGTGGGCTGAACAGTTAAAGGAAGATATCAGCGCGGCGACAAAGAAAATCCAGACTGAATTGGAGGTAGACAGGATGGATAGCCGCCTCGCTCATCTTCTAGAAGCTAAAACGTCACTGCTGAACAGATGGAAAGGGCAGAAACTCAACCGAAGGCTCCGAAAAAAGATCGCGGAGCTCAACAAAACTATAGAAGATCACTGCCAAACTTCGAGCAGACAACAGTGGGATGAGGTCTGCAATTCCGTGGATGGCCAGATGCGAGTTGGAGCTAAATGGAACCTCCTCAAGCATCTGCTCGATGATACCAACACCAAGTCAAACCAAAGACAAGTGATAGCGAAGGTTCTACACCAGGCATCACAATCAGAGACATTGCAGACCGTACTCGAAAAACTCGCTCGCATGTATCTGCCACTGGGAAACTCGAGTGACGAAGACTATCCCCCCTACAAAGGTTCCTCTTGCCCCGAGCTAGATAACCCTTTCACGGCATGCGAAGTAAGGGAAGCTCTCCAGAATCTAAATGGCAGGTCGGCCCCTGGTCCTGATGGCATCCCCAACCGGGCCCTCAGAAACCTGGACGACTGCTCTATAGAATGGTTGACAGAGGAGATTAATGGAATATGGGAACGAGGGCTTGTTCCGGAGTCCTGGAAAATGGCCTCGGTCATCCTCATTCCAAAGCCTGGAAGGCCCCCGAGTCTCTCAAACCTCAGACCCATTTCACTCACGTCCTGCGTGGGGAAAGTAGCGGAACATGTTATACACTATCGAATTTCCAAGCACATCGAGAAACAAGGATTGTTTCCGTACAACATGATTGGCTTTCGTCCGGCCCTGTCAACTCAAGACGTGATGAAGCTTATCAAGTGTCAAATCATTGACAACACCACAAGAGATGTAAGAGGCATCTTAGGCTTAGACCTGGAGAAGGCCTTTGACAATGTATCCCATGCTCACATTCTTAACTCCATCTCCGAGCTCAATTTGGGAGACGCCTTTCACAGATACATTAGCTCGTTCCTACGGGATCGCAAGGCCACGCTCAAAATCGGTGACCTCAAGTCCGACAATTTCATTTTGGGCCCCAGAGGCACGCCACAAGGAGCGGTAGTCTCACCACTGCTTTTTAACATCGCCATGAAGAAACTATCGGAAAGGCTCTCCAACATAGAAGGGATCAATCATACGCTCTACGCTGATGATATCACAATCTGGTGCACCGGAGGAAGCGAAGGAGCTGTTGAATCAGGCTTACAGGAGGCCGTAGATCAAACAGAGATGTACCTGGAAAATACGGGGCTTAGATGCTCCCCGAGCAAGTCTGAGCTCCTCCTCTACAGGCCAGTCAGGAGAGGTCCCAAACCTAGAGGCTGGAAACCATTGTCAGAAATAAACATCAAGCTCCACACTAAAGGCGGCTGTACCATCCCCAGAGTAGACACCATTCGGGTACTTGGCATGTTCATCGAATCCAATGGCAGTAACAATACGACACTCAACAAGCTCACAGCCAAGACTGAGAACATGATCAGACTTATCAACAGAGTCTCGAATAGGCGTGGAGGCTTAAAGGAAGACAACCTCCTCAGGTTGTTCCACGCCTTCCTCATGAGTCATATAGTTTATGTGGCAGCCATGCACAACTGGTATAACTCCGAGAAGAAACGATTAAACACGCTCATCAGAAAAAGTATTAAAAAAGTACTAGGCATTCCGTTACGGGCGAGTACGGATCTCCTTATGCAACTAGGAGTGCACAACACATTGGACGAGATAATTGAGGCCCAGAAGTCAGCCCAACTGGCCCGTCTATCCTGTAGCCCGGCTGGAAAGAAGATCCTGGCGGTTCTTGGGATCAACCCTATCCTCCTGGAAGAGCGGAAATATGAAATTTCAGAAGATCAAAGGAACAACATACGAGTTGCACCGTTTCCTCGTAACGTTAATCCTAAACACAACGTAGGCAGACGCAGGGCAAGAGCCCTCGCCCTCCTCAAGCGTACCAAGGACGATCCCTACTCGGCATGTTTTGTCGACGCCGCCCAATATGGACAGTCGTCTAACTTCGCTATTGCCCTCGTTGACCACAATGGACAGATAGTGAATGCGGCTTCCCTGAAGTGCTCAACACCAGCCAGAGCGGAGCAGGTCGCAGTTGCTATAGCACTCCTAGACAACAGAAGATCACAAATCTTCACTGATTCGAGATCGGCGGTCAGGGCTTTCGCTTCAGGATCCATCGCTGAGGAGGCTCACAAGATTCTCAAGAACAAGATCATCTCTCCGCACACCATTACGTGGTTTCCGGCTCACCTCGAACCCCAGCTTGACTCGTTTCCCAATCTTAATGACATTGCCCACTCCCAAGCGCGCGCACTAACCCACCGCGCGGGAGCAGGATCGAGCTCAGACTCCGGGGTCCTCGAGTTTCGGGACACTCTCACAACTTTCAGCGAAATTACTACGCACTATCACCTGGGTAGGAGGACTTATCCTTCCCCTCACAGCAAACTGGCTAGACCTCTGGCGTCCACTTTACGCATGCTTCAAACTAAGTGCTATCCAAACCTGGCCCTTTTCCACACGATCACTCCAGAGGTTTTTAGCTCTACTTGCCCCGACTGTGGGGCTGTTAGCAATCTCGCACACATGCTCTGGCGATGCCCCTCGTTACAGGGACCCAATCGCATCACAGAAGAAGAATGGAGCTCTGCCATCCAGAGCTCAGACCTTTCACGTCAAACCTGGGCTGTCCAGAGAGCCCACGATGCGGCGGTTAGGCTCGGCCTACCCGTCCCCACGTGGGAGCGGCCCGCAGCTCTGCCCTAGGGCAAAGCTTCTCAGGACCTTGTAATTAAAGTTCTTTGTCTGTCTGTCTGTCATATGGGCTCCTATTACCTATAGCAAACGTTTACTTTCCTACGGGCGCCCGTAGAAAAGACTACTTTGATGGCCTATTGAGAAAGTCGGACAGGGTGTCCTTGCAAGGGACTTCAATTCAGATTACATCGCATGGAGTTATCGCTCCTATACGAGTGCGAGACGTTTGTGGTCGTGGTTATGATCCAAAATAGAGTTTCCTGCTGCAGTAGAGCGGCTGCAACATTTGTGCTCCGAGCACCGAGATTCAAGCTCCGGGACTGACGTAACTCTGGCAGCTGCTGGAGTCAGCGTGTCATCATGGACATCTCTTGATAGTGGGACTTTCAGTGATCATTTCCCTATACTTTTTCTATCATGTGTTTCCTGCAGAGAGTCAGTCATAAAATATGAAATTTGTCAACAGCTGCACATATAGAAAGCTTGTGGAGTCTGCTATTAACTCCTTCAGTTCGCCTGATAACGTTAGCACGCGGAGCAGGTTCTAAAATGTCTGGTTCATGCAACAGAGCAGCCCAAGTTTACTATAGGGGTTCCTACTAGCAACAAAAAAGGTTCCCAGTGCCGGACTGAAGAATGGGAAAAGGGATATCGCTTTACGATATCTGCGTGGAAAAGCCTTTTTCCATAATCAGAGCGCCCTAAATTGGAGAAACTACAAATTTTATGCTGCATCGTTTAGGCGGACAACTGCGAAAGCTACGGATAATTAGAGCCCTTATGTAAACACTCACTTATCTGACCTAAATATAGGAAAGCCCTACACAGATTCAGGGAGCACAACAAGAAACCTTCTGTCAGCCGCATTTTGAACTCCGTTATACTGACCCCAGTGGAAGCTAAGGCTAAGCTTAATTAGTTTTATAGCGCGCGGCTTTGCGTTGCAATTCCAGACGAATTGCTAAATTTTGTTCAGGATACCGCCACAGAGCAATGTCCATGAAGACGTCTGACATAGCTTGTATGAGAACGGCAGCTCCGGGTATGATGGGATATCTGTTTGCATGTTCAAATTCTTACACATAAATTTACGGGAGAGTTGATAAATATTGTGAACATTTTGCTTGGGAAAACATGGCTACCTAACGAGTGGAAGTAAAATTATCTTGCTCCTGAGGAGCGCCGGAAAAAGGATTTGAACACATTCGGCCAATTGCTGTGACTTCTGACAGGGTAAAATTAATTGAAAGGGTCGCTTATCATCCTTATGTCCATCAGAGCACATTTATAAAAATGCGTTAAGCATCGTTCAGATGGGATTTCGCAGAGATTGTTATATTTGGACCGCGCGAGTTAGAAAGCAAAATACGGTCACTTAAGTGAAGCTTATTTCGGCCCTCGTAACTCTAAATGTTTAAAAGCTTATGACAGCGTAAAGCATAGCATTATACTGAATAAACTTGCTGCCTTAAACACTGCATGGTCTATCATTGCTTAGATCTGGGATTTCTACCACGGAAGAACATTTTTCTGCAACGATGGAAATCATCATTCTGAGTCGTTCACCCAGACCAGAGGCGCACCTGAGAGTTCAGTGCTTTCCCCGCTATTTAATATACTACTACATGATATTCCAATTATGCAGGATATCACGCTGTTTGTGTATACAGATGACATTGCATTCTTTGCTTCCGCTAAAGATATACACATTATTTACCCCCCGAAAGTTGCCGGTGTATTTAAATATTCTTGTGGTGTGGCTGGATAATTTGCGCTTGGTTCTTAACATTAATAAAAGTGCCCTTCTTGTATTCTCTTCGCATCAATCGGTTTTCTATTCTGTGTTTATCAGGATCAACTGATCCCGCTGGAAGGCACTATAAAGTACTTGGAGTCATTTACGACCCTGGCCCTAGAGTGACATCCTCATATAAAAGACATTGTGAGAAAAGGTGAAATCGTTTTCGACCGGTTGACTAGCAAATGCAAGAGGAAGTTTGGTATGCGTAGGGATGCTGTACTTTTTATTTGGAGAGCCAGATATCATTATACTGATATCTGGCTCTCGAAATTAAAAGTTGGAACCTGTATTTATATAGAGAGACGTCCGTGTCTTGGTGTCCCTATGTATGCTGCGAGCTCCGTGTTATAACTAGAAGCAAACATACCAGAGTTAGCGTCGAGATTTCAACTACTGACAGTAAACACTTTTCTTACGACGTACGGCCAGGTTCACGGCACAATTTATGCGAAGTTTGTCGCACAACCAGCACTATTTTTGGATTGTATGTGGCCGAGATTCAAGCTTCTTCAGGTAGTGTTTACGCTCAGACTTTTAGCAAAAATAAGCGTCAACCACCGATCAATTCAACATGTCAATTCAATAAAAGGATGCAATACTTGTAAGCCTGATTACGTCTTTCCAAAGAATGCTAAGCTGACAGCGAAATAGACTCTAGTCGGGCTCTTGAATGAGTATCTGGAAGGTTTTTCTGCATACGAAGGCCACACAGAAAGATGAGAAATCGGTGGTAGTCATTTGCTCGGAAACACTATTATGGAGCTTTGCTATCCGTCTTTCGGATTATGCTTCAATATGTGTGGCCGGATTCATGGCATATGCTTGGCCGTATACAAAATTCCCAACAATGTGTCACACATAGTATTGCTCGCGAACCACCTCTCAGTTATTTTGTCGCTAGAAAGCATGAATAATTGACTACTGCCGCTACACTTTCTCATTCCACCTCATGTTAAAGAAATTAGATTTTGCGAATACTTGGACATCGTGGAGTAGCACCTATTCAGATTACAGACAGCTCGACAAAGGCAGTGCTTGGTGGGTCAGTAGGTTTCTTTGTGCCCAACCTTATCCTGCTGGCGGTGACAAGATTCCGAAGACAACAAGAATACCTCGGTTGAAAAAAATGAGCCCCTCCTTGCTGCACCGGATTACGGACATTTAGCGTTCCTCTGGAATGTCCGGTCGGGTCCCTCTCGACGATGTGGTTTCCGTCACACTATTACGATGTCGAATATCGCGATTGAATCTGTACATGAGTAGGTCTGGGTTCGCACCATCGAACCTTCGTGCGTCATGTGGGGACACAGAATCATTAGACCATGTCATCCTCTATTGCCGAAAATAAAATTACGAAAGAAAGACATGCTTATAGCAGCCCCTATTGCGCGTGGGCTTTCCTCTCTCGGTGGTTAATATGTTATCTTTTGGTGCAAGTACCCTTGATCGAGCCCGAAAGGAAGCGTGTCAGATTGTGCACGAGTACGTCATTGCTGCAGGAAGCTTTGTAAAATCTAGAAGAATCTAGAATCGAGAATCTGGAAGCTTTGTCAAAAATTGGCATGATAACTTTTAAAAAACGGAAAAAAGTGAATGTATAGCCATTATTATTTAAATATAGGTGGTATTGATTAATAAGTTAACGAGAGAGAGAGAAAGAGAGAGAGATATAAGTCATAAAGGAAATGTAGGGAGGTTAACCAGGCTGAGCTCGGTAGGCTACCCTGTACTGGGGAAGCGGCAAAGGGGATTGAAAGAAGAGAAGGAAGAAAGAAGGTCACAGTCTCCACTTTTACGCACACAAAAAGAATGCCTTGTTAATAGTTTTTAGTTTCAAGAATTGATCTATTTTTACTTCAGTTTAGAAAATTCAAAAAGTAAAAACACAAATTCACAGTTTAAATCTTACTATTATTATTCATAATTTACCTTACTTTTTTTCTTGCTTTCTTTTTTAACAGTCCTATCAACGCAAGGCTCACTATAGTATTGATCAATACTTTATCTCATGTGTTCACACTTTATTTTGCATCTTGGGTTATTTGTTTTCGTTTTTCTTCGTGTGTTAATAATTTATTAACGAATTTATTTTATTTTACTTATTGAATCATATTACCACCCGATTCGTGGCCTATCCCCAACAGTGGGTTTGTGAGATTAACTGAGGCTTCATCATCATCATCATCAAGCGTGCACCACTAAGTCAGTCACAGGTGGTCATACCCGCTGGCGCATTTCAAGAGGCGCACCAGCTCCAATAAGTTAATAAGTTCAGAAGTTAACGGGAAGCAAGGGTTTAATATTATGCTTACGTTGCGAACCAATCCGCTCTCGTGGGTATGTGCCATGTGTTGAAGGCGACAACAACAATGGAGCCCAGTTATTGAATGCGCCGTCTCTTTAACGTTTTCCCACGATGGAGAAAATAAGCTCTCAAGCTATCACATTGAGCGGACGAGTGACGTACAGCCTGGTATCCAATTTGGTGCTAAAGGAAAATGGTTACATTTAGACATATAAATACATTCCGAAAAGTGCGTGCAGTATCCTAAGAATGCTAATCACAGTAAAAGAAGTGATCAATTTCATTTCATTTCATTTCATTTTATTACCTTAAAGACTCCTTGCGGGGTATTACATAAGGGGTGGGTGGTACAAAAATACAGGAGGTTGCCCACTATCTTATTTTGAAGACAGAATACTCGTTACTTCATCCACGAAGGCAGATGAGGTGGTGATGGCAGCGACGTGGTGGGGAAGGCCGTTCCAGTCTTTAGCTGTACGATGAAAAAATGATGACGAGCAGGTGACAGTGCGCGCACTAGGGCGAGCAACATTTAGTGGGTGGCCTGTGCGCAGCGATATGCGTGAAGGTGGTACAATGTAAGGTGCGTGGCGAAGCGAGCTTGTGAAGAATTTATGGAATAATGATAAGCTCGCGATACGGCGACGGTGCGCTAATGTGTCCAAACCAGACTCTACTTTTAATGGTGATACGCTGATATCATATGAGTATGTCGAGTGAATGTATCTTACGGCGCGGTTCTGTATGGATTCTAATGCGTTGCTGAGGTAAATCTGGTGAGGATGCCATATGGGTGATGCGTATTCGAGTTTTGGCCTAACCAGTGTTTTATATGCTAGTAGTTTTACTTGTTGAGGAGCGTTGCGGAGATTGCGTTTCAGAAATCCCAAGGTTTTGTTAGCAGATGATATGATGTTAGTTATATGCGAGCACCAGTTTAAATCATGCGTGATCGTTATGCCTAGGTACTTAATAGAGTTTACAGTGTCGATTGGGGTGTCATTAATTGTGTAGATAAAGTCAGGCCGATTACGGCTGCGGGAAATAGACATAGATTTACATTTATTATTGTTTAGTACCATTAACCATTGATCACACCTGGCTGTAATGTTGTTCAGGTCATATTGAAGATAAATGCAGTCATTACTATTAGTAATAGTTCGATAGACAACGCAATCATCAGCAAACATACGAATCTGAGAGGAAACATGCAATGGAAGATCGTTAATGTATATTAGGAACAGTTGATTTATTTTTAGCACAAGTACGACACGCGGGTGACATTGTCGCAGTCGGCTGAGCGGAGAGCTGTCAGCTTCGCGTCATCGCTGTTTTGCCACCAAGCTGTCTGCACGTCGCTCCCGGATCGTGAAGACGAGATAAAGGTACAGTCACTTAAGTATCCTTACGTGATTTGAATGCGAAAGCATAATGACTTCTGCAAGTTGTCACCCTACATCAAAAATATACTTTAATCCACCTTAACCCGCCTTAATCCACCTTAGTCTAATTTGTACCAACCTTAATCCACCTTAATTCATTTTTAATGCACCTTAATACAATTTTGGGAGAGGGCAAGGTCGGCTTTTTTGGAACAGCCACGGCCTCCGTGCGACGCCGTGGCTGTTCACCATGGGATTTTGCAGTGCGAGCCGCAACAGGACCAGTGCCGAGAACGTGACGTCATCACTTGGCCACGTGGCTTTTGGTACCATCGGATCATATCAACTGACGGCGAATTTTTCACTTCATGTGGCATATAAAGGCCTTCGCCATAATAAGGATAGATCGGTGCAATCTTATGTTGAGTCTCGGCGTATACACAGAGAACGAACCGGCCGTGAGCTACGTTTAGCTAAATCTGTCAATGTCGGTGGTGCCAGCACTAACGTTTGTGACGTGAACTGACACAGTACGACCAGGCTTACTCGATTAGACGTCATTTTTAGCGAAGCGCGCACAGAGACGGTTATCTTTTTATCTGCTTTTGCGCGCGAGCGCTTGGGCCCTACCTGTTGGGAGATAGGGGATTGGAAGAAGGGTAGATTCGCAGTGGTGCCAACTTCTCCGCAAGCACAGGTCAGTTCATTCATCCATTCATTCATTTGCGCAAGCTGCTCGTACCGATTCTGCGCGGTGGGTACGTGCGACAGTTACTGAGGTCATCCTCATCGTCATCATCAGCGACCAACCGGCAGTGCTCGTTCGCCATGGAAGACAACGCTATCGAGAACGAGGCACCGTCTTCGCAGTCCACAAACAAAGACCCCTCACGTCATGCTGAAGAAAACGTGCCCGGTATTCAGAGCCAGTGCTCACAGAGTGGAGCGCAAAGCCCTGGAGGTCATGCTAAGGAAAGCAAACGAGATATCCCCAGGGCGAGGTCAATGTCCTTGCCGCCGGTGGCCAAATCGCAAATCGTCCCGTCCCTGTCCTCGCACCGGCGAGGTTCCGAGCCACTAGCCGTCATCGGATCACCGACAGATACCCGGGAAGCAGCCGCGACTGTGAAATCTTCAAAAAGAGAAGTCAGTATGTCAGAACTGTGGCAAAACTTCAATTGAGCTTGGTACTCTCGTTAATTTGAGCCTCGCATCTGCGATATTGCCGCGCGGTTTCATAGCGTCATTTACTCTTCATGGCGCTGAAGCTCACGGCTGTGAGATCTTTGCTATTCGTGAAAGCACGTCACATCATTAAATGCTCGCGAAAGAAATAGTAACGCTGCTTTGTTACGGTTACATCGAAACGTCGGCAAGCAAATTCAGCATTCCTGCTAACGGATCAACGTTTAAAATGCAGTCACAGTGCTACGAACGAAATGACGTTTGTTTATGGAGGATGTGGTTGATGCGAAGCCATGGCTTTGTTTTTCTTAGTGCATGTTCCAGTTGCAGCTTCAGCGGCTCCATTCGGTTGGAAGCGAGACGCGAGAATGTTCGCTTACTGTGATTTCAGTGCTTGCAAAATAATTCTAGGCGGTGTAAATGCGCGCACACTCTACAGCATCCTTCGCTCCCTGGCTGTGAGTGAAGGACTCAGGACGCTTTATTTTTGTCCGAGGACGACGACATCTACCATAGTCTTCGGTGGCGTAAAAAATGTTCAACACCTGGCATTTTATCGCCACAGCCAAACGCATAAGTGCGTTTTAATGAATAGGCTACGTGGTCACGCTCAGCTGTTGCATTTGTGGGTCAGTCGGTTTACGGCGTCCGGTGGGGAGCTAGCATGCGTGTGTTTAATCGCTTCTGAACAAAGGATATTGTTAATTTTCTTTCGATTCGGCACCGGGTTATCAACGCATAATCACCATAAAGCAGCTATCACTCTTGTTAGATTAGTAAGACTTACACTTGCAGCACAGCGCAACACGAAATCATTATTCAGTTTCGATAGAGAACTGTTAGGAGGAAGCTGTTATAATTACTTTAATTGTACAGGTGCTCATCACACTCACTCATCACACTCACTCACTCACTCATCACACTCACTCACTCACTCACTCACTCACTCACTCACTCACTCACTCACTCACTCACTCACTCACTCACTCACTCACTCACTCACTCACTCACTCACTCACTCACTCACTCACTCACTCACTCACTCACTCACTCACTCACTAGTAGTAGTAGTAGTAGTAGTAGTAGTAGTAGTAGTAGTAGTAGTAGTAGTAGTAGTAGTAGTAGTACTAGTAGCACTGTTGTATGTTGTGAAGAGCAGGAAATGACGGCACATGAAAGACAGCACATGGACGCAGACTATAGCAACAAGTAGGGGTGTGCGAACAGTGGTACCGAACCGAATACGAATCGAATGATGACAGAATTGAATCTAATCGAATATGGAATTATTCTAGAATCGTTTTCGGACAATGAATAGCCGTCATCAAAACTATTACAAAACGACGGTCACATCCTAATATTCTTAACGTTGGTAAGTTTCTGTCATTACATAGTAAGTTATGAAGCCTTGTTTATTAAAAACACTAATGGGGCATTAGGCGCAAACAAGTAGTTTTTTGTTTGCTCCTAATGCTCACACAGTAGTTTCGCAGTGCTTTCCAGAGAGTGCGAATGATCCTTGTACAGCCTGTAAGTATGGATACTTACTCGACATAACCTGCTCCATTAACCAATCGCTCATGTTTTCTATCTGTACTGTGCGCGCGGGGTACTTCTTCTTCAATTTCATGTTTGTTTGGGTGCATACGCCGTTTTCAAATATTCGAAATATATTAAAAAATATTCGCATTTACGAATAGTGACTATTCGTTTCGTAGAGCCCCTAGAATAGGACACTATTCGTTTCGTTATTGAAAGCTTCGACTATTCGCACACCCCTAGCAACACGTTTTATCTGAAAGGACGTACATACTTTGGTGAAGATGCGCACACAGTTACAAATCAGCAAAACGTAACACCACAGTGCCTCATCGAACGCCATATGAAACACGCACGGTCTCTCGATAAAGGACGTGCAAGTAACCTAGCCATTCATATAGCCTCGTGCGGCTGTACCCCATACTTTAAGAAGTGCCAAGTCCTTAGGTGACTTAAGGACCAAAGAATGCGCGAGATCATTGAAGCTTACGCAATTCACAGGTGGGGCGCTACTTGCGTCAGCACGCTATCGCTCAGCCTAGTCGTTAAACAGCTGAAACATCCAGACATCTTGACCATCTGACCAGGTGACTTAGCTGCGTGGTCTGGCTGCTACGTTGTGCATTCAGTGTCGCGCGTTTCGCCAATTTGTAACTGTTTGCGAGTCTTCACCCAGTATATGCGTTCCTTAAAGGAAAACTTGTTTTTTATTCGGAGCCCATATGTTACCCCAAGTCGCTCGGTCGTGTTAAGTGACCGTTTCGCATGGTATCTTCGTCTTCGATTCGGAAGCTTGGGCCTGTATAATGTAATGATTTTCTTCCAATGCTATTCCTATTCACGCTCTGTCTGTGGTCCTAGCAGGCTGCCCACGCTGTCACGGGCGATGTTCCGGCTCCGAGCGATGGATGACGCGAAAGAATAGCATCGAGCATTTGCTTGTATCACATCGGGCCCTTGTTCTGGCTCGCGCAGGGCTTTTCGAGCGAACCTTCCGGGAAGGACGACGAAGAGCCGCACCAGAACAAGCCGGCGAGCCGATCCGTGGCGACGACCTGCCTGCTGGGCGTCCTATACGTCGTTGCAGTGGCGGCAGTGGCGGCAGCGCTCTGGTGGCACCACGGCACGTCGGAAGCGAAGGCGCTGGTGAACGCCAGCATCTCTCACACTCCGCGGGCCACTCGGTTGGAAACGACCGCCGCTGCTGCAGCTGCGGCTGCCTGCAGAGGTTCTGCGTGCGCCAGAGCAGCGGCTCTGCTGCAAGCTGCGGTCGACCAGCGCGCGTCTCCCTGCAATAGCTTTTACAGGTACGCGAAAATTACGGCGTATTTCTTGTCTTGTAGTTAGCTGTAAAAAATAATACCCTCTCCTAATGTCATAGAAGTCACCGCGGCCCACGGAAAATAGTCCCCGATAACATAGACTTGAAAGAGTAGGCTAATATATGCGGCGTGAACATTTCTAAGTTTTGAGAAATAAAAAAAAAAAGAAAACATTACCTCTGACATAATTCTTGTCCCTGAGCAGGATTATCCGAAGAGGCGGACATTAGTACTGGGGGAAATCGGAACACCTATTCAATTAATTGACAACAAATCGTTAATTACCTTCCTAATGAATAGCTTCCCGGTTGCAGTGCTCTTTACGAATTGCGGCCGGTGGATTGGCAAGACGCATCCACTTGAAGTGAATTTCCAGAATGAAAACAGTTTCGACATGTTGTTGCACAAAGTGTGGAACGAAATACACGGGCGTTCCATTCGCTTTTGGGCTTCAATGCACGAAACAACGTTTTGTTAAAAAAGTAAGGGGAACAACTGTGCATGTTTTTTTACGGCGAGTTTGATGGCGCATGTATCCAAACTGGCGTCATTCTGGAAATTCGTTCCAAGTGGACACGCCTGGCAAACTCACCGACTACAATTCGTAAATTGCAATATGTGCCATGAAGTAATTATAGTGAAAGCTCGTTAATTCGAACTTCAATAATTCGAATTTATGGATAATTCGAACTGTACGATTTGGTCCGGCCAAGCTCCACAGAAGTCTATGTATAAAAAAGTCCGTTAATTCGAACGCGAGAAGGTTCCCTCACGGATAATTCGAACTACGCTCGCTAATTCGAACTACGCTCGCCTGGCACACGGCCAGAGAAACGCACCTACTGCCTACACACAAGGCTGTATTTCCTCCGAAACAGAGAGAACGGCGAGAGAAGGCAAAATCGGAAAAAAATCTAACCGGCGCGGGGTCAGCCAGAAGGCAGCGGCGGCTGCCGCCTCTCCGTTCTACGTAACCTGCAAGACTTCTCGCCCGTTGCGAATCTCGGAGGCTTTGCAAATCTTGTACAGCTGCTAATGTTATGCGGAGATGGCACGGCAAGCGCCAAAACACAGCGAATCAAGTACGTCGCAGCTGCGCTTGCAATCAAGAACCAACGAATCAGGGCCTTCGCCACCTTCACATGTTCAGCGTCTTTGTCTCGGCAGTCTTCATCGGTTGCGCACCTCTGTTTTCAGCTTAGGAGGTATCGGCCGTCGCGATTCATTGTGATGGTGTTAAGCCTCGGCTAACGTTCGTTTCGGTGGACATCGGTGGTGTGGCACAGTCAGACCCAGAGCTTCGACTTGAAGATGGCGTGTGCCCGCGGCACACGCCATCACTTTCTGACACGCCAAATTTCTGACATGCCCTACTGCTTCCAAATCGCAGTGTACTGTTGCTCTCCTTCACTTTCGTTAGTTCGAACTTTCGTTAATTCGAACTGAAGCGGCTTCCCCTTGCGGTTCGAATTAACGAGCTTTTACTGTAATTAAGAAGTCAATTAGTGACTTTTGAAAAACAGTTGGTTATATTGAAGGATTGAAACGCGGAATAGTTCGAATTTCTGAAAATTTCGGTAAACTTGGAAATGATCACCCCGTATAAGCGTCGGACGTAATCGCCTAAGCAGAGAAAAATATGGAGAAAGAGATGTACGCAGCCGACCGCAGACTCTTGCAAAGCATGGAATTCGCGTAAGAATAAAATTTCCTCGCGACTGTGCTGCTCATCCTGGAATTTAAATTAGCGATGCCTATGGTCGTATGTGGCATACGCTGGACATCTTTATTTAAAGGCAGACGCCTTGAATGCAACGAAATTTTGTCTTGTTCCCTGACGTCATGTTCCGAAACCGCTTTGCTGCTGCGGATTCCAAGGAGACGATCAAATCATATATATAAATTAACATTGAAAACCTTTCTTGCCATGCTTCCTTAGCATCTGTTCGGTAAAGCTGGCTGATTTTTTTTTTACTCGAGAAAGCTCTTTTCGGGCTGCTCGGCTTAGATCCTTCTTTTACTATTCACCCCAAAACTCTGGATGATTGTCCGTGTTACTGCGTGTAAAACATGAAGCCGTGCAGGCTATGTACATCGAACTCGTTCCACTTCTCGAACTTCCGCTTCTCACTAAATGTATACCAGCCACTTAGTGCGAGGACAGACCGGAACGCACTTGCGGTGGTGATGGCACACCTTTCGGAAATGCATCTGGAGGAGTGAACGCATTCATATATTGTGAAGCGGTAGCCCAGGCTAGAGCTGCGTGGTGGTACGCGCTGTACACGGGTGTTGGAGGAACTCGACCACGCTCTTTCCGCCATTGTAGTCACTGCTTCTTCTTTTTTATGCGAAGCATATTACGAGGGCTCAACCCAGCTCCTCAGGCGCGGCGGTGACCATGAAATCACGTGACACCGTGACGTCACGACAGAGGAGAAGTGGCTTTGGCTCAACTCTTGCAAGACGGGCTGGGTGGGAATCGAACCAGGGTCTCCGGAGTGTGGGACGGAGACGCTACCACTGAGCCACGAGTTTTTTTTTTTTTTCTTTATTAACCACTGAGCCACGAGTACAACGCTTCAAAGCGGTACAAAAGCGCCTCTAGTGAATGCGGTGTTGCCTTAGAAACGCGCTGTTTCTAAGGCGTGCGTCTCTTGCTCAGGCGCACATTTCGTTGCCGCGCCGAACGCTGCTTTGCTCGACGCTCACCGCGTCCAATGCGGGGCGCGTAGTCGCTGCCCTGTAGCCCATTGTCTTACACCCCTTGGCGGGTCGACGGGAACGCTGTCGCGTTCCACTCTTGAAGGCGAAGAAGTAATGCATGAGTTGTTTCTTCGTCTAGCCGAACCAAATATAGCCAAGCAACAGCAGTTCACCAGGCTAAACAGTGGTTCAACAACTAAAATAAAGGCTAGCATGCTTCGCATCCTGGGCTTAACCTTACCTAAGCCACAGCCATTTTTTTTTCTTTAGTTATCAAAACTTAAACTTGTCGTTCAAGAGGGGCGCCGGTGCTCTAAAGGCCCACAACGCCTGACATCGCCAACAACGTTATATGATTTCGCACTTCTTCCGCTTTCGTTCTCGATCTCTGGCTCACGCCGTCTGCCGGTTCCAGCTCTGGCCAGCGTCAGCTGGCTTCTTTGTGACGAGATCGCTTTTCCTTGGTTAAAGACATGTCACCGTAAGCTGCACGCTGTAGCTTGAACTCGCCACCGTTGGCTTTCTTCTCCTTCAGTATACATTCTCTGCTGCAGAGGTAAAACGGAAGGCAAATAACCTACTGAAGCGGGATTATAAAACGTTTAAACTCCGAGAAACAGAAGGCTTTAGGCGTAGGGCGCGCGCACGCACGCACACGCACACACACACATTTGGCGCTGTGTTCTGTGTCGTCGTCTACGTCGTTGGTGTGTCCATAATCGGGTGTGCTGCGTCTAAGGCCTTCAGCGTGTCACACCAACAAGCTCAATGTGCAACTACACTTGCGGACAACTCTCTGTGGCAATGAAGGGAAAGCTACGGGGGTGGAGCTTTTGTACGTGTCTTACCGCGCCAAGTAGTCTGCCAGGGTTTGACAGTGCTTTTGGTTGCTCGGAAAAGACGCCGAAGCGACGCAGCTTCCACGTGCGACGGTTTCGCGTTTGCCCTGACGCGCAAGGCATAATCCGCAAAATAAGTAAACTCTAACATTCAGTGGTGTGTTTCGTCCTATTTAACTGCTACTAATAAGGTGTTTTTTTCTCCTCCCGAGCTTAAACTAACGTGGATGAAAACGCGGGACTTTTTTCAGAAGCGCTCTCTCTTGTGCGCGCTTTGACCCCATAGCTATCCCTTCATCGCCACAGAAAGTTTTCCGCGATTATAATCAATTTTTGTGGAAAAGTCAGCTCTTAGGAATGCTGTTAGTTGCGCGTCGTGAACTTCAGAACTTCGCCATAGCCCGGGCGGGAAGGCTTTCGATGCTCCGTTCCATAGGTAGCAGTCAACGTTGTAAAAGCTAGAGAGACTTCTTGGGCTGGCTTCGTTCGCACTTGGATATAGTTCGATGTTTTTTTTTTACTTCAATTGCGCGCGACTGTTGTTTATATAGGCTCAGTATCGAATGAAACAAGTTTTAATCCTTAGAAGTAAACACGCTGTGGTACACAGCTGCCAATGTGTTGGTTTAGATCATTTTATGCGAAGCATATTACTAGAGCTCAACGCAGCTCCTCAGGCGCGGCGGTGTCGCCTTCAATACCACGTGACACCGTGACGTCGCGACAGAGGAGAAACGGGGCTCCAACTCGCGCCGTCGCTCGAGAGCTCAACCCAGCTCCTCAGGCACGGCGGTGTCGCCTTCAATACCACGTGACACCGTGACGTCACGACAGAGGAGAAACGGGGCTCCAACACGCGCCGTCGCCTTCAAGGCTGACCACGTGACACCGTGACGTCACGACAGAGGAGAAACTGGGCTCCAACTCGCGCCGTCGCTCGCGGCGTCGCGGCGGTATATAAGCAGCTGCGCTTGCCTCTGCTAGACACTCACAAGGTGAGATGCCTCCTGGAGACAGAGCTGCTCGTTGGAATGAGAAGCGAAGGTTGCGGCGTGCTACAGAGACTGTTTCTAGGTGGCTTTTCTACGGCGCAGCGACTACGCGCCCCGCATCGGACGCGGTGAGCGTCGAGCAACGCAGCGTTCGGCGCGACAACGAAATGTGCGCCTGAGCAAGCGCCGCCCGCCTGAGCCGACGCCGACGACACCGGCTTTTCTGCGACACGAGCTCCTTAACGCTGTCGCTTTAAAATAAAGGCTAGTATGCTTCGCATCCTGGGCTTAACCTTAGCTAAGCCACAGCCATTTTTTTGTCGTTCTTTTCGGATTTTTTATTTGCAACCCGTCACGAGGAGCCTCACGTGAATGCTCGCGCGAGCGAACGCTGTTGGCGCGCAGCCAAGCAAGGACGGAACGCGCGGAGTGATATAACTTTTCTTGACCGAACTTCTTGCGTAGCTTCCACAGCGTTGACTGCTGTGTATGGAACGGAGTATACTACAGCCCCTTCGCCTCTGCCCCAATGACGAAGGACTTTTATTCTCTATGCACCATGAGTGAACACCGAGGGCTGTCTCCGTGCTTCAGCCTGCGCTCCACAGCGTCCGAGAGTTTATCGTTCACGTAGACGGCCTACCGGCGACCGAGCGCACGTCGCGAAGGCGAATATTCACAGCGCTTTTGTGATCGAAATTGATAATCTAGATTTCGTTTTTGGTAGTGCGAAAATCACGTTTGTTAGCCACGTGTAAATATACGATATACTTGGACTAGCACATTGCCATGCAGGTGACGGTAACCAAGCGAACGTTGACAGGAGAATTGCGACGGCAGGTTTTAGTTGGTTGCCGTGTTGGTTTGCAACTAACGCAAGAGCGCCGATATTATAATACATGATCACGTTATTTGAGAGCCCGTTTAAGGAGGTACTTACGGTAACGCGCACAAGTGTCTTAGAAACCTTCGTCCACTGATAACTCGAAATATTATTTCATAAAAGCACTTTTCCTTGCTTCGTGCTCGTAACCGCGAACTCGTTTATTACGAAACACCGGTGAGCCGAGTTTCGCACCTCACCATCCAAATAACTGTCCAGGTATTCTTGCGGAACCTGGCTGGACGCGAACTCCCGGCCGCTGGGAGAAGTATTCCGGGAGGCGTTCGTGGCGCAAGTCGCCGAGCGAGCCCTGGCGACACGGGTGCCGACCGAGGGTCAGAACGCTAGGCAGAAGGCGGCCCGCTTCTTCGGCGCTTGTTACAACACCGTGACGTCAAGCTTGGGTCACCTGACCAGCGCGAAGCGGCTGCTAGCAGAAGGCGGCGTCACTTGGCCCAGACGCAACGGGTCCTCTTCTAATGCCTTGGACGCCATGCTTTACATGTCGACGGCGATCAGACTGCCCGTGCTGCTGGAGTTCGTGTTCGCGAGTGCGAGCGAGAAGGCGACCATCCGACCGACGAAGAAGCTCCTGGAAGAAATCGCGGCTCGCCGTCGACGCATGAATCGGAACCATGCCGTGCGTTACTTTAACGCTGTATACAAAGGTTTCTCTAGCGACAACCGTCCGGTCTCGGCCGATAAGTATCGTGATCTATACGCGCAAGAAGTGGCTGTTTTCGAGCTTTTAAGGTTGGCGATTTCCAGCGGCAACCGGAAGAATAATGCTTCGATATTAACGAACGCAGCAATGATTAACCATCGCACTCCGTCGTTGTCAGCCGAGGATTGGGGCGCCGTTCTTCGCAAGTACTGGAATATCTCCGACCGCTCGAAGGTGGACGTCGTCGTGGAAAATCCGCGGTATTTCGACGCCGTCTTCTCGCGGCACAAGAGCGTCGGTGGAGAAAAGTTCATGGAATTTTACAGCTGGCTTTGCGTGCAGGCTGTCGTGCCGTTCACCAACAAGCGCATCGTGTCGCTGTACTACGCGACCCGCGACTCCCGGTCCGCGCACCGACACTATTGCCTCGCTGAAACAAGGCGCTTCTTTCCAAACGTGCTCGAAGGGAATCTCCTGGAGGAAATGATGGGCGGCAAGTACGGAATGGAAGACCTGCGAAAAGTCACGAGAGGCATCGTTCGCGCTATGGGCACCGCCAAGTCGGGACGTCCGTTCAACCGCGGCAGCTGCTCCGACGCCGTCCACGCCTTGCGCGAGTCGGCGTTGCTCAAGTTCGCGCTCCTAAACCCGGCAGGCTTCGACGCTCTGCCGGACATGACCGAAAACCCGTTAATCAACTGGTCGCTCACGAAGAGCGCCGTTACTTATCTGCCTTCGAAGGGAAAAGAAACTCCGGCGTCATCCGCACGCAGGCGGTCTCTCCTCTCCGGCGCAGTGTTCGACGACCTGGACCCGTGGTTCTATTCGTCGGGTCTTCCAGCGGGCGCCAAGTACGGCGGACTCGGACTGCGAGTGGCGACCGGCCTCGTCGAGGGGTTCCTCGGGAGGAGGTCCGGTTGCCGGCGACTTCTCGCGAAGGCGTCGAGGCGCTTGAAGACGTGCGCTCGGCGGCGCGTGACGGCGCCGTCGGTTTTGAACGTCACGACCCGAACAGTCGTGATGACCTCGTCCGTGCTGTGGTCGGCGTACAAGGGCGGCGAGGGAGGAGCGTCCGGGGCGAGGTTCGTCCAGCTCACGGACGACGAGCTCTTCTTCGTCGTGCAGTGCCTGCCTCTCTGCGGCAAGCCTCGGGGAGAGGTCGACTGCGAGTGGCCGCTCGCGCACAGCGCCCACTTCTCTCGCGTGTTCGGCTGCTCCTCCGGCGACCGAATGAACCTCGCCGGCAAGTGCGCACTGTGGCACTGACGGGGAAGGGCATCGCGGCCGCATCATGCAGCGGGAAGAGCGCGGGACATTGTTGCGTGCATGAGAACGACCCGAGACGGCGATACGTATTGGTAAATGAGTTGTAAGCGACATAGTTGACTGCCGTATAGGCCACTTTGAGATTAGTAAAATGTGACCAAACAATCGAAAGCCGCCCTTTTGATGGCCTTCATTCCTTTTTGTGCGGAAGTCTCTTTGATGGTGCTGACGCCGTCTGTCTCATATTTAATTGCAATTTAGGTAAATGGATAGAAGGGCTGCATAGAAAACATAGATGTTCCTTGCACACTGTTGCTCGATTTGGAGAATAGTTGAGCAAGGCATTGGTTGCTCACGTTATTACAGGTATTCGAGTAAACCATGGTTATGCGGTGACCGGTAGTACGGCAGTATAATTTAGCGATTATTTCAGGCCTCACTGTTTGTTATTACTCCGTTCAGTTCTTTTTTTATCTCATTGGGCGCGTGGTTACACAACCGGGATGTTGCATCAATTGTTCACCGCAGTTGTGTACATGGTCTGTAATTTTCATATGCATAATATAGACGTTTATTATTATTCCTGGTGCTGTAGTACGTCCAGCTCATTTACTTTATGCGGTGCAGCCAAAAGGACTAAGTTGGAGGACATTTGGTTATTGACGATGCCATAAAGCTCCACTTTGTTCTTTTCATGGTGCTCACGGCTGCCGCTTACCGAGCTCTTGTGCAAGTGGATGAGTGTGCGCTTTTTTTATGGTGATGACGTTACAGCCTTTGGCCCATATCCACTCACGGGGCTTGGCCAAAAGTGGGGCAGATTTCTATCTCTTGACCTGTGATCTCCCGTTATATATTAGACCTGTATATATATATCATTGCATATTAAGCCTCTCCCTCGGCTAGCCTCCCCACCTATCATCCAGCGCGTACGTATCTTCAGTACTCGTTGACATTTTCGGAACATGCAAAATACGTGCACGGTGTGTAAGCTATGCCTTGTGAATAATGTACGAGGGCGGTGCGCGTTAATAAAAAAGAATAAATGCTGGTGTTTTACGTGCCGAAACCACGATATAATTATGAAGCACGCCGTAGTGGGGATTTCGTTTAATTTCGACCACCTGGGGATTTTTAACGTGATCACGGTTTACCAGCATCTATTCTAAGAGAAAGAGACTGGCCCATTGGGGGAACATCCATTCTGGAGACATATATAATGAGCTGTAGGTACTATTGTAGCGCTCTCATAAAACAGCCGGCAATCATGGCGTTCACTGTGACGAGGTTATTATATGGGCATAAAATTAAGAAAAAAAAATCGAAACGTTTCTTTCATGTGCAACTCCTATTTCATCAGGGTAAAGTCAATTTATTGAAGTTAGGTTGGCGGCAGAACCTTTCGTCACCCTTTCCTATCGCGTCATGTGCCGGCTCGCCTTCTTTAAAGAAAGATGCAGATCCCACGCACGTATATGTGGGAATCTATGTAGGCGAAGCTTTGTCTGCTGTTTGCGTTGATTGATATTATTTGGCGTTGATCTTGTTACGTAGGAAGACGCCGACGAAAAGATATATACAAGTATATTTTCAAGGCAATACGCTGCACTTGGCCAAGAGGCAACAGCCCGCGCTAGCCTCTCATCGTCGTCGTCGTCTTCACCGTGCTCGCCTCTTTGTCATCGCAAATACTGTTCCGTAGCACTACCCCCGGCGGCAAAAGCACCGTCCCAGAGCGACTAAACACCGGACTCGGAAGCAGTGTAGTAGGCCTTGAGCCTACTGACGTGCGCAACATCACTAGATGCCAGAGTAGAGGACGAGGCTGAACGCACAGGAGCAATTTTGTACGTCACAGGCGTCACTTGGCGGAGCACGTGGTAGGGCCCCGTATATCGCGAGAGGAGCTTCTCTGAAAGTGCGACGTGACGAGAGGGCGACCACAGGAGCACAAGCGCACCAGGCGAAAACTATACGTCACGGTGCCGGGCGTTGTACTGACGCTTTTGAGTGGTTTGCGAGGCCTTCAGTCGAGTATGGGCAAGCTGGCGTGCATGGTCCGCGAGGGCGATGGCGTCGCGCGCATACTCGCTTGTTGAGATCGCAGCAGGAGGAAGTGCCGTGTCTAGAGGCAAGGTCGGTTCGCGACCGTACAGTAGATAAAATGGAGAAAATCGGGCGGTGTCGTGCCGGGAAGAATTGTACGCAAATGTGACGTAAGGAAGGGCAATGTCCCAGTTGTGGTGGTCCTTGGAAACGTATACTTGGACAGCATATCGGTAAGAGTACGGTGTAACCGCTCTGTCAGGCCATTGGTTTGAGGATGGTATGAGGTAGACAGCTTGTGTTGAATGGTGCAGGAACGCACGATGTCGGCGATAACTTTCGAGAGGAAGTTACGACCACGGTCAGTAAGCAGCTGTCGCGGGGCGCCATGCACTAAGATAATGTCACGCAAGAGAAAGTCCGCGACGTCAGTGGCGCACTGGTAGGGAGAGCCCGCGAGATAGCGTATCGGGTGGCGTAATTTGTTGCGACGGCTTCCCAATTGTTCCCACAGGATGACGTGGGAAAGGGACCGATGAGGTCTAATCCAACACGAAAGAATGGTTCCACAGGGACGGCGATCGGCTGGAGATGACCCGCAGGTAGCACCTGAGGTGTTTTTCGACTCTGGCAGGTATCACAGGCAGCAACATAGGGTCGGACGGAGCGAGTGAGACCAGGCCAATAGAAGCGGTGGCGGACGCGGTCGTACGTGTGGGTTACACCAAAATGTCCAGCAGTGGGTGCGTCATGCACCTCAAAGAGCACAGTGTGTCGTAGATGTTTTGGCGCGACAAGAAGATCAGAGCCATCAGGGAGGAAGTTCCATCAGTACAGTATGCCGCCCTGGAGGACATATCGGCGAACGGATGCGTCGATAGGTGTTGAGCGCAGACGCTCGATGAGTACTCGCAGCGATAGGTCTCGGTACTGCTCATCGGCGATGTTAGCGAAGGCAGACACAGAGAAAATGCCGTTGGTGCTAGCATTGTCGGCGTCGTCAGGCTCGTCTACCGGGTAGCGAGACAGGCAGTCAGCGTCCTTGTGTAGTCGGCCAGATTTGTAGGTGACAGAGTACGAATATTCTTGGAGGCGTAAGGCCCAGCGACCAAGTCTTCCTGTAGGATCTTTCAGTGAGCATAACCAGCAAAGCGCGTGATGGTCTGTGACAACGGAAAGGGTCGGCCATATAAGTATGGGCGGAACTTCGCAAACACCTAAACTAGGGCCAGATACTCACGATCAGTGATGGAATAGCTGCGCTCCGCGGGCGAGAGGAGCCTGCTGGCGTAAGCGATAACACGGTCGTGGCCGCGCTGGCGTTGTGCCAGTACTGCGCCAATTCCTTGCCCGCTGGCATCAGTACGGACTTCGGTAGGCGCAGAAGGATCGAAATTGGCCAGAACGGGAGGAGTTGTGAGAAGGTCGATTAGAAGCGAGAATGCAAAGGTCTCGTTATCGCCCCCCCCCCCCCCCCCGCCTGGAAAGGCGCGTCGTTATTCAAAAACTCGGTTAGCGGTCGTGCTATGGCCGCGAAATTTTTTACGAAACGGCGGAAGTACGAGCAAAGGCCGATGAAGCTGCGCACATTCTTGAAACACTTTGGAACACGGAAGTGCGTAACAGCATGGATCTTGCCTGGGTCCGGTTGCACTCCGTTCGCGTCAACGAGATGTCCAAGGACGGTAATCTGGCGATGGCCGAATTGGCACTTCGATGCGTTGAGTTGCAGACCGGCTCGCCGAAAAACGTCCAGGACTTCTGAGAGGCGCTCGAGGTGCGTAGCGAACGTTGTGGAGAATACTATAATGTCGTCCAAGTAGCACAGACACGTGGACCATTTCAAACCGTGAAGAAGGAAGTCCATCATGCGTTGAAAAGTGGCAGGAGCGTTACATAGACGGAACGGCATCACTTTGAATTGATAAAGACCATCCGGTGTTACAAAGGCAGTCTTCTCGCGGTCGAGATCGTCCGAGACAATCTGCCAGTAGCCGGAGCGAAGGTCAATAGAGGAGAAATAGAGAGCACCGTGGAGGCAATCAAGGGCGTCATCAATCCAAGGTAGGGGATACACATCCTTTTTGGTAAACCTGTTAAGGTGCCGAAAATCCACGCAAAAGCGCCATGATCCATCCTTATTTTTTACCAGTACAACAAGTAACGCCCATGGACTATACATGACGGTTCAGTTATGTTCTTGGCAAGCATTTTGCGAACTTCGGCGTGAATAACTTGACGCCCAGCCGGTGATACTCGATACGGGCGGCGATGAATAAGAGGGGCATCGCCGGTATTAATTCGATGTTTAACAGCTCTAGTTTGGGCCAAAGGACGATCGTCAAAGTAAAAAATATCGTGGTAGGAAAACAGAACGCGGTAGAGGTCCCGAGCGTGCTCGGACGGCATGTCGGGCGCAATCATTTTCTGCAAGTCGGCGATGGTACAACTAGCCGACTGCGATGGTAGAGGAGGATCGGCTGAATTGTCGTCTACTGCAATAGATGCTACTGAGTGATCCTCCAATGGGCAAAGCTGGGCCAGAGACATCCCGCGTGGCAGCACTTGTGTCGTCAAGCCAAAATTGACCACTGGCAGGCAGACGCAATTCGTCGCAATAGATGAAACTGTATGAGGTACTGTGCTCCCGTGTGTAAGGAGGACGCGGCTTGCATAGGAGCCGCGATGTAGTGACCGACGGGGACTGGTGGGGATGACACGAAGTCAACGTAAGTCAGTGCCGAAGGTGGCAAGCAAACGAAGTCGACGGGACTGAGGCGACTGGGGTGTGGTTCAGCGGGATCCAGAACACGCAGGTCAAGGCGGAGAGTACTGGCGGAACAATCGATGAGAGCAGAATGCGCGGAGAGGAAGTCTAAGCCGAGGATGATGTCGTGGGGACAGTGGGCGATGACTGTGAATAGCACGATAGTGGAGCGATCGGCGAAGGAGACACGGGCGGCAGACATACCAATTACAGAGGCTGTTCCGCCATCGGCGACACGGACAACAGGCGTCGTGGCGGGCGTGATTATTTTCCTCAGCCGGTTACGAAGGTCAGCGCTCATTACCGACAAATGCGCCCCAGTGTCTATGAGAGCAGATGCAGAAACACCGTCGACTTGCATGGCAAGAACGTTCAGATGAGTGGGCAACGTCAGTAGAGGATTTGGCGGCGTAGGGAGCAATGCAGCGTCACCTCGAGGTGCTGCATCGTCTAGTTTTCCGGCTGGGAGCGGCGTCCGAAGGGAGTCGGCGAATAGGGGCGATGTGGCTAGGGAGAGCGAGATTGTCGTCGTTGGGGCGAAGGCGAACGAGAAAAGGGGTGGTTAGGCGCAGGAGAATCTGTGGTGGCATTATCGGAGTGGGCAGTATAGGGACGAGAAGGGCCACCTGGGGGGCGAAAGTGAGCAGTATAAGTAGAACGGTTCGGGGAACTTCAGCGACTGCGACAGTGCCGAGAAATGTGCCCGATTCGATGGCAGTGAAAACAAATGTGCTTGTCGTCTGCAGTGCGCCATTCAGATGTGTTGCGGAAACGTGGTGGGTAAGAAGATGCGGGACGGGGCGGAATTGACGAAGCCGGGTGGGTATCAGGGCGATGGGCCGAGCAGATGATGTGAAGACCCATGTTTGCGAACTCCTGGCGGACAACTGCCTGGATCAGGGAAACCGTGACTGCAGGTGCATTGGAGGGGCTGGAGTCGAAGGCAGCCGGATAAGCGGCCTCGATCTCACGCCGGACGATTCTGGTAACATCACCAGTGTTTTTGGGACGAGGAGCGTCGGCACAGGAAGATGTCGCTGGGGTGTTGGGCAGACGGGCAAACTGCTGGTCGATACGTCGGCTTTTAGCGAGTTCCAGGCGGCGGCACTCTAATATAGCTGCATCCACCGACGCCACGTTGTTAAAAACGAGCAAGTTGAAGGCGTCATCGGCAATGCCTTTGATTATGTGGGAGATCTTGTCGGACTCATTCATGTGTGCGTCAACTGTGCGGCACACAGCCAAGACGTCCTGAATGTACGTGACGTAGGGCTCTGTTGACGTCTGCACACGGCCGGAAAGCGCCTTCTGCGCGGCAAGTTGGTGACCGTAGGGGTCGCTGAACAAGTCTCGGAGCTTTTGCTTGAGCGAATCCCAACTGGTGAGCTCATCTTCGTGCGTCCGAAACCAAACTCGAGGTGTGCCACCGAGGTAAAAGACTACGTTGGTGAGCATGATCGTAGGGTCCCACCGGTTATTGCGGCTGACGTGTTCGTACAGGCTGATCCAGTCCTCGACATCTTCCCCATCTTTGCCCGAGAATACGCCAGGATCACGGGGAGCAGGGAGAGTGATGTAGGTCGTCGAAGTGGCAGCAGGTGTCGGAGGCGGCGGAGTCGAGTTGTCGTCGCCGGGAGCCATCAAGGAAGGCCCGACGTACCGTCCACTGCGAAGCTTCGTGACGAGGTACAGGGAACGTCCACCTCCACCAGATATGTTACGTAGGAAGACGCCGATGAAAAGCTATATACAAGTATATTTACGAGGCAATACGCCGCACTTGGCCAAGAGGCAATATGATGATGAAGATGATGAAGCCTCAATCAATGTCACAAACCCACTATGGGGGATAGGCCACGAATCAGGTGGTAATATGATTGAATAAATAAAAAAATTTTGTTAATAAATAACGAACACAAAAAGTAAAATAAAAATATAATACAAGATGAAAAATAAACTGTGAATACATGAGTGAAACTAGTGATGAATACTGTGGTAAACCTTGCGTTGATAGGAATACTAAAAAAAGAATAATAATAAAAAAGAAACATATGCTTAAACTTGAGTAAGCAAAAATTTTTTTTGAATAATCATACCAGAAGGATTTAAACTGTTCATTTGTGCTTTTACTTTTTGAATTTCCTAGACTGAAGTAGAAGTAAATCAATTGTGGAAACTAAGAACTATTAACAAGGCGTTCTTTTTGTGCCCCTTAGAAAATGATAAATGGCTAGGCAAACGTTCCTGTGGCTGTATCCCAATACTGTTGCTCCAAGGGAGAGAATAGCAGTGCTGTTTAAAGGCAATCCTAAATTTTGAAGTCGGATTTCTAGACATAGTTTTCGATGAACAGAAAATCGCCGACAGGATAATAAAAAACGATCTATAGATTCCGGTTCATTGCAGAGGTAGCATAGAGGGGATACCGGCAGACCACTCCTGTGCAAGAGGCAACAGCCCGCGCTAGCCTCTAATCGTCGTCGTCGTCTTCACCCTGCTCGCCTCTTTGTCATCGCAAATACTCTTCCGTAGCAATATGTTGACGGCATACGAAAGCCGTGACGGGATGTGAAATGTTCCCTTGCAAGCTTCGCTTGTGTTTGTTCTTGCTCCGCTCGATGCTTTATGCGAGCCATCGTCTCGTCGGCACTAAGTGCACGCTTCGGCGCCATTCTGGATTGTAACCTTGTAGCTAACAAAGCTGCTTCCTCTCACTCTCTCTCTGTTCCATCGCCAACATTTTCCCCACTTCCTCCCTCTACTCGCGTTGCTGTGGCGGGTAAGCACGGAGACAAGCGCGGCAGCTCCTGCAGAGCATTTGAGAGAGGTCACGCCTAGTTATGCGTCCAGAAGGCATTATGCTGAGGCGACGCGGCGTAAATCTTCACACAAGCTTCTCTGGTCATCTTTCTCTTGTGGCACAACCCTGTCATGCACTAACGCGATAACGTTAAGGCCCCCGTGTCGCAGAAAATGCGGTGTCGACGCTGTGCGCGTTGCTTGGGGAATAATCATTCTGGGCCGCTATTTTGTAGCGATGCCTTATTCTATGCTATTCTTATCATCCACCACACACGGCCGCCTGATTGCGTTGATAATGTGAGCAGACCGTCACCATATTCTTTCTCTATGCCGTCACTCTGACCAGTGGCCAAGCGCGGACAACCTGAAAACGCAAATAAATCGGAAAAGGCATCGCTACAAAATACCGGCCCTGAACCATAACTGCGCAGGCCCGCCACGGGGCGCCGACCTTGTCTTGCGTTCTTTACAACGGTATTCCTCGGAATCTTGTGAACGAAAGCTCATGAACAAATGTCACAAAACAAATCACCGACAGCGCATGCCTTTTATGTTTTTGTGGCACGGCCACATCTCGACGACGTCCTGACGCGACCGGCGTTAGTGGCGTTCCTCTCCACTACGTACTGACGTGACCGGCATTAGCGGCGTAGCGAACAGCAGCAACAGCAGCAGTGGCAAAGTCGAAGGAAGAGGCAAAGCAATCTTCGCTTTAATAAACTTGAGACGTCATCATATGTTCGTGTAGCGATTCATTCGCGCGGGTGAACGCTGCAAGGAAACATAGCTTGCAGCGTCGATGACCGCAGCCGCGCTGATTTCAGCTGATAGCAAATCACTTGCTTTGCGCGGCGGCAAAGACGCTCGCAAGTGTTGGCCTTGGCAATGCTGGCGGGTTCTGCCGCCTTCGGCATGCCCGGCGCGTTTCCCCGCGCTAGTGTGGGACAGCGAGATTGAACGCTGAACTGAATCTCCCAGAACGGGTGTTCAACAATATGCGGGATCAACATGTTGGCGCGGCGCAGCACACGACGCAACTGCTGCTGTGCAGTAGAAACAACGCCCTGCCAAATCTAAGGTGCCTCAGAATGCTGGCCAAGAGAACCTCCGCAGACAAACACGCTTAAAACGGGGCGTAGGAGTTCATATGAACGCTCCCTACACTGGCGTAATCTCCCTTTATATGCACCAGCCGGATCTTTCAGTTTGTCGCTGAGTCGTGCGCGCGTCGTGTGTTTGTAGGCTTACTGTATAAGGCTGCCGCAGTAACTCCATGTGTTTGCCTCGTGGAGCGATGATCGGAGAAGAGCGCGATCAAACGGGAAAACAGTGCCGCGTCGATGAACCGTGGCGAAAGCCGGCTTGGAACGCTCGTGCAATGTATAATAGAACACATATGCGCTTGCCGACGCGCGCAAGCTCGCGTCTGCGTGCTGCCGCATGCGAGCACGGTGCGGCACACTCGCGCGCGTCGAAACGCGGCGCGAGCACGGAGATCTGTTTCGGACAGATATCGGCACTCGGGCTACGCAGGGGCTACCTCGCGTCCCCACGCGCCTGGTTACGCAGCCACGACGTGGTTAAAAACTGTCAGCGAGGAAAATTTTTGTCATGCGAGAGAATGCCTCCTAAGCGAGTTACCAATCCTCTTCCGTATCGGGCATGTTTCCACCATTTTCGTGGGCTGATCGAGGAGATTCCTAAAATTCCTAAATGTGTGTGATTCCTAAAAATGTAGGCCGATGTGTACTACTGGGAAGCTGCCCCTAGGTCCACTGTTCGCGGTCATGTTGAAGATATATGTGCATATTTATCTTAAATTAAACAAATAAGTAAACACAAGTTAAAAAAGGGCGGCTGAACCATGTGTCGGAGCTCAGGTAGACAAGGTAGACGTACATGGTGGTTCAAGTGATTGCGTATAAAAATGCATTATATGTCCTCTGTCCTGCCTCCTCCCCTATCTTTCACGTTCCTTATTCGCCCATCTCGTATCTTATTCATATAATATTTCACGCGCAGTTACGTGGACCTGGTCTTAGCGTCGATACTTGTTGACCCCCTCCCCCCCCCTACCTTTTTTTTTGTTTGACCAAGATGCCAGGTTGTCCAGTATATGGGTGCTAATTACACCCGTACCAATTTTTACCTGCCCTTCTACTGATTCCAGCTTCTTGTGAGCACTGGTGAAAACACCTTCCAGACGCTATTGCCTCGCGCGAGCTCTACTTAGTCCAAGCAAACGCACTTTAAAAAAAAAAAATGTGCCCTACGGTGGCTTTGCCCCAACATGCATGTATCTGCGGCGGTGCACCCTTTACAGGAGTATAGTGTAATGTTATTTTTCGACAATATTGACGGTAATTACGCCCCTTACTGTAATTTAACCTTCTTTATGACTAATTCTAGCTTCCTGTATCGCTGAGACCTACATTTTTATAGCGTTTTCGACGTTCTTTGATGCTCTAGACGGGTGAAAGTGTCGTTTTCTTTTTGCTGAAAGTGGTTACAAGATACCCAGGTCATGTATACGCCAAGCCCATGTGAAGTTAGCTATACTCGCGCGCAACTTTCTGTGACAATGAAGGGAAAGCTAGAAGTTCCGAGTTTCCGCTCGTGCTTTGGCACCTAGTAGTTCGGCACCATTTGGCAGCACTTTTGGGTTCTCGGAACAGACGCCCAATACACGCATTTACCACGTGCGATGGCTTCGCGTTTGTCCAGACGCAGAAGGGAAAAGCCGCCAAATTAATCAACTTTAAGACTCGGTGGCGTCTGTTGTGTACCTTAGCTGTCGTAAATAAGGTGTTTGCTTCCTCTTCTCCAGCTTAAAGTAATATGGATGAATATGTCAGACTACTTTCAGAAGCGCCTTCGCTAGTGCGCGCTTTGTCTTCGTAGCTTTTCCTTCATTGCCACAGAAAGTTGTACGCGAAGGTTAGGAAACCTTGTCCTCAAAATGTCTGTTGGTTGGATTCGATCACAGTACCGCCAGCACAGACGCCCGCTACGCTAACCATTACGCCAACAGACATGCATGCCTCAAGGGGTGACATAGAACGTCCTTAAAGGGACACTAAAGGCAAATATTAGGTCGAGCTAGATTGAAAGACTATGATTCTGTAATAACGAAGTCTTCATTTGTAATGAAAATAGCTTTTCAAAGCGAGAAAATGACCGCAATAGAGAATCGGAGTGGCGCCATCTGTTGTCGACTATGGTACCTCTTATGTGTGGCATCAGCATCTATGATTCACAGGGAGGGACCGCGACCCGCCACTGTGAATGGCATCGCTTTTTTTTTCTGTTTACAACGACCGAAGCGGCAAGTTGTGGCAATTGGCCACCCTACCGGCTCTCGCAGCGGAAGCTGCCGGAACCCAAGCAGACAGACAGAATAACTCACGTAAGCTGAGCACCTACAGCCGGCAAGCAGTACGCTTCGCATCTAGAGCTAAATAAAGAGTATACAAAGGACATAACCACATAGAGGGTGGTCACGTGGAGATGACGTCAAGTCCTCCGCCTTGGCACGGGCGGTTTGAATTGAAATTTAATATAGGCCAAAAATTGATTTATTGGAACGCATAAAACGATGATATTCTTCTAGACGAATACTCCGTTGATCTAGCTCGACTTGATACTTTCCTCTAGTGTCCCTTTAATAATTTTCCGCACGCAAGCCAGCGCATGAAGACGCTTGGCGCGTTTTCCGAACGCCGACGGTTTCCCCTATAGTTTCCTATTGGTCCTGCCTCGTGCACCAGCGATGTGCAACGCATGCAAACACCACTGGCGGCGCTCTTAGTCAGGCCAGCGTTGTCAGACGTTTCGTAGCTGACACGGCTGTGTTACTTCTATCCAGCAGGAGTCACGTTGCACCCGCGCGAGACCCCTTCGAACACCGTCCGTGGATTCCAAGCACAACGCTGTACCGTGCTCAGTAACTGAAGCGCAATACTCGGACCGCTATGGCAAACGGTGTTTTTTGCGCTACATGTGAGCGATAATTAGTGACTGGGTCGCCAGATTCAGTCATATTGTGTCGCAAATGCCCTCGCTTTCATTGTGTATTGGAGGCGAGGACTTACGGAGTCGTTATCTCTCGGAAGCGCTTCTCTTGCGCAGTATGAGAGAATGCGGCGCGCTCCTCATAGGCGGGGCTGTCGACGCTCACAAATAACGCCACGCGGGAGCCTTCCTGGACATTTATGTAAGTATTCTCGAAACGAGGGAAGTTTTTTACTGTCAAAATAATAATCTTGGGCAAAAATAAATCACAGAATGGCAACGGCGGCCGCATTTCGATGGGGGCGAAATGCGAAAACACCCGTGTACTTAGATTTATGGGAACGTTGAAGAACCCCAGCTGCTCTAGAACATTCCGGAGCCTCCCACTATGGCGTGCCTCATAGTCAGATTGCGGTTTTGGTGAGCTAAACCCACAATTTATTTAGCACAGAATGGTTTACAGGCAATGAACACGTACGCTGAACGTCTACTGCGCGCGGTCGCCATCTACTCCCCCGAAGCGGCTTCAAATCAAATCAAATCAAATCAAAAATTTTATTCATCTTCATTTGGTACATAGGTTTTCATTTCCTGTCCAACCTAAGCACAGCGTGCTTGTTGGTTGTTCAGGCAGCACAGTGAATCATCGAACGTGTACCACAATACAATGAAGTAAGGCATACTAGTACGTACTAACCATAATATACAAAATTATAGAGACACAATGACTACAACTCGAGCAAAATTAAAACTAAGTAAATAAAAAAATAAAGGACATAATAATAGGTTGACAATGAGCCATACGACAACTCACAGAATATCTAAGGAGCAAATTAGGAAAGCAACCTTCCACATGCAAGAGGCCATCAGTGATTTATATGCAATGATGAGCACAATTTCCTTATTGATTTAGTCAATTTTCCTTTAGTTTTTAAATCTCCAAGCGCTTCTCCAAGTTCATTAAATATCTGCGGCACGTAATATCCCCTTACTTTTTTCCCGTAATGTGTAAAGCATCGTGGGTTAATGTATGTTTCTGTCTTTCTTAGGGCAACGTTTTTCTTGACAGGTACTTTGAAATCCTTTGCATAGTAATGACGTGTGAGCACAGTGTAATAAAATAGTTCACGCATTTCCAGTATGTCAAGCCTATTGTATTGTTCCTCCTTGTCAGCCTGTTGCAGCATAGTTCCGCAGGGGACACTGTTTACTATTCTTTTAATTATGCGGTTTATGGCTCCCATTTTGTGATCAGAACAAGTTCCATACAATGTAATACCGTAGGTTATAATAGATTCAGCCAGCGCCATGTATATGGTGCGCCTCAAGTGCATCGAAGTTTTACCTCTTAGGTTGTACATCATCGCAGACGCAGCTCTAAGCCTGTTACATATATACTGCACATGATCATTCCATGTTATATGCTCATCAAATATTATTCCGAGATACTTGATTGCATGTTCAAATGGTATAGCATTACATGTGCGCGGAGTGCAATGAGAGTTATGTAAAAAGAGAGACTCCCTTAGGAGCATTCGTTTGTGTGGGTTTCTAAAACAGATAAGCTTTGTTTTTTGCCGATTTAAATATATGGAATTTTGCGTCAGCCAGTCTATTACCCTGCACACATCCTCTTGAAACAAACAGGATGTGTGACCTTTCATGCTTCTTGCATGAAAGGTCAGCGTTCGCGGAGAGCAAATCATGTGAAAAATGTTCTTATGTTAGGCTGTCTGTATAATCAAGTGGAGCATAACAGAATGAAGCCTCAACGCAGCGATCGCACGGGTTCGCGGTGACTGATTCTGCGTCTGCATGCATGTCTGCACACAATGTTTCGCGTTTTCGCATAGTGCCGTGAGCTTTAGGCCGCAGAATATGAGCATTTGACAGTACACACGCTGTGTGGGCGCTATCAGACCTGCTGAAAAATAATTTTGTTATATCTATGGACTTCGACGCCTACAGCGACTTGTGATGCGCCGTCGCGACAATTCAAACTTTTTTCTTTTCTTCTAAAGCCTTGCACGTTTCAATATTATTATTTCTCAAGTTGCTTCGCACTGTATCTTTATCGGTCTACTCAGTGAGCAATTATTTTTTATTTATTTCTTTATTTACAAATACTGCAATCCCGTTACGGGATTTTCGCAGGTTGGGGATACATTATTATGACATGATTACCAGGCCAAACAAAAGAAAAATTATATGTACTAGTAAAAAGACAATACACGAAATAAATCATGAAATAAAATATAGGCTTCGAGTACAACTGAATCAATGCATCTACTGCAAGTGCAAATGTAACAGAGCGAACAAAAAAGAAAATTACATAAACAAATTCAGGGATGGCTGCAACACCACATCGTTGGACAGCTGATTCTATTCAGTTAAGACCCTAGGAAAAAATGAGCATTGAAAGCAATTTTTGCGGCTAGTGAAGGGGATAATTGTTAGTGCATGCCGTTGCCTTGTAGCATAACCTGTTGAAAAGGAAATAATCCCAGAAATATCTGCGCTGCAGTATCCCTCAATGAGCTGAAACAAAAATTTCAATCTGAGAACACGATTCCTTTGGGTTAGAGTTGGCAGACTGGCTCTGCTTAGCAAGGCTGTCACCGACGTGCGCCCAAAGCTGTTATATATATAACGAACCGCCCGCTTTTGAATACCTTTTACCAGGATACCATATTATAGATCCGTAACCTAAAAGCGGCAGCACAGTTGTGTTAAATGCAAGAAGGCGAACTTCAGGTGTTGTCAGTCTCAAAGCCCTCCTGAGAAAGAAAAGCTTTTGATTGGCGGAATTGCATACAGCGTTGATGTGTTTGTTCCATCTAAGATTTTTAGAAATCCAAATACCAAGATATTTTATGTGCTCAACCTCAGATAGCAAGACATTACATGCCGAGTACTGGAAGTGCAGATTTCTAATTTTGTGCGAAATTTTCATAAATACAGTTTTGTCAAAATTGATAGCCATTTTCCAGTCACTACACCATTTTACAACTTTTTCAAAAGCTTCATTTAGTCGTAGTTGGTCACTGACGCTATATATTTCTGAATACATTACATAATCATCCGCATATATACTAATTTTCACGGGAATGTCATTAACGATATCATTATTAAGAACTAGAAACAACAGTGGTCTGAGCACCAAACCCCGTGGAACACCAGACTCAACGGGAAGCCTCCGAGAGGTATGGTTCTTAAATGAAACATATTGATATCGGTTTGAAAGATATGCAGAAAGCCAAGTAGCAATTTTGGCATTAATCAGAGTAACATCAACTTTGTGGAGTAGCGTTTTGTGGGAAACCTTGTCAAAGGCTTTCGCAAAGTTTATGAAGATTGCATCGACCTGCTTACCTGAATTTATTGCCTTAGTGAAATCGTGTACAGTAGTTATTACTTGTGTGCATGTAGAGAAGCCCTTTCTGAAGCCATGCTGATGGCATGATAATATTTTATTCTTTGAAAGGAACTCAGTAAGATGTTTATGTATTATATGCTCCAGAAGTTTGCATGATGTTGAAGTCAAAGGAATAGGACGATAGTTCAAGACGTGCTGCTTATTACCATTTTTGAAGATAGGTTTCACTGCTGCCGTTCTCCAGTCGATTGGAATCTCGCCTTCATTTAGTGATTTAGAAAAGAGCAGACTCAGATATTTAGAGACCCATGGCGCATAACGCTTTAAGAATTCATTTGGCAAACCTTCTGGACCGGGTGATATTTAATATCAAGGTTAAAGAGCATGTTAAGTATTCCATTCTCATTAATAGTAACGTCAGACATAGGGGGCTATGAAGCATGAAATTATAGCAATGAACCATTGTATTGCGTAAATACAGATCTAAAATGTAAGTTAAATGCATCTGCTATTACTGCACTATCATTGCTCAAAACACCATTTACGACGAAAACATCATTAATTTGCTTACTGGGAGAAATTAGCCTGCAGAACGTTTCAGGAGATGTTGAACTAAATTTAGGAAGTTTCTCCCCAGAGTAGCGTTGCTTATCTGAAGAAACTTTCATTTTTAGCTCGAAAGAGAGTTCGGAAATTTTAGTAAGCAAAGCGCCCAAGTCTATTGCGGTAGCTCTTTTTGTCTTCACGCGCTTTAATCGTCTTCTTAATTGCAATGTGTCTCGTGAAATCCAAGGAGAGTTGCCTTTCCTTTTCTTTAGCATGCAAGGGACAAAGCGTTTGATGCAATCATTTAAAAGATCTTTAAATTGATTCCACAGTGTATGAATGTCTGCGCTGCTGCCTTGGAATGAGTCAAAACTAAACGAAAGCATATCCAATATGGCGACATCATCTGCGCGCGAGAAGTTGAGCACGGAAGTGACATCAAGAGATTTCTTCACAAAGACGCCCGAAAGGGTCAACAACACAGCAGAGTGATCGGAAATTCCAGGCAGTACTTCGCACTTTGCTTGCACCGTAATAGAGCCACTTACTGCGTCATTACGACCAAAATGAGCGAGGAAATACATTCAAATCCGTGAAGTCAATGCATTGACGTATACAGGCGTTGACGTTAACGCGGTATAGATTGATTCTAAAGCGGTAAATAGAAAGTTGATCAGCGATAATATTTATTTAGCTACATGATCAATATTATCAGCAATGTGATTATCTCCGCTTATCCGCACAGCACCACAGTGGAGACTGAGTTTGTCTCACTACTACTGGAGATTTCGGAAGAGTCTATTACAAATAAGAAAATAAACGCCCACTATATAAATGTTTGTTCTCTTGTGTGAAACCTAACGATATTGTTCGAAGCAGCTTCCTCGATGCGGCAGCCTTTAAACAGTAGTCTGTGCGCTTCCACAAATTCACCGCTTGAGAGAAGGCATGATTACTTTCTCGGTTCTGGGAGCCTCAGCAAGCGTGGTTCCTTTACCGGCATCGCTGAGATTTAGCTCCACGACCTGAGTCGTCGCCCTGCTTGAAGTATTGGGTGACGCTGCCTCATTCCCAGCGTTGCTCGTGTCAGGAACTCCGTCGCGGGAGCTGATGCCGCTCGTCGCCGGCTCTTTGCTCGCTGAGCTGACAGTGTGACTGGGGTTAGCCGAGCTGGTGGCGTTGACCGAGCTGACGGTGTAGCTGGAACTGGTAATCTTGGCAAGACTGGAAGCAGTCTGGCTGGCGGATACTGTTTCGTGTAGCGACTGGCCGGTGGAACGATTGTTGAGTCTGGCCGACGAATTCGCCTTGACAGACAACGGTGCATGCGTCTCCTGAAAAAGCGATCGGAAAGAAAAAAAAGCGTAAGCGGGAGATTGTCTTGAACTGTTCCGTGCGTATGCGATTACTCAACGCATCAATCACGGCGACGAGTCGGAAAACTCGTGTTGATTGGAATTGATATCCGAACATCGTACCGACACGAATTCGATTTTTTGCACAAAATGCTGAATTCCGTGGAACAGTGAACCGCGGGACGTGGAAGGGTGGATTCACATATGTTATACTGTTATCGCGGCAACTTTTACATATATGCACACTTCTACATTAATGCGCAAAAGCCATGCTGATTTTGATAGTATGGCAGAGCACCTTGCACCGGAGATTGAAAAAAAAAATCTGATTTCGCATACTTTACTGCGATGGGTATTTCCCATTTACCTGGCCAAAAATAACCGAATAGACAAAATAACGCAACTTTTGCTTTTAATCAAATGCCAGAATTTGTACCGTTGTAAAGGTCGTCGTGATAACCGTGTGGGAGGGTCGTTATATCAGTGATACTCTTCGCAGGAACGTAAAAAAATGGCTGTGGCTTAGCTAAGGTTAAGCCCAGGATGCGAAGCATACTAGTCTTTATTTTAGTTGTTGAACCACTGTTCAGCCTGGTGAACTGCTGTTGCTTGGCTATATTTGGTTCGGCTAGACGAAGAAACAACTCATGCGTTAATCTGCTTCGCTTTCAAGAGTGGAACGCGACAGCGTTCCCGTCGACCCGCCAAGGGGTGTAAGACAATGGGCTACGGCGCAGCGACTACGCGCCCCGCATTGGACGCGGTGAGCGTCGAGCAACGCAGCGTTCGGCGCGGCAACGAAATGTGCGCCTGAGCAAGCGACGCACGCCTGAGCCTTAGAAACAGCTCGTTTCTAAGGCGACACCGCATTCACTAGAGGCGCTTTTGCACCGCTTTGAAGCATCGTACTCGTGGCTCAGTGGTAGCATCTCCGTGTCACACTCCGGAGACCCTGGTTCGATTCCCACCCAGCCTATCTTGGAAGAGTTGAGCCAAAGCCACCTAGAAACAGTCTCTGTAGCACGCCGCAACCTTCGCTTCTCATTCCAACGAGCAGCTCTGTCTCCAGGACGCATCTCACCTCGTGAGTGTCTAGCAGAGGCAAGCGCAGCTGCTTATATACCGCCGCGACGGCGCGAGCGACGGCGCGAGTTGGAGCCCCGTTTCTCCTCTGTCGTGACGTCACGGTGTCACGTGGTATTGAAGGCGACACCGCCACGCCTGAGGAGCTGGGTTGAGCTCTAGTAATATGCTTCGCATAAAAATTTAATTGTGGAGTTTCCCATACCGAAACTGCACTGCGCGTTTTGAGGTACCGCGTACTGGACGGATCCGGTATCGCTTTGACCAGGGTGGTATTCTGTAAGAGTCCACCTAGTGGACTGTCCATTTCGGCCGCTGCTAATTGGCTAGGGCGGCTCGTCTCCTCCTCTCTCATACAGCTGCGTCCAATCAGCAGCGGCCCAAATGGATAGTCCACAAGGTGGACTCTTACAGAATACACCCCCAGAGAGAACCTGAGGTTGACGTGCATATAAATTCTTTGACCTGAGGTTCTTTGGCGTGCATATAAATGTAAGTGCACGGTGTTTTGCAGCCTGACATCGTGTCCGGAAGCTCTCATCTGCGTTCTAACTGCACCTCGATAAGGACGAACGAAAACGCGCAAAGCGTCTCAACGCGCTCCCTTGCCCGCAAGGAGTTAATAACTCGACCACTCAGCGGCGTTCAAATGGACATTAATGCTTTCGCACTCACAACTCATAAGATGTGCTTAGGTGTCCTTGGTTCTTTCTGAGCGTTCTGCTCGACGGCGTCCCTGACAACCTTGTAGAACTATGTTGTGCGAAATCCATTCAATCGCACTATTACTCCGAACCACCTCCGAACCAAGGCTATATACTACATGGGATACAGTGTAATTTGTGTTCAGCTCACCATTATCTGCCAGTGACGTTACTACGGGTGGACCTCTCTGATAATAGGGCGTGTCAGGCGAAAGTCATTGAGCGAGAACGTTGAGCGCGTTTGGAAATTCAACTCCGCGAAGGCCTACGAATGAGAAGTATAAAGGAAAAAGAAAACCGAAACATAACTAGCTATTTAGAATGTCGTAAAATAATTTTGAAGTGAGATGTACAATCGAGAAGTGCGGCTGTATTTGAGTCGAGGCTTCTCCGGGGTTCCGTTTTCGGGCTGGCCTTGACTTGTGGCCCACGGACTTGTGCTTCTTGGCACCGGCGCCTTCTCCGGACGGCTCAAAGCTGACCTCCAGCTCCGGCGTCGTGTCGGAGGCGCTGCCCCCGCGTCGGTCGCTGAGCAGCCTGCTGTCGAGTCGTGCGTGCACTACCATCGAAAGGGCTATCACCGTTGAGCAGATCACGGAGAAGATGGCCAGCGCCATCATCAGGCGTGAGACTGACCGGCGATCCTCGCGCAACCTGGCGGTCGTCACCAGGGGTGCCGATGAGCCCGTCGTCGTGGTCGCCGATTCTCCGCCAGCCGAAGGGCCACTGTCACCACTGCTCTGTCTTCTGAAGCTGCCAGCGCTGCCGCTATCGGGATCCCTGCGGAGTACGTGCATGCTCGTGGCATATCAGTGCATGATTGCGGAGGCATTGGAAGTGCCCAGTGAGCGAGTGGTTTGGGAATGGGCGGGGGTGGCCACGCGAACGCTCAGGGCAGGGCCCAATATACACACTCTTAAATAAAAGCTTGCACCCTTTGGGGCTTATCTTGACCCACTACGGTAATCGTCATCTGCCTTGCCTGCGTTTCCTGCATTGAAAAAACTGCGCTCGCTAATTTCCTGTCGAGAATGCTATGTCACGTTGATAACGCGCATGTCGTTGGCGACTTGGAAGTACCGGGCGCGCAGCGTTGAAGAAGGTATATGCGGGCAAGATAGATGGCGATTATTGTTTTGGGACAAGAAAAGCCCCGAAGACTGCAAAGATTTTTAAGATGGCACGGTTAGGCCGCAATATTCGACTACGATGTTGCATGGGAACGCTTCATCGGTATATCAGAAGCAAGCCATGCTTCTCTCAGCGGGCTATCATGAAGAACCCAGGTGTCATGCATAAGTTGTCTCCATCTTACGCCCCCAACTCATTGCGCCATCCAATGAATGTTGCGCAATGCGCGACTGCTTTTCTCTGTTATTGGCGCCTCTTTTGTTATTCTGACAGATCGCTGGCTAGCTGTTCTGTACGCTTTCCACGATCTTCGCAGCTGCACTTCTTCCTCTCGTACGCAAGTGCAATGTATGCTATGCCGGTTTACTCATTAATCTGCACTACCGTCATTCTGTCTCATAATGTTAGAACTTTCACTTACCGTTCCGTCGCTAGTTGCACGATCTTTAGCGTGTTCTCGAGGTTATTTGTTCTAGTGCATGTCCCAGCCCCAAGCTCGTACGTTAGCACTCGCACAATGCACATTTACTTTATATACTCCTCGTTTCAGAAATATCGGCAAGTCGTGGTTCTAGACTTCAGAGTGACGGCCCCATTTGCTCTAACCCAGTTTCATTCGTCTGAAAGTTTCTTTCTCGCGGCTCGAGTTTCATGGGATACTTTTTTAGTAGCTTCTAAAGGCAGACTGCCAAAAACGAACAATCGAGCCCTTGCGGGCCGTTGACATTACGCTAACCTCAAGTTCGCGTCAAGTGTTCACTATTACCTGAGTAGTTTGGCTGTCATACTCCTGTAAGCTTTCTTATTCGTAAAGGTTTCGAGTGCAATGCAGCACCCTTGGCTGTTTTAGACATTCGGATTGTCTCTCACTGGGAAATCACTCACTGTTTACGAAAGGTGGTGTTTTGAGAACTGGAACTATGCAGTTGTAGCTCGCAGGGAACCTCATCAAAAGCACGACAAATTAGTGTCACGATCATTTTACGGTAACTGTTAACCCAGAAGCATTTTTTGGATGGCTCTTCCGGAACTTCGCAAACCTGTCACTGTAAGCAACAAGTTCCCATAGCCGTCAAACTTCTTGAACTTCACGTGATAAGGATAGACGTCGGAATCGCCATGCGCTATAGGAACTCAAAACTCTCGATTTACTTCTAGGCTGGCTGAGAAGGTTCAGCGACAGCAGTTCTTGCGTTCTCTTACTTTGATTTTGGAATCCAAGCCCAGGAAGTTGGTTAACACATGGAAACGCACTATGGTTATGATAAAAGTGCCTCAGGCAGGCTGGACGGCGTTTCGACAGGTGTGCCTCTCTTTGTCAATGGCGATCTTGTCATTCCTGGCGTGTTATCTTAGCGTGATGTTGTCAGTGGTGGGCAACGCCACTTGACGTCGCTCTACTAAGCACTAAAGCTATCACGCCAGGATTGACCAGGCCGTCAACGACAACGTCAGAAAGCCTGCCTGAGCCACCTGATCGCGGATCATCCAGCTTTTATGCAACCGCTTAGTTCTGCAAGCAGCAGACTTAGATAATAGGGAAATACGCGTCGTGCGTATGCAGTTAGACGCACCCAGATGACTCGTGAAGCGGGTCGATGTCCGAACTACTTTGGGGTGCATTCGCGGATAAACTTGACGCAGAAGGCTTCGGCGACGCTTGGGACGACGCCGCGGCCAACCAGGCGGTACTCGAAGTGCCAGGCGACAGGAACGCGTGCTCGAGAAACGGTGACAGCTCACCGGCGTAGCGCGGCACGTCTCGGCCAAACCCCGGCGTTCTTCCGAGGCCGACTGGTGGCGGGTGCCGCGATGGCTGCCGCAGGGGCGGAGGCGACGATGACATAGATGCAGGAGAACGTAGAGCTAGCTAGACGTCTCCTCGAGTGCACGGCTTTGGTTTCCCTCTGCCGATGGTGTATGCCCACTACTGATCAAGGGACGAATGCGGTGCGAAGCTCGGTAATGATGGTGACGATGACGATCCCTGACTGCGGCGCCTATCTACTGAGGTAAGTAGGCCAAGGATACAGTAACGCTGGTACAAGTGCATTGGGTGCGTCAACATTAACGCTAAATGATTGAGATGAAGAGGAACAGAAACTAAGGAACATGATGTTTTATTGTCCCTGAACTGTATGCTCATACTCGCTACGTGGAATAGGTCGCTGATGGGAACAATAATGCTAAATGTAATTTATTCAACGTACATGGTTTACAGTGCGTGCAAAGAATGACTGCTAAGGTCAATAACTTGATGTCTGGTTACGGGAACTAATCGATCAGCGTTTCACAAAATATGAGCTAACGCATGCTCATTAGAAGTTTTACCTAATAATTAGATGCTGCAAAGTATGCTGCTTCCAAGCCTAATATTCTAGACATAGTTGGGCTACGGAGGGAAAGCAATGCAGATAAATGGGTTCGTTCACAGTGGACAGCCTCTCACGCCCATTCACGCTAGCCAATAGCATACAGCGCGATGCATTTTTATCTGCATTGCTTTGTGCATCGCAAGGAAACGCTGCGCTTTTTTTACAGCGAAGCTGTATACCTCTACCTTCCAAGGAAATTTTCGTGTCGTGGTTGGTGTGGCAAGCAAGAAAGTACCCTTACGTGTGTCGATCTTCAAGATAATGCCGTGCAATGCCGGGCCGACCCGCGGTGGAAGCGCAGTTCGCCATTTAGGGGCCCACATACACAGCTTCGCTGGTCACCCTTCTTCACAGAGTGGAAGGGTACTGAGTTTTTCTTCTCCTGCTGTAATTGACTTCGGTGGTGACGCGGCAGTTTGCATACAGAGAGCGGTGCTGAAGCGTTCGGGTGTGATGGGCAGCTGCGAATGAAGGTCTCGTTTGCAAAAATTACGTCAGATCGAGCGCATTTGATCAAATGAACCTTTCAGGTCGCGAAACCTTCAACGGAACTTGACCCCTTTTAATTGCCGGAGACGAGTTTTACTCGGGTACAGTTGCTTTTTGCAATTGTTGCCACGGTAGAGACTGCCTCATGCACGTGTTTGGGAGCCCTTTTTAACGCGACAGCGTTAAGGAGCCCGTGTCGCAGAAAACCCGGTGTCGGCGTCCCGTGTCCAGCGTGGCGCGTCGTTACCCAGGCCTTCCATGTTACGCAAGGAATTGACTGAAATAATTGAATTTATCGAGCTATAATACGTGGGAAAATCGTAAACTACGACCTGCAGACATGATAGCTCTCGGACTGGAATTTGAATATACGAGAAAACTTAATTCTGTGACGCGAAAACTCAAACAAACCCTTTTTCAGCGTTTCTACAATGCATAGACTGGATACATCGTTCGAAATACCTCAGAGTCCACGAAGCGGCGTGCCTGCTTCCCTGAAACACTTCCAGATGGCGCTCGCCTCCGCCGCATCGCGGCCCATGCAAGAGTCCGCATTTCTACCCGAAAGCCCGCCTCCGTGCATAGCGTTCGCTGCGAGCGTTTCCCGGTAAACGTTACGGTTACATACGCTGCAGTATCCGGGAAGCGTGAGAAGCAGTCAGGGATTTATGAATGCTATCGCGTTCCACTCTTAAAGGGGAAGCTTAAGCGTCCTTCAAATTTTTTAAGTGCCACAAAGGGGCCGGGCTGGTCAAATTCATTTTGACGTTCTCGCGAATTCACTTTAGTTGACTCTGGTCCTACAATGGTCTTACAGACTCCGTTCGGGTAGCTTCGTCCGGTAGAGATAAAAAAAAATATGGCGGCTGCCAGTCGCGTGTTGTCGCGGCCGTCGTCTAAGCGTAGCTTTAATTTGATTGCGTCATCGACCTCCGAACATGATTTGCTTTTCCATAAAAGTATTGACAATAATGGCTGTCTTTTCTGTACTATAGACATATCCGATGACTCTGATTTCGCAGAATACTATGATAGTTCTGATATGGCGTGGAAGTGAACGAAGCTAGATGGACGGAACCTTCCACCAGCGCATAAATTTGTGTATTGTCAGATGGAAGTCGTGAATTTACTACCCTTATGTCATATACACTTCGCACGCACGCACGCACGCACGCACGCACGCACGCACGCACGCAGACACACACACACACACACACACACACACACACACACACACACACACACACACACACACACACACACACACACACACACACACACACACACACACACACACACACACACACACACACACACTATGTTATTTAGATGTGCAAAAAGTCATTTTCTGAACGCATTTTGGATTTTTTGCTGGCGCCTAAATGGTTAATATCGTATGAGGCGCCAGATTCTTAGGGGGTCAAGTTCAAGTCTATGTTGCAAAGAAGTATTGGCCATTACCATTTGATTATATGTGTCTAATTTCGAAGTCACACTTGCAGTACCTCCCGTTGTGGTTGCTTAGTGGCTATGATGTGGCGCTGGTAAGCACGAGGTCGCGGGATCAAACCACGGCCATGGCGGCCGCATTTCGATGGGGGCGAAATGCAAGCACATCCGGGTACTTATATTTAGGTGGACATTAAAGAAACCCAAGTGGTCAAAATTATACCGGAGTGCCCTGCTACGGCGCGCCTCATAATCAGATCGTGGTTTTGGCACGTAAAACCCCATAATTTTAACAGTTGCAGTGCCTGCTTCACACGGCGTTGCAATTGCATGTGTTTAGTTGTTGCTTTTCCTAATATTCTTAGTCCCTGTGCAGTGATGCAAGTTCACCGAATTTAAAGAGAGAGAAGAAATGGTTCTAGCCATGAAAAAGCTGTAGAGCAAGTACAAACTCAGCGTTTTTGCATGAAAAAGTACCCGTACACTGAGATCTTGGGGGCAGGTCATGGAAGCTCAACTGGAAGTTAATTCAACGCCCTCTAACTTTGTGTCGTCACTGAATTACACTTCAAAAGCCTAATTCATAAACCTGTCTGGACAACTAAAACCACGTCGATGGCTAACGTTATGACTACGTGAAAACGCTTAATGCAGCTTCGACAAGCTCTACTGATATAAAATTGCTCAAATGGTCACACTTGATTACATTAAAAAAAACCTTATTAGCAATACTACAAAATAGTTGGAACTTGTGTCATCTCCTTTCGACTTCGCGGTGTTATGTTATAATTGATTAAAATGATAATGATGAACGCTTTTCTTCGGTACTATACAATGTCTCGCGGCTTCCCTTTAACTAAGGAAATAATTGTGCGGATGTAGATGCAGCTTCGACATGTAGATGGCGCTGATGCTATTTTAAGTGAACTAACGTAACATGATCTCCACTTCGTTTGTAGAGTGCTGCAATAAAATATTACGAAAAATGTCAAGCGACAATGCTCATCTCCCTTTTAATCTTCCTCCCGATCGCATTATGACAACAGCTTCGATTCTTCATACGTGACCCGATTCCTTGTCCCAAGCAATATCAACTCTGATATTCGCGGAGCCAAGGAATGCACACGGTGTGGATATACCGCGAATGACTCCATCGTATGAGCACGCCTTTCATCACGTCAACTTCGCGTCATCGTCTTCGACGTTCTGCCCGTCGCTGGTAGTAGTAGTAGTAGTCATCACGTTTCAGAGCAGCCGCAGGTCAGCGGAGAAGGGTTCCTCCGGCGGCGTAGAACTCTGCTCTTCCGAATCGCTTGTCAGGGTCTTCCACCTACGTTCGGCAGGAGCTGAGGTAACGACTCTAAAGTAGGAGAAAAGAAAGGAAAAGAAACACTGAACATTTAGCTCGAGGCGTGAAGAAATTTCGCGCCGGTAATTACGCAATGGCGGTTCTTCATTTTCTACACAAGTGGAGAGGCTTGTCGATGGGCTCAATTTGTCAAGGCTGTGTGCGATCAGTTAAGAAGAAAACGTCCTGACAACACTCGTACTTATCGTCTCGTGTTGTCCTATTATAGAACTGCGTCTCGCCACCGAGATGTCTACCAACCGGCCCAAATTAGTGCTCTGTTCACACCCCGACACCCCCCGACACCCTAGCTAGTAGGTGAAGATCCCCTCAGAATTATAGGCAGGTACCCATTCGCGGGAGTGGCCGTGAGAGGACAAAGGAGAAATAATAGATTCAAAATATAAAGACTGTGGAGGGTAATGTTATCAATATCTAAATATAAATTATAACCAAAAATAAAACAATAGAAGTTCAACTTCGTGTAAAGAAAAGTGAGCTTTAAAACTTAAATTTATAGCTTAAATATCATTGATACTAATCAAAAATCCTGTAAGTTATCACTTTTAGACGTGCGTGCCTGACCCGTACTTCTTTCTCATCGATTCAATTCACCAACGAAGTTCAACGTGCTATTTTTTCCGCTTCCTTGACCGTTGCCGCATACGGGCAGCCGGTGCCTTGACTTTTCGACAAGGAAACAATAGTCCCCGCCTGCAACCGACA